>NC_092778.1:19760617-20393117 GCF_047496795.1 Chiloscyllium punctatum
TTCCTAATTAATTGGAACCTACTTTGTTCAGATGGTTTAGTTTTTGTCAGGTGTGCCCAGGAAGGGTTCCTGAAGCAATATGTAGATAGGCCAACTAGAGGAGTGGCCATGTTGGATTTGGTGCTTGGCAATGAACCATTCCAGGTGTCAGGCCTCTCGGTGGAAGAGTATTTCGGTGATCGTGATCACAATTCCATGACCTTTACTCAAGGAGAGGGACAGTAGCAGACGATATGGGAAAATATTTAATTGGGGAAAGAGAATTACAGTGCTATTAGGCAGGAACTGGGGCTCCTAAACTGGGAACAGATGTTCTCCAGGAAATGCATGACAGAAATGTGGAGATTGTTTCGGAAGCACTTGCTGATATAGCTGGACAGGTTTGTCCCAGTGAGACAAGGAAGGGGTGGTAGGGTGAAAGAACCCTGGGTGACAAGGGATGTGGAACATCCAGTCAAGAGGAAGAAGGAAGCTTACTTAAGGTTGAGGAGGCAAGGATCAGATAGGGCTCTAGAGGGATACAAGGTAGACGGGAAGGAACTGAAGAATGGGCTTAGAGTTAGAAGAGGGCATGAAAAAACTTTAGCAGGTAGGATTAAGGAAAACCCTAAGATTAGATTAGATTAGATTTGATTTCCTACAGTACAAAAACAGGCTCTTCGGTCCAACAAGTCCACACCAACCCTGCAAAGAGAAACCCACCCACACCCTTTCCCGTATCCCCTATATTTACTCCTGACCAGCACTATGGGCAATTTGGCATGACCAGTTCACCTGACCAGCACATTTTTGGACTGTGGGAGGAAACCGGAGCACCCGGAGGAAACCCACGCAAACACAGGGAGAATGTGTAAACTCCACACAGACAGTCTCCCGAGGGAGGAATTGAACGTTTTATACTTATGTGAGAAACAAGGGAATGGACAGAGTGAGGGTAGAGGCGATCAGAGATAGTGGAGGGAACTTGCGCCTGGAGTCAGGAAGTAGGTGAGGTCCTTAATGAATACTTTGCTTCAGTATTCACTACTGAGAGGGACTTTGACGTTTGGGAGGATGGTGTGAAACAGACTGATATG
This sequence comes from Chiloscyllium punctatum, assembly GCF_047496795.1. Classification (NCBI taxonomy): domain Eukaryota; kingdom Metazoa; phylum Chordata; class Chondrichthyes; order Orectolobiformes; family Hemiscylliidae; genus Chiloscyllium; species Chiloscyllium punctatum. The sequence continues at coordinate 19,761,694 of NC_092778.1, forward strand.
CTTGAACAGGTTGATGTTAGGAAAGAGAATGTGCTGAAGATTTTGAAAAACAAGGATAGAGATGTCCCCTGGGCCAAACAGGATTTACCCACGGTTACTACAGGATGCAAGGGAAGAGATTGCTGCACCTTTGGCGATGATCTTTGCATCCTCACTGTCCACTGAAGAAGTGCCAGATGATTGGAGGGTGGCAAATGTTACTCCCTTGTTCAAGAAAGGGAGTAGGGATAGTCCTGGGAATAACAGACCAGTCAGTGCTGGGCAAAGTATTGGAGAGAATTCTGAGAGAGAGGATTTATGATTACTTGGAAAAATCATAGTTTGATTAGAGTCCGCATGGCTTTGTGAGGGGCAAGTCATTCCTCTCAAAACTTACTGAATTTTTTGAGTATGTGACAAAACACGTTGATGAAGGTAGAGTAGTGGATGTGGTGTACGTGGATTTTAGCAAGGCATTTGCTAAGGTTCCCCATAGTAGGCTTATTCAGAAAGCAAGAGGCATGGGATACAGGGAAACCTGTCTGTCTGAATACAGAATTGGCTGGCCCATAGAAGAGGATGATAGTAAATGGAAAGTATTCAGCCTGGAGCTTGGTGACAAGTGATGTTCCTCGGGGATCTGTTCTAGGATCTCTGCTTTTTGTGATTTTTATCCATGACTTGGATGAGGAAGTAGAAGGGTGGGTTAGTAAGTTTGCCAATGACACAGGTTGGTGGAGTTGTGGGTAGTTTGGAGGCCTGTTGTAGGTTGTAACGGGACATTGACAGGATGCTGAAAAGGGCTGATAAGTGGCAGATGGAGTTCAACCTGGAAAAGTGTGAAGTCATTCACATTGGAAGGTCAAATTTGAATGCAGAACAGGGTTAAAGGTAGGATTCTTGACAGTGTGGAGAAACCGAGGGATCTTGGGGTCCATGTCCATAGATCCCTCAAAGGTGTAACTCAGATTGATAGAGTTATTAAGAAAGCGTATGGTTTGTTGGCTTTCATTAGCGGGGGGAGGGGTTTGAATTTAAGAGCCGTGAGGTTATGCTGCAGCTCTATAGAGCCCTGGTTTAACCACACTTGGAATATTGTGTTTAGTTCTGGTCACCTCGTTATAGGAAAGATGTGGACGCATTAGAGAGGGTGCAGAGGAGATTTAGCAGGATGCTGCCTGGACTGGAGAAAGGTTGAGGGAGCTATGACTTTTCTCATTGGAGCGAAGAAGGATAAGAGGTAACTTGATAGAGATGTACAAGATGATGAGTGGCATAGATAGGGTGGACTTTTTCCCAGGGCAGAAATGTTTATCACATGGGGGCATAATTTTAAGGTAATTGGAGGAAGGTTAACGGGAGATGTCAGAGATAGGTTCTTTATACAGAGAATAGTGGGTGTGTGGTAGTGGAGTCAGATACATTTAGGGACATTTAAGCAACACTTGATAGGCACATGGAAGATTGTGAAATGTAGTTTATGTAGGTTAGTCCAATCTTAGAGAAGGATAAAAGGCCGGCACAAGATAAAGGGCTGAAAGGCCTGTACTGTGCTACACTATTGTATGTTCTATGATGGTTGACACTGACTATTTCATCATCATTGCAACTGCAAATTAAGGATGAAGGTTGGTCCTTGATCATTGAATTGCAACAGAAACTGCATTAAAAATCACAAAAGCAAACAGATACCAGGTCAACTACGCTACAGTTTTTAAGTTGAGGTAACAGTGGTGTAACTGCAGTGAAATAGCAATCACCATGTAATTTTAATGGAGCTAGAGTTATAATGTATTTGTAAAGAGTAATGGTATTACATGGTTTAATGTATGACATAAATCGTTTATTGTTTCCTGTTTTGTTTCGTTTAAGTGTCTCTGTATTGAAGATGAACCATTTAATGAAGGAAATCTTCTGGACAATATAGGCCATTGATGCAGACTAACATGTCAGCTGATTTACTGTTTTGTATTAGTTCTAGTATCTCGTATTCTAATTCCCAAAATCTGCTTTCATTAGAACTAGTCAGAGTGTTTGTAAACCAACATGGGCAGCTTTGTATACCATATGGTATTTCACAGAGTACCTATTTTATGTGCTGCTCAGTATTCAATGCCATTGCTTATCAGTCATGTCATATAGCAGGCAATGGATGCAATTCTGCCTGGTTTCTATCTCTGTCTGTACCTGATTCATCCCAGAATAAGCTGGAAGTTCTTCCCTGCAGCACCTTGACTCTGCTTTTCTTTCAATGTAAATCCATGCAGATTGTAGACCCGCTCGCCAGAGGTAGAGCGTTTCGAATGACTGATGACGGAGATGGCTACAGTGTTCCGCATACCCCGATCACTCCTGGTGCTGCATCTCTATGCTCCTTCACTAGTTCCCGCTCTGGATACAACCGTATTCCTAAACGGAGGAAGAGAGAGTCTGTGGCTAAGATGAGTTTCAGGGCAGCAGCTGCCCTGGTAAAGGTAGGTGAAGGATCCATGATTCCTCTTGAAGAAAAGTCATTCAGCTGTGAGAAATTAACCAAAATATTGTACAGTTTGAGTTGATGTTGTGGTTGATATCTGAAGTTGATTCACCTGGAAATGCAAACTCTCAATGTGTTTGTTTTGATTTAATTCATTTGGGATGTGGATATTGCCCCGCCCCTAGTTGCCCCTTGAGATGGTGGGGGTGAGCTGCAGCCCACCTTCTGTGGGTTGACCCACAATGCCCTTAGGGAGGGAATTCCAGGATTTTGACCCAGTGATCGTGAAGGAACGGCAATATATTTCCATGTCAGGGTGGTGAATGGCTTGGAGGGGAACTTGAAGATGATGGTTCTAACCAATAGTAATGATACTGAGACCATGGCAATGTTCTGATTGTTAATTATAAAAGTTGCCACATTTTTACCTGCTGGTTGTACACACAAGCAACTTAATTGTGCATCTCCGGTACATGTGGGGACAGTTGAACTTCACCATCCTGACTTTTTGGAAATGTATGGCTGATCCTTCAATGTTGCTGGGTCAAAATCCTGGAACCATCTCCTTCGGGGCATTATGAGAGTACCCACACCAAATGGGCAGCATTGGTTCAAGAAAGCAGCTCACCATCACCTCCTTGAGGGCAAATTAAGGATGGGCAATAAATATGGACCAAGCCAGAGAAGCCGATTTCCTCTGAATGTATATTTTTAAAAAAAGATTTGGTTTCCGCACATTTTTAACTTTTTTTGGGGGGCAGTCAAATGGAACTTTAAAGCCCTGACAGTGACCCAGAAAAGTTCTGTCAACGTATTTATTGTATTTAAACGTATTTTGAACGACTAAATCTTTGGAGTATTCTAGTGATCTTTGTGTAATTGTATTTAGATATTCAGAAGTGTAGCTATATCCTTCTTTCTGTCCTTTTTGCTGTTTTAATTAACTGTCCACCCACTCATCCAACTAATTACAAATGGGCTTAAATAGTTGCCTGAAACTTTGACGTAGACTGAGAAAACTTGTCTGAATATGTTATTTGCACCAGTTTTGGGGCCAACTATCGGTTATAGCACAACACCTGTTCGACAGGCATGAGGTCAAGGAGAAGAGGCGCCAAGTACCTGTCAAGTTGTTTTCTGGAGGGAAATCTGACCTCACGTTACAGCTGTCATAGTAACAGCACTTTCCAAAACTTGGTTCAAAATTGCAAAAATCATAGATCATATGTTATGAGGACAAGTTAAACTTTTCTGCAGCCAAGATACCATCAAGAGTGAAGCTTCCAATTTGTGACAGCCTTTATTCTTGATATTGCCAGTGAAACCACCTCCATGCAGGAGATGACTCGTTTAATTGTGAAAAATGGGCTGCATGGACAAGTTGGGCTGAAGGGCTTCTTTCCATCCTGTCGGCCTCTGTGACTGAATGTGCCTAAAACAACCACAAGAAAACAACAAAGCAATTATTCCCTCATTTTCCACTTGAATGGAGCTCTCTGTTTAGTTTTCATGTAAAACATCTCATCAACATTTTGCATTTAAGTAGCGTCTTCTACACTCCCAGGTACTTCACTGGAGCGATAAAAGAGAAAATTTAAATGGAGCTATGTACGACCGATAAGTGGGCAGATGTACGTAAGATTGGTGAAATACAGAGGAACCTCAATTATCCAAAGGACACGGTTGGGGAATATTTCGTTCGGTTAAACGAATGCTGGATAATCGATGCAGGATAGCATAGTTAGCCTAATTGAGACCTTGCAATCTCGTTCAGTTAATCCCAACTTCAGTTAATGGGATGCCAGATAATCGAGGTTCTTCTGTATACAGGTTTTGAGAGCATCTTGAAAGAGGGCGAAGAGGACAGAAGTTTCATAGAATCCCGACAGTGCAGAAGAGGCCATTCAGCCCGTCGAGTGTCCACCGACCCTCTGAAGAGTTTCCCACCCAGACTCAGTCCCCCTCATCCTACCACTGAATCTCTCATTTAGCATGGCCAATCCAGCTCACCTGCACATCTTTAGACTGTAGGAGGAAACTCACACAGACTCTGGGAGAACATGCAAACTCCACACACAGTCACCCAAGGCAGGAATTGAATCTGGGTGGATTGGGCTTACTAAATTGTCCTGTAGTGTTAAAGGATGTGCAGGTTAGGTGGATTAGCTATGGGAAATGCAGGGTTACAGGGATAGAGTAGGGTTTTGGGTCTGGGTGGGATCTTCTTGAGAGGGTCAGTGTGGAGTCGGGTCAAATGGTCTGCTTCCACATTAGGGCATCTTTACCTTTTCGCCCTGCACCTGAAATCAATGTTCAATGAAATAATTTTGCGGATAATCTTCATCTGAGGCCAGGTGGAAAACTGGCTACTTCAATGGAGGTCAAGTGAACCTATTCACCATGTCATCAGCAAAAGTCAAAATTACCACCCTGAATTTGGATCACATAACAAAAAGGAAACACTGATCATATTAAAGGTAGTGCGTCCACTTATTTAACATTGTAAAGCTAAGGGTTATGCTGTGAAATAAACCAGCTTTACTCACTGTCTCCTGAGACTGCTGCATGTTGCTTATCTTCCTGTGCACTGAAATGTTGCTGTTGCTTCTTGGGTGGCTGAGGTAATGTGACTGGCTCACCTAAGCTTCATTCCCAGCAAAAAGCACGGCTTTCAGAATTTGCTGGCCAGCAGCAGCATGTGATCGTTCATTAATATGAAGGGTTAATGATTGGGGAGGGGTCATTACTATCATTGCCTCCAGTTCCGTGTCCTGTTCCATGACTTGATGGCCACAGAAGTTGCGTTCATAACCTGGCCTGAAAGATGGATTCTTAGCAAGAACAGCTTTTAATATGTCGACAACGAGTGACAGTGACTCCTGATCTGTCAGAACCTGGAGGAGGTAACTGCAAACCGCTGAAGTACTTTCCTGTGCACAGCCATGAGCCAATAGAGGAAGGTCCATGTTCGCCCATGCACGCTTGAAAAGAGAGCGCAAAATATGTAAGAGTTGCATGGGGTTTTTGCTACAGCTTGACATTTTGTCACACCAAGTCTCCCACTTGAGGCATAAAGTCATAGAAATGTGCAGCACAGAAACAGACCCTTTGGTCAAACTCTACCATGCCAACCAGACATCCTAAATGAATCTAGTCCCAGTTACCAGCACTTGGCCCATATCCCTCTAACCCCATCCAGGTGCCTTTTAAATACTGTAATTGCACCAGCCTCCTCCATTTCCTCTGGCAGCTCATTCTACACACTCACTACCATCTGCATGAAAATGTTGCTCCCTTTTAAATGTTTCCTGTGTCCTCCAGTTTTGGACTCCCCTCCCCTGGGGAAAAGACCTTGACCATTCACCCTATCCATGCCCCTCATGATTTAATAAACCTCCGTAAGGTCACCCCTCAACTTCTGACGCTCCAGGGAAAATAGCCCCAGCCTATTGGATAGATCTGTTCTCCCATTATCATGATTCTCACTGGGTTCAGTAATTCCATGTTACCTTACAAGTTGATTTGAAAATCTTTATCTTTCCCTTGTCTGACTCTATCTCAAAGACCTCCTGAATGTTACCAGTGCTAATACTTTGAGAACACTCTCTTTGTTGCTATTGAGTACGTTTTGAACTCAGGTAACCCTGTTAGCTAGAACTTGATATTATTATTCTTCAGTACGACCAAAGAAGCATAGTGGACTGCAAACATGAATTCTGTTTCTTTCACTACAGTGCTGAATTTTGCCAGTAATCTGTCTTTATTTCCCATCTATAGATCCATTTGAAGTATTTGTTTTGGTTCAAAATTCTCCTGCCCTAACATCCCCTTTGATATTTTCAAAACTCCTTTTCAGCTCTCCAATGTGTTCAGCCCTGATTATTAGCACTTGTCGGTCTCCGTTCATTCTCCAGTAAAGTATGTGAGGAATTGCAAGTCGTTTCTGCTCTAACAGAAATGGTCAAAATTGATTGGGTGAAATAATTTCGGCCCTTGTGTTAATCTGGCCCTGACAAAATTTGAAGTTGCACCTACGAAGGAAGGTGGATTCTCAACATGCAAATTTGGAGCTCTCATCATTTTTATATTAGATTTTCCTTTATTCTGTGTTGCTTTATTCCATTTTGACTTTTCTTCATATCTTGTATCAAGTGTCAGAACGAATGCTAGCATTAATCAGAATATCACTTGATCCCTGGATCATTTTTTGCAGTACGCTGTTAACTTGCATGCTGGTGCCTGATGATTCTTATAGTGTAGCTAAATTCTCTTTTCAGAGAGACCAATGTGCTGAGACTGTAATTCAACTTTTGTAGGATGAAGGCATCTTGGGTCTCCCAATATAAAATCAAAATACTGCGAACCTCTTGGGTGAAAGCGATTGGGGCATTGTGGATTGATGATAATGTAGAGATCGTTGCCCTTTACAGGTAGATCAAGACTGGAGCATAATAGGTGTAACCTTTTACACAAACTATTTACTGCATTATTTATCAGTTTGCAGGTGGCCAGCACAGATCAAATCCAGCTATGGCTCAGTTAGTAGCATTCTATGTCTGAATTAGAACATTGTGGGTTCCAATTCCCATTGCAACACAAAGATCAAGGCTGGCTCTTTGATGTAGTGCTGCACTGTTGAAAGTGCCTTCTTTCAGATAAGATGTTAAACAGAGACCCTGTGTGACCCGGCAGGAGTGTGTAAAAGATTCTAAGGCATCATTTTTGAAAATCAACAAGTGTTTGTCCCTGGTGTTTTGGTCAATAATTATCCTCCAAACACTATCATAAACATGTTGCTATGGGAGCTTGCTGTATACAATTTGTCTGCCCCACTTCCTACTTTGTTTTAAAAAAAACACCTTATCGGCTGTGGATCTTTTTTGGGGTGCTCTGATACCATGAAAGGTGCTACATAAATGCAAGTCGTTCTCTTCCTTCACTTCATGCTTGTATATAGGCACAGGGGTGTGGGGTGACCTGCGGAGTGCTGAGACAGTGACCTTTTGTTGTATAGTCATGAAATCGCTGATATCTTTTACAGGGCCGCTCTCTCAGGGAAAGTGCGACACGACGGGCTCAAAGACGCAGTTTTACACCTGCCAGCTTCCTGGAGGAGGACACGGTGGATTTCCCCGATGAGCTGGATACCTCCTTTTTCGCAAGGGTGAGATTCCAAACCACAAAGTATTGAAATCTGCAGCATATGCCACATTGGGATCCAACTTGCAATATATTGATCTTGATACAAATATCACCGATGCAGTTGCGTTAACTAGTTTGAAGAATATCTCATCAAGACCAGCCACGAAAAGGGAATAAAGCAACGTGTACTAGTGCAAACTAGATATAGGTGGATGGAAGGTGGTTTGATTTTTGCAGAAGATTAAATCTCATCATCATCATAAGCAATATTTCACAAAGGGTAGAGAGAGTTGATGCATCTTTAGCCTTTCCTGGGATTGAGCATCCCTGACACGACCAGCCTTTATTGTCAATTCTTAATTAACCTTCATCCGAGTGGCTTTGCTTTGTCATTATCGATTTTTTTAAAAAAATGAAGAGCCAGCTGTGGATCTGGAGTAATGTTAAGAGGTTAGACACTGCAGATTTCCTTCCCTAATGAACATCAGAATTAAGTTTTATTGTCACATGTAGTTGAGCACAGTGAAAAGTTTACAATGTCCCCATTCACAGTGCCATCTTAGAGACCTAGGCACACAATCTTGGGTAAAAAGTAGAAAACTGAAGAGATAAATTACAATTTAAAAAAATAATAAAATTACAGTTCTTGTCAGTATAAAGTAGTAATTAAAAAATAAAGTTAAAAGTTCCAAATTACAGTCCTCCTCTAACCATGCAGTCCTTCTACACTAGGCTTTCCCCACGAGGGCTCGATCTCGCGATCCCCAGTTCCCTCTCCCGTGCTGGATTCAATTTCCAGTGACATTAGTGAACCAGAAGAACTTTTACAACAATCAATGATGGTTGTCGTGGTGAGCATTGCTAAAATGAGCATTCGATTCCAGGCTAATTAATTGAACTAAAATTCCCTCAGCACCATGGTCCACAGTTCAGTATCCCAGGGCCTCTGGATTACAGTGCAATGACATTACAAGTAGCTCTCCTATGACAAAATAGTTGCATTCCTGTGTGACGCCGTGTTATAGAAAATCTTGCAATGCAAATAATGGCGTCTATGGGATAAATAGGGTTGGGGGCAAACCATCAAAAATAGAAACAAAAATAGTAGTTAGCCTAACACAAACAAAGCACAGTCTAAGTAAATCTTTAAATTTTATATTTTAATGAAATAATACAGTCAGTTTAACACTAACACTAAAATCACTGACCACAGCACTGTACCTTTTACAAAGCTCTTCACCAGAAAGCAGGTGAGCTGACTAACCATGTGATGCCGATGCTGAATTCCAGTCTTCCAGATTCTTCCCTGGTTTGGAATAAAATTTCTTCTAAATGTAGACTACAATTCCCAGTTTCAATTTAAGTTTCAAGGCTTGCAGAGCTGATAGCATTCCTGGTTTAGCTGAACACACTGAATTTGCATTTTGCAGACAGATGACCCTGAGGCTGGGTTTTGCTGTTCAGCAAGTGCCGGGGATGGAATCGGGTTACAGTGAATGGGAGTCTGTTTTATTTTTTAAAAATAGTCCGCAATTAACAAATTGTGTTACAACCAAATTGCGTTTAATAAACATGCGTTACAGGAGAATGACCTGTAACATTATGTCACCTATGTCTTTAATGGAGGGTGGGATAAGAATTTGAAAGAGGAATGAATTTCCAGGATATGAGGTTAAGAACAGGAGAGTGAAAATGTCCGTGTTGCTCTTCAATAGAGCAGGTATGTGTTTGATGAACTGAATGTGCTTACTATTCTATAATTCGATGATTTTTATTTTGTTTCCACTTGTGAAATGTGAATTCGAGATTATTTCAGAGAGTTGAAGCATATGGTCAACTTAAAAAGTATTCTGAAAGAAACAATGAAAATATGATTACATGTCATTCAGCCTGTGTGCAAGAGCTTTTGTGCATTTAATCAGTTAAATGCAGCCTTAACCCTTAAAATCACTCAGCTTCAAAACATTGGGGTGAATAATGTCCTCAATAACACAGTACCCAAGGGACTTCTGCTCATAAGACAAAGCAGGATTGTGCCGAAGTGATCTGAAGTTACACAAGTCTAGGTCTTTTTCCTTAATGAAAACCTCAAGAACTGCGAACGCTGTGAATCAGAAACAAAGACCGAAGTTGTTGGGAAAGTTTCCAGCAGGTCTGGCAGCATCTATGAAGAGAAATCAAAGTTAATGTTTCTGGTCTTGTGATCCTTCCTCCGAACTGAGAGTAACCAGGAAAATGTCAGTTTATATGCAGCAAGGAGGATCGGGAGAGGGGGTAAGGAGTAAATTATAGGAGTCGATAGAGCCCAAAGAGAGAGAAGAATAGTTGGACAAACAAAGGAGTTGATAACAATCTGGCTGGGGTGGTGAATAACTGTTAATGGAGATTGTTAGTGGCTAACAATAGGGAGTGTGTAATGGCAGACTGCGATAACAGGCCTGGTGTGTGGGATTGGGGTCTAGACCTGGGAGAGTTCAGACCATAAAATTATTGAACTCCGTATTGAATCCGGAGGGGTGCAGGATCACCAAGCAGTAAATGACATGCTGTTCTTTCAGCTTGTGCTGAGCTGCACTAGAGCACTGCAGCAAGCCTAAGACAGGGTGGTGTGTTTACTTCACAGGCAACTGGAAGCTCAGGGTTTTCTTGCAGGCAGAGCATAGATATTCTGTGAAGCGGTCACCCAGTCTATGCTTCATTTTCCCAATGTAGAGAACGCATTGTGAGCAGTGAATGCAGTAAACTAGATTGTGAGAAGTGCAGGTAAAGTGCTGCTTCACCTGGAAGGTGTGTTCAGGCCCTTGCATAGTGAGGAGGGAGGAGGTGAATGGGAAGGTGTTATACCTTCGGCAATTGCAGGAGAAGGTGCTGTAGGGGGTGTGTTGGGAGTGAAGAAAGAGTAGATGAGGTAACGGACCTTGTGGAAGGCAAACAAAGAAGGGGAGGGGAACACGTATCTGGTGATGGTATTTCGCTGTGTGTGTGGGGTGGTGTGGCCATGTAATGTGGGATCTTCTGTACAGTTTGTGGTTTCTCTCCCAGCAACTTTCACAGGTTTGTACAGGGGCGTCACATTCTAATCACTGACTGCAGGGAGCTGCCATACCCTGTTGTTGGTTTATTGTTACTACAACCTGCTTTATGCAAAAGGTCACAATCTAGATATTTCCTGCTTTTATTATCTACTGAATTAGGAGCAGTATTAAACCACAACACTACATGGGACTCCACCAGTTTCGACATTTGTTTCCTTGGAAACGTTTTTTTTAATTCCCAGAATGCCTGGTTTATGGAGATGACAATGATGGTGTTTGTCTGATACAAACTGGCCTGGTAGAGCCCTCAGCTATTTCTTGTACCAGTCTTTGTGATGCCCAATTGTTTTTACCCCCCCACATTGCCCACTCTTCCCCGGTGATGCTCATGTTTACCTCTTGCCAATTGCCACCCTGACCCTTTCAACTACTTACCTTAAACAAACGTTTGCCTCCTTTCTGTAGCTTGCTAAAGTGTAGCTGGGACTTCCAACCCCAAGAATATGATTTGTTACTGCTGTACAGACAGGATCTGGTTTAGCAGCCAGCTCTGGTCCTGTACTGGACTGGAGGGCTTCCAGAACAGGTATCTTCCACATTTCTCAGAGGCGCGGATTGGAATTTGAGACCAGCAACGCAGAGGTCCAGAGTGGTGTAAGTGTAAAGAAAGGGAGTGACTATTTGACTCTGATCGCCACACCTCAGCAGATTTGCCCTGTTGTTTTGGTTGCTGCCACAAACTCCATTCACCAAGCAACAATTCCATCCCTCTCCTTGACTCACTGTTCACAACCTTGACATCCTAACTGATCCTGAGATGAGCTCCTAATTGCCTGATCATGCCAGTACGAAAAGCACCTATTCCCATCTTCCATTTCTGTTCCTGCCTCAGGTCATTGTTGAAATGTTTGTATTTCTGCTTCCCCTAGACTTGATTATTTTAATACACTCTTGGACAACCTCTCAATCTATTCTCCTGTAAATTTGAAGTCATCTGCTAGTTCACCGCAAGTTACATTCTCTTATAATCCCTAGTGTTCATTAGCACTCAGATAATAAATGTCTCAAATTCAAAATTCTCATTCTTATATCCCAGCTGTTCCATGGTCTCAGCCCGACTACTTCTGCAATCCCACAGCCTCTCTGAGGTACACTATTTTGCTTCTAATTAATTTACCAGGATGGCCAAGTGGCCGAAGGTGCCAGACGCTGTGGTTGGTTCTCCTTCCCTTGCTGAAACCTGGTAATTTCTGGGCCCTTTCTAAAGTCGTATGTTCAGATCCCACTCCTGATGTTCACCTTTTGATGAATAGTTGGTGCAGACTCGATAGGCCTTTTCTGTACTGTATGATTCTGAGTTCGGTCCTTTAAAGATTCCTGGTTATGATTGCTGTCAATGTGCTAATTATAATGTCCCTTTCTAAATCTCTCTCCCTCATCACCTCCTATGTTGCTGTTTGAAATCTATCTCGCTAATCCACCTGGTAGTTTGTGGCTGTAACACCTCACAGTAGCTAAGCTTGTCAGTGCTCTGGTGATGCACTACGGGATGCTGAGGTGCTGTGTAAATGTAGGTGGTTGTTGATTAGCGGGCTCTCACTGTCAAATCACTCTATCTCAATATCCGTCCTGACATTTTGTGCTGGAGGTTATTTTCTTTCTTCTCTTCAGAGGTGTCTTGCCTTTTTATCGAGCATTTTCAGCAGCAGGGACTTGCTTTCTGTTCTTCTATTGTACTATCAAGCAATTCATGACAGAAACTTCGGCAGAGAAGGTCCATTGTGAATGTTAATGCTCAAACACTTTCTAATGGTGTTGGAGAAATCTCTGTGCCTCACTGCTTTATTTCACTGAATAAAGAATGAGTTGAATCTCCAGAAACTGCAACATGCAGGAATTCTAAAGATGACCTTCTAGCCTGTGTGGTCTCATGACCACAGAATGAAGTTATTTGATTTTTCTCTTGTGTATTTCACATTTTGACTGCATTTAATCCAAGCCTTTGCAAAACAAGGTCACTTAACTCTGAATGTGACAGAAAGCAGGACATGTTTGAGCATAGAACTGTACAGCACAGGAATGTCTCCTTCGGCCCACTGGCTGTACAGGACATTGTAAAAGGTAAAAACAATGACTGCAGATGCTCAAAACCAAATACTGGATTAGTGGTGCTGGAAGAGCACAGCAGTTCAGGCAGCATCCAACGAGCAGCGAAATCGACGTTTCGGGCAAAAGCCCTTCATCAGGAATAAAGGCAGTGAGCCTGAAGCGTGGAGAGATAAGCTAGAGGAGGGTGGGGGTGGGGAGAGAGTAGCATAGAGTACAATGGGTGAGTGGGGGAGGAGATGAAGGTGATAGGTCAAGAGGGTGGAGTGGATAGGTGGAAAAGAAGAGAGGCAGGTCGGACAAGTCCGGACAAGTCAAGGAGACAGTTACTCAGTTTGAAACTAGGATGAGGTGGGGGAAGGGGAAATGAGGAAGCTGTTGAAGTCCACATTGATGCCCTGGGGTTGAAGTGTTCCGAGGCGGAAGATGAGGCGTTCTTCCTCCAGGCGCCTGGTGGTGAGAGAGCGGCGGTGAAGGAGGCCCAGGACCTCCATGTCCTCGGCAGAGTGGGAGGGGGAGTTGAAATGTTGGGCCACGGGGCGGTTTGGTTGATTGGTGCGGGTGTCTCGGAGATGTTCCCTAAAGCGCTCTGCTAGGAGGCGCCCAGTCTCCCCAACGTAGAGGAGACCACATCTGGAGCAACGGATACAATAAATGATATTAGTGGATGTGCAGGTGAAACTTTGATGGATGTGGAAGGCTCCTTTAGGGCCTTGGATAGAGGTGAGGGAGGAGGTGTGGGCACAGGTTTTACAGTTCCTGCGGTGGCAGGGGAAAGTGCCAGAATGGGAGGGTGGGTCGTAGGGGGGTGTGGACCTGACCAGGTAGTCACGGAGGGAACGGTCTTTGCGGAAGGCGGAAAGGGGTAGGGAGGGAAATATATCCCTGGTGGTGGGGTCTTTTTGGAGGTGGCGGAAATGTCGGCGGATGATTTGGTTGATGCGAAGGTTTGTAGGGTGGAAGATGATGGTTTGGTGATGGGGGGTGGGGTCATGGTCGAGGGAGCAGTAGGAAGAGGTGTGCTCGAGGCTTCCAAGGACCCCTTCGCCCACCTCCAACACACTGCATCCACCTGGACACCCCGCGCTGGCCTATTACCTGCCCTCGACTTCTTCATTTCCAACTGCCACCGGGACATTAACCGCCTCAACCTATCGTCCCCCCTCCCCCACTCCAACCTCTCACCCTCACAACGCGCAGCCCTCCAATCCCTCTGCTCCAATCCCAACCTCACCATTAAGCCAGCGGATAAAGGGGGCGCAGTGGTAGTCTGGCGCACTGACCTCTACACCGCTGAAGCCAAACGCCAACTCGAGGACACCTCTTCCTACTGCTCCCTCGACCATGACCCCACCCCCCCATCACCAAACCATCATCTCCCAGACCATACAGAACCTCATCACCTCAGAAGATCTCCCACCCACAGCTTCCAACCTCATAGTCCGGGAACCCCGCACTGCCCGGTTCTACCTCCTTCCCAAGATCCACAAGCCTGACCACCCTGGTCGACCCATTGTCTCAGCATGCTCCTGCCCCACTGAACTCATCTCTACCTACCTTGACACTGTCCTATCCCCCCTAGTCCAGGAACTCCCCACATACGTTTGAGACACCACCCACGCCCTCCACCTCCTCCAAGACTTCCGTTTCCCTGGCCCCCAACGCCTTATCTTCACCATGGATATCCAATCCCTCTACACCTCCATTCGCCATGACCAGGGCATCCAAGCCCTCCGTTTTTTCCTCTCCAGACGTCCCCAACAGTACCCTTCCACTGACACACTCATTCGTTTGGCCGAACTGGTCCTCACCCTTAACAATTTCTCCTTTGAATCCTCCCACTTCCTCCAGATCAAAGGCGTAGCCATGGGCACACGTATGGGCCCCAGCTATGCCTGTCTCTTTGTTGGCTATGTAGAACAGTTGATCTTCCGTAATTACACCGGCACCACTCCCCACCTCTTCCTCCGCTACATTGATGACTGCATTGGCGCTACCTCGTGCTCCCGCGAGGAGGTTGAGCAATTCATCGACTTCACCAACACATTCCACCCTGACCTTAAATTTACCTGGACCATCTCTGACACCTCCCTCCCCTTCCTGACCTCTCCATCTCCATTAGTGACGACCGACTTGACACTGACATTTTTTACAAACCCATGACTCCCATAGCTACCTGGATTACACCTCTTCCCACCCTATCTCTTGCAAAAATGCCATCCCATATTCCCAATTTCTCCGCCTCCGCCGTATCTGCTCCCAGGAGGACCAGTTCCACCATAGAACACACCAGATGGCCTCCTCCTGTAGAGACCGCAATTTCCCTTCCCATGTGGTTAAAGATGCCCTCCAACGCATCTCGTCCACATCCCGCACCTCCGCCCTCAGACCCCACCCCTCCAACCGTAACAAGGACAGAACGCCCCCTGGTGCTCACCTTCCACCCTACAAACCTTCATCAACCAAATCATCCGCCGACATTTCCGCCACCTCCAAAAAGACCCCACCACCAGGGATATATTTCCCTCCCTACCCCTTTCTGTCTTCCGCAAAGACCGTTCCCTCCGTGACTACCTGGTCAGGTCCACACCCCCCTACGACCCACCCTCCCATTCTGGCACTTTCCCCTGCCACCGCAGGAACTGTAAAACCTGTGCCCACACCTCCTCCCTCACCTCTATCCAAGGCCCTAAAGGAGCCTTCTACATCCATCAAAGTTTCACCTGCACATCCACTAATATCATTTATTGTATCCGTTGCTCCAGATGTGGTCTCCTCTACGTTGGGGAGACTGGGCGCCTCCTAGCAGAGCGCTTTAGGGAACATCTCCGAGACACCCGCACCAATCAACCAAACCGCCCCGTGGCCCAACATTTCAACTCCCCCTCCCACTCTGCCGAGGACATGGAGGTCCTGGGCCTCCTTCACCGCCGCTCTCTCACCACCAGGCGCCTGGAGGAAGAACGCCTCATCTTCCGCCTCGGAACACTTCAACCCCAGGGCATCAATGTGGACTTCAACAGCTTCCTCATTTCCCCTTCCCCCACCTCATCCTAGTTTCAAACTGAGTAACTGTCTCCTTGACTTGTCCGGACTTGTCCGACCTGCCTCTCTTCTTTTCCACCTATCCACTCCACCCTCTTGACCTATCACCTTCATCTCCTCCCCCACTCACCCATTGTACTCTATGCTACTCTCTCCCCACCCCCACCCTCCTCTAGCTTATCTCTCCACGCTTCAGGCTCACTGCCTTTATTCCTGATGAAGGGCTTTTGCCCGAAACGTCGATTTCGCTGCTTGTTGGATGCTGCCTGAACTGCTGTGCTCTTCCAGCACCACTAATCCAGTGTGCAGGACATTGGTTCGACCTCTTTTGGAATATTGCATGCGGTTCTGGTCTCTCTCCTTCAGGAAGGATGTTGTGAAACTTGAAAAGGGTCAGAAAAGATTTACAAGGATGTTGCCAGGGTTGGAGAGTTTGAGTTATAGGGAGAGGCTTGAATAGGCTGGGGCTGTTTTCCCTGGAATGTCGGAGGCTGAGGGGTAAAGGTTTTATAAAATCATGAGGGGCATGGATAGGATAAATAGGCAAGGTCTTTTCCCTGCGGGTGGGGGAGTTCAAAATTAGAGGGTATAGATTTAAGGTGAGACGGGAAACATTTAAAAGAGAAAGACTTGAAACGTTTTCATGCAGAGGGTGGTGTGTGTATGGAATGAGCTCTCAGAGGAAGTGGTGGAGACTGATACATTTAAACATTTAAAAGGCATCTGGATGGGTACATGAACAGGAAGGTGTTTAGAGGGATATGGGTCAAGTGCTTGCTCATGGGACTAGGTTAGGATATCTGTTCGGCATGGACGAGTTGGACCGAAGGGTCTGTTTCCAAGCTGTACATCTCTATGACCCTGTCGTACTAAAATTAAACTAATCCCTTCTGCCTGCCCTTGGTCCATATTCTTCCATTCCTTGCATAATTATATGTTTCTCTAAAAGTCCTTTAAACCCCCCCATTGTATCTGCCTCCACCACCACAACCCCTGACTGTACATTCTAAACTCCTACCACTTTTTGTGTCAAAAGACTTGCCCCTCACAACTCCTTTGAACTTCTCCTCTCACCTTAAACGAATGCCCCCTCGTATTAAACAAGATCCTTTTCCATTTGAGAATGACTGAATGCATTACCCTATGACTCTTTGAAAACCTACAGCGATTCAACTCTGAGATGGTGATGTGTATTCTGGTCGTAGGAAGTGAAGCGTTTGAGAAGATTAGGGGAGAGGCATGTTGGGACAGTGTCTGTAATTTCTGTAATATTTCAAGTGCCAGCCAGCAGTTGCACCCTAACAATCAAGATTTGGAGATGGGGTGTACAAACTTAAAAATCACACAACACCTGGTTATAGTCCAACAGGTTTAATTGAAAGCACTAGCTTTCTGAGCACTGCCCCTTCATCAGGTGGTTGTGGAGTGCACAGTTGTCAGCTTCCAATTAAACCTGTTGGACTATAACCTGGTGTTGTGTGATTCTCTGAGTGTTTCTCTAAACTCTGAGTTGTGTAAACCTGCCTGAAAGCAATCTTTCCCAGTAGCCTTGCCTGCCTTTTCCTCTTCAATACTGGATTAGTGGTGCTGGAAGAGCACAGCAGTTCAGGCAGCATCCAACGAGCAGCGAAATCGACGTTTCGGGCAAAAGCCCTTCATCAGGCTTTATTCCTGATGAAGGGCTTTTGCCCGAAACGTCGATTTTGCTGCTCGTTGGATGCTGCCTGAACTGCTGTGCTCTTCCAGCACCACTAATCCAGTATTTGGTTTTCAGCATCTGCAGTCATTGTTTTTACTTTTTTTTCCTCTTCAATAGTCTAGCCCATGATAGTAAAGAATGTGAAACCTGGATACAAGCCTCATTGAGAGTCAAACTTGGACCTCCCCAGCTGAACTTCGCGACACCCTCCAGACTGCATTGTACTTTTCATTTGAAAAATCTCGTGATGAAATGTCAAGTTGTTACAATGTGTTTCTGTCAAATCTATGATTCAGTACACAGAAATGAGCACAGTCTTGAGAACAGGCACATTAAACATACATTGAAGCAATTGTTAATAGCCTCTTTCAATGAGTGGCTAACAGAACTATGCAGCATTCTGGCTCTGTCGTAGAAATGCTAAAGATCAGTGTGTTGTAGATTTTCACACTGTTCTGATGCAATGGACTGCTAAGGGATCAGCTTGGTAATATATCAGTTTCCTTAAGGAACAACATTGTTCAAAGCTGAGTACAGA
The DNA here is from genome assembly GCF_047496795.1 of Chiloscyllium punctatum. Lineage (NCBI taxonomy): Eukaryota > Metazoa > Chordata > Chondrichthyes > Orectolobiformes > Hemiscylliidae > Chiloscyllium > Chiloscyllium punctatum. The sequence continues at coordinate 19,779,714 of NC_092778.1, forward strand.
TTGGCTGCTGCAGATAGCACATTTTAAAGTAATCCCCATTGCCATGAATGTGAGATTATCACTGTTTAACGTACACTGATAGGTGACATTGAACAAACAAGAGAAGTCCATGAAACGTAACCTTTCAGCACTTAAAGAACTGCCCGTTTCTTGCTGGATTCTTTGGTAGTTCTTTATCATTGCTGATCAGACACAGAAAATTTACTAATGTTTTACAGTGTAAGAGGCTTTCCTTCTTCATTTGAGTTTACGTATGCTCTGAAAGACAGAAAGTGGGCACATTGAAGGTTTCTCAACTTTGAATGGCTTGTCTTGTGGATTTTATTGAAACTTGGAAAGCTTCCTTTGATTTCAGTGAAAGGTTTAAGTCTTATTAAGCCAATTAGCATGTAGAAGCAATACACTGCAATACTGAGCCTCATCTCATTCAGACTTCATTGGCATCTGTTCATTACCAGACTAGCTTTAAAATAACTCCATCTGTTGGCCATTAAGGCTGCCCATTCTTGCTCAAATGAGTAATGGCAGAACAATGTGCTGTGATACAGCTCACGTATGTAATTCATATTTAATTGTTATGGTATCTGACAGACTGTAATTGTCTCAAATTTGCTAAGATTTTTCTGTCTTGAATGTGTTATTTCTTTTGGCCAGGAAGGAGTCCTACCTGAAGAGTTGTCCACCTATCCCGACGAGGTATTTGAACCAGCAGAAGGTGTGAAGGAGGCAGAGGCCAAGTCTCTCGATCAGACTGACCTGACCGGCAGTGCCTTGGACAAAAGGGAACTCGAAAGAAGCCATCTAATGCTGTGAGTTTCAGGCTTTCCACTGGGTCGGACCTGCACGGGGAAGGAATAATGTTAAAAATGGAAATTCAGCGCAGGTTAACTTGTTGCGGTGAGGGCAACAGAAAACATCTCCACGAGATCGTATTTTGTTCCAGTACAATATCGTTGCCTCAAATTGTAGATAAGCTGTCTGAGAACATGGTGGGCATAATGGTTTTGACTCCAACTTTGATTCACTGGAGAGAGGTACAGGTTGCAAACACGTTAAATTAAGTGCAGCCTGTAAAGTCGGCAGATATTGATTTTCAATCTGTCTAATTGGGCAGCGTTTGACCTTCCTTCCAAAAATGATTAGAAAATATCGCACGATGTGGTTAAAAGAATTAAACTTCCTCCCCTTCAATAAAATAAATCTTCTTGCAATATTTGATGTCTCTATTAATTTAGTCTCAGGTGAGCCCTCAGGTATAATGTACCTTGATGCCGCACAGAAGAGACTATTCAGCTCATCAAGTCCATGCTGTCCCTGTGAGAAGGAATCCAGTCAGCCCCATTTCTCTGCTATATCCCCCATGGCCCTGTAGGTTGCTATTCCTCAAATGTCCCCACGCAATTTTAATCTCCCATTCCAATGGCTCTCCTCCAGACCTCCTGGAATTATGAAACACTGGAATATTTTGCTGTTGTAATTTTGGGGATCGGGGCTGACCTCAACCAGCCTCTCCACTAAATTCTGTTCAGCTGCCTGACTTATTGGAATCTCCATCATAAAATAAATCTACTTCAGTGGGTCATCTTGGTTATCTTAAAACACAATCTCCTAAGCTCTCTTTTGGTTTAGCTTTTTATCCAGTTGAGCCACTTGCTCCACCTCCTCTCTGTTTTCTGTGCCACTATCGGATTTTGTTACCATTGAGGGGGTGGGGGAGCTCTTAACCCCAGGGACAAATGGCTTGTGGCAGGTGAGAAGATAAAATGCTTTAAGGTGTCTCAAGTCCCAATTGGTAAAAGGAGGATGGGATCCTTGAGGTAAACATCTTGATTGCATTGCTTGTGGAGAATGTTGCTTCCAGTTATGTACGTATAGAAGATACATAAAAAATCCCTACAATGAAGAAGCAAGCCATTTGGCCCATCGGCTCCACACTGACCCGCCAATAGAACATCACATCCAGAGTTACCTCCTACCCTATCCCTGTCACCCTGCGTTCTCCATGGCTAACCCACTTAGCCTGCAAATCCCTGGACACTATGGGGCAATTTAGCACAGCCAATCACCGAACTGGCACATCTTTGGACTGTGGGAGGCAACCCACAAGAGACACAGGGAGAATGTGCAAACTCCACACAGACAGTCACCTGAGTCCATGATGCTGTGGGGTAGCAGTGCTAACTACTGAGCACCACCATTCTGCCCCCACCACCCCTTCAACAATGATAAAACAGGTGGAGGTACAGAAAATACGGAGGAGGAGCTGTAACTGGCTCAACGGGCTGTGAAGCTGAATCTAAGGTTAAGCTTGGGAAGTTGTGCTTTAAGGTAACCAAGATGACCCACTGAGAGAGCCTTCCAATAAATTGATCTGCATGTGATCAGTCCCCCCAAGCAGTGACCCACACACTTCTCAAGTGCTGTTCAATTCATCAGTCTACTTGCTTGGCTTTTCAATGTCAGAGTTAGCTCCTATCCATCAGACAGGAAACCAACTGCACAAAGTTTAAACATGGCTTGCTTTTACATTTAGGAGTGCACCTACATTACCCTTACTTCCAGGTTTCTTACTTGACAATCCTTCTTTTCTTTGTCGCAGTAAATATTGGGTCCATCCTTTCTCAAACAAAAATGAAAGATACCCCAGGAGGCGAAATGTCCCAATTAATTCTGTGTTATGTTTTCACTGATAGGAGGCAGATAATTGTGTTTTTTTTTGTAGACAATACCTTGCATATTTGAATTTTCACGACTATGTATTGATGTTTTTTTTGTAGACAATACCTTGCATATTTGAATTTTCACGACTATGTATTGATGTTTTTGTTTTCACAAGTGTCTGAATGCACCTTGCACTTTAATGGTGGTACTGAAAGTAACTTTATCAAATCTTTTCCACGGTGACACAGTGGTTTGTACCACGGCCTCACGTGACCAGAGACCCAGATTTGAATCCACCCTCAGACAGCTGTCTGTGTGGACTTTGCATGTTGTCCTCATGTCTGTGTGGGTTTCCTCCAAAAATCTAAAGATATGCAGGTTCAGTGGATTGGCCATGCTAGGTTGCCCATAGTGTCCAGGTATGTGCAGGCTAGGTGGGTTAGTCGTGGGAAATGCAGGGTTACAGGGTTAGGATAGGGTCTGGGTCTGGGTGGGATGCTCTTCGGAGGGACAGCATGAACTTGATGGGCTGAATGGCCTATAAGGAGTATATGATTCTATTTGATGAAATGATCAAAAGCCTAACCATGTTGCATATCTGTTGGGAAACAATAAGACCTGTTTTTATTGGAAAACTGTTTTACATTAGAGTTGTCAAGGCTGATTGACTGTTGAAGTGTTTACATTTTTCTGGGTCATTGTGAAGAATCATTTGTCATTTTCAGTCCGTTGGAACGGGGCTGGAGGAAGCAGAAGGAAGGAACACCCGCGCAACCCAAGGTGCGGTTACGGCAGGAGGTGGTCAGTGTGAGTGGCCAAAGGAGAGGCCAGCGCATTGCTATACCTGTAAAGAAGTTACTCGCCAAGGAGAAAAGACCGTACGGCCTGGGAATGGTGGGAAAGCTAACAAATCGAACCTATCGCAAGCGGATAGATAGCTATGTGAAGAAACAAATAGATAATATGGATGATCATCGGTATGGAACAGAATCTGATTTGAATTTATAAATTTTGTGAATGTTATATATGAAAAGCTGGCTTCCTGGACATTCTTGGTTCTGAGGCACTAACTCAGATGTTTGTCCCCTAAGTTGATATTTTGAAGTGACGGTAGTCATTCTCCCACCTTCATTCATTGGTATATTTCTTTTTGATCATCATAGAATCATATAGTACAGAAGAGGCCCTTTGGCCCATCAAGTCTGTACTGCCAAGGTTACTATAGTCCCACAAAAGCTGCTCTCTCATCAGAAAGAGAGAGAGATAACTGGTGGTGAGTTCAACCTGAGGGTCACCATACCTCTCCGAGGGGTCCACAGGTACTGGATTGCATTGACTTCCTCACTCATGAGTTGATTTTTCATGTGTCGATGATGATTGCTGGCAGGTTTTAAGGATTACAGTCCAGTATGATCTTATCGTTGCCCAGTGGTCTAGTACACTTGCAGCCGGGATAGGAGAGAGAGCCCTAGTTACATTCCCTCCCTGACCTACTGCTAACTGCTTTGTTCTAGCTGACAAATGCTTGGGCTATCTAATCTCTGGTGTTCTCTGGCTAAAGCAGCTGGTATGTTGGCAAACATCATTGGGCAGAAACTTCATCTCTCTCACATCAAATAATTTTGGTCTGAAATGAGCAAAACAATTCAAAAGCTCCATGAGTTCAAAGAACAAGTGGTGTACCACTGCCTCAATGTTCTCCTGTCTTTTGTGCACGTTATCACACTGAAAACTGACCCTGTCCAAAATATTGTCCAGGCCCCAGACTGAATTAATCACCATTGCGCATTTCTGTTAATTGTTCCTGCTTCGTGCTGCTTACAGAGGATTTTATTTTATTATTGTCAGGCCACCGTAAGCATGTTTGAAAAGTGTTTTGTCAAGAAAATTGCTAGAATTTTATTGCTTTATGGCAACGTAAAACTAAATTCTTCTTAGTTTTTAAGAAAATCAATTTTTAGTGATTTTGGTTTGCAGTAGACCAGACCCCCTGATTTTAAACACTTTTTTCTAATAAAGCTGTACTAACAAAATTGCACCAGGTTACGAACCTTATGCATACAAAGGAATACTTTTAATACCATTGTTTGTTTATAAATTATGTTTTACAGTGCTGTGCAAATTGCTGCAAACTTGTGTTTGGTGCTATACAAATGGCTGTAACCTTGAGGGAACAAAAGATCAAACCATTTCTTAACAATGCAGTTTTGAGTGCAGTTTTCAGCTGTACGTAAAACTGCAGTCTGCTGTTTCTGGTTTCAAAAACAACATGTTGGGATCTGTTTTAAGAGTTTGGAATATATTTGCGCATGTAGGCAGTTAACGTTTGGGGTGAAATGGATGCTGGGTTAATACAGATGGAAAAGTGTAAGTTACTACATAGGTCGCACTTACCGAGATGGAAGTGGGAAATTGATTTTGACAGTGTTAGGCTGATTTTAATTTGTACTCTCTGCAAAATTGATCCTAGGGCTCAACAGAATTTTTAATAGGAATCAGATTACACCAGGAAATGGGAAATGGGAGAAATATATTGCTTGCTGAAATATTACATCCTTGAGGGTTGAACCAAGTGAAGTTGACTGTGCATCCAAATGGTTACTGGTTCTGAATAATGGCACACTTAATTGGGAAAGGTCATTTGTAACTTAGATTCCATGTACTTCGATTCAATGAGAATGTATATTTTTGAGAGAGTGCCCCAGTGTGGAAAATAGATTCACTTAGAATAGAATTGACATGGTCTGTAATTCGGTGTGTGTTTACATTCCAACGTAATGAGTCTGGTGCTGAACGTTTATTCACTCTGCAAGAGACAGCTGATCTGTGAAATCTGGAACTTTTCAGGAGGGTTATGCTTGTGCTAGTGTTGTCACCTGTAACATTACAAATGGGTTTCAGTGTAGTTGAATCATCCTCTTGTGGTGCAGTGATAATGTCCCTATCCCTAGATTGGGAGGCCTAGGTTCAAGTTCCACCTGTTCTAGGAGTGCATGATCTGAGCAAGTTAATACAAATACATTTTTCTTCCCCCACATATTTAACATGGTGGTCTCAGTATTAAACATCTGCACCGAAGAGATGTGGCAGAGATTCTGAGTACTGGGCGGCACGGTGGCACAGTGGTTAGCACTGCTGCCTCACAGCGCCAGAGACCTGGGTTCAATTCCCCCCTCAGGCGACTGACTGTGTGGAGTTTGCACGTTCTCCCCGTGTCTGCGTGGGTTTCCTCCGGGTGCTCCGGTTTCCTTCCACACTCCAAAGATGTGCAGGTCAGGTGAATTGACCATGCTAAATTGCCCGTAGTGTTAGGTAGGGGGTAAATGTAGGGGTATGAGTGGGTTGCGCTTCGGCGGGGCGGTGTGGACTTGTTGGGCCGAAGGGCCTGTTTCCACACTGTAAGTAATCTAATCTACTTTTAAAAATGCATACCAATTCCTCTGCCTCTGCCGTATCTGCTCCCAGGAGGACCAGTTCCACCACAGAACACACCAGATGGCCTCCTTCTTTAGAGACCGCAATTTCCCTTCCCACGTGGTTAAAGATGCCCTCCAACGCATCTCGTCCACATCCCGCACCTTTGCCCTCAGACCCCATCCCTCCAACCATAACAACGACAGAACTCCCCTGGTGCTCACCTTCCACCCTACCAACCTTGTATAAACCAAATCATCTGCCGACATTTCCGCCACCTCCAAACAGACCCCACCACCAGGGATATATTTCCCTCCCCACCCCTTTCCGCCTTCTGCAAAGACTGTTCCTTCCATGACTACCTGATCAGGTCCACGTCCCCCTACAACCCACCCTCCCATCCTGGCACTTCCCCCTGTCAACACAGGAACTGTAAAACCTGCGCCCACACCTCCTCCCTCACCTCTATCCAAGGCCCTAAAGGAGCCTTCCACATCCATCAAAGTCTTACCTGCACATCCACTAATATCATTTATTGTATCCGTTGCTCCTGATGTGGTCTCCTCTACATTGAAGAGACTGGGCGCTTCTTGGCAGAACGCTTTAGGGAACATCTCCGAGACACCCGCACCAATCAGCCACACCACCCCGTGGCCCAACATTTCAATTTCAACTCCCCCTCCCACTCTGCTGAGGACATGGAGGTCCTGGGCCTCCTTCACCGTTGCTCCCTCACCACCAGACGCCTGGAGGAAGAACGTCTCATCTTCCGCCTCAGAACACTTCAACCCCAGGGCATCAATGTGGACTTCAAGAGTTTCCTCATTTCCCCTTCCCCTACCTCACCCTAGTTCTAAACTTCCAGCTCAGCACTGTCCCCATGATTTGTCTGGACTTGTCCGACCTGCCTATCTCCTTTTCCACCTATACACTCCACCCTCTCCTCCCTGACCTAGTACCTTCATCCCCTCCCGCACTCAACCATTGTACTCTATGCTACTTTCTCCCCATCCCCACCCTCCTCTAGCTTATCTCTCCACGCTTCAGGCTAACTGCCTTTATTCCTGATGAAGTGCTTTTGCCCGAAACGTCGATTTCGCTGCTCCTTGGATGCTGCCTGAACTGCTGTGCTCTTCCAGCACCACTAATCCAGAATAAAATTAACAGCCTACTGTAACAGGAAGCCTAATTTTTAAAGGTATCAGTTGTTGACCATGTTACCTAGTGGTCAGGAAACCTGGTAATGAAAGTACTAGAACTATCTTTGACAACATTCTGTTGTTTGTTGAAAGACTAGAATCATTGAGATGTACAGCATGTCCTACTTGTCTATGCCGACCAGATATCCTAAATGAATCTAGTCCCATTTGGCAGCATTTGGTCCATGTCCCTCTTAAACCCTTCCAATTCATATACTCATTCAGACACCTTTTAAATGTTGTAATTGTATCAGCCTCCACCACTTCCTGTGGCAGCTTGTTCAATATACGCACAACTCTCTGTGTGAAAATGTTGCCCTTTAGGTTCCTTTTAAATCTTTCCCCTCTCACCTTAAAACCATTCCCTCCAGATTTGGACTCCCCTGCCCTGGGAAAAGACCTTGGCTATTCACCCTATCCATGCCCCTCATGATTTTATGAAGCCTTTTTACTTTAGCTATAATGTTAAATGTTCAAACAATTAGTTCAATGCAGGGTTTTTTGATCACTAATAGTTGCTAACTTTTCCTTTCAGGCCTTTTTTCACGTACTGGATTACGTTTGTGCATATATTGATTACTATCCTAGCAGTGTGTATCTATGGAATTGCTCCAATAGGATTTTCTCAACATGAAACTGTAGATTCAGTAAGTAATAAATCAAAAGCAAAGCAATTAGTTCATTTTAACTTTATTCCTGTCACAAGGTAATAATTCTGACACTATTAGTTCAATGGAATGACAATGTATTAAGTGTGTGTCATATTAACATATTTGAAGTAATTTAGTATCAGTATGCAAACTACAAAAATATTTTGTTGTGTTCCACCTCCGTTATCATAGAATCCCAACAGTGTGTGGAAGCATGCTGTTTGGCCCATCAGGTCCACACCAACCCTCTGAAGAAGATCCTATCCAGGACCACCCCTGTCCCTGTGTAAGCCTGCACTTCTGGTAGCTAACCCACCTAGCTTGCACGCCGATGGACACTTTTTAGCAGGCCCAATCCACCTAACCTGCACACCTTTGTACTGTGGGAAGAAACCAGAGCATCTGGAGGAAATCCATGCAGATACAGGAAGAATGTGCAAACACCGCACAGTTATCTGACACTGGAATCAAACCCAGGTCCCTGGTGCTGTGGGTCAGCAGTTTTCACCACTCAGCAACCATGCCGCTCCAGCTATCTGGACTACTTAATGTTCACCTATAGACTGGCAACCTTTGTGGAGAAAGAAATGGTTAACGTTTGGAGTCCAATGACTTTTCTTCAGAACAGTCCCAAGTGAGTTCCAACGTCACTGGATTCAGAACGTTAACATTGTTTAGAGGCTGCCAGAGCTGCTGAGTTTCTCCAGCACTATGTTTTTATTTCGGACTACCTCCATCCTCAGTATTTTGCTTGGATGTGACTGTCTTTTGTATCTGTTAAATTGTTTCTTCTGAAGTTTTGTGAAAGTTAAGTACAGCTGTATATTTAGTGGGATGTTACATGGAGCATTACACCAGAATGTGCTTATTTTGTTTGCCCTGCTTCCGTGAAAATAGTCAAACAAATTAAGCAACAGGTCACAGCAAACTACATTTGAGGAGCTCAGAATATCTTCCATACCCCAATAATTTTTAACTCGGCTACTTTCATACACAGATCGAGGGCGGCACGGTGGCACAGTGGTTAGCAATGCTGCCTCACAGCGCCGGAGACCCGGGTTCAATTCCCGCCTCAGGTGACTGACTGTGTGGAGTTTGCACGTTCTCCCCGTGTCTGCGTGGGTTTCCTCCGGGTGCTCCGGTTTCCCACAGTCACAAAGATGTGCAGGTCAGGTGAATTGGCCATGCTAAATTGCCCGTAGTGTTAGGTAAGGGGTAAATGTAGGGGTATGGGTGGGTTTCGCTTCGGTGGGTCGGTGTGGACTTGTTAGGCCAAAGGGCCTGTTTCCACACTGTAATGTAATCTAATCAAACTTTGTTATAGTTCATCTAGGTTTCTTTGTCTACTCCTTCAGCAATTTTCAGTTTGCCCGATAAGAATTATTAACTTTCCTTGGCAATTGATGTGAGATGAAGGGCTGAATATTCAACATCGAGAGGACCTGAATTTGGAACATTTAGCTGAATAAAATCACATTCCTTACACTCTAATGCCAGCTGTAAATGGTGATGGGGACAAGGCATTGAAAATCTGAACAGTTTCATTACCCATTGATGAACTCTGTGGTTACACCAGAAAGCTCATTGAAAGGTCAGCTCAGTCCAAGGTGAAAAAGGAAACACTCATGGAGTTCTTTTAGGGCTATTCCTGCCACTTACATCGTGTGTACTCCTCTTCTGCTGTTACACGGCCAACTCGCTGTATCTTTCACCCAGGTCGAGGAGAAAAATGGGCCATGTGACAATTAAAAGACCCTTCCTCTTGGCCATGTTTTTGGCTATGTATCATGTCATTGATTCTGTCCTTTATGTGCTGGTGTGCTATGTTGCATTGCCTCAAGTTTGTCATTCACCTAACATATTTTTAATTATTTCCATTTGCTTCCTCAGATATTAAGAAATAAAGGTGTCTATGAAAATGTTAAATTTGTGCAGCAAGAAAATTTCTGGATTGGACCAAACTCTGTGAGTGAGTTTGAATTCTCTTTAGAAGCTTCTGATTTACCTTGGATAAGGATTGTCTTAATCACAATAGTAGCTGATCTCTGGGAAAGTGAATTCTTGAATCACTCTATTATCCGTTGTTTTTTTTGTCAGGATTAGTGTATCTACCTTGTGATTCTTGTAGATAATATGTGGAGGTGCTGGTGTTGGACTGGGGTAGTCAAGGTCAGAAGTCTCACAATACCAGATTATAGTCCAACGGGTTAATTTGAAATCACAAGCTTTTGCAGTGTTGCTCCTGTGTCAGGTGAAGGAATAGTGTTCAGAAAGCTTGTGATCTCAAATTGTTGGACTATAACTTGGTGTCATGTGACTTCTGGCATTCTTATAGATAACAACATTCTTTAACTGTTGAAAGATAGCAACCTGGAAATTTGGCTATTTTTGACACGTGTTGTTTTCTAAGCCACCAATAATTCAGGCAGCAAGCTCATTTATTAATGCTGTAAACATATTGGTCAAGCCCAAAGAAATTGACTTTTAACACTCTTTAAAACTTTCATAAGTGTGAATAAGAGGCGACATAATGTGTAACCTCTGCCCCTGTCAATTCTTCCCAGTAAAGTGGATCTGCTCTGAGGCAGCAGGGATCAGCTGTATTCAAGATCCCTGGTCTAATATGCACTGTTTAAACCTGCAGGCTGCAACTCTATTATGGAGCAGAACTGCCCCTGTCATGTTCTGGAATTTTAAATATTTTATCAGTTAATTTTTTGACTCCTGATTGTTACATTTTGAGAGGGTGGGTGTGGAATCCGGTGTTTCTCTATTCCTGAATCTTTTAAATTTGAAGAAAACGACTAATGCTGCTCCATTATCAGATTGCAAGGCTTGAACAAAAAATAGAGAGACCTTAACAAAATAGCTATGCTGTTTAACCAGTGCTGGATACCTCATCTGTAAATTAACAAATGTTATGCGCAGGGTAAACAATGCATCGCAAGTTTGCTTCAGAATTATCAGTTTGGGTTTAAGGATGCTTTGGCATGTTTCAGGTACATTTGACTAAAGCTCGCACTTCAGTGTTCCCCACCTTCACTGGTCATCACTGGAAGTTAACCCCAAACTACTCCCTGGTTGTTGATCGTTTATCCCCTTTACTCTTGCTGCAGTTATACTGAGGCTACACCTTGACAATTATGTGCAGTTTTGGTTTCCTATTCTGAGGAAGGACATTCTTGCTATTGAAGGAGTCCAGTGAAGATTCACCACATTGATTCCCAGGGTGGCAGCACTGACATATGAAGAAAGACAGGATTGATTGGTTTCTTGCTGGAATTTGGAAGAATGAGTGGCCATCTCCATAGAAACATATAAAATCTTGATTGGACTGGACAGGCTAGATGTGGGGAGAATGTTCCTGACGCTAGGAAATTCCAGAGGTAGAGGTCTGCCTAAGAATAAGGGGGAAGCCATTCAGCACTGAGATGAGGAAAAATGTCTTCACTCAGAGTTGTGAACCTGTGGAATTCTCTCCCACAGGAAGCTGTTGAAGTCAGTTTGTTAGATATATTCAAGAGGGAGCTGAATGTGGCGCTTGCAGCTAAAGGGATCAAGGGGTATGGGGAGAAAACAGGATACTGAAATTGAATGGTCAGCCATGATCATATTGAATGGCTGGGCAGGCTCGTAGGGCCAAGTGGCCTACTCTTGTCCCTATTTTCTATGTTTACAATATGAAGTCATGATATTGCAGTCCTCTGTGCTCTAACCTCCACATTTTAACTCCAAGAGTGGCGTGCAAAAGGCAAATGAGCACTGTTATTTCAAAGTGGTTTGGCCAAAACATTAATATTACTGCTGAAATTTTGTATTCTTCTGCAAAATGTTCAGTATAAAGTTTGATGCCTGTGCTTGCATACATTAACAGCTCTATTACTCCTGCTTTTTGGTCTGTTGAACTCTGTTCTGATTGCAGCCGACATTATTGTGTCATTCATCGATATCCTTCCTTTAATGAATTCATAGTCAGGCTGGAATTTTATTGCATTTGCCATAATTGTCATTCTTGTTGCAGGAAGCCTTAATTCACCTTGGAGCGAAGTTCTCTCCTTGTATGAGGCAAGACCAGCAAGTACATGAACTGATTGCACAGAAAAGGCAAGAGGAAAATAAATCGGCATGCTGCGTACGAAACGACAAGTCAGGGTGTGTACAAACCTCGGAGAAAGAGTGCTCGGTAGGTGAATGGTTTTCAGAAAACCGTTTTAAATCACAAAATTAAGAAAATTCACTGCGTCTTATTGCTGGTTAGTTGACTGATCTTTTTCAAAAGATAGATTTATATGACTGAGCTGTAAGTGTTGTTCCACCAAACGATTCCTTTAAGTTAGAGGAGGGCTGATTGTTGTTATCTACATCCTCTGCACTACTAACAGTCAGAATTTGTGCAGATATGGACAGTATATTATAGGTGATCAGTACGCTTCAAGATTTTCATCGTCACTCTGGATCCTCAGTCTGATCAGGATGCTGCATCCAGGGTAACAGGACCCATATAATTGGGAGTATATATAATAACATAAAGAAGAGAGAGAGAGGCAAGTCTGTTTTTCAAGGGCGGACTTAAGATGCATGTTTTTCTAAATTGATACTTGGAAACTTTATTCCAATAAGACTAAACAGACTTTTTTTAAAAATCATGATGGGCAATTTTTTTACACAGAGGGTGGTTCATGTGTGGAATGAACTTCCAGAGGAAGTGGTGGATGTGAACTCAGTTACAATGTTTAAGAGTCATTTAGATATGTCCATGAATAAGAAATGTCTGGAGGGATATAGGCCAAGCGCAGGCAGGTGGGGCTATTTTACTTTGGGATTATGGTCAGCATGGATCAGTTGGACCGAAGAGTCTGTTTCCATGCTGTATGACTCTATAACATTTTATATGAAGTGTGCTTCTCCCTCCCATTGTAACAGGATTGCAGCAAACTTTGTTTTAAGTAGCACCTTATTAACCAGCAGTCTTGATAAACTGGCAAAAATCATACACCTCAAACACCATGACCTACTGCAATGCAAGTATTGATCCTGTCAATAAATTATAACAGTGATGAGTGTATCCCCTTCATTACACTCCTATTACTCACTGTGTGTTTTCACATTGATTTTAGGAGGTATATTGATGTTTTAACATGGATTTTCTTTAAGGATGTTGATGTCTGAAAGCTTCGCTTGGTCAGGATTCATTGCGGTTATGCACACTTCTTGATTGTAAGGAACATTGATCATCTGGCACACTCCTGGTCCTATCAGTGCCAGTTAATAAAGTGTTTGCTGTGTTTCCAAAGTGTGAGACCTCAAGGGCTTTCACAAGAGGGAAGAAGGAATATGGATATCAGCCTTTGATAAGGAAACAAATCTTGTACCTGAATGAGGGTCGTTTGGATTTGCCTGTCCCAAATCTAGTATAAGGCCCAGATGCTCAGCCACCTCAGACTTCCATGCTTTCTGATGAATATTAAGCTGTACCTGTTTAGTGATGGGTTTGTAAAGCTGTTCTGTGGTCGGGGATACTCATTTTGCCCCAGTTCACTCTTTCTGTAGCATAAATGCCTTTGCAACAAATCTTATCTTTTATTGTTAACGTTCACATCCGTTTTATATTGTTTCATCCATTTTGGCTAGGTCACTTTTCCCTTCAACATCTAATCTTCCTTAAGTCAGATTTGTTCCAAAGGATTTGGATTCCAGATACTGCCCCCAATCTGTCACAGACCGACAGAATGCACATGCTGTTGACTGTGATCAGTATGTTTTGTATGGAAAGAAGCCAGTCTTGTCTTAACCGTAGAATGTGCATTCTATTTAATTAATTCAGAAGCATACTTTCGTGAGATTAAAATAGTTTATTTTGTCTCTCACTATCCCAAATTAATGCAACATCTTACTTAGCTTGTGCTGTCTCTTCTCTCTTGCACACACAACCCTGAACCCCCACAGTCATATGGCTGCCTGGTTGTTTCTCAAATGGATTTGAAAATTTAAAATTGAAGTGAGATTCTCTTAACTCAAAGAGTTCATGGCAGATTGTGCCACTTCTGGTTATGGAGCATCTAGAATGTTGATTCTGAGGAGAATTGGGTCCTCCGGTAATAACAGTGCAATCATTGAAACCGTTTTGAATGCACAACGATGGGGCTAACATTGCTGAGTCCTGTTTGAATGGGGATGGAGGCTCTGGGTGTAGTATGGCAGGACTGAGGCCATTGTGATACAGTGGAGATTGATAGTAGCCACTGAGTTTTAATCCTTCCTTTTCCTTTATGGAACATAGAAATGGGCTAAATCTTTCGTGAAATAACTCCAAAGAGGCCGTATCTCACCACCAAGTCACCCTTTGTTTACATGTGAAGAGTCCTTGACACTGATCCAGCTCCCTCAGAACCAGCTCTGAGTGGACAGAACGTCTGACGCACCTGTTATATCTGTCAGCCAGGGCTCCCTGATTGGATCAGGTTACATAGAACAATACAGCACAGGCCCTTTGGCCCTCGATGTTGTGCCCACCTTTTATCCTACTCAAAGATCAAACTAACCTACATACCCTACATTTTACTCTCATCCATGTCCCTAATATATCTGACTACTAACACAGCTGGCAGTGCATTCCTCACACCCACCACTCTGTGTAACAAATCTACCTCTGACATCTCCCCTAAATCTTTCTCCAGTCACCTTAAAATTATGTCCCCTCATGATAGCCATTTCCACCCTTGGAAACAGCTCTAATCAGGCCACTCCTGTTTTATGGACAGTGAGAGCCTTTTTCCTTAGATGGTGATGGCCAGCACAAAGGGGCATAGCTTTAAACTGAGGAATGATAGATATAGGATAGATGTCAGAGGTACTTTCTTTACCCAGGGAGTAGTAGGGGTGTGGAACGCACTGCCTGCAACAGTAGTGGACTCACCAACTTTAAGGGCATTTAAATGGTCATTGGAGAGACATATGGATGATAATGGAATAGTGCACGTTAGACTGGCTTCAGACTGGTTTCACAGGTTGGTGCAACATCGAGGGCTGAAGGACCTGTACTGTGCTGTAATGTTCTATGTACTATGAGGTCCATCTGGCTGACTGTGTTACAATCACAACATTTAAGTACTGCTCTGACCTTGAATATTTGTGAATTTCACAAATGACTAACTGGTATCATATCCATATTGCATTAGGTATTCAGTAAACACTTGTCTTAGGCCAAATGCTAAAAGTCAAATGATTTGCAGCAGTCTCCTTGACCACTGGTTTGTGTCCAATTTTTAAAAGTATTTACTCAAAGTTCATAATGTGACCTGTCTATATCAGACATGACTTCAACCAATGGGGAAGAGCGAGTACTTCAATGAAATTCCCAACTGGATATTGCTGGCAGTGGAAGGGATGTGTTTTGGCAGGGAGTTTCTGAAATCTGTGTAATCAAACCAGTGAGTCATGCCTATGGATGTTACAAAGCGAATATCTAACAAAGCATATTATTTCTTCCAGTCAACTCTTGCTGTCTGGGTGAAGTGGCCAATGCATAAAAGCGTTCCATTATTGGCTGATAAAAGTTACCGAAATTACGGCTCAGTTTGCCATCAGGACCCAAGGTAATTATGTCACATTTAGTTAGCCAACTTAAAATTAGTTGATCTAACGTTAGTTCTGTCATGGCTATAGCTTCCTCATTAAGGTTAAAACAGTGTGTAACTTAAACCATTGATAGACCAGAAGAAGATCTTAATTTTCATCTCTACTTTCTGAATTAGCTGATGTCCTGAGGACAATACAATGGACTTCCAAATATCTGTGTTTTGGAGGACAGTGTGCTCCAAATTCAGTCATGCCTGCTAAATATTTCCAGGGCTGGGGACTTCTCAATCCAGCTCAGAACCTGGGACCTCCCGAGTGTAGGAGGCCCACAACACTCCCTACCTAGATACATTACCGGATGGGGGAAGGGCACCCGGACATCACTCCTACTGATTGTAATGAGACGTAGAAAGAAGTTGAGGGACAGTGATCGAAAACTCAAACTTAACGAGAAGGAAGAGTGATGATCAATCCTAAACTGTAACTTCAACCTTTAGAAAGCAAAGTTAGATTAGTTTAGAGGGTTTATTTAAAAAAAAGATGCCCCTGCCCTTCCTTGATGTGCTCCAGGCAATTCCCCTTGGGTTGACTCACTCTAATGTGAATGATGCAGAGGTTTGGGGGCTGAGGTAGTGGGGGACAGGGCATAGCTGGGAGTGTTGGTGGGGGAACTGCTGGCATGGGGTAATCACCCATTATTACCAACATTGGCACAGCTCTGTTGGCTAAACGATCCTTACACTGGGAGCACCGTCATTAGGTTGTCTGCTGTTTGTGTCCTTCTCAGGTCCCTATGAACTGACCGTTTTTTGTTCTGAATGATGGTGTCATGCCTTTTAATGTCTCTGCTGGCTGATACTGTATCAGAGAGAACCACTCCTGCCCCCTGGAGGCTGAAAGCTTCGAATTGCAAGATCTAACCAGCCTCCCCAGATTGATTTTAAAAACGAATGAGTTAAGTTGAAATTCCTGAATTTGGAAACCGTGGACTTTGACAGTGCTTACCTTCTCTGACTGCGTTTGCCATTTGAAAGGCAGGGAAAAGTTCTGCCCTATATTAATGTAAATCCTAAATTCCTGGAAATGGTGAGACCCCACAAGTCCAGGAATCAGTTTCTTTTCAATGGTTTCTCTGGGGCCACTCTGCCAGCAAACTGCCAGCTAGAATTCAGAATTTTTGAGGCATTTCAGCTTCAGTTATACTTAACTCTGGATACTTTCTGAAGCTTTCAAGTATGTTGTTCAGTTTTCTCTCCCAATACCAGTGTCCAACATATTTGGTGGTAGTTTATGTCACCAAAGTGTTATGAAATCACTTGTAACTCGACAACGTGCAAACCCCTTTGAGGGATAGAGAATATTACAAAGAATTTGTAGCAGGCGTTGGAAAGAATGGCTTAAGAAATTCCAGGAAACCTGCAGCAGCGACTCTGCGGTTGATGTCAAGTTAACTGCACTGAGTTTCACTTCCTCCCGCCCCCCCCAATCCCCCCCAAATAAAGGTCAGGCCACCAACTGAAACCCTGGGTCACGAGCTCTGCGACATCAATGGCTGTCATTGTCCTGTGATTAATGCTGCTACTTCATTGGCTTGGAGTTCTGAGACTGCCCCAACACCCCAAAACCCCCCACAATTTATAAAGCTCTGCCTTAGAAGGTAGAAGAGGTTGTTACAGTGAGCTGACTACAGCAAAATCCATGGAGGACGACTTGCTACCAGTTGTTGGGCCGGCAGTTGAGATTTGCCGTATCATGGCGCAGTGGTTAGAACATAGAACATAGAACATAGAAGACTACAGCGCAGTACAGGCCCTTCGGCCCTCGATGTTGCGCCGATCAAAGCCCACCTAACCTACACTAGCCCACTATCCTCCATATACCTATCCAATGCCCGCTTAAATACCCATAAAGAGGGAGAGTCCACCACTGCTACTGGCAGGGCATTCCATGAACTTACGACTCGCTGAGTGAAGAACCTACCCCTAACATCAGTCCTATATCTATCCCCCCTTAATTTAAAGCTATGCCCCCTTGTTAGTTAGCACTGCTGCCTCACAGCGCCTAGGACCCAAGTTCAATTCCAGCCTCAGGCGACTGTCAGTGGGAGTTTGTACATTTTCCCAGTGCCTGCACGGGTTTCTTCTGGGTGCTCCAGTTTCCAAAGATGTCCAGGTTAGGTGGATTGGCCATGGGAAATGTAGGGTTACACAGATAGGGAAAGGAGGTGGGTCTGAGTGGGATGCTGTTCAGAGAGTCAGTATGGACTCGATGGGCTGAATGGCCCCCTTCCACACTGTAGGGATTGTATGATTCACCCTCTTGTCTTAAACAGCAATGAATGTCGACATTTATTTCTAATACATTTAAAATTATACTTTATGGTAGCGATATCTTTGAAAATAGTAACTATTCCAATTTAGGGCAGCATGGTGGCTCAGTGGTTAGCACTGCTGCCTCACAGCGCCAGGAGCCCAGGTTCAATTCCAGCCTCGGGCAACTGTCTGAGTGGAGTTTGCACACACTCCCTGTGTCTGCATGGGTTTCCTCCCACAGTCCAAAGGTATGCAGGTTAGGTGAGTTGGTCATGCTAAATTGCCCATAGTGTTCAGGGATTTGCAGGTTAGGTGCATAAGTCAGGGGTAAATGTAGAGTAATAGGGGAATGGGTTTGGGTGGGATAGTCTTTGGAGGGTTGGTATAGATTTGTTGGGCTGAGGGCCTGTTTCCACACTGTTAGGGATTCTATGAATTCTATCTGATGAATTTGAATGCAGAATTATATCCAGAGAGAATTTCAGAGGGTGTGTGTGAATGTCGGTCTGAATTCTCCACACCTGTAGCCCTGAGGTGAACATTTATTGAGAAGGTTTGCTACTCCAGCAAGAAGAAGAATAAAAAACCAAATATTAGCAAACCTATGGTATAATTTTTGTTCTTTGTGTTGTTTCTCCCCTGTTCTGCCTTTCCTTCAGGTTTTGTATTGAACCTGGTTCTGTTCCTCCTCATGAATGGCCTGATGACATCACCAAGTGGCCGGTAAGACCCGACATTAATGTTTCCTGTAGTTGCAATTTTCATTTACTGAATGTGTTAGCTTAAAGCTCTCAATTGTGGTATTGCTGCTAATGGGCTGCAGTGAGAGTTTTCACTCCCATATCAAAATGCCGCATGGTCCATAAGACCATAAGACATAGGAGCAGAAGTAAGGCCATTCGGCCCATCGAGTCCACTCCGCCATTCAATCATGGCTGATGGGCACTTCAACTCCACTTACCCGCATTCTCACCGTAGCCCTTAATTCCCCGAGACAACAAGAATCTATCAATCTCTGCCTTGAAGACATTTAGCGTCCCGGCCTCCACTGCACTCTGCGGCAATGAATTCCACAGG
Organism: Chiloscyllium punctatum; assembly: GCF_047496795.1. Taxonomy (NCBI): domain Eukaryota; kingdom Metazoa; phylum Chordata; class Chondrichthyes; order Orectolobiformes; family Hemiscylliidae; genus Chiloscyllium; species Chiloscyllium punctatum. Next base: position 19,798,605 of record NC_092778.1, read on the forward strand.
CCCACCACTCTCTGGCTGAAGAAATATCTCTGCATTTCTGTTCTGAATTGACCCCCTCTAATTCTAAGGCTGTGTCCACGGGTCCTAGTCTCCTTACCTAACGGAAACTATTTCCTAGCATCCACCATTTCCAAGCCATGTATTATCTTGTACGTCTCTATTAAGTCTCCCCTTAATCTTCTAAACTCCAATGAATACAATCCCATGATCCTCAGCTGTTCCTCATGTGTTAGACCTACCATTCCAGGGATCATCTGTGTGAATCTCCGCTGGACACGTTCCAGTGCCAGTATGTCCTTCCCGAGGTGTGGGGACCAAAACTGGACACAATACTCCAAATGAGGCCTAACCAGAGCTTTATAAAGTCTCAGTAGCACAATGGTGCTTTTATGTTCCAACCCTCTTGAGATGAGTGACAACATTGCATTCGCTATCTCAGAACAGAATTGATCAGAAAGAGCTGTCTCCATTGGCAAAAGGATCAAGAACCAGGCACTAATTTTAACACAATTGGCAAAAGGAGCAATGGTAACGGAGGAAAATTGTCTTCACGTAGTGAGTGGTTAGGATCCTGGAATGCACTCTAAATAAATTGGGTATTGGGAAAACAGTAAAATTTCAAACCATGTGAATGATACCAAAAACATGGAGGTGTGACATGGTGAAAATGATGCTGATCACCTGTGAGGGGATATCACAGAATGGAATTTACTACTGAACAATGTGAGGTGATGCATTTTGGCAGAAGAGATTCAGAATGTGGCCTTAATGGCACAGTAGTTAGTGCAGGGATAGTGCAGATCTTGTGGGGTACATGTGCATCCACCTTTTGAAGGTGGCAACGCCAATTGAGAGAGTGGTGAGTTCCATAAATAGACGCATCAACTTCACTGTTCCTTCACTGTTGGTCCTACCTACCACCTCCACCCACTGACCTCCTGAATGGGAAACCTGAGAAACAAACTGACATAATGTCTCCCAGTGCCCAAACCAAGCTTGCTCAGACATGATACCCCTCCCCACTGACCTAACAGTGCCTTCCCTCACCTCAATTTTGACTGTTCGTAAATGCTCACCCACTTATGTGGCACTCTACCTTCTCGCCGCATGTCATCCTAGACCCAAACCCTCTCACCCAACCTTGCCTTCACAGTGGATATGATCCAGGCAATGATAATCATCCTGGAGCATAGACACACCACCCACTCCCTGTGCACATCTATATGGTTGAAGGTGCAACACAGTGAATAATGGGAAAGTTTCTTCTATTACTTTTTTTGTTTCAGATTTGCACTAAAAGCACTGCTGGAAACCACACCAACCTTCCACACCTGGACTGTGTGATCACAGGCCGACCCTGCTGTATTGGCACCAAAGGGAGGTGAGTCTGTGCTCTGATCTGTTACAGAGTCCTGCATGTGGAAAACGAGGACTGGCTGAATCATCGTACATGAAAGTGAGAACTGCAGATGCTGGTGATGAGGGTGTAGTGCTGGAAAAGCCCTGCCGGTCGGGCAGCATCCGAGGAGCAGGAGGGAGACTTTTACCCAAAACATCGATTCTCCTGATCTTTGGATGCTGCCTGACCGGCTGTGCTTTTCTAGCACCTCACTCTCAATTCTGAATCATTATGCATTTCAATCAAAGGTCAAAGTGATGATCTGACAAGCAAATAGGGTTAATGTGTTCCAGGGCGTGCTATGAGCTGAGACACTTGGAATCTCTGTGGAGTGCTGTTGGTCAGGGTTAAACTTAACAACAATGTGAAAATTGGTGACTTTATTGTCCCCCTTTCTATTTTAACCAGTCTGATGTGTGCAGGTAATCTATTAGCTTTAGTGTTATTTTACACAGAACACTTCCCTCTAGTGGTTAGCTGGGATTGTCTTGTAGATTATAACTGATCTGTAGAGTGAATGGAGATTGTAAACTGAACAACATGCTCTCATTCTCTATTCTATAGTTTCATTAATGGCATCAGAGTATAAGAATACAGTGTTACTTTGAAAATGTAGTGTTGCTAGTCAAATTGTACTTTTTCTATTTCTAAATTGCTTCTTCGCATCCATCCACTTCAAACCTTCTTACCTCTTTAAAATGGAAGAGGAGTATTTTATGTTTATATTAATCCCTATATCTTTTTTTAAAATTCCCACTAATGATATTTCTTTGATCTTGCTGTTACCTGGAGTTTCTGGCCTCACTCTGAGACATAACCATGATACTTGAGGAGAGGAGCTGTCTGACCTACAGAGTGGTTCTGTTCACTTTAATGGTGCTCATCACTTGGCAGTGACCTAACACTGACCTGCTGTGGCTGGACCTGAGAGATAAGCACTCAAGAGCGTGTAGCAGTTAAACATAAACAGGACCTTGTAAGTGGTCTTCCAGGTAGACAGGGTGGTGAAGAAGGCGTTTGGCTCACTTGTCATCATCGGTCAGAGCATCATGTTACGCTGTACAGGACATTGGTCAGGTCACATTTGGAATACTGCATACAGTTCTGGTCATCCTGCTTCTAGGAAGGATGTTATTAAACCAGAAAGGGTGCGAAAAAATTTACAAGAATGTTAATGGGACCAGAGGGTTTGTGTCATAAGAAAAGGCCAGATAGGCTGGAAATGTTTCTCCCTGGAGTGTCAGAGGCTGAGGGGTACCTTATTGTGGTTTATAAAATCATGAGGTGCATGGATAAGGTAAATAGACAAGGTTATTTTCCTCAGGCAAGGGGAGTTCTGAACTAGAGGGCACGGGTTTAAGTTGAGAGGGGAAAGATTTAAATGGGACCTGAGGGATAACTTTTTCACGCAGAGAGTGGTGCATAAATGGAATGAGCTGCCAGAGGCAGTGGTAGAGGCTGGTACAATTACAACATTTTAAAACGCATGTGGATGGGTTTATGAATAGGAAAGATTTAGAGGGATGTGTGGGCCAAACACCGGCAAATGGGACTAGTTCAGTTTAGAATATCTGGTCAGCTTGGACCAAAGGGCCTGTTGCCATGTTGTATGACGTTATGACTCATTACTGGGAGTGAATTGTTGCTATTTCACAAATATTGACTGTAATATTAAAATACTTACTGCCTTTTCTCTATGTTGCACCCATGCATGGAACACTGCTTTATTCCTTTGTGGGGAAAGATATAAAAGGGACCTAAGGGGCAACTTTTTCACTCACAAAATGGTGTGTGCATGGAATGAGTTGCTAGAGGAAGTGGTGGAGGCTTATTAAATTCTAGCATTTAAAAGGCATCAGGATGGGTACATGAATAAGAAGTGTTTAGAGGGGTATGGGCCAAATGCTGGCAAACAGGGCTAGATTAATTAAGGATATCTGGTTGGCATAGACAGTTCCGACCGAAGGGTCTGGTTCCATGCTGTACATTTCTATGACTCGTTGACTGCGTGTGGGCATCGCTGGCTAGGGCCAGCATTAACTGCCCAAAAGGAGACCGTGGTGAGCTGTAGTCATGAAGCCCAGCAGTCCATGCAGTGTAGGGATTCCTGCTGCGTTGTTAGAAAGGGAGTTTTCCAGGATTTTGACCCAGTGACACTCCTAGAAATGTGAATAAGCAGTGTTTAAAAAATGTTATGATAAATACTGAATTTTACTAGCATTGTGCTGCCGTCAAATTGCTTTCACGTCACTATTACAATAAAGTAAATGAAAAAGGCTATTGCGAGGCTTTGTTTCTCATGCATTGGAGTACAGTGGATAGAAGTCCTACTACAGTGGTCTAAAGCTCAAGTCATATGATATCAGCATACCACCACACCTCAGGAAGGATGTAGAGGGAAAGCTGATTCACCAAATTATAAGGAGGGGTGACATTTACATATTGTTATAATTTTAAGGGATTTGAGATGATTGGGAGAGATAGCAAGAAATTATTTCTTCATTAATTGATGAAAAGCTGCTGGGCATTGGAGTAAACATAATTCAAACTGGATCCTGAACTGATGCAAGTGTAATGAAAAACTGGCTGTGTGAAATGCTCAAATCATCTAGACACTTTTTATAAGCTTACTGTCTCTTTGGTATTTTAGAAAAATTTATTGTCTAGTGTTCACTATTGAAACATTGTGGCACTTTGAGCCAGGGGCACCACTGTATAATGGGAGATTTTCCAACTGTGCTGCCCATTCTACAGTTACCATATCTAAACTTGTGATTGCAATGCAGTTCAGCATTAAGTGAAGATGAAATAGGTATTTAACAGAGGCCCAAGTCAAAGTAACTAAATGAGATAGAGTGTAAAACAGTTTGCTGCTTCACTATCTCCCATTTCACACTTTCCTCTATGGAGCAGTTCTACCCTGTGTTTTACAAACTCTGGCAGATTCTCTAATTCCTATAGAAGCATTGGATCTCCATGGAAGTGCATGGAGGTGCACTTAATGTTGATGAGGTGCATCTGATCAAAAATTGACAAAAAGCTCAATAGTTTTTCTTTAAAATCCGAAAGAACTGCAGTTACTGGAAATCCAAAACAAAAGCAGAAATTGTTGCTCAAGGTCAGCAGGTCTGGCAGCATCTGTGGAGAGAAATCAAGAGTTAACACTTCTGGTCCAGTGACCCTTAGAACAGTGCCTATTCTGTACCTCAGTATTGCCTATTTTGGAAGCAGCTCACGCACCGACACTTGATTTAAAAAAGAAATTTAAATCATTTGCGGGCCTGATTTACTTCTTTGCAATTAAAGCATTACCTTCATATTGTCAGCATTTTGATGTTATTGATCATCCCCGTGATTTCTTTAGCTTTGTGTGTGTGTGTGTGTGTGGGCATGTGACCAGTCATCAATATTGCTCCTGCCAGAGATTCGAATTGGTCCCACTGATGACAGAGGCTTGTTACTATTGGAGATGACCTGTGCTACTCCATACCACTTGCAAACAGCCCAAATGAGAATAAAATGATTGTAGAACTCCTGAGTCTTTGCAAACAGCTTTAAAGAGGAATGTAGCTCAATATTTCAGAGGCGGCCCAGTCGTTACGACTCGAAAACGGCCCGGTATGAAATGTGTGTCTTCCTTGTTCAGTTGTGCGTTGCTGCTTATTTCTCACATTATCCCAGATTCTCCATTTTTCTTCTTTAAAGGCTGTGTGTAGTGTTTATTCTGTTAACAGAAGGCAGACTCTTTAAGCCTTGTCATCTTTAAAAGCATCATCAGCTAAATGAACTTTTCAATTGTAAGTTCAGATTGTAGAGAATATTAGAGACATACAGCACAGAAACAGACCCTTTTGGTCCAATCAGTCCATGCCAACCATAATCCCAAAACTATAAACTAGTGCCACCTACCTGTTCCTGGTCCATATCCCTCTAAACCTTTCCTATTCATATACTTATCCAAATGTCTTTTAAGCATTTTAACTGTACAGCATCCACAGCTTCCTCTGGAAGCTCATTCCACACACAAACCACACTCTGTGGAAAATAAAAGTTGTGTCTAATATCATTGTTCAATCTTTCTCCTTTTACCTTAAAAATATACCCCATCGTCTTAAATTTTCCCCATACTCAGGAAAAGACACCTTCCATTCACCTTATATATATATATACCCCTCATTATTTTATAAACCTCTATAAGATCATCTCTCAACCTCTTATGCTTCAGTGAAAAAAAGTCCTAGCCCATCCAGCATCTCCTTCTAACTCAAACCCTCCATAGCTGGCAACATCCTGGTAAATCTCTTCTGAACCCTCTCTAGTTTAATAGTGTCCTTCTTATAACTGGGAGAGCAGAACTGGACACAATACTCAAGAAAAAGCCTCACCAACATCCTGTACAACCTTAACTTAATATCCCAACTCCTATACTCAAAGGTCTGCGCAATGAAGGCAAGTATGCTAAATGCCTTCTTAACCACTCTATCTATATGTGATGTAAACTTCAAAGAATTATGTACCTGAACCCCTAGGTCTCTCTGTTCTACAGCACTACCCAAGGCCCTACTATTAATTGTATAAGTCTTGCCTTTGTTTCTTTTTTACCAGAATGCAACGCCTCGCATTTATCCAAATTAAACCTCATCTGCTGCTTTTCAGCCCATTGTTGGTGAATTTTGATAGATAAAGCTTGCATTTTCACTCTAACAGCAGGATTGTTCTTGATTCAGTTGGATAAGGCATCTGGCAAATGTGAGTACAGGAGGATTGATGCGCAGCCTTGTCTTCAAATTCTGATGCTCCAATTTTCAACTGCCTTGTACCTAAAGACCTAGCATGTTTATGGACATGGTGCAATAATGTAAATGTTTGGGGTTTTTTTTGCAGATGTGAGATAACATCAAGAGAATACTGTGAGTTTATGAAAGGTTACTTCCATGAAGAAGCGACACTATGTTCTCAGGTTTGTATCAACGCTTCCCCTTCATTCCTGTTAAGACTACAGGAATAGCTGTTAGCTGTGTGAAGTGGTTAACTGCAATACTTCAGGCATAATGTATTCCTGCTTTTAAGTGGTGCCATTACAGGGTTGTGGAATTCTAATACAATTTAGAATTAATAAAGCAACTGTTTGCTTTTATTTGCCACAAATTTTCTTGCTACTGTGAAGGGATTGGAGACAAGTGAATTCATACTAATTTGACAGCTGTAAGTAGCCACTTGGATTGAATTATGGCTGCTCTAAAAGAGGCGGGTGTCAGTAACAGCTTGAAGCAAGAATCTGGCATTGTTTTTATTCATCTTCATTGTCCCATGTGGTTAGAGTCAGAAGAAACAAATCCATAGGGGGAAACAAAGTGTTTTCCCAAAGTAACGCCCTGTATGCGTGAACATTTTTCTACTCACTGTATTTTTAGTTTATCAGCACACATCTGTGGGCACATACACTTGTTAAAGCTGACTGAGAGTTGAGAATCAGCCTGTTCAGTCCCACGGCTCTGAGCAAACATAACCCTCGAATGTGAGGACAGCTCATAATGACAAAACTGTTTCCAGCATTGCTCTATCTTTCTCTGTCTGCCACAAAGTCAGAATATTTGTTCTCAATTTGTCGGAAGGAGTAAAAATAAATTGTAAGGCAATGTTAACAGTGTGATATAAAAGAAAGGGTGGAACCTGCTGTGTATGCTGCTTTTTGAGGCCTTGCTGGAGTAAACTGTAAGGAAACCATTGTGCTTTTCTTTTTGCTGGTTTGTTTCACAGTTGGAAATCAAACTAATTTGGCTTGAACAACTCCTTCACAATAACTCTCTTAGTTAAATTAACTGAGGTGTTAAAATACTTTGATATCATTCCCTCTGGAAGCTGAAAATGTTGAACACAAATAGTGCCCTCACCTTTGTACAAATGCTATGTTCTTTTAATCTGGATCCACAGCTCTGTGTTGCTGTATCTGTCATATTCATCAGGGTTTTATTTTTAAAAAAAAAACTCTTGGCCAATTGCTTTGGACTGAAGCTATTAAATTGAAATGCCAGCATCTTTTATTTGTAATATGTGTATGGGACTCGGTCTTTACCAGAAGGTATTGCGGATAAGCGTTAATCTTAATTTCTCCAGAATAAGGCAACAGAGATCTTGTTGATCTGATGTAGAGGATGTGGACAGGGACTATCCGAGGGATTGTATTTGTTTTCAAATAAAATTCATTGCCCAGTTAACACAACAGCATTTTCCATCATCATTGTAGTCTTTTACATCCCCAGCAGTAATGAAAGCATGATTTTGTCAACTATTTTTGGGGGTGACCTGTACTGATTCTCCTTTCACTGAATGGGATTTTATCACAAAAAACCTCTTCAGTTCTTACAGCCCAGTATCTGTGCCGTACTGTTTGTGTAATTCACTTGTTCACTCCATCCACATCCAACCTCCTACTTACTACCTCCCCCCCTTTTTTCTTTCATCTCTCCTCCTGTAAATTCCCCTCCATCTCTCCCCCTTCACCCCCTTCCCTCCCCCTTCTTCCACCCTCTCTTCCCCTCCACACTGTCTTCTCCTCCCACCTTCCCCTTGCTCCTCCTTCTATTTTCCCCAACTTTCTCACTTCCCCAGCCTGAACCCCCCTACCCTGTCTTCTCCTCACTGCCTGGTTTCTTCCCCCTTTCTTCCCTCCACAGTTTCCTCTTTACATCTTCCGCCCTGTTCCCCACTCCCCACCACTTGCACCCTCCTTTCCCCACTCCTCCCCCATTCCTCGTTTCCCCCATCGAAATATTTTCATAACACCTATTATTATTTAGCAGCTCCCAATTTCAGTGAAAGGTCATTGACTGGACACCTTTCTGTCTCAGTGGACATTGCCAGACCTGTTGAGTATTTCCAGCATCCACAGTAGCCTGCTCTTCTTCAAAACCTCTTGTCTAAGTCAGGTTTTTGTCTTGAATGCTAATTTCTGGTTCAGTCTGACTGTGGTACATTCAGAAATGAGCCTGTACTTTTCAAGATCTATGTGGTTGTCCGAACTGCGTCCTCGTGTGTACTTCAATTAATCTTCTGGTAGACAGAGTTAAAACCCTAGTAAGATAAGACTAAGTCCAAATCTTTAAGCTTCTTTATTTTGTTTTATGGATAACAAATGGACCTACAAGGCAACAGTTGTAATCGAATCCTTCTTCAATTAACTTGCTCAATTTTTAAAAGAGAAATATTGTAAATACATCATGCCACACCAGTCTATCAATACCGCGAGTTGATTTATTTTCAATTCAGCCTCCTGGTCTTGGTTATGTTTGAATTTAAGTGTAACTCACGAGCCTGAGCTCTGTCTTCAGGCCTATTTAATAAGTCTAGAATATAGATTTTCATTGTTCCAGTTACTACCAGTGGTTGAGTCATAAAATCCCTACAGTTTGGAAGCATGGCATTTGGCCCATTGAGTGTACAACAACCCTTAAAAGAGCATCCCACAACAGACCTCCACTCCTACCCTATCACTGTAACCCTGCATTTCCCATGGTTAGCCTACCAAGCCTGCCCACCCCTGAGCACTAGGGGCAAACTTAGCATAGCCAGTCCACCTAATCTGCACATCTTCGGACTATGGGTGGAAACTGGAGCACCCAGAGGAATCCCACGCAAATGCGGGGAGAATGTGTAAATTCCAAACAGACAGTCATAGAGGTGTACAGCACGAAACAGACCCTTCGGTCCAACCCGTCCTTGCCAACCAGATATCCCAACCCAATCTAGTTCCACCTGCCAGCACCCGGCCCATATCCCTCCAAACCCTTCCTATTCACATACCCATCCAGATGCCTCTTAGATGTTGCAATTGTACCAGCCTACACCAGTTCCTCTGGCAGCTCATTCCATACACTTACCACCCTCTGTGTGGAAAAAGTTGCCCCGTATGTCTTTTTTATATCTTTCTCCTCTCACCGTAAACCTATGCCCTCTAGTTCTGGACTCCCCGACCCCAGGGAAAAGACTTTGCCTGTTTACCCTATCCATGCCCCTCATTATTTTGTAAACCTCTATAAGGTCACCCCTCAGCCTCCGACGCTCCAGGGAAAACAGCCCCAGCCTGTTCAGCCTCTCCCTATAGCTCAAATCCTCCAACCCTGGCAACATCCTTGTAAATCTTTTCTGAACCCTTTCAAATTTCACAACATCTTTCCGATAGGAAGGAGGCCAGAATCGTACACAATATTCCAACAGTGGCCTAACCAATGTCCTGTACAGCTGCAATATGACCTCCCAGCCCCTGTACTCAATACTCTGACCAATGAAGGAAAGCATACCAAACGCCGCCTTCACTATCCTATCTACCTGCGACTCCACTCTCAAGGAGCTAAGAACAGGTCGCTTTGTTCAGCAACACTTCCTAGGACCTTACCATTAAGTGTAAAAGTCCTGCTAAGATTTGCTGCTAAGAAATGCAGCAACTCGCATTTATCTCAATTAAACTCCATTTGCCACTTCTCAGCCCATTGGCCCATCTGGTCAAGATCCTGTTGTAATCTGAGGTTTCCCTCTTTGCTGTCCACTACACCTCCAATTTTGGTGTCACCTGCAAACTTACTAACTGTACCCCTTATGCTCACATCCAAATCATTAATGTAAATAGTCGCCCGAGGGTAGAATCAAACCCAGTCCCTGGCGCTGTGCGACAGCAGTGCTAACCACTGAGCCATAGTGCCACCTGGTTATCTTCACTCTGAAGGAAGATAAACGATTAAAGGATTAATGAGAGAGATTAATGAGATGAACTAGCTCCATCCTTGATAAAGGCAGAGGGCAGTTTGAGTGTGAAATTTGAGGTGATAGGGTCTTAATCAGAAGGGAATGCCATTGGAATGAGCTATTTGATCCTCATCTAGTGTCATAACATAACAGGCCAGTCTTCAATTCACACCATATTCAACACTGACTCACTGCATCAGATGCAGAAAAGACCATGGAGGGCTGAAAGCATTCTGGCTGAGTGCTGAAGATTTGTGCTGCACTGTTCACTGCATCGCTTGAGTCAAGCTGTCTCAGTATAAGCAGCATCAGTACAAGCTGCACTCCCTCACAAATAAGTACGACCCACAGCTACTGAGCCAAACTGTCCCAATACAAGGCACACTCCCCATCCGAAACAAGCTATCCCAGTAAAGGCCCCAGCCCTTCTACACATCCACACTGTCCCAGTCCAAGCCGCACCCCTTCTCCACATCCAAACTGTCCCAGTACAAGCCGCACCCCTTCTCCACATCCAAACTGTCCCAATACAAGCTGCAGCCCTTCTCCATATCCAAACTGTCCCAGTATGAGCCGCACCCCTTCTCCACATCCAAACTGTCCCAGTACGAGCTGCACCCCTTCTCCACATCCAAGTTGTCCCATTATGAGCTATAATCCAGACATCCAACCAGCAAAAACTTTGGTCGTGGCTTTTGTGGAACCAATCTAAAGCTCTGCTTCCCTTCCCTCTGGTCTGTTTGCCATCGTCTCCAAAGTGACTGTGACAAACTGTCATCGACTGTCCGAGCAGGAGGAATTTCCCAGCACCAACCTGCTCCCTGATGCTCCGTTTCGGTTCTGCTAGGGCCTCTCAATCTTAGGCCTGGCTAAACCCTTCGACCTGCTGAACTGACTCTTCAAACTCTATTTGAAATGAAAACGAAGGAAGCAAAGTAGTGTTAACCTTTTTAGTTTGAGGAATGGCAGATGGAAGCAGTTCTGGTCAATGATACAGGGCTGTACAAGTCAAAATGGAAGAGACGATAGTGTTACACTCTACATTGCACAACTGCCCCGGTAAGCTTTGCCCATCCTGGAAAGTCCTTGTGCTTGAGTTACTTTGAAATTACGCATAACCACATCAAATATTGATTTGCTCTGCCAGAGTTTAGAATGTGCTGCTTTATTCTTTTGTGTCCAGGTGCACTGCATGGACGATGTGTGTGGACTGCTGCCATTCCTCAATCCGGAAATTCCTGATCAGTTTTACAGGCTCTGGCTTTCCCTCTTTCTACATGCAGGGTAAGTCTCTCTGTTCCTATGGAGTTGAGGGCCGTGCATTACTGCAGGTCTATCAGTTTGTTTATTTGTCATAATATTTGTTGTCAAGATCCTCATCGTCCAGGTGCAAATCGTACAGAGTGAGGTTGTGTTTTCTTTAGAGCAGAGGAGACTGATGTGGTTGAGATGTATACAATTATGAGAGGCGTAGACATGAAGAAACTCTTTCCCCCGGTGAAAGGGATGTGGGTTTAGGGTAAGAGGCAGAAGGTTTATAGGGGATGAGAAAAATATCCAGAAGATGGTGGGCATCTCGGACTCTCTGCCTGTAAGGCTGTAGAGGCAAAAACCCTCATAACATTGAAGAAGTATTTAAATGTGCATTTGAGATTATTAATGTTAATTCACTCATTGGATACATGTATCACTGGCCAGCATTTATTGTCTGTCCCTTGCTGCCCTTGAGAAGATAGTGGTGAGCTGCCTTCTTGAACTGTTACAGTCCACAATGCCCTCAGGGAGGGAATTCCAGGATTTTGACCTAGCCATAGTGAAGTAATGGTAATGCATTTCCGAATCAGGATAGTGAGTGACTCAGAGGGAAACTTGCAGGTAGTGGGATTCCCATGTATCTGCTGTCCTTGTCCTTCTAGTTGGAAGTGGCCATGGGTTTGGGAGGTGCTGTTGAAGGATCTTTAGTGAATTTCTGTAGTGTGTCATTTAGATGGTACACTCTGCTGCTACTAAGTGACAGTGATGGAGGGAGTGAACGTTATGCCAGTCAAATGGGTTGCTTTGCCAAGGCATACCAGGTTCTGGACCAAGTGCTGAAAATTGGCATTAGACTAGTTAGGTGGTTGTTTTTGAGCAACGCAGACACACTCAGCCACTGTGCTGTTGATGTCTCTGACTCTATGACAATAGGACAAGGCTTCTGTCTGCAATGTATGGAATCTATGATTCAAAGTCAGTGGCCAGTTCACAGGCACAGAAGCATTTTGGGTGTATAACAAAGCAGAAAAAGTCATCCTTGTATCAATGTCAGCACCATTGGCTATTGGAGTAACAACTGGGTTCCTGATTCCGACTTCCACACTGAATACAGAAGGGAGATGGAATGTGCTATGAGTCTCTACTTAACATTTATACTCTCAACATCAACAACCTGGAACCTTCAACATCATAACATCCTGAGCCTCTGGTTGAAAAGTAAGGGCGTGGTGCCTTGTGCTACACAGACAAGTCCATCTTTGACTTGAGTTTTCCCATAAAGGCAGCTAACTCGATCTAGAAAGATGTTACAGAGAAAGATTGTCCCACCTTTGGCATTGCTGCCAGTATGGTTGCCAAGGTAGACCAGCAGGAAGCTAGAAGAACACAACAAGCCAAGCAGCATTGGCAGGTAGAGAAGTCGATGTCTCGGGTGTAACCCTTCCTCAGGATTGGGGGTGGGTGTAGAAAGAGATGCAGACTAAAGGGGGGTAGGTGAAGATAGGTAGAGGGTATGACCTGGTGGCTCAGTGGGAGGAATGAATCCGATTGGTGGCAGGGAGGAGTGGGAGTGAGGGGGAAGGCCTTGGAAGGGAGGTTATTTGAAATTGGACAACTCTCTGTTGAGGCCTCAGGGCTGTAGTCTGCCCAGGCAGAAGGGGTCTCTGCCTGTATTGCATTGGGGGAGTGGGGGGAGGTTTTAGAATGGGGAATGGAGAATGGAGGTGGTGTGGTGGAATGCTGTCTAGATGACAGAGGGATGAAAAGCACGTTATTCAAAGTAGGTGGGCATCTGGGGTGCTCGTGAGTGGAATGTCTCCTCCTCTGAGCAGATGCAGCAGGGGTGGAAGAATTGGGAGAATGGGATGGGGTTCTTGCAGGATACTAGATGGGAGGAGTTGTAGTCAAGGTCGTTATGGGAGTCTGTGGGTTTGGAGTAAATGTCTGTCTGGAGACTGTCACCGGAGATGAAAATGGTGAGGTCAAGAAAGGGGAGGGAGGTGTCCGCGATGGACCAAGTGAATTTGATGGGAGGGTGGAAGTTGTGGGTGAAGTCCAGTTCTGCATCGGTGCAGCATCCTGCACCCAGGCTATCATTGATGTAACGATGGAAATGTTGGGGTATAGTGCCTGTGTAGGTACTGAAGAGGGACTGTTCAATATAGCTGACAAGGAGACTGGCATAGCTGGGCCCATCCGGGTTTGGAGAAATGGGAGGAATTAAAGAAAATGTTCGTGAGGGTGAGGCCAAGCAGCTGCACAAACCTAAGGTCTATAAGTCTGGATAAAAATGGAACCTTAATCAGTATCATCGTTAAGTCCTCTTGTTACTGACTGCTGATGCAATCCTTCTATGGCCAAGTCACATGACCTTTCCACAAGGCCTGGTTATAAAGCTCCGCTGTGTAAACGTTCCGTTTAACTCCTTCTCATCACCAGCTTCCTTGCACGTGGCTGAACGCTGTCATGGATAAAATCAGCTTGCGCAGCTTATTACAAGATAAACTTCTTTGTTAAATCGAGGAGCAATATTTAATCCATCAACACTCCCGTGGATTTCTCCTTAACTGTCCAATGCAGATCTAACTAAAGTATATCAGAATGTGTTAGTGGTGTTGTGGGCATCATTAATCATTTTTCTAAGCATTCTGTGGCCATTTTGCTCCGCTGTTCTTATGGCTAGTGTATTGTCAGAATGTATTGACTTCACTTTCTCTAATAAATCTAACTAGACATGTTTTATTTATATAAATGTAACTAATATAAATATAATTAATTCTGATTTTCCTTCTTGACTCGGAGATTGCAATAAACCCTGTCCTTCCTGTAATATTTGGAACCATTCAAAAGATGGGACGAGTTAAGCAATGGATTTGTAAAATGTTTTCTGATTGTGACAATTACAGAGCTAAGTTAGGTTAATACCACAGAACACTTTTCTATATTCCATACTCTCAGTTCAAATAGGGACAAAGATAATTCTAAGAAATTTAAATTAGAACTGAGTATATTTACTGTCACTTTTAGACAATTAATATACCAAAGTCTAAGTTCTCACCCTAACTTTCAATAATGAGAGATGGAAAGTTTAATGGGGATACACGCGGCAAGTACTTCACACAGAGGGTGGTGGGCGTTTGGACCGTGTTGCCAGCAGAGGTGGTAGAGGCAGATACGGTAGATTCATTTAAGATGAGTCTGGATAAAAGCATGATTAGGTGGGGAGTAAGGAGATACAGATGCTTAGGAATTGACCAACAGGTTTAGACCGTACATTTGGATCGGCTCAGCCTTACAGAGCCGAAGAGACTGTTCCTGGGCTGGAAAGTTTCTTTGTTCCTTGTTCTAACTTATTGAAATTTTCAGTGCACTTTTGAAAAGTCTCGTTTCCACCACTTAAGTAACCATGGGTTAAAAATATTTATCACCATAGCATACATTACCTAACATAACAAATAATATGGACCAGACCAGCCCCTCTCAAACTGTTTCAGAGGATCGTCTGGACCCTAGCTTTCTCTTATTTTAAACGTAAATGTGAGGTGCTGTGTTCCAAAGCAATTCGATTGAACAAACTACTGGGTTTAAAGCAAAACACACTTCCTTCATCCAATATGGGTTAACATACCACGAAAGAAAGGAGGATTTGGAATAACAACCCTATTGAAAAACATGACAGAATAATTGATACAGTAACCATTACTAATTAACTGTTCCAATGCAGTTGCATCCCATAAACACACCTTTGGCAACAGATAACAGATTCTCTCATATGCAACCCTGGTAGCAGGAAGAGAACCCCCAGCTTATGGCTCTAACTGAGAGGGGGGGGTGGGGAAATGACTTTCACTTCCTCAAGATCCCAGCAACAACAGTAGAAAGCTAAACTAAAGGTCCTGGTTTCACCATAGCAATTCAGGCTGCTTCCATTGTTCCAACTTTTAAAAAAAACACTCCAAGGCCTCTCAAGCTGCTTACTCTAGTGGTTCTGGCAGGATGCTCTACACCTCTGTATTAAACCTCTCCAAAAATAAACAGGACTAAATAACCTCTTCAAACGACACCATGAATAATTTCTCCATGTAACCTGTTCCCAATCATTGACACTTGGTGCTGACCGTTCTTTGAGTTAGTGCTGACGGAGGTCAGCAGTGGTTTTTAATAAAGTACTAACAGGTCTCTTGTGACAATGCTGGGGATGTGGAATTGTGTGACTTGACTGTATCATGGCTATTTTGTAAGGCTTAAGTGACATTTTAGCAAGGTGCTGACTATTATAGATAGATCGGGGAGTGTCCCTATTGTAGATATTATGGAAGTAATTCTTTGGATTTCCCCTTCAGAATGTGAACAAAGTAAATATTGTAAAACAAAGAAGTGCTGAGGCTGGAAATGAGAAACACAGCAGATTTGGCAGCGTCTGAGCAGAGAAAGCAGAGTTAATGACGCGAGTTCAGCGACCTTTCAGAACAGAGATATTTATTGTGTTGAGCTTTAGTAAAGATATTATTCAGCTGAGACCAGCAAAAGATGTTGCTATATCTTTGATTCCCTCTTACAAGTGCCTTCTCATAGATTCATATAGTGCAGTAAAGGTCCTTTGACCCATCAAGTCTGCACTGACATAATTCCCATTAGAAGTGCAATAATCCTAATTTCCTGCACTTGTCCCATATCCTTGAATATTATGATATTTGAAGTACTCTTCCAAATTTTCTAAAGGTTATAAGCTTTCCAGCCTCCACTACCTTCCCAGGCAGTGCATTCCCGATTCCTACCATCCTCCTGAGTGCAAAAGTATTTTCCTCAAATCCCCTCTGAATTTCCTGCTCCTCACCCGAAAACTGTCCTCTTGTGATTGACCCTCGTCAACAGGGAATAGCTGCTCTCTATTCACCCTGTCCATACCCCTCGTCATCTCATACACCTCAATCATGTCCTCCCTAGGTCTTCTCTGCTCTAAAGAAAACAATCCATACCTACCTAGTCTCCTTATGACTCAATGTCTCCATCCCAGGTAACCTCCTGGTGATCCTCCTCTGTACCCCCTCCAGTGCTATCACATCCTTCCTGTAGTGAGGTGACCAGGACTGCACACAGTATTCTAGCTGTAGCCTGACCAACACTCTGTACAACTCCAACATTACCTCCTTGCTCTTATACTCTGTGCCATACCCGTTGAAAGGTAGTTTCATCCTTTTGAGAACTCTCTCAGAAGTGTGGTGCCTTGGAATAAGTGCTTTAAAGTTTTCCAAAATGCTGCAGTAGTTAATTCTCGGGATTTAAAAGTAGCCAGCTTCTGTAAACAGCCAGAGAAATGTGTTTCATTTGTGAACGGCATTCCTGTAGTTTAATGTTAGTTATTAGTTGTGAAATGACAGAGGTCACAGTGTCGTTTAACACCAACGCAAGTTGTATTTTCTTCAGACTATAATGTAGGCGATTATATTGCTGTAGGTCAGAGTAATGTTACATGAAGCATCTGATAATTTTATGCCTCCTTGTTACTGATTCACTGACTATTAACATTTCACTATTGAAGTAACTAATGTTAGAGAACAGAACAGATTGGGTGGCACGGTGCCTCACAGCGCCAGAGACCCGGGTTCGATTCCTGCCTCAGGCAACTGACTGTGTGGAGTTTGCATGTTCTCCCCGTGTCTGTGTGGGTTTCCTCCCACAGTCCAAAGATGTGCAGGTCAGGTGAATTGGCCATGCTAAATTGCCCGTAGTGTTAGGTAAGGGGTAAATGTAGGGGTATGGGTGGGTTGCGGGTCGGTGTGGACTTGTCGGGCCGAAGGCCCTGTTTCCACACTCTAATCTAATCTAATCAAATCAAAAGAAGGGGTCTGAAGAATAGTCACTGGACTTGAAACATTGAATCTGTTTGTCTCTCTGCAGAAACTGCTGAGTTTTTCCAGCAATTTCTATTTTTGTTTCTGATATCCAGATTCCTCAATGCTTTGTTTTAGATTATCATAGCTGATCTATTTGTGTATCAAATTCCGAATTGCCATCCATCCCTGATAACCTTTGGATCCCTTGACTAACAAGAATCTATCCACTTCTGCCTTAAAAACTTCCAATGCTGCTACTTCTACCACCTCCCTGAGGCAAAGTTCCAAAGTCTCACACTGTCCCAAGAGAAAAAATTTCTCTTCACCTTCATGTTAAAAGAGTAGCCCTTAATTTTAAACCGTTGCCTTCTAGTTGTGAACGTACCCCGCAAAGGCAATATCCTTTCCACAGTCTCCCTGTCAAAACTTTCAGGACTTTGTACACTTCAGTAAAGTCACCCTTCACTCTCTCAACTCCAGTGGAATCAAGCTCATCAAAAGGCAACCTGCTCATTCCAGACATCAATGTAGTAAACCAGCTCTGATCCACTTCCAACAGAATTACATCCACCTTAAATAAGGAGACCCAAACTGGACACCATATTAGAGACAGAAATTGAATTTAATATCTTTTGTTTTAAATCTGGAATCAAGAGTCTAATGAAGACCATTGCCGATTGTCGGCCAAACCCAAATGGTTCTCTGAAGTCCTTCAGTGACCTCTGTCATTTCACAACTAATAACTAACATTAGACTGCAGGAAGGCCATTCTTACCTGGTGTGGCTGAGATGTGACTCCAGACCCACAGCAATGTTGTTGGGCAATAGGTACCCTGGCCAGCATGTCTTGTGAACACACAAAACAAAAAAGTGTTCTCACCAATGCCGTTTCTAAATGAGGGAGAGCATCTTGACTTATGTTCAGTTCCTCTCTAAACAGGATTTGGATTCTTAAAGGCTACAAAGATATAAAATGAGCAACACTGAGTCAACCACCTGTATTGCACTTACCATATGACACTCAACTCAATTTTCTAAGGTCAATTGAAGTTGAGATGTTTAATAAGTGACAAATCTACTGCATCTTTTTCCTGCCTCAATCAGACTTAAAGATACACTCACCTGGCCCAATCTTGCCATCCAGCTGTTGAAATCTTAACTTTATTTCTTTTATTTTTCTAATTAATATTAAGGAGGACCTTAATGTTAACTGTTTTATTTATTTTTCTACTTAATACTATGAAGGTCTCTATTTTGTACCTAAGATTTTTGTATCTGGTTTTCCTTTATACCTAAGGCGACATCAGACATTTTTCACTGTACTCCTGTACTTGAGTACACATGACAACAAAAAATCAAAATCTAAGTCTTTTTCCCTCTCTCATCATGCTCTCCCCAGCCTGTCTTGTATATAATCATGTAAATATAAATATCTCTGATTCATCTTCTCACTATGAATAAAGCACCGGTAAGTAAGTCCTGTCTCAAAATTCCTCCAGAGCACGTTCAGTCCTGTGTTAAGAGTACTGTGTGCTGAATTGGCAATGGTACCGTGGAGTGAAATAGTATTACAGTTCGGTTCTGTTTTCCCAGTGCTAAAGAAATCAAAGGATCACCCCACAAAGGAGCAAGTCAGTCTTTATTCAAACAAAAAAAATAGATAAACTTGAATGTGAACTGGGCCTGTGACTTTGTCAGGGAGTAAAGGGTAATATTATTATTGGGATAGCATCACTCCCATGTTGCAAGTCATCCTGACTTGCTTATCCACAGCTGTTCACCCATCACTATTGGATCAGAATCCTGCATTCCTCCCACCAGTGCCTGCGAGTCGCCCTCCCACCAGTGCCTGCGAGTCGCCCTCCCACCAGTGCCTGCGAGTCGCCCTCCCAAAAGCTGCATTAGCCATTCATCACCATCTTAAAATCTAACTGTGCAACATAGTGGCTTGGCTGGTGTCATTGACGTCCCAAAAGCACTTATTTAAAATCTGTCTTAGGAAGTCAAAGGGTGGCACGATGGCTCAGTGGTTAGCACTTCTGTCTCACCGCGCCAGGGTCCCAGGTTTGATTCCAGCCTCGGGCAAATGTCTGTGTGGAGTTTGCGTATTTTCCCAAGTCTGTGTGGATTTCCTCCGGGTGCTCCGGTTTCCTCCTACAGTCCAAAGATGTGCAGGTTAGGTGGATTGGTCATGCTAAATTGCCCCATAGTGTCCAGGGATGTGCAGGCTGGGTGAGTTAGCCATGGGGAATGCAAGATTACAGAGATAGGGTAGTGGAAGTGAGTCTGGGTGGGTGCCTTTTGGAGGGTTGGGGGTGCACTTGATTGGCTGAATGGTCTGTTTCTACACCTTAGAGATTCTGTGATTCTGAGCTAACTGCACAGAGGCCGGTATCCCATCACCAAGTCACTATTTACTTGTGCACAGTTTACAGGCTGTGGTCAGCCAGCTCAGAGCCCCTCTCCTGAACTGAGGAGGTTCTAAATCCCCTGTTTACATTAGTCAGTCAGAGTTTCCTGATTGACCCAGGTTATGGAAAGATATTGGAGCAGTAGGATGGTGGTGACAGAGATTTTAATTTTCTCAACATTGACTGGGACTCACTTAGCGTTAGAGGTAGAGATGGAGCAGAATTTGTAAGGATCATCCAGGAAGGTTTTCTAGAGCAGTACGTACATTAGTCCAACTCGGAAAGGGGCTATACTGGACCTGGTGTTAGGGAATGGGCCCAGCCAGGTGTTGAAGTTTCAGTAGGGGATTACTTTGGGAATAGTGATCACAATTTTTGTAAGTTTTAGAATACTCATGGACAAAGATAAGTGATCCTAAAGAAGGAGTGCTAAACTGGGGGAAGGCCAACAATATCAAAATTTGACAGGAGCTGGGGAATGTGATTTGGAAGCAGCTGTTTAAAGGTAAATGCACATTCGATATGTGGGAGGCTTTTAAAGAGAAGTTGATTAGAGTTCAGGAGAGACATGTTCCTGTGAAAATGAGGGATCGAAATGACTAGATTAGGGAACAATAGATGACAGGTGAAACTGTGATATTGGCTCAGAGGAAAAAGGAAGCAGACATAAGGTCCAGGCAACTGAAGACAGATAAGGCTTTGGAAGAATAGCTGGAAAATAGGACCCATCTGAAATGAGGGATTAAAAGGGCTAAAAGGGGTCATGAGATATCTTTAGCAAACAGGTTAAGGAAAATCCCAAAGCCATTTATTCCTATGTAAGGTGCAAGAGGGTAATTAGGGAAAGGGTGGCCCACTCAAGGACAAAGGAGGAAAGTTATGAATGGAGTCAGAAAATGGGTGAGATTCTTAATGAGTACTTTGCATCGGTATTCACCAAGGGGAGGGACATGACAGATGTTGAGGTTAGGGATTGATGTTTGATTACTCTAGATCAAGTCGGTATAAGGAGGGAGGAAGTGTTGGGTATTCTAAAAGGCGTTAAGGTGGTCAAGTTCCCACATCTAGATGGGATCTATCCCCGGTTAATGAGCAAGCAAGAGAGGAAATAGCTGGGCTTTAACAGATACCTTTGCAGCATCCTTGAACACAAGGGAGGTCCCAGAACACTGGAGAATTGCTAATGTTGTCCCCTTGTTAAAGAAGGGCTAATCCAGTTAATTATAGACCGATAAGCCTGATGTCAATGGAAGGAAACCTGCTGGAGACGATACTGATGGATAGGAACTATTCCCATTTGGAAGAAAATGGGCTTATCAGTAATGGGCAACATGTTTTTTTTTTGCAGGGAAGGTCATGTCTTACCAACTTAGTAGAATTCTTTGAGGAAGTGACAAAGTTGATTGAGGAAAGGGCTGTAGATATCAAATACGTGGACTTCAGTAAGGCGTTTGATAAGGTTCCCTGTGGTAGGCTGATGGAGAAAGTAAAGTTGCATTGGGTCCAGGGTATTCTAGCTAAATGGATAGAGAACTGGCTGGGCAGCAGGAGTAGTAGTGGAAGGAGAACTGGCTGGGCAGCAGGAGTAGTAGTAGAAGGGAGTTTCTCAAAAAGGAGAACTGTGACCAGTGGTAGCAGTGGTGTTCCACAGGGATCCGTGCTGGGAGCACTGTTGCTTATGACATACATAAATGATTAGAGGAAAGTATAGGTGGTCTGAATAGCAAGTTTGCAGATGACACTAAGATTGGTGGAGTAGCAGGTAGTGAAGGAGACTGTCAGAGAATACAGCAGAATATAGACAGATTGGAGACTTGGGCGGAGAAATGGCAGATGGAGTTCAATCCAGGCAAACGTGAGGTGATACACTTTGGACGATCCAATTCAAGAGCAAACTACACAGTAAATGGAAAAGCCCTGGGGTAATTGATGTACAGAGAGATCTGGGTGTTCAGGTCCATTGTTCCCTGAAGGTGTCAATAGAGTGGTCATGAAGGCATATGACATGCTTTCCTTCATCAAATGGGGTCTTAAGTACAAGAATTGGCAGGCCATGTTACAGTTGTATAGGACTTTGGTTCGGTCACATTTTGAATACTGCATACAGATCTGGTCACCACATTACCAAAAGGATGTGGTTGCTTTGGAGAGGGTGCAGAGGAGGTTCACTAGGATGTTTTCTGGTATAGAGGGCATTAGCTATGAAGAGAGGTTGATTAGATTAGGATTATTTTCGTTATAAAATGGAGGTTACGGGGACCTGATTGAGATCTACAAATCGTGAGAGGTATGGACAGGGTGGATAGCAAGAAGCCTTTTCCCAGAGTCGGGGACTCAATTACTAGGGGTCATGAGTCAAAGGTGAGAGGGGTAAAGTTTAATAGAGAGTTCTTTATGCAAAGGGTGGTGGGTGTTTGGAATGAATTGCCAGTGGAGATGGTAGAGGTAGGGCATCATAGCATCATTTAAGATGTACCTGGACAGATACATGAATGGGCGCAGGGAGCAAAGAGATACAGATCCTTAGAAAATAGGTGACATGTTTAGATGGAGGACCTAGCATAGGCTTGGAGGACCAAAGGGCCAGTTCCTATGCTGTAATTTTCTTTGACGACAAGATCCTTGATTAGGATAGTTAACAATGAGATCCACCTCATTCCAATTACTACTGCAAGTAACAATTGTGAACAGGAAATGAGTTGGCAAGATATCACAGTCACTTGTATTATATTGTGCCTTTAATGTAAAATCACACGAGCAATGCAACTGTTCTATATTAAACATCATGAAATTATTGCAGTTTTCAGTGGCAAGATTAATGTCTCCAACCTATCCTCCAAAACTTTGAGGTTTAAATTTGATTTTTTTCCTTATCTTATTTATCTCACAGGATTCTTCACTGTATAGTGTCCATCTGCTTCCAAATGACGATCCTTAGGGACCTTGAAAAACTAGCAGGCTGGCTTCGGATTTCTATCATTTACATTTTGAGTGGAATCACCGGAAATCTCGCTAGTGCCATATTCTTGCCCTATCGGGCAGAGGTAGGTAAATCATCAGATATACATGTCAATGTGAAGTGCAGTTTCTCTCGCTCAATAAATAATTTGGTAAGAGGCAACACTGTTTTTAAAAATAGCTGTTGGACCATTTTACATCTAGACACCTAAACCTTTATTGAGATTTTTTTAGGGTGGCACGGTGGCTCAGTGGTCACAGCGCCAGGGACCCAGGTTCGATTCCCGCCTTGGGTGACTGTCTGTGTGGAGCTTGCATATTCTCCCTGTGTCTGCGTGGGTTTCCTCTGGGTGCTCCGGTTTCCTCCCGCAATCCAAAGACATGCAACTCCGGTGAATTGGCCATGGTAAATTGCCCAGAGTGTGAAGTGCATTAGTCCGTGGTACATATAGTGTAGGGGAATGGGTCTGGGTGAGTTACTCTTCGGAGTGTCGGTGTGGATCTCTTGGGCCAAAGGGCCTGTTTCCATACTGTAGGGATTCTAATCTAATGCAAACAATTTTCCGTTTTAATATTTTCAGTAAAAGGAAATCGCTCATTTCTTTTTAAAGCCTTAGCATGCAGCCACTGAATCAATTAAATTCTATTTTACAAGGCCAAAGAAAAAAAAGACCAAATTATAAATATCAAAGGAGAAATGCAGAGTCACCATTGTACTCAGCTGTGTCTTCTCTCAACAGCAATTTCACTGCCTCTTGAATATGCCCTTCAGGATTCTAACCAAACATTTCTGTTCTGGAAGTTTCAGATTATATCTTTACATCTGAGATAACATGTTCTTAACTTTTCTGAACTGAACTTTTGCTCTGTGAGAACCATATTTCTTTTTGGGTTGGCATAGCCAAGATTGACCTAATGGCCCCCTTCTATGCTGTCTCATTGCTATGGTTCTGGTATGTCCAACTCCAGCCAGAACTTCCGTGAACTGAAACCAAAAGCTTTTCAAGATATAGGTATTCTTTTAGCAGCAAAATATCAACTCCTCATTCCCCCCTAACTGAAACTAGACCAATGCTCTTCAGTGGAGAAAGTGAGGACTGCAGATGCTGGAGATCAGAGCTGAAAATGTGTTGCTGGAAAAGCGCAGCAGGTCAGGCAGCATCCAAGGAACAGGAGAATCGACGTTTCGGGCATAAGCCCTTCTTCAGGAAGTTTCAGAAATAAATAATTATTAAAATATGTACAAATCAGGTCCCTTACAACACAGCTCACAGAACTGTAATTCTTGTCTTCAGAGAAACAGTCAAGGGAAGGCATGGCTGACATGTTCCAACTCCAAGGAACTCATAAAGTAGATCCAATCAAATTACTTGACTCAGACTAAGTACTGATCTATGGGATGTGAGTTCAGAATTTACAAGCCTCGAGCAAGACTTCAAATTAGATGCAGCCACAAGGACCCTACAACAGCTACTTGGAGTAGATTATAAATGAACCAGTTAAGTCTGGCAATAAACCATTTTTTAAAAGATCAGAATGAAAGTAGCAATGAGGGTCAGGTTCTGGATTGAGGAGGGATGGAGCTAACTAAATACCTTTTCTACATGTAGCTATCCAACTATTAAGAACTCCATCTTAAAAAGAAAATAACGCTTTGACACAAACACTCTTGCTGCTTACTTTTGCCTGATTTGAATTGGTATTTTCCATTGAAATTATGGAATAGGATTTTTTTAAAAAGCTGTAATTTTGTGCAGAATTCTCTTAATTAGAATGGCATTGCTTTTTGAATCATGAAAGGTTTAAATTTTTTTATTGCTTTCATGAGCAAGAACTAATTACAGGTGCTAATGAAATAAATGTCGCCAACGCACTGCATTTTTGTTTAAGTGCGAGCAATGTGAACAATTTCACCATACCCCTGCAATTTGACAAATACCACTTCCTAATTAAGTCCATTAAAATTTTCATAATGACTGTTAGATTGTGCCTCTCTTACATCCAGTTTGCATTGAAGATCGTTGAGGTTAAATGCAATTAGATTGGCCACTCTATAATGTGATTGCCCTCAGGTCAATGAATGTTTTACAGAATGTTTCACATTACTTGGTTTACGCTCAACACAAAAGGTTTTGTTGGCCAGAAAATATCCATAATCGTTCAGTCATCGCTGGTTATAATTGGGGGGGGGGGGGGGGAGGGTGATTTTTTTTTTCCCCCCTTTAATAGGCAGCAATATAATGAGCCATTACTGTAATGTTTACAATTTGAACTGTCTCTTTCAAAATTGGTAAACAACCATCCACTCAGGGACTGTGGGTCACCTGTGAATTAAGGATCCTTTAAATCTGAAACAATCTAACCTACGTTAATGGAATAGACGTTTCCTCCCCCTGTAGTTGCAAAGCTTAAGTAACTTTTATCAATCTAAACTCCCATTTCTAATGGCCACTAGGCCATTTAGTGTTAATTTGCACTAATATCTCAAACTCCCAATAAGATTTCCAGCCCGTTGTTTTGGAGGTGGTGTTTTACATTTTGGTGTTGAGGTTCTTGAGGGATGGTTTTTCTTTTCAGTCATAAACCTGAAAAATTCAGACACATAACGGAAGGAGCCTACAAGACGCTGGCTGTGCACTGTACCAAGCTGCTATCCAATGAAATGAAGATAATTGTACTGTGTAGGTGACAGAACAACAGTCCTTCATATTGGTGGTCACGTGACCGAGTCATGGGGGACCCTGAAAACAATCGCAGCCATTTCTGAGAAATACAAACGCCAGAATTACTGTAGAAACAGGTTATTTGGCCCTTAATTGGGGGCCCTTAACTCCTGAAGAAGGGCTCATGCCCGAACAGTCAATTTCTCCTGCTCCTTGGATGCTGCCTGACCTGCTGCGCTTTTCCAGCAACACATTTTCAGCCCTGATCTCCAGCATCTGCAGTCCTCACTTTCTTCTATTTGGCCCTTAAGCCTGATCCGCCATTGACTTACAACATGGCTGATCTGATTGTAGCCATTTTTCTGTGTACTCCTAACAGCTTTTGTGTGTGTTGACTCCACCTTAAAAATATTCAACAATCCCATCTCCTTTGCTGTCAAGGAAAAGAATTCCAAATACTGATGACCCTCTGAGAGGAGAAAAAAAATGTTCTTTGTCTTCCTCAAAAAAAAAGCCCGTTATCCTTAACCTGTGTCCCTAGTTTTAGGCAAACTCCAAAGAGTTGAAACGCTTCCTGGACTTGATTGGGTCCTTGTGGTTATTTCATGTCTGACCTGTCAGAACTCGGCAAACGTATGAGTACTGACTAAAGATGATGTTGACTACTGACGATCAGAGTCTAGACAAGAAATTCCAACCAATTCAAAGCCATAGTACACAGGTGAAACTCTTAGAGTCATAGAGCATGAAAACAGACCCCACCGTACAACCAGTCCATGGTGAACATAATCCCAAACTAACTAGTCCCACCTGCCTGCTCCTGGCCCCTTCAAACCTTTCCTATTCAAGTACTTACCGAAATGGCTTTTAAATGTCGTGATTGAGCTCAAATCCACCTCTTCCTCGGGACGTTCATTCCACACACAAACCACACTGTTGAAAAAAAGATGTGCCCCTCATGTCATTTTTAATTCTGCCTTCTCTCACCTTTAAAAATGTGCCCTGTATTCTTGAAATCCCTCATCTCAGGGAACAGACAACTGCCATTAACTCTATTTATATCCCTCATGATTTATACACTTCTCTAAGGTCACCTTTCAAATGTCTACATTCCAGTGGAAAAGGTCCCAGCCTATCCAGCGTTTCTTTATAACTCAGATCCTCTAACTCTGGGAATATTCTGGTAAATCCTTTGTGAACACACTCCATCTTAATAATATCCTTCCAATAACTAAGTGACCAGAACTGGACACAGTACTCCAACAGAGGTCTCACCAATATCCTGGACAACCACCCATCAGTTTTTGGATTAGAGTGGTGCTGGAAAAGCACAGCAGGTCAGGCAGCATCTGAGGAGCAGGAAAATCGGCATTTCGGGCAAAAGCCGTTTGTCAGGAATGGAGGCAGGGAGCTTCCAGGGTGGAGAGATGGCTGGATGCCGACCTTGAGAAGGTGGTGAGTCTCAGTGAGTCTCTCTCTCACTGCAACCCTCAGGTCTGCCTGACCTGCTGTGCTTTTCCAGCACCACTCTAATCTAAACTCTGGTTTCCAGCATCTGCAATCCTCACTTTCACCTCCTATACTCCGTTATACTACCAATAGAAACCTATCACTCTGTGAATAGATGCTTCTACAAACCAGTAAGAAGTCTCCCTGGTATTACTGAAAAGCAATGACTTTCACACCAGAGGCTCTAATCCAGCCGGGAAGTCCGCGTTTGGAACTTGTGCATGGGTGTGCGAACTTTCTTAAACTTCTATGTTGGAGAAAATTGATGCTGGAATGTACAAGCAAATTGTGTAAAGCACCTGAAAGACTGCAAGTTTCTTTGAACACTTCATACCGTTTCACTCTAAAAGACAAGCCAGGAAGAGAGAGGGTGCTGGCGGATGCCTCTGATCTGTTATCACTGCAGGTGAACCATCATATAGAGGATCTATTCATTATCATGTGAACACTGCCAACGCATCAGATTAGACAGACAACCAGCAAAGATGGAGTTACAGATGCTTTTTTAGCATTTGATCCTGGGATGGCCTGATGAGATACCACCGACTCAGCCATCAATGCTGCTCTGTCAGACCAAGTTATTCTGTCAGAACCCTTGACATCAAGGCTGCATTTGATGAGTGTGGCATTGAGGAGCCCTAGCAAAACCGGAATCAACGGATATTGGGCCAAACTCTCCGGTGGTTGGAGTCACACCTGGCGCTGAGGAAGGTGGTCTTGGTTGTTGGAGGTCAGTCATCTCAGCTCCAGGACATCTCTGCAGGAGTTCCTCAGGGTAGTGTCCTAGGCCCAACCATCTTCAGCTGGCTTCATCAATGACCTTCCTTCCATCATAAGGCCAAAAGTGGGGATATTCACCAATGATTGCACAATGTTCAGTACCATTTGCAACTCCTCAGATACTGAAGCAGTCCTGTCCAAGTTTAAATGCAACGAGATCTGTACAATCTCCAGGGTTGGACTGACAAGTGGCAAGTAACATTCGCACCACACAAATGCCAGGCTATGACCATCGCCAATAAGAAGAGACAATCTACCACCACCCTTTGGCCTTCAACGGTGTTACCATCACTGAATCCCCTGTTATCAACATCCCAGGGTTATCATTGACCAGAAACTCAACTGGACTCAATACATAAACGTAATGGTTACAAGAGCCGGTCAGAGGCTGGGAATACTGCAGTGAGTAACTCGCCTCCTGACTCCTCAAAGCCGGTCCACCATCTACAAGGCACAAGTCAGAAGTGTGATGAGGTATTCCCCACTTGCCTGGATGGGTGCAGCCCCAACGACTTTCAAGAAGCTTGACACCATGCAAGACAAAGTAGCCACAAGCATCCATTCCCTCCACCACCGACTCTTCGTAGCAGAAGGGTGTTATGTCTACAAGATGCACTGCAGAAACTCACCAAAGATCCTCAGACAGCACCTTCCAAACTCAGAACCACTTCATCCAGAAGGACACGGGCAGCAAATATGTGGGGACACCACCATCTTCAAGTTCTCCTCCAAGCCACTCACTCCTGACTTGGAAATATAGCACCGTTCCTTCACTGTTGCTGGGTCAAAATCCTGGAATTCCCTCCCTAAGTGCATTATGGGTCAACCTGCAGCAGGTGGACTGCAGCAATTCAAGAAGGCAGCTCACCACCACCTTCTCAAGAACATCTAGGGACGGGCAATAAATGCTGGCCCAGGCAGTGATCCCCACATCCCACAGAATTATTTTTAAAATGGCATTCTGCCAGCTAAATCAAGAAATACCACCCCCAGTGCACTGTTTAAAATGATCCCTTCAGAGTGTGCCTGAGTGCCTCATAGAATTGGAGAAGTGTTAGCCCAGAACCAGATCAATTCTGTACAGTGTAGATTTATAGAAAGACTTCAAACAAAAGCTGTCTATTTGCAGTGTGTGCCAGAAATACAAATAACCCAATAGAAAGAGGAAACAATGCTGCAGGATGCTGTCGGAGCTCGTTTCTTCACACACTACCAAGAATGATTATCTCGGTTACAACTGTTGCTAAAAATTGCCCTTTCATCTGAAACATTTGTCAACTATCATAATCATCTCAGCATCAAGTTCTGACTTGACTGAACTTGATGTTTACTCTGTTTCTCATCCCTTAAATGCAGCACCGATATGTTGAGTTTCTACAGTTTCTGTTTTTGTTTCAGATTTCCAGCACCTGCAGTTCTTTCTTTATATAAAGCTTGTCTCTGAATAAGGGATTCTTGAAAGAACATGTGACAACAGAACCCAGTTCATCTTAAGAATGTAAGAAGTTCATTGAAGAGTCTGACATAATCACCTTGTCACCACTTTACCTTGGGGGATATTGGTTTACAGAAGGACATGACCAGATGGTTTGTAGAACCGTCCTCAAATGCTGGGAGGCAAAACAAGACCGAACTTTGTCTTATTGTCTCTCTGATCCACACCTCTTGACATAGATAGTGAATCACCTGCAGGGTACTTAAATGGAAGAAAATGTCTGGCAACTCTGTTATACAAGACCCTACTCCCAGGTGACCAGGTGGAACCAAGACTACACCTCTCTAATACACTGGTATGAGGAGGGAAGTATTACAACTGGCATGGCATGTTTCTGCCTGGGCTGTTCAAAAAGTCGATATCTAAGTATCTACTGAGACAGAATCCAATTATGGTGGAGCTGAGACTCCAAGGTTATACATTGAGACCGTAGCTGGGAAGCAAATGAGATAGACTCTGATTCATTATTCTATGTTCAATTTATGCCTGAGCTGGTAAAGTATAAAATATCCTAGAACATCACTAAGTAGCGAGATAATCTCAACATCACCAACAAAGTGGTGAAGTATTAACTACATCACCAGCAAGAGAGACAATATTAGCATCAAGGACAATTTCTGAGAATTTCACTAAGAGCGATGAGCTTCAAATCTACAAGATGAAGACAAAATATCCTGCTGCTACTTTTTGTTGCCCACACAGTAGTTCTGCCCAACAGGTTAGGAGTCAAACAGGTTTAGAAATTAGAGTGTTGTTCAGCCTGATCTGTCTATTAACATCCTCAAGTAATGTGCATGAAGTGAGTGCGCTAAGGTGAAGTGGAAGACCTATTATTCTCAGCCTGTTGCAAAAAGAGTGGATTAAGTTACTTGTATTATATAGCTGGGATTTTGTCCACTTGATCACAGTTATATACAACTTTGTAAGCCATGTTACTAGCTGTAGCTTTTGTATCACCTTCCTTCGGTTGTATTCATTTCAGCCAGAGCTGCCCTCTGTTGCGAATGGGGATCACCAGGTTCGTCAACAACAGAAATGAGAAAAGACAGAATTCCTCAAGAATGTAGCCTTCACAGAAATGAGTGAGGGAAGGAAGTTAAGATCTCAAACAAAATCCCCGGCATTTTTTTTTGATGCTGCACGAGGGGACAGTTGAAGACCAAAATAAGAGTAAATTGTAAACTATGTTTGAATTACTTGTTTTTAATAGGTGACGGTGCAGCATGGTGGCACAGTGGTTAGCACTGCTGCCTCACAGTGCCAGGAACCCAGGTTCACTTCCCACCTTGGGCAACTTTCTGTGTGGAGTTTGCACATTCTCCCCGTGTCTGTGTGGGTTTCCTCCGGGTGCTCCAGTTTTCTCCCACAGGCCAAAGATGTGCAGGTCAGGTGAATTGGCCATGCCAAGTTGCCTGTAGTGTTGGGTGAAAGGGTAAATGTAGGGGAATGGGTGTGGGTGGGTTGCTCTTCGGAGGGTCAGTGTGGACTTATTGGGCCGAAGGGCCTGTTTCCACACTATAAATAATCTAATCTAATAAGAGTGTGAGATAGTAATTAGTCATCAGTATAGCAACTTCAGTGTGCAAAGGTGAACCAATGTGACAGATCTTCCCAACGCTTGACCTTTATCTCCCAAAGGGCAAGGGCAGCAGATGTTTGGGAACACCATCATGTCCATCCTGACTTGAAATGGCATCACTGCTCCTTATTTATCACTCGGTTAAAAGCCTGCAATTTCCTTTCAGCACTGACTGTCCCTACATCCCAGGAACTGCAGATGCTAGCTCACCACCTTCAAGGGGATGGGCAAGAAATGCTAACCTAGCCATTGATAGCCACATCCTATGAACAAACATCACTGTCAATTGCATTTATAGAAAATAATTGTAGCTTATATCTGCATTAAAATTTGCTTTAGTTTTAAATGTATTTTTACCCGAAATCTTTGTCTCTATTTGATAAGGGGGTAATAAATGGTGCATTAGCAAATGGTAAATGTAGCATGGAATCCCTAGTGGTGAGGTGGCATTTGTACAGAGGGCACAAACTGTGTTACTGGTTTAGAAAGATTCACATTTCTGCGGAATAGCAAATTAATTATCTTCTATTTCTCTGTCTTTTTAAGGTGGGACCGGCAGGCTCTCAGTTTGGAATTCTCGCCTGTCTCTTTGTGGAGCTCTTTCAGAGTTGGCAGATTCTAGCCAGGCCTTGGAGGGCTTTTATGAAATTGGTGGCCCTCGTCCTCTTCCTGTTTGCCTTTGGCCTGCTCCCATGGATCGACAATTTTGCTCATATCTCCGGCTTCGTCAGTGGGTTCTTCCTGTCCTTTGCATTCCTCCCATACATCAGCTTCGGGAGATTTGACTTGTACCGCAAGCGATGCCAGATTATGATCTTCCTTGTCACCTTTGTCGGACTTTTTGCAGGGCTGGTAGTTCTGTTCTATGTCTACCCAATAACTTGTGAATGGTGTGAATACCTGACTTGTATTCCCTTCACTGATAAATTCTGTGAAAAATATGACCTCAACGCACATCTACATTAAATGGGCTACGCAGACCGAAAGAGACATCAAGCAATGTTACACACTTGGTTGTCAGTATTTACATCATGGGGACACTGAGAAGAATTTACTTGACCAAAATGTTGGTGATATACAAGTTATCATTCAGATCCTTGGCTGATACGTTTTTAATTCAGAAATAACAATTAGCACTTGATGCCCCCATGCGCATCTCTGCGGACTGCGGACAACATCTCTAAATTTGACCGACGTGCCTTCCCCCATTATTTTTGAACCAACATTTTGTGCTGCCAATTTTGTATTACACTAGTTTTAGCACTAAATCAAAACTTGTATTGTTTACTGCTGCTAAAGTGGTGATAAATTCCAGGTAGTGTTTTAGCTACCACTTGACTGGACTGCAGCTTTGCAGAATACATGACAGAAGCCTTACTGTGTCTTGAGTTTAAATTTTTGATGTTGTCACTGTTCTTCCCCTTCAGCTGTTTTTTTTTATATAAATAGTATAGTCACGACTGATAAGACCCCATGGAATAGAAGTTTGCCTTGAGATTTATGTTTATAACTGACGATGATATTTCAGGAAAGTCTGTTTTGTCACCGTCCATGCACTCTGAAGTTTTTTTGATTTTGGAATTTTTTTGTACTATCATTGTTTCACTGGGTTCAGTTAGATATATAATGGGCATGGAACTATAAACCTAGATGGATCTGGATCCAATTAACACTCATGTCCAATAGCAGAGCAACGAAACTAAAGATTAAGGTCCTGCTCAAGACAGGTTTTTATTATTATTTTCCAATTCATTGCATGATGTATTTTGAGGGAATACATTTTCAGAAAACAACACAACTGGATCTGTGATTGAAGTTGGCAATTTATAAACACTAACATTGTTTCTGACAACAATAAAGGTTCATTGGCTGTATTATTTGGTGGGTTATTGTCACAAACATTGTGAAGCAGATTTTTGTTTAAAAAGTATGCAACTTTTTCTCATGCAACCAGTAAGTTTATATCCTAATAATCTTGAAGTAAGGAAATCTGCTGAAGGCCAGTACACTTATTAAATATGCAACCTAGGGAACAACTAAAGAGCTTGCAATGAGTTTGCAATGTTTCAAAAATGTGTGTTAATGTAGACCCAAGATGAAGGTTTCTATCTTTGATGTATTTTTTATCTGATAGCAAGCACTGTCTGCCTCAATGAACTTAAGGTCCAGCTATTTCCTTTTATAATTAAAAACAATCCTTGACTCTAGATATTCTAAGTCTATAAACTAGAATATGCTGTTAATAATAAAACTTTTAATTACTTACAGATAATGTTTAATAAACCTCAGCTTCTCCTGGGGTCTGCACTGTCTCCTTCACCTGCAAAGGTGCATTGAAATGGCACCACCAATAGGTAAATTAGACAATCTAAAACTCAAGTATGTGTTCAGGTGGCTGGATATGAGACAAATCACTAGATGCTTATTATTTATTATTTTACTTATGTGTAATTTGTTCTTACAAGTTAAGAACATGGAGGCATTGTCTTGAGATCCAGAAACTACTGTCCAGATTTGATTAATCTGTAGGAGCTCAGTTGTCAGTTATGATGCGTATATAGAGAAGTAACTGACATCATATTTTAATGATTCTGTGTACTTCTAGTAGTCTGTACATCTCTCTGAATTTTAACTTATTTGAATTCAGTTTGGCCTGGCTTCTGTTGGGATCATTTTCAGGAAAGATGATTAAATGTTCTGAGGTCAAGCCACCGAGCAATCTGTGCATGATAAACACTGCATTATAAATGAATAAAGGTACATTCGATCATGGAAATTAGCTTTATAAAATTGTAATTATACACTCGCCCTTAAGAGAGCTGCACCCAGTTGTTTAATGCCACGCTTTAATATGCAGGTAGACCTGAGCAGCCCTCCTATTCCTTACTTAAGTTTGTCCATTACAGTTGCCAAAGTCACAACAGTAAGTTTTAATCCTGAATTATGTACAACTTAGAAACAGGTCATCCAATTGAAACTGCTCTCTGCCTGTTGTTGTGCTTCACATAATTACCCCCTTGGCCAATTTGATCTTGCTCTCAGTATCCCATGTTCCTTCCGCTTTCAGGAGCTTCTCCAGTTTCCTCTTGTTGATGCTGTTCCATGTATCTCGCGTTCCCCTTACTCTGAAGTTTTTTTTTTCTTTGAATTCCTCGTTGGATTTAGGAGAGGTTGTCTTGGATCTATGATCTTGAGTTCGGGTCTTTCTCATGAGTGGAAATGGAAATGAAATAATTTTAAAGATCGACATAAGTGCACATTTTTCTCCTCCTATTGTTCAGTCTTTTGTAATAGGTCAAACTTCTCAATCCTGTTTTTATCGAGTCACAGTCATAGAGATGTACAGCACAGAAATGGACCCTTCAGTCCAACCCGTCCATGCTGACCAGATATCCCAACCCAATCTAGTTCCATTTGCCAGCATAGGGCCTATATCCCTCTAAACCCTTCCTATTCATGAACCCATCCAGGTGCCTTTACATGTTTGTAATTGTACCAACCTCCAGCCCTTTAGAACCCTTCTAAATATTTCCCCTCTCACCTTAACCCTGTGTCATCTGGTTTTGGATTCTCCACCCCTGGGAAAAGACCTTACCTATTCACCCTATCATAATTTTTTTCCTAACTTTCTCTAGTGGCACTTTATCCATTTTGAAATATGAAGAGCAGCATTGCACGTAACTCCAGATATGGTCTGACCTACACACATCGAATGTGGGTCTGGGGAGCTGGGTTTGGTCAAGCCCGTGAACCTGCTGTGCCAATCAGTTAGATCAGTCCTGATCTGATCATGGTCTCAACCCACTTTCCCTGTCTGCTCCTCGTGACTTCTTTGCTTTTACTTATGTTCCTTAGAAATGGACTTGCTATATTTACATTTGTTCATGACTGCGTTAACCTGCTTGCTATATTTGTGTGTCTGTTTATCTCATCCCTTTGTTCATCTATCCCATGTAAAATCTCATTGTCTAAGGATTTTCAATATTAATTATTAGTAGTAGACTATCAAGTCTACTATGATTATTAAGTTCTCCTTAATCCTTCTAACATGATGTATAACCTTGCAATCATCCATTGTCATTTATCTGCCCATTCTTCAAGCTTGACAGCACCTTGTATTCTTGCTGTAACCTTTCTTAGTGTGAACTGTAGCATCAGCTTGGTATCATATTGTGGTTTTGGTAATATCAAATTTGCTTGTTTTCTAGACTCCCTCCACTAAATGCCCATTAAAATTCAAACTCAAAGTTGGCTGTTTAACTAAGATAAGTCAGTCTTGTGCTTTATATAACAATTCATATCCATTTATACTGTGAATGCCTGTCCATGGAGAAACTTGTATGCAGTTCTTTGGTTTCATTCTCACCCCTTATGGTCCCCTGTTTTGTTGATATGGATTATAATGAGCTAATATATTAAGAGAGTTCCATGATGATTAAAATTTGCAACAAGTTTTTAAAAAATTGAGTATTATGCTGCTTTAACTTGTGCCATTTTACCAGGTTCTGGAAAATATGTAGCACTGACACTTAAACCGCGTGACCTAATAGGAACAGTCCATGCAATATTCAGAAATCTAAATGTATATAGATCTTATTAGACCAGCTTAGAGCATCTGTGTAAGCGGCAACATTTCAGGTGTGATGTTTGTAATAATACTAGCATGTATGTGTTTGCTTTGCTCCTCTTATTTAGAGTCATACAGCACAGACCCTTCAGTCCAACCAATCCATGCTGACCATGTTCTCAAACCAAACTAGTCCCACCTGCCTGCGTTTGGTCCATATCCTTCATTAACTTATCCAAATGTCTTCTAAATGTATCTGCATTCCCACTTTCTCTGGAGGTTTATTTCACACACAAACCACACTTTTTTTTTTAAAAAAATGCCCCTCATGTCCTTTTTAAATCTTTCTCCTCTCACCTTAAGAAAATGCCACTTCATGTTGAACACCCCTTCCCCTCGCCAGAGGAAAACTTGTCATTCACCTTTTATAAACTTTGATAAGGTCACCCCTCAACCTCCTACAGTCCAGTGAAAAAGTTCCAGCCTGTTCAGCCTCTTTATAACCCTCCTCTATTCCCAGCAACTCCTGGTAAATCTTTTCTGAAACCTCTCTAGCTGGAACAGGATGAACAGGACTGGACACAGTACACCAAGAGAGACCTCATCAAAGTCATTTATAACTTCAACATGGCATTCCGACTCCTATACTCAAAGGTCTGAGCAATGAAGACAGGTGTGCTAAACGCCTTCTTAATCACGCAGTCTACCTGTGATGCAAACTTTAAAAATTGTGGACCTGAAGCCATAGGTCGCTCTATTTCTCAACACTACCCAGCGCCCTATCATTAATTATATAATTCCTGTCCTTGTGTGTACTACCAAAATGCAATACCTTCCATTTATCCAAATTAAACTCCATCTGCCACTCCTTGGCCCTTTGGCCCAATTGATCAAGATCTCTTTATAATCTTAGATCACCACCTTCACTGTCCACTTTTATAAATTGCATTACCAGATTCTCAGGACTGACTGCAGTTGAATCCAGAAAAGCAGCAACAGATTAATTCGAAGTATTGGCAATCTCTTCATGTGGCTCACTGCTTTTATTTGGTGAAAAGCTAATGATATTCCTACTGATCACTTCAAGGGCTTACTACAAACTGACTAGTGAAATGGTTGATAAATACTAATTAATGGGAAGGAAAACAAAATCTATTGTGAATGGTTTAAGAAATGTCAGTTCACGTAATAAATGGATTGCTGTTGAACAATACATAAGCAATACATGTTCCTTCTGCAAACATTAATGAGGAGTTTGTCCTAACGTTTTGGCACTTTTAAAAAGAATTTTCTAGCCTTTACAAAAGTTTTGCTTTTTATGTAAGGTTCAGTTTTGGATAACTTTAAGTTCGAGAATCATTTATAATGTTGTGTTGCGATGACTGTCTTTTGAATTCCCACAACTGACACTGGTAGCAGTTTTAGGTCCAATTTTGCAGGATGTATTTTTTCTTGCATTTTGATTTGAAAATTACAAGTTAACTCCCGTTACCATGCTATTTTGCAGGGGAATTGGTTTAGCTCAGTTGGCTGCCTGGTTGGTTTGCAGAGCACTGTGATGCCAACAGTGAGGAGCATGTATTGTGGGCAGCACTGCTGCCTCACAGTGGGTTCAATTCCAATCACTGGTTTGAGGTTACGATGATGGTCTCTCCTTCTCATCCTCTTCTCTTGCCTGAGGTCTGGTGGCCCGCAGGTTAAGTCGCCGCCAGCCACTTCTCTCTAATGAGAAAGCAGCCCCTATGGTCTGGTAAGGCTATGGCAATGCAGCAACAACTGTATTGTCACTCAGAGCAATTATCAGCAAGCATTCAATCAGATCTGAAATTAGATTGTGCTGTGTGCTGCTGCTTCACAATGTTTCCAGAAAGGGTAAATATTTAACATTTGGGAGTAGCAGAACATATTTGAAATGGGTCACTAACTTATGATTCACTTCGTGCAGACTGGAAATCATCCCCTCTTTACTTTTAAGTTTAACATTCAGAATGTGAGAGAAGTAGAATTTGAAAATAAGGTGTAAGTCCTTACCTGGGTTTGTGGCAACATTTGGGTAAACAAGGTAGACCTTTAGCAACATGTTTACAGGTATTTTTGTAAAATAGACACTTTATGAAATGATTGCTCATTAAAACTGAATAATAGAAACATAGAAAATAGGAGCAGGTTTAGGCCATTCAGCCCTTTGAATCTGCTGTGCCATTCAACATGGTCATGGCTGATCATCCAACACAGTCCCCTGATCCTGCTTTTCTCCCCATAGACTTTGATCCCCTTCGCCCTGCGGATCATATCTAACTCCTTCCCGTTGAAAGCATGTTTTTTTTTGCCTCAACTGCTCTCTGTGGCAGAGAATTCCAGGACCGGGTGAAGAAATTTCTCCTCATCTCAGTATTAAATGCCCTATCCTGTATCCTTTACAGTGTGCTCCCACCCCTGTTCTGAACTCCCCAGTCCTTCAGGTATGCCCTTCATTTGTTTTCCCTGTCTCGTCCTGTTAGAATTTTTATGTTTCTATAAGGTCCCCTTTCATTCTTCTAAAATCTAGTGAATATTGTCCAACCAATCCAGTCTCTCTCGTATGTCAGAACTGCCATCCAAGGAATCAATCTGCTAAATATTCATTGCACTCCCTCCATAGACAGAACATCCTTCCTCATAAGGAGAGCAACACTGCACAAAGTATTCTTGGTGTAGCCTTACCTGCTCCTTGGGTGTTGCCTGACTGGCTGTGCTTTTCCAGCACTTACCTACATCCTGTACAATTGCAGCAAGACATGCCTGTTCCTGTGCCTGAATCCTCTCACTATGAAGGCCAGTATCCCATTTGCCTTCTTCAATACTTGATTGTTGCTTTCTCTGACTGATGTACAACGTGTACCCAGGTACTGTACCTCCCTCCTTTCCCAATCTGTTGCCATTCAGATAACCTGCCTTCCTATGTTTTCTACCAAAGTGGATAACTTCACATTTATCCACATTGTGCTACATCTGCCATGCATTTGTCCACTGACCCTCAACTTGTCAGAATCAGGCTGGGACTAAAATATATATTTTACAACTTTTCATAATTATTGAACAGCACAGACAATATGTAGCTTGTTGTTTAGGTGATAATGTAATGGTATTGGCATTGGACACATTGACATTACGAATCCAGAGAGACAATCCAGTGTTCTGCTGACACTGGTTCAAATCCACCCACAGTGAAGTTTCAATTTAATTTCTAGTTTGGAATTAAAATCTGGTCAACTGATGATTGTGAAATCCTTGTCCATTACTATTAAAGGTCTATCTGGTTCATTAATGCTCTTTAAGGGAAGGAAATTCTTCACCTGTCACCAGGTCTGGACAACATGTGACTCTAGGTCCATTATGTGGTTGATTAGTATCTGCCTCTAAAACGGCCCCATAAACCATGCAACCAAGGGAGCCGCCTAGACACCAGAAATACTAACAGCACACTGCCCCATCAGGCCAGCAGAGTGATCCTTATTGACATATGTGACATATTCCACATCTGGAGAAGCTGTCCCCAAAACTAGTGGAGCACAGCCAGACATGTGATTTTTGTGAAAATGACTACCTTACAGATAATCTCCTCGACATCAGCATTCCCCCACACTAGCACAGTTGGAAGGAGTTGCACTGGGAGCCCTCAACATTGACTCTGAAATCCAGGAGGTCTCATGGCTTTAGGTCAAACACGGGCAAGGAAAGCTGCTGATTGCCAGCTTCTGCTGCCCTCATTCTAGCCAAGCTGGTAAGTAAGTATGCCTTGATGTTCAGCACTATTTGAAGGATCTACGGATGGTGGGAAGAATACAATATGCTCTGACTTCAAGCTCATAAGCACGAGTGGCTCAGGTAACTAGTTGAATCCTGAAGAACATGTCTGTTCGACTGAGTCTCTGGCAGGTGTTAAAGGAAAGACCTTATCCTCGCCAATCTACCTGTAGGAGACGTGTTTCTCCATGACCCTGTCAGTGGAAGAAGCCAATAGACAATAGGTGCAAGAGTAGGCCATTCTGCCCTTCAAGCCTGCACCACCATTCAATGTGATCATGGCTGATCATCCTTAATCAGTAACCTGTTCCTGCCCTATCTCCATAACCCTTGATTCCACTATCCTTGAGAGCTCTATCCAACTCTTTCTTAAATGAATCCAGAGACTGGGCCTCCACTGCCCTCTGGGACAGAACATTCCACACAGCCACCACACTCTGGGTGAAGAAATTTCTCCTCATCTCTGTCCTAAATGATCTACCCCATATTTTTAGGCTGTGTCCTCTGGTTCGGCACTCACCCATCAGCGGAAACATGTTTCCTGCCTCCAGAGTGTCCAATCCTTTAATAATCTTATATGTCTCAATTAGATCCCCTCTTGGTCTTCTAAACTCAAGGGTATACAAGCCCAGTCGCTCCAGTCTTTCAGCATAAGGTAGTCCCGCTATTCCAGGAATTGACTTCGTGAACCTACGCTGCACTCCCTCAATAGCCAGAATGTCTTGCCTCAAATTTGGAGACCAGAACTGCACACAATACTCCAGGTTTGGTCTCACCAGAGCTCTGTACAGCTGCAGAAGAACCTCTTTGCTTCTATACTCAATCCCTCTTGTTATGATGGCCAGCATGCTATTAGCCTTCTTCACTACCTGATGTACCTGCATGCTTACCTTCATTGACTGGTGTACAAGAACACCCAGGTCTCTTTGTACTGCCCCTTTACCTAAATTGATTCCATTTAGGTAGTAATCTGCCTTCCTGTTCTTGCCACCAAAGTGGATTACCATACATTTATCCACATTAAACTGCATCTGCCATGCATCTGACCACTCACCTAACCTGTCCAGGTCACCCTGTAATCTCCTAACATCCTCACCACATTTCACCCTGCCACCTAGCTTAGTATCATCAGCAAATTTGCTAATGTTATTACTAATACCATCTTCTATATCTTTAATATATATTGTAAAAAGCTGTGCTCCTAGTACTGATCCCTGCGGTACCCCACTGGTCACTGCCTGCCATTCCGAAATGGAGCAGTTTATCACTACCTTTTGTTTCCTGTCAGCCAACCAACTTTCAATCCAAGTTAGTACTTTGCCCCCAATGCCATGTGCCCTAATTTTGCTCACTAACCTCCTATGTGGCACTTTATCAAAAGCTTTCTGAAAGTCCAGGTACACTACATCTACTGGATCTCCCTCGTCCATCTTCAGAACTACATCCTCAAAAAATTCCAGAAGATTAGTCAAGATGATTTCCCCTTCAAAAATCCATGCTGACTCTGACCTATCCTGTTACTACTATCCAGATGTGTCGTAGTTTCATCCTTTATAATAGACTCCAGCATCTTCCCCATCACTGAGGTCAGACTAATTGGTCTATAATTTCCTGTTTTCTCTCTCCCACCTTTCTTTAAAAAATGGCACAACATTAGCCACACTTCAATCCACAGGAACTGATCCCGAATCTATCGAACTCTGGAAAATATTCACTAACGCATCCATGATTTCTCGAGCCACCTCCATCAGTACCCTGGGATGTAGACCATCAGGCCCCGGGGACTTATCAACCTTCAGACCTAACAGTCTCTCCAATACCAATTCCTGGCAAATATAAATTCCCTTCAGTTCAGGTCCTTCAGCCACTGTTACCGCAGGGAGATTGTTTGTGTCTTCCCCACTGAACACAGATCTGAAGTACAAATTACCAAATACCTCCCTAAGTACCAATTACATGGTCCTTATGGAGGCAAAGTCCTACCTGTGCATTAATAGTGCATTTCATCATATTGTGTGGCAATATCATTTCCCATTCCGCACATCCATCCCCCAACCCTGTGATAAATGGGATATACTTTAACCATATCCAGCAATGTAGGAATAGGTGCCATTGCATTTGAGTATAATTTGTAAATCACACAGCCCAGTATATCCCCTATTCTGCCATTGTCATCAAGCTGAAGGATCCACCCTGGTTCTATGAAGGAGGGCATGCCAAGGAATGACATATCGTGTACCTAAAAATGAGGTGTTTATGCTGAAGTTGCATATCGTTACTCCATATGGTCTTACATTATTCGGTGCCTTCAGCCATTTTGTCAAGGCTGTGGGCCCTGACAACAATCTGGTACTAGTATCAAAGATGAGCTCCAGAACACACACTTCCAGTGCAGTTACAACACTGGCATCTGCTGCACAATGTAGAAAACCATCCAGATGGCTCCTGTACACAAAAACCAGGACAAATCGAACCCAACCAAGTACCGCCCATCAGTCCACTTTCAATCCTCAGTAAAGTAACGCCTGATGTCATCAACACTGTTGTTAACCAGTAATAACCTGCTCCGTGATGCCTAGTTTGAGTTCTGCCAGGCCCACTCAGTTCCTGACCTCGTCACAGCCTTGGTTCAAGCATGTACAAACAGCTGAATTCCAGAGGGGAGGTCACAGCGATTACTTTTGACATCAAGGCTACGTTTGACCGAGAGTGGCCTCAAAGAGCTCTGGCAAAACTGATAATCGGGGACATTGTCATGCGGGATTCTAGTGGGGTCCTTTACTCGTGACTGGTCAAGAAAGTCATCCATGAATCTTCTTGCCATCTTGCTAGTTAAATTCAGACAAGAAGGTGATATTTTGCCACAGCCAATTCACCTAATTATTTGAAACAAAAACAGAAATTACTGGAGAAACCCATCAGGTCTGGTAACATCTGTGGAGAAAGAAACAGAGTTTGGGATGGAATATAGCAGATGACATAGCATGCATGTGTATTGTTGCTTCACTTGGAAAGGTGGCTTTGGTGCCTTGGATAGTGAGGAGGGAGGAGGTTAATGGGCAGGTAATATACTTTCTATTACTGCATAGGAAGGTGCTATGGGGATGTGTAGGGAGTGGCGCTGGAATGGTGTACCAGAGGGAACGGTTGTGGAAGACTGATAAGGGAGGGGAGGGGAATATTTCCCAAATGGTGACATCCCATTGGAGGTGGCAGACATGATAGCTAATGACCTTTTTAGATGTGGATGCTGGTGGGATGATAGGTGAGGTCAAAGAGAGGGGATGAGGACCAAACCACGGGAGGTGGGTCGGACATGGCTGAACACCTGGTCAACTATGGTGATGAAGAATCCTTGGTTGGGGAAGATAGTGGACATTTTGGAGGTCCCCCCTTGGCATCATCAGAGCAGGTGCAATGGAGATAGAGAGACTGGGAGAATGGAGTAGAGTCTTTACTGGAAGCAGGATGGGAGCATGTATAGTCAAGGTAACTGGGAGTCTGTGCCAAGCCTAACCCCAGAAACAGAAGCAGAGATGTTGAGGAAGGGAAGGGGGGATCAGAGATGGGCCAGGTACAAATGAGAGCAAGGTGGACACTGGAAGCGATATTGATAAATTTTCCCAATTCTGGCACAAGATAGGGAAGCTGCTCTAATGATAGCATCGACAAACCCCAGAAAGGGGTTGTCCTGTATGTGGAGATTAGATTCCCTAAAGTGTGGAAACAGGCCCTCCGGTCCAACAAGTCCACACCAACCCTCCAAAGAGTAGCCCACCCAGACCCATTTCCCTCTAACAAATGCCCCGAACATTACAGGTAGTTTAGCATGGCCACTTCAACTGACCAGCACATCTTTGGACTGTGGGAGGAAACCAGAGCACCTGGACCAAACCCGTGCAGACACAGGGAGAATGTGCAAACTCAACACAGACAGCTGCCCAATGCTGGAATCAAACCTGGGACCCTGATGATGTGAGGCAGCAGTGCTAACCACTGAGCCTCCAAGCTGCCCTATAGGTGGCACCTAAGAGAAATACTCCAGGATCCAGAGTAGAACTGGAATAAGGAATGTTCCACATAAACCACAAAGGGAAGGGCATAACTGGGGCCCAAGTGGGTCAGACCTGAGGCAAGTCTAGTGAGTTAAAGGAGAAATTGTTCAGAGTGAGGGCGAGCTCAGCCAGGCAGAGGAGGGTGGTGATAGATGGGGACAGTTCTGACCTTTAATTATTTCTCTTAGTTGCCGCCTACAAGGGAAGAGAAAATTACATTGTTGATCCAGTTACAGTTGATGGATTATGTTACAGTAACATAATATAATGGCATGAAAGAAATTTTACTGATAGCACTAAACACACCAGACTAGATGCTCTTAATTAGGATGATATCTTTTATTGAAAAATGATTACAGTACAAAGATAACCTTTAATGTATGGTAAATAACAGAGCACTGTATCTATAAAGATACATAACATTGCGTATTTAGATTTTGGCAATATACAAATAGTCGTATCAGAAGCCAAGCAAATAAATTACATTCAATTTAAATATCAGAAGACTAAGGTAGAGGAGTTCAAAGCTAGGGGGCATATCTTTAAGGTGAGAGGAGAAAGATGTAAAAAGGACATGAGAGGGCAACATTTTTACACAGGGAGTGGTTAGTGTGTGGAATGAACTGCCAGAGGAAGTGATGGATGCAGCTACAGTTACAACATTTAAAAGCCATTTGAAGAAGTACATGAACAGGAAAAGTTTAGGGGGATATGGACCGAATGCAGGCAGGTTGAGCTAGTTTAGTTTGGGAACTTGGTGCGGACGACAGGATCTGTTTCCGTGCTGTATGATTCTGAGATTTATTAGACTTGGAGTACTCAGTTAGGAATCAGCTGATTTGTCAGATGGGTAAATGAAAAT
This sequence comes from Chiloscyllium punctatum, assembly GCF_047496795.1. Taxonomy (NCBI): domain Eukaryota; kingdom Metazoa; phylum Chordata; class Chondrichthyes; order Orectolobiformes; family Hemiscylliidae; genus Chiloscyllium; species Chiloscyllium punctatum. Next base: position 19,842,502 of record NC_092778.1, read on the forward strand.
TGCTTTTGGCAATATTTCAATCATTAGGTTTTTAAAACTTTATTACTAGGAATCGAGATGTTTAAAAAATGGGTAAGGAGGAATTATTGAATTTTAGTAAATACTAGCACCTGGTCTAATAGGAAGTATTATGTTAACCACACAATTGCTGAAATCATTTTTTGAAATATATTAGACGTAGGTTGTATAACTGATCCAGATGTTGATCAGTTCAATATACTGTAAGCAAAACAATATTTCTTGAGGATGCGATGTTAAAATTTTAAAACATACTTTTCCATTAAAGTTGATAACAGCCTGCAGACAGGTACATCTTAATCAAGCCACGGGATTTGTGTGTGTCTCTCTGTGTGTGCGCGCGGAGCTGGATGTGCTGTGGAATCAATCTACTTTTACATGATTTATGTACTTGTTAAAAGTTGAGAAGTCTGCCTTCGATTTCTCAGAATGCTAATTTTAGTCCACTGTCATCGCTAAATTCATGTCAACACTTAAACATTATTGCCAATCTACTTAAAACAAACGGAATACTGATGAAACATCGCCAGTTAATAGGAACATCAGTATATTAAAGGTAGCACAGAGGCTATTGAAACAGCAGGTCTGAAATTGACGCCACTAGGTTTGAGACCGTAGTTTAGCAGCCGCTATTTCTCCGCAGGTAAGCTCCTCCACCAAGAGGGTATTCCATTTCAGTAAATGTGAGGGGACCAACTACAATGCCAGAAGGTCCGATCTCTCTAAAGCCAGCTTTCTGGTAGAATGTGATCAAGAAATCTTCGCACATTAGAACAGCTCGTTTGACTGTGGGGAGACATCGCAGGTATTGTAAGTATCGCCATAAGATAATGGAACCTTTCCCTTGCTGACGGCACTTGTGGTGGACAGCCAGAACGTGAATGTGCACAGTAGAGCCCCCAGGGACATGAATGGTCATAGCATCCTACAAGCATGTGAAATATTAACGTTCATTTTATTACAAGTTAAAAGTTGTGCATTAGGTTGTTTAGTAAACATTTTCAAGCAATTGCAAATATAGAATCATAGAATTGTTACAGTGCAGAGCTCATTCCACCTGCAATGGTTCTATTACCTAGTTCCAAACGCCTGCCTTTTCCCCATATTCCCTGAACATTATTTCTATTCAATGCCTTATTAAATGTCTCAATTGAGATAAAACCTCCTCCATAAGCAAATACGTTTGCAATAATTGTTTTGCAGATGATGTACCTTCTTGCTGATTGTAGGTATGGGAATAATAATTTCAAAGAACTAATCTATTGCAATCCAAATGATTGCTGAATAAAAATCCTGAGTAGAATTTTTAGTTTCTGGACCAGCAGCTGATGAGTGGGCTATTGAATAGAAGGGCATGTTATTCACATCTTGATGTTGGAGAGGCTGATTTTGGTTAGGCTATCCATAGAATATAAATGATTGAAATTCACGATCTTAACTGGGAAGAGGCAGCAAAATAGGTCAAATTAATATTTGCTGCCTTCACAAACCCAGCACACAGCAACCATTGATAGGTCCCAGGAGATCTCGCCTCCACTGGCTAGCACAAGTTGGATACTGGGACTCAATGGCCTAGCCCAACTTGCTATCCAAGTTCAAAAAGCAAAGCTTTGCACCCACCCTCCCATCCTCCTATTTTAAGAATGTCAATTGTTCAAGTAACTTGCCTATTTTCCATGTGTCAAATTTAAATTTTTTAACCTTAATTTGGTGTACCATTTGTCATGTTCTTAATTTGGAAGTGCAAATATTTTCAAATGGAACACTTGTAAAAGCAATTTAACATGATCTTCCTTGTGCCCCCTCGGCTATTTTGTTCCTTCCTTTGTAGTTTATGCAGTTACAGAGGATCGGCCACATGCTTTGTTACACATTAAAACTCTATTTAACTCTTTTTCTTTTCTTCACAGAAGCTGCCAGACCTGCTGATTTTCTCCAGCAATTTCTAATTTTGTTTGTTTTAAATCTGTTTTTTTTTTGTCTTACGATATTGTTGATTTGTTTTCTATTCTGGATTGGCACCAATGGCCTTCAAGATACAAGATGGAATGTCTAAATTGAACTTATTGTCTTTCTTCTATGTTTACTGGAGCTAAAGCCATCTCCACTGGCATTCTTGTATCTTAGATATGCTCCTTACTCTCAACTAATCCCATCAATTTGAGTTCATTGAAGGTGGATCTAGACTAGAGATCATATGGAACTGAAACATAAGTAATTTCAATATTAATTTAAGGATGAGATCAGCTTCTATTATCTCTGTTTTTGCAAAAATTTAAATATGCTTCTTAGTTTTGTTAATACAAAACAGGTATAATAAAGTGTAAGTCATGTTAATTGCAGTAAGTGACTACCAAATTAGCTGAAATATTAAGTTGTCTTTACAATAGTCAGTCTCTGCAGTGTATCCTGAACTTCATTCTTTGCCCACCTTCTACAATCTACATTAAAGTAGATTATTTTCAACTCAAAACTGAAAGAACTGCGGATGCTGGAGATCAAAAGCAGGAATTGCTGGAAAGGCTCAGCAGGTCTGGAAGCATCTGTGGAGAGAAAGCACAGTTAATGTTTTTGGGTTCAGTGACCCTTCCTCAGAACTGTTGCCATTTTCAAAGAACTGAATTATTTTCGAAGTCTGCTAATGTCAAAATTATAGGGGACGTAAAAAGCATTTTAGCACCTGATGCAGATGACTCTAATGGAAGTGTGCATCGGTGCAAAAAATACTTTGATTACAAGAATGATTTATTAAAATTTGAAGGGAGCAAAAGATCACCCTTTATGCGAGATGATAAAAATATTTACAACAGCAGAAGGACAGAGTATGGATCCTGGGATGCAAGATCATATTACGTTAATAACACTCCATTTTATTAATATGACGGCACTTACAATTCCTTTAGATTTGTTTTTCAAACTCAACATATTGAGAATTAGAAAGGGGCAACAAAAATTATTTTAGAGCTAGTTACTTAAGGACTAAATCTATGAAGGAAGACTCATTAGTAGATTGAAGATGTGAGTCAAACAGTAATACTTTAATCAGACGGGACACAGTTACATCTGGAATTAGATTCAATTAACATAATGTATGATCTTATCATTCTCTATTGTGTTGTTCAATAACACAACATCTGTCTCAAACGCGTTCACAAATATAAAATTTTACACGGAAATAAACTTAAAATAAAAACAGGCTAGAAAACACATTCTCACTGAAAAGGACTGTGAGTATGACCAACAGAAACTCACATTGAACATCTGAAACAATTTCAGAAAGCCCGCAAATGATATAACATCTGTGGAAACAGCAGAGGATTAGTATGTTAAGGTAGGGGGGGGGGGGGGGGAGTGTATCTGCAACAATACTGTACCTTGCTGGGTGGGCTCTCCTGTTGGTACCAAATTACTTTTACTGTTGCACCTCCCAGATTCCTACAAACTAATGAATGAGACCAGAACAACAAGAGATTTCATAAAGAAAGGAAGGCAGAGTTCCTCTGATATGCGGCAGGCTGTCGATGTTGCTACTGAAAGGATTGAGGGATGAACAGTACGGAAGGAGGCAGCCAGACAACATTATTAAACTTCAACAAAATTTCAAGAACAGGGCCATCCTCTGTTGCTGTGGTCAGAAATGTTGGTTACCTTAGTAGCTCAGGAACTTCATTATCAGAAACCTGTTGATATTCTATCAATTTTGTGAGCTTCGCATTTATTATGTTTCATCTCTGCCACTCTCTCACCTTTTCAATCTCATTTGATATTTCTCATGCTTCTGAATCTCACTAATACAGCTTGTGCCATGTATGTGGAATTGAGTAAATGATTTAAATATGTGACTAATCAGTCTACATCTATTTTGTCTTTTCCTTCCATTCTATTCATTTTTAAGTCATTCATCTATAAAATCTAACAGCTTTGGCAATGTGAAAGATGAATATTTTTTATATTAATCACAATACCATAAATGTTACTTTGTGTCAACAGTTTCCAGCATATTCAATGTTGTTTAGAAGAAATAATATTACTAAACAGAGTGGGTCCTCACAGAGTAGTACACTATTTAAGAAGAAAGGTAGTGTATCTGACCTGTGACAACTTGTCCTTGTCCCATCCGGAGCCAATTACAAAGGCTACCAGCCTCCCTTCTTCAAACCAGCCAAGGGATAACTCTGGGCAGAGCTCAAGAAAGTGTCTGACTTCATCCATGCGTAAAGGACATTCTCCAGAGACTGAAATAAAGGCTAAAGATGAAAAAATAGAGAAGACGCACTGAGTTTCTTTTTGTCCCTGATGTGTCTGGTATTCTCAGAAAGTGTAGATGATGATTGACTGTTGAAGTAAAGCATTTCTCACGCAAGAAAAAACAAAAGGAACAGAAGTGGGAGTAAATTCGATTACCTACAGTGTGGAAACAGGCCGTTCAGCCCAACCAGTCCTCTGAAGGGTAACCCACCCAGACCCATTTCCCTCTGACTAATGTACTTAACACTATGGGCAATTTAGCATAGCTAATTCAGCTGCCCCACACATCTTTGTGACAGTGGGAGGAAGCCCATGCAGACACAGGGAGAACGTGCAAACTCCACACAGACAGTTACCCGAGGCTGGAATCAAACCTGGGACCCTGCTGCTGTGAGGCAGTAGTGCTAACCACTAAGCCATGTGCTACCAAATCTGGCCCTGCCATTCAATAAGATGATCTTATCATAGACTCAGCTCCACTTACCCACCTGCTCACCATAACCCTGAATTCCTTTATTGTTCAAAAATCTATCTTTGCCTTAAAAACATTCAATGAGGTAGCATCATCGGGCAGGGAATTCCACCGATTCAAAACTATTGGGTGAGGAACTTCCTCCTTAGCTCAGCCCTAAATCTGTTCCCCCTATTTTGAGGCTATGACCCCTCGTTTTAGTTTCACGCGCCAATGGAAACAACCCCCCTGCTTCGATCCTATCTATTCCCATTATAATTTTATATGTTTATATGAAGCATGAAAAATTCTTAGAGAAGGTCTCCCCTTTGGGGAAGTCCAGGACCAGAGAGCTTAATCTCAGAGTGAGGGATCATCTATTTAAGACAGAGATGAGGAGGAATTTCTTCTCTCAGATGGTCGTGAATCTGTGGAATTCTTCATCGCAGAGGGTTGTTGTGGTTAGATCATTCAAAAGGTGTGATAGACAGATTTTTAACCAGTCAGGTCATGAAGGGCTATGAGGAAAAAAAGTGGATAGAATGGGCCAAACTACTAAACTTGATGATATTCAACCTTGAATGAGTCCTGTGAACATTCCAGATGTGCCGCAGACAGCACAATCAAAGCCTGTTTTCTGTATCTGCTTTTCTGTACTTGCTGTTTATTACACCGTGTAAGAGAGAGAGTATGCTTCGTTCCGAGCTGTTGGACGTCGCCTCAGGCCGGGATCGTGAATGGTGCCAGGAACAAAGCTAAGACTCCAGACCAGCCGTCGATCGAGGGGTCCCCGATGGGCATGAGACTATCGGCATGCCCCCGATAGGCGGGGGCATGAGACTCATTGCTTTCTTTTCCTTCCTTTTCCATCTTTTTTATTACTTAATAGATGTTCGTAGTTCAGTCTTTTATTTTTTCTTTCCCTCGTTATTACTCAATAAATGTTCGTATTTAAGCACATTGCTATTGTTGAGACTTCTCAGCTACATTTAACCAATTCCTAAAAGAGTTGCTTGGATAGACCCTGTGATCCAAGATGGCTGGAAAGTGGAGTTGGGGGTTATCAGATCAGCCATGATCTCATGGAATGGTGGAGCAGACTTGATGGGCTGAATGGCCTACTTCTGCTCCTATATCTCATTTACAGTTGTGAACATTGTTGATTAGAATCCCTTCGGTGTGAGAACAGGCCATTTGGCCCAACAAGTCCATACTGACCCTCTGAAGAGTATCCCACCCAGACCCAGTCCCTATTACTCTATATTTCCCCAGACTAATGCATCTAACCTGCACATCCCTGAACACTGAGGGCAATTTAGCATGGCCAATTCACCCAACCTGCACACCTTTGGACTGTGGGAGGAAACACACACACAGACACAGGGAGAAGATGCTACTCCACACAGACAGTCACCTGAGGCTGGGATCGAACCCAGGTTCCTGGCGCTGTGAGGTAGTAGTGCTAACCACTGAGCCACCATGCCACCCCAAATGAAGCTGAATTCACAGCTGTCCTCCCAAAGCTTAAAATGTGCATGAGAATGGTTTGCGTTACAGTAGTCATTTATCAGGATCTCGTTGTTACCCCCTTTTTTTATGAAATGTGGGTGTCCTAGCTGCCTTTGACCTGAGGGACTTGTTGGCCATTTCAGTTAAAAGACAACTACTTTACTGAGTCTGGAGTCACATGTAGAACGGATTTCTCTCCATAAATGGCATGAGTGAACCAGATAGGTTCCTCTAACGGATGACAGTAATTACACAGTTTGTAATACAAAAAAAATCCAAATTAATTTCAAACAATAACAGATAATGCTGTAGAAACTCAGCAGCATTGGTGGACAGAGAGTGTGAAAAAGACAGTTTCGGGTCCAGTGACCCATCTTCAGAATACTTTGTTTCCAAAATAAATAAAGCCAGATTTATTTATTGAATTTAAGATCTATCAGCTGCCAAGCAGGCATTTGAAACCATCTCCACTGGCCATGGTCTCCCAAACTGGAATATCTATATTAGATAAGGTGTTGTACACCAAACAGTGTCATTGGAATATCTGTATTGGATAAATTGCATACAAAACATTGTCAAATTGGAATAACTAAATTCGATAAGTTGTACATAAAATTATCAAATTGGAATATATTAGGTAAATTTTACACAAAAGTGTTAAATTAAAAATCTATATTAAATAAGGAGTTGTACACAAAACATCATTCAAATATAGATTCTTTGAAAAATATTACATCAAAGGAGAAATGAATTACTGGATATGAATATAGAATTGTACCGGTTGCAGGAGAGAGCGACTGGGCTGGTCAGAGTAGGGGGTAGTTGCCACTGGAAGGGCCGAGTGTACACTCGCGCACACACACCCAGCTGTTTGCCTTACCTTCCCTCTCGATCTCGAACACGCTGAGTGCGTCTGTCAGGCTCAGGTTGCGGAACTCGCTGGCGGGGAGAGTGTGGCGCCTGCGGTGAGCTGGGCTCACTCCCGCCGGGGAGTATCTCAAAGCGAAGGGTTTCAGGAAAGGCGAGGCGGTCACTACTGCTGCCATCCCCCCCTTCCGATCGGTGCAGAGCCACACGGGTTGCGAGGGGCTCAGACCTACTCTCTCACTGTTCGAGCTGGCACTGTCTATCCCCTGGTCTCCCCACATCTTCTGATACAGACAAGAACTGATCCCTTTCAACAAACACTTCATAATCAGCTTTGATCCACCCGCCCACGGCTGGCGATAGGTGTAATTAGAACAGCCAGCACTGCTGTTGTTGTGTGGTGCAGTAGACTTATATAGAGAACCTGTTGGCCCAGCCTGTCCATTCTACAGGCATCATTTCTACTGTCACTGCCCTTATTTGCTGCTCTGAAACAACAGTCAATGCATATGAATGGACTGGCTGGCTCGGTGGTTAGATGCTGCCAGTGTTTGGTCCCTGTCTATGTGGAGTTTGCATTACCTGTGAGATTAGATTAGACTCCCTACAGTGTGGAAACAGGCCCTTCGGCCCAACAGGTCCACACCCACCCTCTGAAGAGTGACCTGCCCAGACCCATTTCCCTCTGACTAATGCACCCAACGCTATGGGGAATTTAACATGGCCAATTCACCTGACCTGCACATCTTTGGGCTGTGGGAGGAGACCGGAGCACCCAGAGGAAACCCACGCAGACACGGGGAGAATGTGCAAACTCCAAACAGACAGTTTCCTGAGGCTGGAATCAAACCTGGGACCCTGGTGCTGTGAGGCAGCAGTGCTAACCACTCCTTCATGTAGGCCCGGTCAGTGTACAACAATGTACGCTGCCCTTGAAATGGCTGCGGAGGGGGAGGTTGGGGGTAGAGACTGTCACACATCTCCTTCTGGAATGTGTCTCTTTGCAAAGGAAGTCCGGAAGAATAATGCAGTGGATTTTGGTGAGGTCCTTGCCAGGCAGCTCCAGGGCACAGGGACTCTGTGCTGTACAGGCTGTTTCCCGGGACGCACACTGAGACAAACATCAACTGCTCCTGGAGGGCCATCAGCTCGCTGAAAGGCACTCTTTTGGTCTGCCCAAAACTTGTTGGTCTTCCAGAACAAGGAGTTGACCCCAACTGAGTGTTGCAGACTGGCACATTCCAAGGTCCAGGGTTACATGCTAAGGGACGCACTAAAGTTTAGGACAACAACGCCAAGGCACAGTGGGGAAAATGTCTCAGCTTCTTTTGCTGAAGTTAAATGGGGATCTGATCAGTTATCAGACCCTCCTGGTTCCTCAAATGCATGTAAATATAGACTTGTACAAGTAAGAAATATCTTTGGTTTGTTGGATAGAGTCAAACTCCAGTGTTTGTTTGTTTCCTTGATATGCTACTGCATAGAACATTTGTGACAATGACCAGATAAAGATATTTTATCTAGAAATGAAAAAGTCTCTATGTTTAGTTGACACATTCTCCCCGTGTCTGCGTGGGTTTCCCCCAGTTACTCCAGTTTCCTCCCACAGTCCAAAGATGTGCAGGTTAGGGTGGCTTGGCCATGCTGTCCAGGGATATGCTGGCTAGGTGGGTTAGCCATGGGAAATGACGGGTTACAGGGATAGGGTAGGGGGAGTTGGTCTGGGAAGGCTGCTGTTCAGAGCGTTATAGTGGATCAAGTGGGCTGAATGGCCTGCTTCCACACTGTAGGGACTCTATGAGCTAACAGATCCACACTGACACAATACCACCAATGACTTTACAGAAATAGCTTTTACCTCAAAAACAATAGAAACATAAAACCAATTTTAGAAAGATATCAAACAATTTCTTAAATAATCTGTTTTTTTTGGTAATATCTCTGCATACTTAATCTTCAGCAGTAACCTGTTGCTTAAACTGATTTTGAGCAGCGTTGATCAGTAAATTTCTCAGATGATAAATTTCAAATTAATAGATAATAAATTGGTTGTTTGGTAAGTAGTGAGGAGGATAGCCTTCGATTATAAGAGAGTATGGATGGAGTGGTCACATCGACAGCAAATGGAACCCAATTCAGATAAATGTGAGATGATGAACTTGGGCAGAACAAACAAGGGAATACACGATGAATGGTAGGATCTTGGGAAGCACTGAGGATCAGAGGGATGTTGGTGTGCACATAAATCAGTCCCTTAAGGTATCAGACAGATACATAAAGTGGTTAAGAAGGCATATAGTATACCAGCCTTTATTAGCTGAGGCAAAGAGCAGGAAGGTCATACCAGAACTATGTAAAATGTTGGTTTAGGCCACAGTTAGAGTATTGTATGCAGTTCTGGAATCCACATTCCGCTGATGTGATTGCACTGGGACAGAGTGCAGAGGAGATTTCCCAGGATATTGCCTGGTCTGCAGAGTCTCAGTTATGAAGAGAGATTGAACAGACTGGAGGTGTTTTCCTTACAGCAGAGGAAGTTGAGAGGGGACATGATTGAGACGTATAAAATTTTGCAGGGCATAGATAGCATAGACAGGAAGAAACTTTTCCCCTTGATGAGAGGATCAATGACCAGGATACAGTAAGGGCCAGAAGGTTTCGAGGAGATGTGAGGATAAACCTTTTTCACCAGAAGTTGGTGGGAATCTGGTGCTCACTGTCTGTAAGGGTGGCAGGGGCAGACACCTTCATAATGTTTAAAAAGTATTTAGATGTATCTGGCTATGTCAGGACGTACAAGACTATGGACCACGTGCTGAAAAATGGGATTAGGATAGTGAGGTATTGTTTTTGATAGGCATGAGGGGTCAAAGGGTTTTTTTTCTGTGCTGTGGATCTCAATGATTATAACAGTGATTCTATGGCAAATTCTCAAATCTGAATATCCAACGTTTTTCATTACATGGCCTATAACTTCCAACTCTTTAGTGCAAACAATTTAAATATTACAATCAGAGTAAATGTGAAGCTTGCACTTTTACACCGTCAGGAGAAAGTGAGGACTGCAGATGCTGGAGATCAGAGTCGAAAGTGTGGTGCTGGAAAAGCACAGCAGGTCAGGCAGCATCTGAGGAGCAGGAGAATCAATGTTTCAGCCAAAAGCCCTTCATCAGGAATTCATGAAGGACTTATGCCCGAAATGTAGATTCTCCTGCTCCTAGGACACTACCTGACCTGCTGTGCTTTTCCAGCGCCACACTCTCGACTTTTACACCATTGGGAAGTTTTACAATTTTGTAGAGTGTAGTTCTGAGCTCGTGCTCCCTGATTCCAGCAGATCAGAAGGGCAAGTGTCACCTTGCGAGCTGAGCTCAATGCATTCTACAAAAAGCAAAATATTGCAAATGCTGGAAATCTGAAATTAAAAAAATCTGCTGGAGAAACTCAGCAAGTCTGATAGTATCTGTGGAGTGAGAGAGAAACAGTTAATGTTTCAAGTCAATGATTTCTTCAGAACTCTGTCATGTAATCTGTATACAGATTATTGAAGGTGGCAGGGCAAATGGTGAGAACAGTTAATAAACGAGACCGTTTCCTCAGCTTTCTCCTTCTCAACCTTTCCCCTCACCTAAGTTATGGTGGCCTTCATGATAAATCACCACCAATCGTCTCTCTCTAATGAGAGAGCAGCCCTTTAGTCTCAGCTTTAATTATTAAGGGCATACAGTATAATGAGGTAATATTGAACTTATACAATACACTTGTTAGACACCAACTGGAGTATTGTGTGCAGTCTTGGGTGCCACATTATGGGAAAGATGTGAGCACATTGGAGAGAGTGCAGAAGCGATCCACAGAATAGTTCCAGGAATGAGAAACTTCAGTGATGAGGGCAGAGTGAAGACATTGGGGCTGTTTTCCTTGGAAAGAAAAAGGCTGTGAGAGATTTGTTAGAGGTTTAGTGGGCTCGACAGAGTAGACAGCGAGAAACTGGACCCGCTTTTAAAAGGAACAAGAACAGGAGGGCACAGCTTTATAACAATACTTCCCTCCTGAAGTATCAAGACAAGTTGTTTGCGCTCTGTTCCCTAGACTTCTCCAGTGAAAATCTACTGCACCTCCTGGGAGAAAGTGAGGACTGCAGATGCTGGAGATCAGAGTCAAAATATGTGGTGCTGGAAAAGCACAGCAGGTCAGGCAGCATCCGAGGAGCAAAAGAATCCACGTTTCAGGCATAATTCATCACCTCTTGGGCACTACCTAAGACAAACTTATTGTAATGTTTTGAGAGTGTTAGTCAGGCTTTCAGTATATGTTAAACTTCCCTCTGAGAACTGAGTTTCGCATTGGCAAATGATTATTCAGTTTCAGTGCTAAGATCCAAGCTGAAGCCCCTCTGGAGTTATTCAGTATTGCCAGAGATTGAAATGTAGATAGGTTTTATACCCAGTCATTGTAGTCTCTGTTTGACATTTGAAGCTAATCCTTGTTAATGAGATTATCAAATGGCAGGTATAATTGTATGTGTGCGTGTGGGTGTAGCAGGACAGAGAGGCCAGTAAAACTAATGGACAGTTAAATACCAAAATGAAAGTACAATGAAAAGCAATACTTTGACATTGTGTCTCACACCATCCTGGACAACTCCAGTACTGATTAGATATGTGAATAGATGTATTTGTCCTTCAGAATATCAAGTCAGAAAAAAAAAGCAGCACAAAATCACAATAAGCAGCTTAATTTCACTGTGCGATGAACAGACAAAATCTAATGATTAGCTTCAGTCATTTTAGTCCAGAGGTATGCAAAATCATTATAATGATCTAATAAAATGGATGTGGTAAAACACTAATCTCCATTTTTGGAGGCTGCAGAAACTTAGCTTTAAATTAGACATGGACAGTTAGGAAGCAAATCTGGGATGGCTTTTTACAGAGACGTTGGTAGGAATTTGTATCGTCTCCCAGAAAACTGTGGCTGCAGGAACATTTAGCAATGTAAATATTGTGGCTCCATCCCTTACCAATCTTGAGAAGGTGATGACCAGCTGCCTTCTTGAACCACCCTGTGTGGTATAGGAACATCCACAGTGCAGTTAAAGAGGGACGTTCCTGGGTCTTGATCCAATGACAGTGAGGAAGCAGATGGCTGCCATTATTTATCTAAACAGTGAAGATTGTAGATTTGGAAGGTATTGTCAAAGGGGCTTTGATGAGATGGCGCAGAGCAGTTTGTCCATGCATCACAGTATCATGGTGATGGATGCAGGAATGCTTATGTTGGTAGATGGTGTTCAAACTAAAACACCTTGCCCTGGCTGGTATGAACCTTGTGTGATTAGGGGGATGCATTTAGTATCATACCCTTGCCTTGTGCCTTATGAATTGTATGGGGTGGACATGCATTGACAGAATACTTACCCGTCGTATTTTTTAACATTAGAAAAACAGCTTTGAAATACTTCACAAATCTTAAATCATTATTAAACCAAACTGCTGGACAAGAGTCAAAGGACTTGAAATGTTAACTCTGTTTCTGTCTCCACAGATACTGCCAAATCTGCTGAGTTTCTCCAGTAACATCTGTTTGTGTTTATTGCAGGAGTTGTACAGAGAATAGCACCTACCTGAAAATTTATACCAAATGTGTGTCTAGACAGTGACTCTTAAAATCTATGTTTGAAGAGCCATTTTTAAAAAAAATTCAATCATGGGACATGGGCATCACTGGCTGGGCCGGCATTTATTGTCTGCTTCTAGGTCCCCTTGAGAAGGTGATGGTGAGCTACCTTCTTGAACTGCTGTAGTCCAGGTGCTGTAGGTAGACCTTTAATGCCCTGAGCAAGGGAATTCCAGGATTCTGACTCAACAACAGTGAAGGAATGGCGATATGTTTCCAAGTCAGGATGGTGAGCGGCTTGAAGGGGAACTTGCAGGGGGTGGTGTTCCCATGTATCTGCTGCCCTTATCCTTCTGGATGGTAATGGTCGTGGGTTTGGAAGGGATCTTCAATGAAATTCTGCATCTTGTAGACAGTACACACTGCTGCTAGTGTGTCAGTAGTGGAGGAAGTGGATGCTTGTGGGTGTGGTGTCAAACAAGCGGGCTGCTTTGTTCTGGTTGGTGTCAAGCTTCTTGAGTGTTGTTGGAGCTGCATCCATTCAGGCAAGTGGAGAGTATTCCATCACACTCCTGACTTGCGGCTTGTAGATGGTGAACAGGCTTTGGGGAGTCAGGAGGCTTCTGACCTTCTCTTGTAGTCACTGTGTTTTTGTGGTGAGTCCAGATGGTAACCCCAGGATGTTGATAGTGGGGGATTCAGTGATGATAACGTCAAGGAGTAATTGTTAGATTGTCTCTTATTGAAGATGGTCATTGCCTTGCATTTATGTGGCACGAATATTACTTGCCACTTGTCAGCCCAATCCTGGATTTTGTCTAGATCTTGTTGCATTTTAATAAGGATTTCTTCGGTATCTGAGGAATCATGAATGGTGCTGAACATTGTGCAATCATCAGCAAACATCTCCACTTCTGGCTTTATGATGGAATGACGGTCAGTGATGAAGCAGCTGAGGATGGTTGTGGCTAGGACACTGCCCTGAGGAACTCCTGCAGAGATGTCCCTGGAGCTGAAATAACTGTTTAAGAAAAGCATACAGTTGGTGGCAGCAGCACCTTGAATAGCATTGCAATACAGAGGGATCTTTGGGTTCAAGTCCATAGCTCCCTGAAAGTGACCTTTTAATTAGGGGTAAGATGGTAAAGAAGGCATTTGGCATGCTTGCCTTTATTGACTGGGGAATTGAATTCAAGAGTCAAGATATCATGTTGAAGCTTTGTAAGACTTTGATTAGGCCCCACTTAGACTTCAGGTTGCCACATTACAACAAGGATGTGGACGGTGTAGAAGAGGTTTACAAGGATGCTGCCTAGATTAGGGTGTATAATGAGAGGCTAAAAAATCTCAGGTTATTTTCTCTGGAGTGGCCAAGGCTGAGGGGAGGCATAATAAAAGTCTATAAAATTATGGATTGCACAGGGTTGACGGTCAGAATCTTTTTCCCAGGGTTGAATATCTAATACGAGGGAGCATGCATTTAAGGTGAGAGGGGGAAAGTTCAAAGGAGATGGGGGGGGCAAAGTTATTTTACCCAGAGAGTGGTAGGAGTCTAGAGCCTGCTGCCAGGGGTGGTGGGGGCAGATACGATAGGGGTGTTTAAGGGACTTTTAAATAAGCATATGAATAAACAAGGAATGGAGGGATATTGGCCGAGGGCAGATAGAAAGGATTAGTTTAATTTGTCTTCATCTTCGGCACAACATCATGGGCCAGGAATATAACAATGTCTGGCTGTTGCTTGACTTGTCTGTGAGACAGCTCTCCCAATTTGGCACTAGCCCCCAGATGTTAGTGAGGAAGACCTTGCAGGGTTTTTTCCGCTGTTGTCATTTCCGATGCCTAGCTCGGTGCCCAGTGGTCCGATCAGTTCCATTTCTTATTTGAGACTTCATAGCATTAACGAAATTATTTCACACACACTCTTCGGATAGACTCTTTATGAAATAAATTTCTATGAAATGCCGAAGAGTGACATGAAATCATCGATTTTCATCTTGCATTCATCAGGACTGGTCTGCAAGAAGCTAAACTTTGAAAGAGAACACTAAATTGCAGTTTAAGTTAATGGAGATCGAGCTGGATCAGTTAACTATCATGGTTATCTGATTAAACTCTGTCAGATAAAGAGACTATGGTCAGGGTGTTGTCGTGGGGAACACAGCAGGGATTGGCAGTCTCCATAACTTTTTCTTAATGAATATGATGCAGTTTAAAAGCAAACTCCTTTTGCCTACACAGAACAGGGTTCTGTGCATGTCTATAGATAGTTTCTAACATGCATGACTGAAATGCACTGTAAGCCAGACATACATTATGTACTAACAAATAATAGTATCCCTATCTTCATTCAGTCACAGATTGTGGTTTCTTTAATTAACTGGGATTTCAGTTTGGTTTTCTGCAGTTTGTAACAATGCAGAACATAAGATTTCTGTTCTATTTTGTGACAAGAATGTTCAAAACAAATTAATTAATCACTTTTCATATGTCCCTTCTTTCGGCATTTGGATGGGATATGGGCCAAATGCTGGCAAATGGAACTAAATTTATTCAGGATATTTGGTCGGCGTGGAGAGTTGGACTGAAGAGTCTGTTTGTGTGCTGTACATCTCTAAGACTCTATGACACTATTAGTTCTGCTTTCTCTCCACAATTGCTGCTAAACCTGCTGAGTTTCTCCGGCATTGTTGGTGTTTGTTTCAGATTTCCAGCATTACAGTATTTAAATGAATCACACTGCTGTGTTAGTGAGTTACAGAGAATACCATCAGTCAGTGCCCATTGTGGGCAAGTTGATCTTTGAACAGCTTCCTGTATTTTATGAAATCATGGAATCCCTACAATATGGAAAACAGGCCATTTGGCCCAACAAGTCCACATTGACCCTCCGGAGAGTATCCCACCCAGACCCATTCCTCTATACCAATAGTCTACATTTCCCCTAACTAATGTACCTAACTTACACAACGATGAACACTGTGAGTAATTTAGCATGGCCAATTCACTTAACCTGCACATCTTTGGACTGTGGGTGGAAACCGGATCTCCCGGAAGAAACCCTTGCAGACACGGGGAGAATGTGCAAACTCCACACAGACAGTCACCCGAGGCTGGAATCGAACGTTAGTCCCTGGTGCTGAGAGGCAGCAATGCTAGCCAATGTGCTGCCCTGAAATGATCCCATACGTTTTGGCTCCCAATGCTGTTTCTCACTCATAGCATCATTGCTCAAGCAACCAAAGATGCAGCTCAGCTCACTGGAATTTACAATGTTCCCAATGTACTGGCAGGACTGACTACATAAATACAGTGAACTGGTTCCTTCCTTCCTAATTCCTGAATCCATCTGCTAACCTACTGAAACAGTAGCAGCAGCAGAACCTTGCAGAATTTGTAAAGCAGACTATGGAGAGATATTATGTTTCTCTTCATAAGAGAGAATGTAGTTGGCATTCTAATTACCCCTTCATATACAATGCCAAAAGGGAGAGGCATTGTATGCTATGTTCTTAATTGACGGTTAGTTATAGAGCCATAGAATCAAACAGCACCAAACCAGACCCTTTGGTCCAGCCAGTCCATACCGAACAGAATACCAAGCTAAACTAGTCCCACCTGCCTGCTCCTTGTCCATATCCTTCCAAACCTTTCCAGTTTGTGGACTTATCTAAGTCTTTTTTAAACATTGTAACTGTACCCGCTTCCACACATCCTCAGGAAGATCATTCTACGTGTGAACCACCCTTTGTGTAAAAGAATTGCCCCTCATGTATTTTTTAACTCTTTCTCCTCTCACCTTATAAAAATGTGCCCACTTGTCTTGAAATTCTCCAGCTTGGGAAAAAGACACCTACCATTTACGCTAACTATACCCCTCATAATTTTATAAACCTTTATAAAGTCACCTACACTCTGATGCAAAAAGTCCCGGCCTATCCAGCGTTCCTTTATAACTCAAACCTTCCACACCTGGCAACATCCTGGTCAATCTCTTCTGAAGTCTATCCAGCTTAATAATATCCTTAAGCAAAAATGTTTGAAATTTGAAACAAAAGTAATCAATGCCAGAAACACTCAACAGATCAAATCATAACATTACTAGAAATGGGAGCAGAAGGATGTTGAGTAGATAATTGAAAGTCAAACTCCACATCTGAGGGGAGAAACGACAAGTTGGCAATCAAGTAAGAAATGGCCATGTCTGAAATATATTAACCTGCCACGTTAATTCACAAATCCACGAACAGATTAAAAATCCAAAACTGTCATCAATGTGAAACCACGTGCTGAAGTTATGCTGCACAGATTCCCAGTTCGAACCAACATTGCACAGGCTCTGCTGTCTTCACCTGCCAAATCGTGTTTTAAGTAGACAAACAGGAGGCTGGAAGAACACAGCAAGCCAGGCTGCTTCAGGAGGTGGAGATGTTGATGTTTTGGGTGTAACCCTTCAGGACTTATTTTAAAATAAAGTTTTAGGAAGCCAAGGCTAAATTTGTCCGATTTTATCTGCAGCAGGAAGAGGACAAACATTGAGTACTGAAATAATAATCATGTAAGCTGATTATGTGCAAGGACGGAGCATGCTCCCTGCTCCAAGGACAACATGAAAGTTCCTTTTAACCTATAGAATAGACTAGAAATTTATTGTCACGTGTACCTTTACATGAAAAATACAGTGTAAAGCTTTATAAGTGACCCCCAACATGGTTCCTAAATCAGTGACAAAAGTCGTACATAATAATAAGAAAAAGTGTGATATTAAGACAAAGTTTATCACAGCTCAGTTGCTGGTCTCTGGGAAAGCCGATTAAAGAATGATGGAACACCGGAAGAAAACTGATACATATAACCAGGAGAGTAGAATCTCCTCAATCGGGACGGACTCCAAGCTGGCTGACCCCAGCTAGTGTACTGTGCACAAAAGAAGAGAAACAAAATGAAGAAGAAATACAGGGAAGATGCAATCAGGACAAGGCTGCCATTCCCGAACGAGACAGCCTGCCAGGCCACTGGAATACTGGAAGTCGAAGAGAAAGAAGAATTCCGCATGGGGTCAAGTCTGTGTTGTGCTGGGACAGGGCCTCCATCACTGTGCTGAGACCGCCACTTCTCCTCCTTCAGGCACCCGGGCCTAGCTGCAGACCTGGAGCCTCAGCCTAACCTGCCAGTCCAGGCTGGCACCTATTCCTCACTCGCCAGGAGACGCCAGGGGCTGAGATGGAGCTGTGTCCCAACACGATTTGGCATTGCTGCCACTCCTGCCAGAGAACTCCTCCTTCACCTGACACTCTCCAGGCTTAAAAGAAAAACAGCGAAAAAAAAGATCAGAAGGGAAGAAAATATAAAAAGCTAAAGCAAAAAGAAGAGACAAGAGAAAGAAGCCAACAGGATTGGATGTTCAGCCCACTTACTCTGCTGCCATCTTGGAGAAAATATATTAAGGAAGGAAATGTTTGAGGAAAAAGTGGGCTCCCTAACGAAAAAATATTGGTAATATTGTTAGAAAATGGCAGACTTTAGTTATTTTATATCAGGCTTTAAAGTAATTAAAAAAGTATAGTAACTGAAGTATCAGAGATATATGGAAGGTTAAAAAAAGTATCACATGGAACAACTTAACAAATTTTTAAAAACTTGTTGAAAGTAGTATGCTAAACTTTATGAAATTAAACATTGACACATTGTCATTTCAACCCCACAATGTTAAAAGAAGCAAATGAGGAAATATTTGAGTGTCTAGTCTTCACCTTTCTCAATTGAGGAATTTGTCCTTTTGCATTAGAAAACCACCAATAGAACTGTACTATTCAAGAAGGAATAGATAAAACTATCTCCCTAATTGTATTGTGGTACATTAGCCAGCTCTGTTGTTAGGGGCAGATTGACTGAGCACTTGGGCAATAAGAACTGACTAGAAAGAACTGGCAGGCTAAGGTGGATCTATCATGGTTAACGTTCTGAGGATGTAACTATTGTGATTGATAAGAGAGTTCTACAGATCTTATTTATATGAACATCCAGGTGGCATTTAATAAGGTTCCACATAAAAATGAGTGCACATTGATTTGGGACCAGTCAACTGACATGGGAAGATAATCAGTTAGGAACTAGAAAGAAGAATGGAAGTACAATTGGATGTGTTCAGACTGGCAAGATGTGATTAACTATGTCTCCCACGTATCAGCACTGGGGGCAATAGCTTGTCAGTAAATTTATCAGTGACTGGCATGAGGATGTAAAGGTTCTAAGTCTGGTCTAAATCAGATCTAATCATGTTGTTGACACAATGATAAGTAGTAGCACAATATATCAAGTCATCATAGTCTTACCAGACCATGGGGCTGCTCTGTCCTCAGAGAGAACTGGTGGTGATTTCACCTGCGGGCCATTGTAGCTCAGGCAACAGGAAGAGGTTAAGAAGGAGAGTCCTTCATGGTAACCTCAGTTGGTGATGGGAATTGAACTCATGCTGTTGACATCACACTGCTTCACAAACTGACCTCTACTGTTCTATATGGCTATTGCAGCCCAAAGCTGAAATGGACCTTTAATTGATTGCATGTGTGGCATAAATTTTGCAAGGTGAATTTAAATGTGAGGCTAATGTGAGGCTAATGTGAAGGTATCTACTTTGTATCTAAGAAAGATGGAAGATAATTTTTTTTCTAAGTGCTAAGAAGCTTGGAACTGTAGGGAAGAACCAAACGTTTAGGTCTTAATGTGTGACAATCATTAATATGAGTGGTTAGAAACAAAAGTCAAGTGAAAGGGCTCACAACATGACTGGTGAGATCTGGAACGTTGGGCATCACTCCTTAGGAACAATACATTGACCTTGGAGAAAGTGCAGTCAGATTGATAGCCAGGGCTAGGAAAGCATCATAATGAAGGAAGGATATATTAGAGTAGATTTATATTCCCTTGAAGCCAGAACACCAAGGCAGGGTTATTTGAGATATTTGTTTGAGATTACTTTGTGTAAATTGGCTGTCATGTTTCCTGCATAGAGCCATGACCTATACTTGAGTAAGTACTTTATCAGTTGTAAATGCTTTAGCAGTCCCTTTGGTTTTAGAAATACAAGTCTTTGTTTTCTTATGAGTGAAGGATTTGATGCAATAGAACTGATATATTGGACACCTTGGAACTAAATGGTTTGGCAGTATGGCTGTCTTCAGAATTGCTTCTGGGCTGCACGGTAGATCAGTGGTTGACACTGTTGCCTCACAGTGCCAGGGACCCAGGTTCAATTCCAACCTCGGACAACTGTCTATGTGGAGCTTGCACATTCTCCCCGTGTCTGTGTGGGTTTCCACAGGGTACTCCAGTTTCCTCTCATAGTCCAAAGATGTGCAGGTTAGGTGGATTGGCCATGTTAAATTGCCCATAGTATCCAGGGATGTGTGGGCTAGGTGGGTTATGGAAATGTGGGATAATGGTAATAGGGTTGGGTCTGGGTGAAATGTTCTTTGGAGGGTCAGGATGGCCCAAATTGCCTCTGATTGCACTGTAGGGATTCTATAATTAGCTTGAATAGAGTTTCAGATGCAGAGAGTAGGAATAAGTGAGTCTTTTTCAGGTTGGCAGGATATCACGAGTGTGTGCCACAGCCATTGACCCTGGAGCCTCTTCACAATTTGGATGAAAGGGCTATGGTCGCTAAATCTGCTGATAACGCAAAGATTGTTTGGAAAGTGAGCTGTGAAAAGGACATATGGAGCCTACAAAGAGATATAAGTAGTTTGTGAACAGGTTTAAAAAACTGACAAATGGAGTACAATGTAGAAAATGTGCAATTGTCCACTTTGGAATAAAGAATTAAAAAGATGCATATTATCCAAATGGTAAAGAGGTGCAGAACTCTGAGATACAGAGCAATCTGAGTATCCTGATGTCTGAACCACAGAAGGCTGGTATGTAGGTACAGCGAGTAATTAGGAAAGCAAACAGAATCTTGTGGTTGATTGTGAAGGGAACTAAATGCAAGAGTAGGGGAGGTATGATTCAGTTGCACAGGGCATTGGTGAGATGAAATCTGGAGTACTCTGTATAGTCACTGTACTTGCAGAAGGATGTTAATACATTGGAAGCGGTTCAGAGAAAGTTTACTAGACTAATCCCTGGATTGAGCAGATTGTCTTATGAGGAAAGGCTAGAGAGGCTAGGCCTGTATCCTCTGGAGTTTAGCAGAGTCAGAGGTGACTTATTTGAACCATATAAGATACCGAGGGGTGCAGACCAGAAGGATGTTGAAATTATGCTTCCACTTGTGGGAGAATCTAAACCTAGAGGTCAAAGTTTAAAATAAGGGCAAGCCCATTTAAAACAGAGATGAGAAAACAGTTAGATTACTTACAGTGTG
Organism: Chiloscyllium punctatum; assembly: GCF_047496795.1. NCBI lineage: Eukaryota > Metazoa > Chordata > Chondrichthyes > Orectolobiformes > Hemiscylliidae > Chiloscyllium > Chiloscyllium punctatum. The sequence continues at coordinate 19,863,582 of NC_092778.1, forward strand.
GAAACAGGCCCTTCGGCCCAACAAGTCCACACCAACCCACCCAAACCCATTCCCCTACACCTAACGCTACAGGCAATTTAGCATGGCCACTTCACCTAACCTGCACATTTTTGGACTGTGGGAGGAAACCGGAGCACGCCCACGCAGACACGGGGAGAATGTGCAAACTCCACACAGTCACTCGCCTGAGGCAGGAATTGAACCTGGGTCTCTGGGGCAGCAGTGCTAACGTACTTTTTCCTGATGAAGGGCTTTTGCCCGAAACGTCGATTTCGAAGCTACTTGGATGCTGCCTGAACTGCTGTGCTCTTCCAGCACCACTAATCCAGAATCTGGTTTCCAGCATCTGCAGTCATTGTTTTTGCCTACAGCAGTGCTAACCACTGAGCCACTGTGCCACCCACTAATTTTTCACCTTCGGTTGAGTTTTTGGAATTCAAAAGTAGTGGGTGCAGAACCTTTAAATATTTTAAGGCAAAAGTAGATAGATTCTTGATGAGCAAGGGGATGCAGGTTTATTGTAAATAAGCAGGAAGATAGAGTTGGGGTTACAATCAGATCAGCCATGACTTCATTGGATGATGAAGCAAGCTCAAAAGGCTGTCTCTACTCTTGTTCCTAGTTCAAATGTTCGTAATGCACACACTACAGCTTTCATGATGAACTGTCAAATGGACAAAACAATTTTACTCACTCAGAACTGGTGTCAACCTGTAGCTGCTAAAATTTAACCATCTCCAGGAAAGTTTCCACAAGAACTGAGTGGAATAAACTCTTAATGAACCTGCAAACCTGTCAGTCACCTCCTGTCATTCACCTCCTTCAGACACCTCCTTCAGTCCCCACCTGGCAGTCACCACCTGTTAGTCAACCTCCTTTAGTCAAGTCCATCAGTCACCTCCTGCCAGTCACCTCCCGTCAGTCACCTCCCGTCAGTCACCTCCTGCCAGTCACCTCCCGTCAGTCACCTCCTGTCAGTCACCAGCTGTCAGTCACCTCCTGTCAGTCACCTACTGTCAGTCACTACCTGTCAGTCACCACTTGTCAGTCACCTCCTGTCAGTCACCTGCTGTCAGTCACCTCCTGTCAATCACCTCCTGTCAGTCACCTGCTGTCAGTCACCTCCTGTCAATCACCTCCTGTCAGTCACCTCCTGCCAATCACCTCCTGTCAATCACCTCCTGTCAGTCACCTTCTGTCAGTCACCTACTGTCAGTCACCTCCTGTAGAGTCACCACTTGTCAGTCACCCCCTGTCACTGACCACCTGTCAGTCACCTCCTGCCAATCACCTCCTGTCAGTCACCTCCTGTCAGTCACCTCCTGTCAGTCACCTCCTGTCAGTCACCTTCTGTCAGTCACCACCTGTCAGTCACCACTTGTCAGTCACCACCTGTCAGTCACCACTTGTCAGTCACCACTTGTCAGTCACCACCTGTCAGTCACCTCCTGTCAGTCACCACCTGTCAGTTATCTCCTTCTGTAATCTCCTGTCAGTCACCTCCTTCAGTCATCACATGCCAGTCACCACCTGTCAGTTACTCCTTCAGTCATCACCTGTCAGTCACCCCCCTGTCAGTCACCTCCTTCAGTCACCTTTTGTCGGTCACCACCTGCCAGTCACCCCCTGTCAGTCACCTCCTTCAGTCACCTTTTGTCGGTCATCACCTGCCAGTCATCCCCTGTCAGTCATCACCTGCCAGTCACCTCCTCGTCAGTCGCCACCTGTCAGTCACCTCCTGTCAGTCACCACTGTCAGTCACCTCCTGTCAGTCACCTCTTTTAATCACCTCCTGTCAGTCACCTCCTGTCAGTCACCACTTGTCAGTCACCACCTGTCAGTTATCTCCTTCTGTAATCTCCTGTCAGTCACCTCCTTCAGACACCTCCTTCAGTCCCCACCTGGCAGTCACCACCTGTTAGTCAACCTCCTTTAGTCAAGTCCATCAGTCACCTCCTGTCAGTCACCTCCCGTCAGTCACCTCCTGTCAGTCACCTCCTGTCAATCACCACTGTCAGTCACTACCTGTCAGTCACCTCTTTCAATCACCTCCTGTCAGTCACCTCCTGTCAATCACCACTGTCAGTCACTACCTGTCAGTCACCTCTTTCAATCACCTCCTGTCAGTCACCAGCTGTGAGTCACCTCCTGTCAGTCACCACTGTCAGTCACCACCTGTCAGTCACCTCCTGTCAGTCACCTCTTTCAATCACCTCCTGTCAGTCACCTCCCGCCAGCCACCTCCTGTCAGTCATCTCCTGTCAGTCACCACCTGTCAGTCACCTCCTGTCAGTCACCTCTTTCAATCACCTCCTGTCAGTCACCAGCTGTGAGTCACCTCCTGTCAGTCACCACTGTCAGTCACCTCCTGTCAATCACCACTGCCAGTCACCTCCTGTCAGTCACCACCTGTCAGTCACCTCCTGTCAATCACCTCCTGTCAGTTACCACTGTCAATCACCTCCTGTCAGTCACCTGCTGTCAGTCACCTCCTGTCAGTCACCACTGTCAGTCACCTCCTGTCAGTCACCTCCTGTCAGTCACCACTGTCAGTCACCTCCTGTCAGTCACCTCCTGTCAGTCACCACTAGTCAGTCACCCCCTGTCAGTGACCACCTGTCAGTCACCTCCTACCAATCACCTCCTGTCAGTCACCACTGTCAGTCACCCCCTGTCAGTGACCACCTGTCAGTCACCTCCTACCAATCACCTCCTGTCAGTCACCCCCTGTCAGTCACCACTGTCAGTCACCTCTTTCAATCACCTCCTGTCAATCACCTCCTGTCAGTCACCTGCTGTCAGTCACCTCCTGTCAGTCACCACTGCCAGTCACCTCCTGTCAGTCACCACTTGTCAGTCACCTCCTGTCAGTCACCACTTGTCAGTCACCTCCTGTCAGTCACCTCCTGTCAGTCACCACCTGTCAGTTACCTCCTGTCAATCACCTCCTGTCAGTCACCACTGTCAGTCACCTCTTTCAATCACCTCCTGTCAATCACCTCCTGTCAGTCACCTGCTGTCAGTCACCTCCTGTCTGTCACCACTTGTCAGTCACCCCCTGTCAGTGACCACCTGTCAGTCACCTCCTGCCAATCACCTCCTGTCAGTCACCTCCTGTCAGTCACCTCTTTCAATCACCTCCTGTCAATCACCTCCTGTCAGTCACCACTGTCAGTCACCTCTTTCAATCACCTCCTGTCAATCACCTCCTGTCAGTCACCTGCTGTCAGTCACCTCCTGTCAGTCACCACTTGTCAGTCACCCCCTGTCAGTGACCACCTGTCAGTCACCTCCTGCCAATCACCTCCTGCCAATCACCTCCTGTCAGTCACCACTTGTCAGTCACCTCCTGTCAGTCACCTCCTGTCAGTCACCTCCTGTCAGTCACCACTTGTCAGTCACCTCCTGTCAGTCACCACCTGTCAGTTACCTCCTGTCAATCACCTCCTGTCAGTCACCACTGTCAGTCACCTCTTTCAATCACCTCCTGTCAATCACCTCCTGTCAGTCACCTGCTGTCAGCCACCTCCTGTCTGTCACCACTGTCAGTCACCTCCTGTCAGTCACCTCCTGTCAGTCACCTCCTGTCAGTCACCACTTGTCAGTCACCCCCTGTCAGTGACCACCTGTCAGTCACCTCCTGCCAATCACCTCCTGTCAGTCACCACTGTCAGTCACCTCCTGTCAGTCACCTCCTGTCAATCACCTCCTGTCAATCACCTCCTGTCAGTCACCTTCTGTCAGTCACCTACTGTCAGTCACCTCCTGTCAGTCACCACTGTCAGTCACCTCCTGTCAGTCACCTCCTGTCAGTCACCTCCTGTAAAGACACCACTTGTCAGTCACCCCCTGTCAGTGACCACCTGTCAGTCACCTCCTGCCAATCACCTCCTGTCAGTCACCACTGTCAGTCACCTCCTGTCAGTCACCTCCTGTCAATCACCTCCTGTCAGTCACCAGCTGTCAGTCACCTCCTGTCAATCACCACTGTCAGTCACCACCTGTCAGTCACCTCCTGTCAGTCACCTCTTTCAATCACCTGCTGTCAGTCACCAGCTGTCAGTCACCTCCCGCCAGTCACCTCCTGTCAGTCACCACTGCCAGTCACCTCCTGTCAGTCACCACTGTCAGTCACCTCCTGTCAATCACCTCCTGTCAGTTACCACTGTCAATCACCTCCTGTCAGTCACCTGCTGTCAGTCACCTCCTGTCAGTCACCACTGTCAGTCACCTCCTGTCAGTCACCTCCTGTCAGTCACCACTGTCAGTCACCTCCTGTCAGTCACCTCCTGTCAGTCACCTCCTGTCAGTCACCACTTGTCAGTCACCCCCTGTTAGTGACCACCTGTCAGTCACCTCCTACCAATCACCTCCTGTCAGTCACCACTGTCAGTCACCTCCTGTCAGTCACCTCCTGTCAGTCACCACTTGTCAGTCACCTCCTGTCAGTCACCACCTGTCAGTCACCTCCTGTCAATCACCTCCTGTCAGTCACCACTGTCAGTCACCTCCTGTCAGTCACCTCTTTCAATCACCTCCTGTCAATCACCTCCTGTCAGTCACCTGCTGTCAGTCACCTCCTGTCAGTCACCTCCTGTCAGTCACCTCCTGTCAGTCACCACTTGTCAGTCACCCCCTGTCAGTGACCACCTGTCAGTCACCTCCTGCCAATCACCTCCTGTCAGTCACCACTGTCAGTCACCTCCTGTCAGTCATCTCCTGTCAATCACCTCCTGTCAATCACCTCCTGTCAGTCACCTTCTGTCAGTCACCTCCTGTCAGTCACCTCCTGTCAGTCACCTCCTGTAGAGTCACCACTTGTCAGTCACCCCCTGTCAGTGACCACCTGTCAGTCACCTCCTGCCAATCACCTCCTGTCAGTCACCACTGTCAGTCACCTCCTGTCAGTCACCTCCTGTCAATCACCTCCTGTCAGTCACCTCCTGTCAGTCACCTTCTGTCAGTCACCACCTGTCAGTCACCACTTGTCAGTCACCACCTGTCAGTCACCTCCTGTCAGTCACGACCTGTCAGTCACCACTTGTCAGTCACCCCCTGTCAGTGACCACCTGTCAGTCACCTCCTGCCAATCACCTCCTGTCAGTCACCACTGTCAGTCACCTCCTGTCAGTCACCTCCTGTCAATCACCTCCTGTCAGTCACCTCCTGTCAGTCACCTTCTGTCAGTCACCACCTGTCAGTCACCACTTGTCAGTCACCACCTGTCAGTCACCTCCTGTCAGTCACGACCTGTCAGTCACCTCCTGTCAGTCACCACCTGTCAGTTACCTCCTTCAGTTATCACCTGTCAGTCACCCCCCTGTCAGTCACCTCCTTCAGTCACCTTTTGTCGGTCACCTCCTGTCAGTCACGACCTGTCAGTCACCACTTGTCAGTCACCCCCTGTCAGTGACCACCTGTCAGTCACCACTTGTCAGTCACCACCTGCCAGTCACCCCCTGTCAGTCATCACCTGCCAGTCACCTCCTCGTCAGTCGCCACCTGTCAGTCACCTCCTGTCAGTCACCACTGTCAGTCACCTCCTGTCAGTCACCTCTTTTAATCACCTCCTGTCAGTCGCCTCCTGTCTGTCACCACTTGTCAGTCACCACCTGTCAGTCACCTCTTGTCAGTCACCACCTGTCAGTTATCTCCTTCTGTAATCTCCTGTCAGTCACCTCCTTCAGACACCTCCTTCAGTCCCCACCTGGCAGTCACCACCTGTTAGTCAACCTCCTTTAGTCAAGTCCATCAGTCACCTCCTGCCAGTCACCTCCCGTCAGTCACCTCCTGTCAGTCACCTCCTGTCAGTCACCTCCTGTCAGTCACCACTGTCAGTCACTACCTGTCAGTCACCTCTTTCAATCACCTCCTGTCAGTCACCAGCTGTCAGTCACCTCCTGTCAGTCATCACTGTCAGTCACCACTTGTCAGTCACCTCCTGTCAGTCACCCCTTTCAATCACCTCCTGTCAGTCACCAGCTGTCAGTCACCTCCCGCCAGTCACCTCCTGTCAGTCACCTCCCGCCAGTCACCTCCTGTCAGTCACCTCCTGTCAGTCACCACTGTCAGTCACCACCTGTCAGTCACCTCCTGTCAGTCACCTCTTTCAATCACCTCCTGTCAGTCACCTGCTGTCAGTCACCTCCTGTCAGTCACCTCTTTCAATCACCTCCTGTCAATCACCTCCTGTCAGTCACCTCCTGTCAGTCACCTCCTGTCAGTCACCTTCTGTCAGTCGCCACCTGTCAGTCACCACTTGTCAGTCACCACCTGTCAGTCACCACTGTCAGTCACCTCCTGTCAGTCACCTCTTTTAATCACCTCCTGTCAGTCACCACTTGTCAGTCACCACCTGCCAGTCACCCCCTGTCAGTCACCACCTGCCAGTCACCCCCTGTCAGTCATCACCTGCCAGTCACCTCCTCGTCAGTCGCCACCTGTCAGTCACCACCTGTCAGTCACCACTGTCAGTCACCTCCTGTCAGTCACCTCTTTTAATCACCTCCTGTCAGTCGCCTCCTGTCTGTCACCACTTGTCAGTCACTACCTGTTAGTCACCTCTTGTCAGTCACCACCTGTCAGTTATCTCCTTCTGTAATCTCCTGTCAGCCACCTCCTTCAGTCATCACCTGTCAGTCACCTCCTTCAGTCACCTTTTGTCGGTCACCACCTGCCAGTCACCCCCTGTCAGTCACCACCTGCCAGTCACCTCCTGTCAGTCATCACCTGTCAGTCACCACCTGTCAGTCATCACCTGCCAGTCACCTCCAGTCAGTCATCACCTGCCAGTCACCTCCAGTCAGTCATCACCTGTCAGTCACCACCTGTCAGTCACCACCTGCCAGTCACCACCTGTCAGTCATCACCTGCCAGTCACCCCCTGTCAGTCACCACCTGTCAGTCATCACCTGCCAGTCACCTCCAGTCAGTCATCACCTGTCAGTCACCACCTGCCAGTCACCACCTGCCAGTCACCCCCTGTCAGTCATCACCTGCCAGTCATTTCCTGTCAGTCATCACCTGCCAGTAACCACCTGTCAGTCATCACCTGTCAGTCACCACCTGTCAGTCATCACCTGCCAGTCACCACCTGTCAGTCATCACTTGTCAGTCACCACCTGTCAGTCACCTCCTTCAGTAACCACCTTCACAGCCTTTATTAATCTTTCCCTTCCTTCCCTTTGGGAAAATGGCTAAGATTTTTTAAAATTCTGTAGTTGAATATGGGATGTGACCATCGCTAGCTGACCAGCATTTCTTACCCAGCCCTACTTGTCCTTGAGAAGGTAGTGGTGAGCTGCCTTCTTGAACTGCCGCAGTCCCTGTACCAACTGAGAATGAAGACAGCCTTGAACCACTGTGCTCAGCAGCCTGTTTCCCAGTCCACTGCTGTTTTGTCCGAGTTGGTGTAACTTTATTCGTGGTCTGGAATTTAACTTGTGGGGGGCGTCAGTTAGTTGGATGGCTGGTCCGTGATGCAGAGTGATACTGACTATGTGGGTTCAGTTTCTGTACTGGCTGAGGTTAGCATGAAGGACTCTCTTTAGCAACCTCTCCCCTCATCTGAAGTGTCCTGACCCTCAGGTTAAACCATCACCAGTCATCTCTCTGTAATGAGCAGTTCTATGGTCCGTAGGACTATGGCAACATTGTCTTTAACTTAACTTGTTGCCTGAATAGTTTCGGCCGCTTCAATTCACCAGCCATTACTTTGGTTCCTGGAAGACAGAAGCAATTAAAGCAAAGGCAGGATCCTTTCAATTGTGAAAATTATTAAATACCTTATTAAAGAAAAGGTATACTTAACAGCTTCAGACAGTGATTTTACAACTTCAGGTAGTTGTGCAATTCAGTGCGGAGTTGCTCACTTCTGCCCTCTCTCAGTCCTTCGAAGACTTGTGGAGATTGACTTGAATTTTTACCTTTCAAATCTTATCTATAACAGTGAACACTTAGGGAGCCTATCTACTTATGCTTTTGATGAACATTTCACTATACCAGGGTCAGGATGTCTTTGACAGAATGATTGATTGGTTCGAATTGTCGCTAGGTAAATGTAATTGGTTTTTAATTACATCTTTCAGTCAGTAACACTCGGATCAAAAGCATAGCAATGTTTCACTATGAGGAACAATGGCTTCTTTACATTGCTAATCTTAGATTGGGAATAGTACTTTGTTCATTATCCAGACTCAGCCAAAGCGCTTTGATGTACTGCAACTAAATGGAATATTTCATTGTCTGTACAGTTCCTGCCATTTCTGCATTTTATAGACAGATTTAAGTTTACACAATTAATATATACTGAACAAAGAAGCATGTTTTTCCAATATTGTATTATTTCATCAATTCACACTCTATAATTTAACATTCAATTATTTTATAATCATCTTTTTGAGATTTATAGCCAGTTGAGAAAAATCAATATACTTAGTTAATACAGAGAACAATATACAAGATCTGAAACATCTGCACAACTCACACGTTAGCCATTTTAAAGCTATCTCAACTTTGTTCTTGTGAATACTATGTAAAAATAATTGGTTGTAAACTAAGTCTGATACCAGGATTGCCTTTCTCAAAATTTCCCCCTATATATGTGAACGGACAGTCGGGGTGTCATAGACCTGTGCAATTGTTCAGCAGACGACAGAGAACATTTTACAAGGTCTACCCCAGGTCACCATTTATCTAAAAGCAGGGAAAGCCAAGAAGGAACACTTATAGAATTTAGACATAGCTCTTAGATGTTTCTCCTATTCAGGCCTATGCCTAAGAAGGGAAAGATGTGTGTTCCAGTCACTCCAAGTGACCTACTCGGGCTACTGAGCCGACAACACTGGGTTACACACATTGGGAGGCAAAGTGAAGGCGATCAAAGGCTCCCACCCCTGTACTGGAACTTAGGTCTTTCCTTGGGCTGCTGAATTATTATAGAATTATCGTGCGCAACTTGGCCTCCATCTTGGCACCTTTGCATTAACTCTTAAAAATGGGACAGCCTTGTCAGTTAGTTATCTCTGAAAGATTTAAGGTTAATGATAAATAACAAGTGATTAGTTAATTCGCTTTGCTGATTAGTAAGTGACCCATTAGTAAGTGACTAATAAAGGAATTTTCACCTCTACAACTGGGCAGCAGTTGGGTCGGGGAGCTGGAAAATCAAACAGTCAGCAATCCGAGCAAGAAATCTGCTGCTGCTGCTGTCATCCCCCACACAGACATGGAAGGCTTTTTATCCTTTTGAGTGTGAAATAAGGCAGCCTGAAAAAGGCAACTCAGCAACAGTGGGGGTGAGTAGGCCCCAGTGCGGACTCAGGGCAGTGCTGTCAGAGAGAGTTTGGGTGCTTTGACAAGGTGGCCCTAGCGCCAACACATGGGGACTGTGGTGCAGGTAAGTTCAGGTTCCCGGCTGCATCTGTGTCTGCAAGTAATGGAGGCTGAGGCAAAGGTTTGCTTAGGCCCAGTATGAGACCTAATGACATCAGCAGTGACTGCATCAGCGAGGAGGACCCGAAGCAGAGTCGGGTTTGGGCTGGTGTGGATTCTGGCGGCATCGGTGGCATCTGCACTGGCCAGGTCCCCTGAGGATTCATAGTGACAGGAGTATCAGTGCAGGCAAGATGGCGCTGAAGGGTGGGGGCTCAAGCCGAGCCACTAGGTCCATGGCCCAGGATGGAGCACCTCACTGTAAAGTTGGACACTTTTTCTTTATTTCTCTATCCTCTGCTTTTATATTTCTATGTTTTAGTTTATTTTTCTGTGCTTTAAGATGGCGCCAGAGTGAAGACACTCAGCAACACTTTTCACTGTATTTTGCAACAAGATACACAAGTCAATAAATAAATCAAATCAGATTTAGGAACTGGGACACTGAGGCAGTCGAACAACAACACTATGGAGTTAACAAAATCATTGAAACATGGAAGGCAACTCATAAATTAAAGTGGAAATACATTTTCATCTGTTTTGTATTCGTAAGTGAAGATATGTGAAAACTGTTTAAAATCAATATATCTGTTCATAGAAAAGAAGAGCAATGGAGCCCTCTCTGTCCACTAAGCATGCTGTACCATTTGATATGATCACGGCAGATCATCCTTCACTCCTGTATTCTTTCTTTGTTCCCCATACTCTTTAACCCTCTCAGGCCTACGAACTGTATCTAACTCCTTCCTGAAAACATTCAAAGCTTTGACCTTGACTGCTTTCTGTGGCGGAGAATTTGACCTTTCTGGGCAATGACAATTTTCCTTAGAACCCCTACAGTTTGGTAGCAGAGGCCATTTGGCCCATTAAGTCCACATCTACCCTCCGAAGAGCATCCCACCCAGACCCACTCTGTCCCTGTAAGCCAGCATTTCCCATGGCTAATCCACATCCCTGGACACTACGGGTAATCTAGCATGGCTGACCCACCCGAACCTGCACATCTTTGGACTGTGGGAGGAAACCGGAATACACCGACACAGACACAGGGAGGATGTGCAAACTTCACACGGGCAATCCCTTCAGGGTGGAATCGAGCCCATGTCCTTGACGCTGTGAGGCAGCAGTGCTAACCAGTGAGCCATTGCGCCACCCACTGAAGTGCAATGTAACAATGTTATGCAGTAATGTACAAGACGGTGCACAATGTCCCTTCTTCATAACTGCTGTTCTGTGTGTTGTTCACTAACTCTCCTGTGAAAGACTCAGAATCTTTTCCTACATTAAACATGTGATATGAGTGCTGGTCATATCTTCACCGTACTAGTCAATTCAGGGCCCAGCCCTCAGGCTTCATGTCCAATGCTGAACTGAGGGAGTGCGACACCATTGAAAGGGTCTTCTCTAGATGGGATGTTAATGCAAGGCGCTTGCATCTTTCCAAAGGGGATTTATATGATTCATGATGAAAGGTTAAAAAGACTAGGATTGTTTTCACTGGAAAGATGGCAGCTGGGAGGAGACCTGATAGAGGTCGACAACATTATAAGAGGCCTCGATATACATCAATTAGATCTCCTCTCATCCTTCTAAACTCTCGTGAGTACAGCTAAGAAATGCCCAATCTCTCCTCAGAGGACAGACCTTTCATCAGAATAAATCTTGTGAACCTTCTCTGAATTGCCTTCAATGTAATTACGTCCTTCCTCAGGTAAGGGGACTGAAAGTCGCCGCCCAGAGAGTGACAAGCCTGTCACATTCTCTACCACAGAAAAAAGCAGTCAAGGTCAAAATTTTGAATGTTTTCAGGAAGGAGCTGGATACATTTCGTAGGTCTAAGGTGGATAGTCAGAGGCTTTTTGCAGGGTTGAAGTTTCAATTTGAAGGTGGCACAGGCTCAAGGTGAGAGGGGGAATGTTTAAGGGCGATGTGAGAGGGAAGGTTTTTACACAGAGAGTGGTGGGGAACTGGAATGCATTGCCAGAAGAGGAGGTGTAAGCAGGTGACATTAAAGAGGCATCTGGATGGTTACATGAATCAGGAGGGAATAGAGGGATACGGACCGAGTAAGAGCAGAGGTTTGTTTTTTAGTTTAATTAGGGCATGATGATCAATACAGGCTTGGAGGGCCGAAGGGCCTTTTTCTGTCCTGTACTTCTCTCTTGTTCTTCTTTTGAAGGAGAGCAGAGGAGTGGTCCTCAGTGTTCCAGCTAATATTTTCTCTCAGTCAAGATCACAGCAAAACAGACAATCCAATCATTATCGCTTTGCTGTTCATGGGAAAATGTGGACAAAATGGCTGCCAAATTTCCTGCACTTCAACAGTGACTATCCTTCAAGAACACTCATTGGCTGTGAAGCATTTTAGGATGCCCTGAATCAGAAAAACACACTGAATGTGAGTAATTCTTTCCCTTAGAAGTAAAATTAATGATTACTAAAGCGTTCCGCCAAAGGGAATAATTCCCAAAATTTTCCATTCACTTCATTGGAACTGCAAATTAGGAGAAAATCAAAGTGGGTTGCCAATTTGCCATCACCACTTTTAGTCTATCAGATGTAATCAAAACTGGCCCTAACCTACCTTCAGTGACGTTGAGTAAATTGGTGAAAGGCAAGAACACCAGGTCCAGATTGCATGAACAAGTCGTTGTACATTAATGTAGGTAAGAGCTTTAGTTCCCTTACCTGAGGAAGGATGTAATTGCATTGAAAGCAATTCAAAGAAGGTTCACAAGATTTATTCTATAGACAAAAGACTTGTCCTATGAGGAGAGCTTGGACATTTCTTAGCTACACTCATGAGAGTTTAGAAGAATGAGTGGAGATATGGTTGAGGTATATCAGATTCTAAATGGGATGATTCCCTTTTGGCACAATCTAGAATGGGAGAATCATAGTTTTAAGCTATGGGTGACAAATTTAAAGGAGAGTTGAGGTGGAAGTACTTCTCTCAAAGGCTCTGTGGAATGCACTCCCCCAGAGCATTGTGGATGCCGGGACATCGAGTAACTTTGAGGAGGTAGACAAATTTTTAATTAGTAATGGGTTGAAACATTATGGGGAGCAGGCAGCAAAGTTGAGTTGAGGCTGAGATGAGATTGGCCATGATCATATTAAATGACAGAACAGGGGCTGAGCTGTCTAATCTTGTTCCGAGTTCTTATGACCTTGTGAGCGAACTATGTAGAAGCTGGAGATGTGAAATAAAAATAGCAAGGGCTGGAGAAACTCAGCAGGTCTGGCAGCATCTGAGGAGAGGGAAGCAGTGTTAATGTTTCAAGTGTGATATGACTCGTCTTCATGACAATGGAGGGGTGGGTCTGGGTGGGATGCTCTTCAGAGGGTCGGTGCAGACTCGATGGGCCTAATGGCCTCTATTTGCATTATCACGAGTCTATGATTTTATGACCCAGCAGCCTTTAGGACTCCATATCGAGTTCAATAATTTCAGAACCTGAACACCTTCTTCCATGTCCTTTACCCACTCACACAGCCATGTCATGACCTGGGCTGGTTTCACACAGCCAACCCATCTTCACTCACTCATTGTCCCCAGTATCAGCGCTTCTCCTTCCCTGATGTACTGTCAGCCATTGCTTTGTCTGCCTAAATGTCTTCCTCTATCCCTGGGCTGCATCTCCACAAATCTACTTGCTCCTTTGTTCCCCCAACTCCTGTCATCAGCATAAATGTTTTTCCTAGCTACTGTCAATTCTGAAGAAGGGTCACTGGGCTCAGAATGTTAATTCTGCTTTCTCTCCACCGATGCTGTCAAACCTGCTGAGTTTCTCCAGCAATTTCTCTTTTTGTTCAAGGCCATCGGTAGACATATCCTTCTCTGGAAACGCAAATGAGTCAAAGTGAGTATAATAAAACTCACTGTCACCACTCACCGTCGGCTTTTGCCATCTAAAAACGTTCTCATTATCCATTGTGTAATGTTTAGAAGGATCTCTGTCTGCCTCTTTAAAATGTGAACCATGAAGTCTGAATTGGGACGAACTGAGGATTTCTAAAGTAATCTGAATCAGACCAAATTGGATCAGTCAGATTAGTGTCTCTAACTCAAGCCTCAATCCCAATAAGGACAAGCTGTTCCACTTAGAGCCTGCGTCTGATGCAATGATGTACCCAATAGAAACAGGAAATGGGGTAGGAGTTTTGCATTTTTAAACAGTGTGCAGAACAGAGGGTGTGTGTGTGTGTCTGTGTGTCTGTGTGTGTCTGTATGTGTGTGTGTCTGTATGTGTGTCTGTGTGACTGTGTGTGTGTCTGTGTGACTGTGTGTGTGTCTGTGTGTGTCTGTGAATGTGTGTCTGTGTGTGTGTGTCTGTGTGTGTGCCTGTGTGTGTGTGTCCGTGTGTCTGTGTGTGTGTGTCTGTGTGTGTGTGTGTGTCTGTGTGTGTGTGTGTGTGTGTGTCTGTGTGTGTGTCTGTGTGTCTGTGTGTGTGTGTGTGTGTGTCTGTGTGTGTGTGTGTCTGTGTGTGTGTGTGTGTGTGTCTGTGTGTGTGTCTGTGTGTGTGTGTCTGTGTGTCTGTGTGTGTGTGTCTGTGTGTCTGTGTGTGCGCGTGCATGCACATATGTGGAAGAGGTTGGGTTGTGTGTATCTGGAGACAGTGTAACATGGACCATCCTCTTTGATCATGTGGAAATGGGTCTAAACTGAATGGCAAGAGACATGAACAAAGGAACAAACTTCCACTCTGACCTGAGACAGCATTTCTCTTGAAAATGTTCAAGAGAAGACACTTTCTTTGCTGTTTAAAATGTTAGCATTGCCAGTTGACATCATGGCACTGTTTATGAAGTCTGGGGTGGATTGCACGGAGTTGGGTATACCCAAAAAAAACGATGCAAAGGTCCAGAAAAATAGAATGTGGTAAAAGCACTGGGGAGACAGCTGTCAACAAAAGGCAGCAACAGCAATAAAAGCTGAATCAGAACCTACGGAGCACGATAGGATTTCAGGAATCAGTTCAGCAAAGTTCATAAGCCAATAGGTGGCAGTCCTGCTCCATAACATTGCAAAATGACTCTGTTTTAGATAAATGTCAAAGGGCGTCTCAAAGCCCTTTGTAGCCAATGAAGTACAGTTAAAACATAGTCCCTGCTGTAATATAGGAAACAGGAGAGCCATTTCCTGTACAGCAAGAACCCGCAAGCAACAACGTGATAGTCTGTTTTACAAAGAATGGCAATAAAATGACGCAGATGGTCCAGATATATTCGACACAGGCTGCTGCTCAGCTGCCAACTTGCAACATGAGCAGCTTAAATCTTAATTTCCTTCTTCTATTGTTGTCGCACTTCCCCTTAAATACATCTAGGGTAAGTATGTAGGTTAGCTCATTGAGCTGGAAGATTTGTTTTCAGACGTTTCGTCACCATACTCGTTAACATCATTAGTGAGAGTCTCCGGTGAAGCGCTGGTGGTATGTCCCACCTCTCTATTTATAGGTCTTGGTTTCTTAATGTGGGTGATGTCATTTCTGGTTCTTTTTTTTCAAGGGGAGGTAGATGAGATCTACATCGATGTGTTTATTGATGGAGTTCTGGTTAGAATGCCATGCCTCGAAGAATTCTCATGCGTGCCTTTGTTTAGCCTGGGATGTGTGTTTTGTCCCAGTCAAAGTAGTGTCCTTCCTCGTCTGTGTATATAGAAACTAGTGATAGTGGGTCATGTCTTTTGGTGGCTAGTTGGTGTTCATGTATCCTGGTGGCAGGTTTCCTGCTAGTTTGTCTGATGTAGTGTTTTTTACAGTTCTTGCACGGTATTTTGTAAATGACATTAGTTTTGCCATTAGTATCTAGCGGATCCTTTAGGTCCATTAGTCACTGTTTAAATATATTGGTAGGTTTGTTAGATTTGTTAGAGAATTCCTAGAGGCATGGCATTTAAACCAGAACTCCATCAATAAACACATTGACTCACGATTCTATGATTTTATGACCAAGCAGCCTTCAGGACTCCATATTGAGGTCAATAATTTCAGAACCTGAACACCGTCTTTCATGTCCTTTACCTGCACCCACAGCCCAGGCCCTATCATGACATGGGCTGGTTTCAACACAGCCAACCCATCTTCACTCACTCATTGTCCCCAGTATCAGCGCTTCTCCTTCCCTGAAATTGGAGAAAGGCCAATTTTGACGGTATTAGGCAAGAACTTTCGAAAGTTAATTGGGGCAGATGTTTGCAGGTAAAGGGACGCCTGGGAAATGGGAAGCCTTCAGAAATTACATAATGAGAATCCAGAGAAAGTATATTCCCGTCAGGGTGAAAGGAAGGGCTGGTAGGTATAGGGGATGCTGGATGACTAAAGAAATTGAGGGTTTGGTTAAGAAAAAGAAGGAAGCACATATCAGGTATAGACAGGATAGATCGAGTGAATCCTTCAAAGAGTATAAAGGAAGTAGGAGCATACTTAAGAGGGAAATCAGGAGGGCAAAAAGGGGACATGAGATAGCTTTGGCAAATAGAATTAAGGAGAATCCAAAGAGCTTTTACAAATAAATTAAGGACAAAAGGGTAACTAGAGAGAGAATAGGGCCCCTCAATGATCGGCAAGGCGACATTTGTGTAGAGCCACAGAAAATGGAGGAGATACTAAATGAGTATTTTGCATCAATATATACTGTGGAAGAAGATATGGAAGATGTAGACTGTAGGGAATTGATGGTGACATCTTGAAAAATGTCCATATTACAGTGGAGGAAGTGCTGGATGTCTTGAAACGGTTAAAGGTTGATAAATCCCCAGGACCTGACCGGGTGTAACCTGGAACTCTGTGGGAAGCTAGAGAAGTGATTGCTGGGCCTCTTGCTGAGATATTTATATCATCGATAGTCACAGGTGAGGTGCTGGAAGACTGGAGGTTGGCTAACGTGCTGCCACTGTTTAAGAAAGGTGGTAAGGACAAGTCAGGGAACGATAGACCAGTGAGCCTGACCTCGGTGGTGGGCAAGTTGTTGGAGGGGATCCTGAGGGACAGGATGGACATGTGTGTGTAAAGACAAGGACTGATTCGGGATAGTCAACATGGCTTTGTGCTTGGGAAATCACGTCTCACAAACTTGATTGAGTTTTTTGAAGAAATAACAAAGGATTGATGAGGGCAGAGCAGTAGATGTGATCTATATGGACTTCAGTAAGGCGTTCGACAAGGTTCCCCACAGGAGACTGATTAACAATGTTAGATCTCATGGAATACAGGGAGAACTAGCCATTTGGATACAGAACTAGCTCAAAGGTAGAAGACAGAGGGTGGTGGCGGAGGGCTGTTTTTCAGACTGGAGGCCTGTGACCAGTGGAGTGCCACAAAGGTTCGGTGCTGGGCCCTCTACTTTTGGTCATTTAAAAAATTAGAGGTGTAGTGGACAGCAAAAAGGGCTACCTCAGATTACAACAGGATCTTGACCAGATGTGCCAATGGGCTGAGAAGTGGCAGATTGAGTTTAATTCAGATAACTGTGAAGTGCTGCATTTTGGGAAAGCAAACCTTAGCAGGACTTATACACTTAATGGTAAGGTCCTAGGGAGTGTTACTGAACAAAGAGACCTTGGAGTGCAGGTTCATAGCTCCTTGAAAGTGGAGTCGCAGGTAGATAGGATAGTGAAGAAGGCATTTGGTATGCTTTCCTTTATTGGTCAGAGTATTGAGTACAGGAGTTGGGAGGTCATGTTGCAACTGTACAGGACATTGGTTAGGCCACTGTTAGAATATTGCGTGCAGCTCTGGTCTCCTTCCTGTTGGAAAGATGTTGTGAAACTTGAAAGGGTTCAGAAAAGATTTACAAGGATGTTGCCAGGGTTGGAGGATTTGAGCTATAGGGAGAGGCTGAACAGGCTGGGGCTGTTTTCCCTGGAGCGTCGGAGGCTGAGGGGTGACCTTATAGAGGTTTACAAAATTATGAGGGGCGTAGATTGGGTAAATAGGCAAAGTCTTTTCCCTGGAGTCGGGGAGTCCCGAACTAGAGGGCATAGGTTTAGGGTGAGAGGGGAAAGATATAAAAGAGACCTACAGGGCGACTTTTTCACACAGAGGGTGGTACGTGTATGGAATGAGGTGCCCAGGAAGTGGTGGAGGCTGGTATAATTACAATATTTAAAAGGCATTTAGATGGGTACATGAATAGGAAGGGTTTGGAGGGATCTGGGCTGGGTGCTGGCAGGTGGGACTAGATTGGGTTAGGATAACTGGTCGGCATGGACGTGTTGGACCGAAGGGTCTGTTTCCATGATGTACATCTCTATGACTCTATGACTTAGATCCCCTTTACCTTCCCCTGAAAAAAGAACCGGAAATGACATCACCCACCTTAAGGAAACAAAACCTATAAGTAGAGAGGTGGGACATACCACCAGCACTTCACTGGAGACTCTCACTGATGATGTTACCTAGTCATGGTGATGAAACATCTGTAAACAAACCTTCCAGCTCAATGAGCTAACATAATACTTATCATCAATCTGAGCTATGAATTTTCTCAAAAACCGCTACATCTGGCGTCTCAGCAATGTTTGCAGAGAGATAAACATTGGACATAACATCAGGGGGGCCACCTCTGCGTTATGAACATTCGAACGAGGAACAGAAGTAGGTCACATAGCCGTCATAAGGCAATCTGCTCATTCTAGGTATTAGTCTAGTGAACTGTCCCTGACCTGCTTCCAATACATGACCATACTTCTGTAAGTACAGTGACCTGTACTGTACACAGTGCTCCAGATACAGCTTTACCAATCCCCTGTGTAACTGAAGCTTAACCTCCCTACTCTTTCCCCCAGTAAACATAACATTCTACTAGCTTTCCTGGTTACTTGTTCTATCTCTTCATTAACATTCTGTGATTCATACAGGAGGACACCCAGATCTCTCTTTGCATCTCAGTATTCTGCCATTTGGATGAAATGCTTTATTTTTATTCTTTCTGTTGCACTGAAATGTTTTATTTCCAAACTAGGACAGATGTCAGAGATAGTCTCTTTACTCAGAGAGTAGAGTCATAGAGCCATAGAGATGTACAACATGAAAAAGACCCTTTGGTCCAACATATCCAGGCCGACCAGATATCCCAACCCAATCTAGTCCCACTTGCCAGCACCCGGCCCAGATCCCTCCGAACCCTGCCTATTCATATACCCATTAAAATGTCTCTTAAATGTTGCAATTGTACCAACCTCCACCACTTCCTCTGGCAGCTCATTCCATACATTGTGTGAAAAAGTTGCCCCGTATGTCTTTGTTATATCTATCCCCTCTCACCCTAAACCTATGCCCTCTAGTTCTGGACTCCCCGACTCCAGGGAAAAGACTTTGTCTATTTATCCTATCTATGCCCCTCATAATTTTATAAACCTCTATAAGGTCATCCCTCAGCCTCCAACACTCCAGGGAAAACAGCCCCAGCCTGTTCAGCCTCTCCCTATAGCTCAAATCCTCCAACCCTGGCAACATCCTTGTAAATCTTTTCTGAACCCTTTCAAGTTTCACAACATCTTTCCAACAGGAAGGAGACCAGAGCTGCACGCAATATTCTAACAGTGGCCTAACCAATGTCCTGTACAGTCGCAACATGACCTCCCAACTCCTGTACTCAATACTCTGACCAATAAAGGAAAGCATACCAAATGCCTTCTTCACTATCCTATCTACCTGCGACTCCACTTTCAAGGAGCTATGAACCTGCACTCCAAGGTCTCTTTGTTCAGTAACACTCCCTAGGACCTTACCATTAAGTGTATAAGTCCTGCTAAGGTTTGCTTTCCCAAAATACAGCACTTCACAGTTATCTGAATTAAACTCAATCTGCCACTTCTCAGCCCATCTGGTCCAGAACCTGTTGTAATCTGAGGTAACCCTCTTCGCTGTCCATTACACCTCCAATTTTGGTTTCATCTGCAAACTTACTAACTGTACCTCTTAGTCGGGGCATGGATCGCCCTCTCTGAAACAGTACTGGATTTGCCAAGTTTAAGACCATTTAAATGATCATTGGATCGGCATATGGATGAAAATGGAATAGTGCCGGATAAATGGGCTTCAGATTGGCTTCACAGGTTAACGCAACATTGGGGCCAAAGGGCCTGTACTGTGCTGTAATGTTCTATGTCGATCTCAACTTGACTGTTTTCTTCTCTCATCCAGTTTTCCCTCCTAACGTCCATAACACATCTATTGCCTTCTGACAAATTAATCCTAACCGTCTACTGCCCCAAGAGTTTATTCCAAACTAAATCTCATATGCAGCTCATCTGCTCCACCCATTCTTTTTCTTCTTTTTCTCCCCCTTTTTTCCTCCCTTCTCTCCCTTCTCTCTCTTCTCTCAGCCTCAGACTCCAAGCACTGCCCTCAGATTCCCACCCTCCAAAGTGGGGATGGCGGTCTGCGGCCCAGTGTGGGGACACCAGTGACCAGTGGCCTGGGGCATGGACATCAGTGACCAGCGGCCTGGGGTGTGGACATCAGTGACCAGCAAACCTGGCGTGTGGACACCAGTGACCAGAGGCCTGGGGCATGGACACCAGACACCAGCGACCTGGGGTGTAGACACCAGCGAGCAGTGACCTGGGGTGTGGACACAGAGACCAGCGACCTGGGGTGTAGACACCAGCGAGCAGTGACCTGGGGTGTGGACACAGAGACCAGCGACCTGGGGTGTGGACACCAGTGACCATCGGCCCGGGGTGGGAACACCAGTGACCAGCGGCGTGGGGCCAGGACACCAGTGATCAGCGGCCTGGGCTGTGGACTCCAGAGACCAGCAGCCTGGGGCATGGACATCAGTGTCCAGCGACTGGGACATGGACACCAGTTACCAGCAGCCTGGAGTGTGGACACCAGTGACCAGCGGCCTGGGGCATGGACACCAGTGACCAGCGGCCTGGGGTGCAGACACCAGTGACCAGCGACCTGGGGCATGGATGCCAGTTACCAGCGACTGGGACATGGACACCAGTGACCAGCGACCTTGGGCATGGACACCAGTGACCAGCGACCTGGGGCATGGATGCCAGTTACCAGCGACTGGGACATGGACACCAATGACCAGCGGCCTGGGATGAGGACACCAGTGACCAGGGGCCTGGGGCTTGGACAGCAGTGACCAACGGCCTGGGATGAGGACACCAGTGATCAGCGGCCTGGGGTGGGGACACCAGTGACCAGTGGCCTGAGGCGTGGACACCAGTGACCAGTGGCCTGAGGCGTGGACACCAGTGACCAGCCGCCTGGGGCATGGACACCAGTGACCAGCAGCCTGGGGCAAGGACACCAGTGACCAGCGGCCTGGAGTGGGGACACCAGTGACCAGTGACCTGGGGCATGGACACTAGTGAACAGCGCCCTGGCGTGTGGACACCAGTGACCAGTGACCTCGGGCATGGGCACCAGTGACCAGCAGCCTGGGACATGGACACCAGAGACCAGCGACCTGGGGTGTGGACAAGAGTGACCAGTGGCCTGTGGTGGGCACACCAGTGACCAGCGACCTTGGGCATGGACACCAGTGACCAGCGGCCTGGGGCATGGACACCAGTGACCAGCGGCCTGGGGTGTGGACACCAGTGACCAGTGACTGGGACATGGACACCACTGACTAGCGGCCTGGGGCATGGACACCACTGACCAGTGACTTTGGGCATGGACACTAGTGACAAGTGGCCTGGGGCATGGACACCAGTGACCAACAGCCTGGAGTGGGGACACCAGAGACCAGCAGCCTGGGGCGGGGACACCAGTGACCAGCAGCCTGGAGTGTGAACACCAGTGACCAGCAGCCTGAGGCCAGGACACCAGTGACCAGCAGCCTGGATTGGGGACACCAGAGAACAACAACCTGGGGCATGGACACCAGTGACCAGCGGCCTAGGTGGGGACACCAGTGGTCAGCGGCCTGGGGCATGGACACCAGTGACCAGTGGCCTGGGATGAGGACACCAGTGACCAGCGGCCTGAGGCATGGACACTAGTGACCAGCAACCTGGGGCCTCGACACTAGTGACCAGCAGTCTGGGACATGGACACTAATGACCAGTGGCCTGGGGCATGGACACCAGTGTCCAGTGGCCTGGAGTGCGGACACCAGTGACCAGCGGCCTGGATTGGGGACACCAGTGACCAGCGGCTTGGGGCATGGACTCCAGTGTCCAGCGGCCTGGAGTGTGGACACCAGTGACCAGCGGCCTGGGGCATGGACACCAGTGTCCAGTGGCCTGGAGTGTGGACACCAGTGACAAGCGGCCTGGAGTGTAGACACCAGTGACCAGTGGCCTGTGGCATGGACACCAGTGTCCAGCGCCCTGGAGTGTGGACACTAGTGACCAGTGGCCTGGAGTGTAGACACCAGTGACCAGCGACCTGGGGTGGGGACACCAGTGACCAGCGGCCTGAGGCCAGGACACCAGTGACCAGCGACCTGGGGTGGGGACACCAGTGACCAGCAGCCTGGGGCATGGACACCAGTGACCAGTGACTGGGGCATGGACATCAGTGACCAATGGCCCAGAGCAGTGTGTAGCGTCAGCAACTAAGGATTGTAACGAGGTACTCTATACCAAAGATGGTGCTGTGCGTTGGTGACATTGTTAATTTATTTATTTCAAAAATATGCTTTATTCATAAAAATACCTTTGTATACATACATTCCTATGACCCTATAACAAAATAACACTTTTAAAGTGACAGCATCATCGCAGGTTAAATATCCCAAAGCAATTCACAGATATAAATTGACACAGAACCCAGAGTCGTGGTAGTAGAGTTAGATATATTTAAATAACCCTTGGGTGGGCACATGGAAGATAGTACAATGAAAGATACGTCGGCTGGCACAACATCAGTGCTGAAGGGTCTGTACTGTGCTGTATTGTTCTATGTTCTATGTCATAGTTACAAATACAGTTCGGTTCCTTATCTAGGAAGCAAACAAACATTGGAATTTGAATCTAACGAAACAAAGAAGAAAGTGAGCACTGCAATGCTGGAGAGTCAGAGTCGAAGAGTGTGGTGCTGGAAAAGCACAGCAGGTCGGCAGCATCCAAGGAGCAGGAGAGTCGATGTTTCAAGCATAATCCCTTCATCAGATTCCTCGATGCTTGAAACGTTAATTCTCCTGTTCCTCGGATGCTGCCTGACTGGCTGTGCTTTTCCAGCACTACACTTTCTGATTCTATCTCAACAAACCAAAGACATCTCTTGCATGTACAAGATGAAATTTACATGCACTGAGGCCTTGGGGTGGGGCCTGATAACTGAATGGCACAAAGACCTCAGAACATGGTCTTTTCGTGGTGTGCCTGATTGGTGACACTGATTTTTTTTTAATTTCAAAATATACTTTGAGCTGTTCGCACTGCTTCACGCTTCTGAAGGTCACATCAAAGTAGCCTGCCCCAGGGAAATCCTGCAGGCAGTACATGTTTTTTTTATTTCAAAATATACTTTATTCATGTAAATAAATCTTTGGTACTTGTACAATTTTCCATGTCGTTCATAGTTATATACATTGCATGTCTTAACATTACAAAGAACAAATTGAATTAATCGAATTCACAGTTATCCTATTAACAGTTACCTTTATTAACTATCCAGTCTCTTGTTATTTGGCTGTGGCTTCAGCGGAACCCACCTAAAGAGTGGGTCCCCTGTTATATGAAAGCAAATGAAACTTCTTTAACCCCCAGTTTATGGGGTTACCATTGTCCATTTGATTGTCCTGTCTCTGGGGTAGCTTGTCAACATCCCCATGGTAAGCACGAACTGCTGGACCTTCGCTGGGCTGAGGTAGCTATCCAGCTCCTCACTGGGGTCATTTACCCGCTCTGGTGTCATTGAGCCAGGGCAAGGGTCCTCACTGTCCAGTTCTGTGTCTGACAATGGGACTGTCAGAGGATCACAGCTCTCGGTTGCCTGTAGTTGTGGGGCAGTGGGTACCTCCTGGTTCTCACTGGGTGGACGGTGGACTTCGGGATGTCCATTGTTTCCTGGTTGAGAGGAAATGCCCTCCTCTTTACCGACGGCGCTCTGTCTCTTCTTCTGGTGGTGATGGCCTTCTTTGCGTCCATCTTCCCCATCCGAAGAGCTGGCCATCCCTCCCTCGTGCAGCTGTCTTTTCCCCTTTTGCTGGGAGGCTTTGGGGGCTTGGCAAGATTTCCTCTTCCTGTTTTTAACAGGTATCCACTCCTCCGCCTGCTTGATTACCTCCTCCTCCATTTCTTCCATCTGCCCATCTAGAGTTAGGATCAGCTGCTGTGTCTCCCCGCTGGCTGCCGCCTCCTCCACTCCAGCCTGTTCTTCTTTCTGGGTGTCACCAGACTCCGTTTCCCTGCTGTCCGGGTGGACCTTACTGGTCTTTGGGGGTCCATGGGTCACATTGCCACCTCCAGCCATCTGTGCGTAAGTGGACCCTCCCCCCGTCTTGACCAGGTCTTATACATATGGCCCGCCTCTCCGCACAGGTTGCAGCTCTTTTCCTCCTGACAGTCCTTCGTCAAGTGACCCTCCTGTTTGCAGTTCCTGCAGATGGTCACTTTGCAATCCGCCGCCACGTGTCCCGACTTCCCGCAGGTTCGGCACACTTTCGGCTGCCCTGCATATGTCAGGTAGCCTCTGCTCCCTCCAATTGCGAAGCTCGAGGGTGGGTGGAGGATGTTCCCACTATCATCGGCCCTCAGAGTTACCCTGACCTGCCGCTTACTGGTCCAGATCCCAAAGGGGTCGATCACATCGGTGGCTTCTCCCTCAACTTGGACGTACCTTCTCAGGAAGGTCAGGACATCAGCCGCTGGGACATAGGGGTTGTACATATGGATTGTAACAACCCGATTCCTCTGTGCAGGAAGCACACACAATGGGGTCGCCGACAAGATGGAAAACAGCGGCTCCCCTTCCTTCTCCTTGAAGACCTTCAGGAGCTGTTCACACTGCTTCACGCTTCTGAAGGTCACATCAAAGTAGCCTGCCCCAGGGAAATCCTGCAGGCAGTACACGTCCGCTGCAGCAAACCCACAACATCCCAACAGTACCTTCTTAATAAACAAGGTGC
Source organism: Chiloscyllium punctatum (assembly GCF_047496795.1). Classification (NCBI taxonomy): domain Eukaryota; kingdom Metazoa; phylum Chordata; class Chondrichthyes; order Orectolobiformes; family Hemiscylliidae; genus Chiloscyllium; species Chiloscyllium punctatum. The sequence continues at coordinate 19,888,062 of NC_092778.1, forward strand.
GGTCGAGTGGTGTATGATCCTCAATCTTCTTCACAGTCACCCTGACTGTGTTTCGAACCCCCTGCCCAGGGCTGCGGCCAGCTGTCGAGGCCATAGCTCTGAGGTTGGCTGGTCCCTGAATTGGCGTTAGGCCGAAGCCAGCATGAAGATCCACCAAGAGCAGGTCAGCACAACCAAACGATCCTCCAACGTCCAATTATGATCCAGCGATGATCTCTTCACTAGCTCTGATGACTCACAACCTATTCTGATAAGAACAGATACTTGATCCTAGCCTCGTCCTGGGAGAACCACCTTGGTGATCATGGTATCTCCCCTGCCAGGTGTGACACTGATACACTATAATCTGTTACTGAAGATTCTGTACCTAAGTACCTATATATCTAAGATGGTTGCAACTTATCAACTTTTCGCTATACTCATTTGAGTGCATGTGACAATAAAGCAAATTGAAATCAATTCAATTGAATTCCTTTTCCAAACTGATGTTTAATCTCTCCCTATCATCTTCCAATTCCAAGATGATTCAACAGAGGTCTAACACCAATATCCAGTACCCTCCCACTGACCTGAACAAATTTCTCCTTTAACTCATGGGGGCGTCACAGTGGCTCAGTGGTTAGCACTGCTGCCTCACAGCACTAGGGACCCAGGTTCGATTCCAGCCTCAGGCAACTGTCTGTGTGGCGTTTGCACATTCTCCCTGTGTCTGCTTGGGTTTCCTCCGGGTGTTCCGGTTTCCTCCCACAGTCACAAAGATGTGTGGGTTAGGTGAATTGGCCATGCTAAATTGCCCATAGTGTTAGGTGCATTAGTTAGAAGGAAATGGGTCTGGGTGGGTTACTATTTGGAGGGTCGGTGTGGACTTATTGGGCCAAAAGGCCATATTTCCACACTGTAGGGAATCTCATCTAAAAAGAAACGTCCATTCACTGCCTCCATAGAAAAGATGTTGCTGCAGATCGCAGTTATACCTGCCTCATTATGAGAGATGGTCCTACTGTCACCATGGATTCATAGAATCATTCAGCAAGGAAACAGACCCTTGATCCAACCAGTCCACATGACAATAATCCAAAAACTGAACCAATCACACCTGCCTGCACTTGGCCTATATCCTTCCAAACGTTTCCTATTCATGTACTTATCCAAATGTCTTTTAAATGTTGTAACTGTATCTGCATCCATCACTTCCTCTGAAAGTCCATTCCACACACAAAGTGCACTCTGTGCAAAAAGGTTTCCCTTCATGTCCTTTTTAAATCTTTCTCCTCTCACCTTATAAATATGGCCTTGAGTCTTGAAATCTTCACTTTAGGGAAAAGATACCTGCCATTCACCTTATTTATACCCTTCAGGATTTTATAAACCTCCAAAAGGCCACCCCTCAACCTCCTAAACTTACCAGTGAAAAACGTCACAGCCTATTTAGCATCTCCCTATAACTCAAACCTTCTATTCCCAGCAACATTCTGGTAAATCTTATCCAAAGCCTCTCTATCTTCATAATATCCTTCCTCCACGATCTTCCGTATGGAATGATCTACTGCCATAGATATGGGGGAGATAATAGACAATAGACAATAGACAATAGATGCAGGAGTAGGCCATTCTGCCCTTCGAGCCTGCACCGCCATTCAATATGATCATGGCTGATCATTCCTAATTAGTATCCTGTTCCAGCCTTATCTCCATACCCCTTGACTCCACTATCTTTAAGAGCTCTATCCAATTCTTTCTTAAAAGAATCCAGAGACTGGGCCTCCACTGCCCTCTGGGGCAGAGCATTCCACACAGCCACCACTCTCTGTGTGAAGTAGTTTCTCCTCATCTCTGTCCTAAATGGTCTACCCCGTATTTTTAAGTTGTGTCCTCTGGTTCGGCACTCCCCCATCAACGGAAATATGTTCCCTCCTGCCAGAGTGTCCAGTCCTTTCATAAGCCTATACGTTTCAATCAGATCCCCTCTCAGTCTTCTAAACTCAAGGGTATACAAGCCCAGTCGCTTCAGTCTTTCCGTGTAAGGCAATCCTGCCATTCCAGGAATTGACCTCGTGAACCTACGCTGCACTCCCTCAATAGCCAGAATGTCTTTCCTCAAATTTGGAGACCAGAACTGTACACAGTACTCCAGGTGTGGTCTCACCAGGGCCCTGTACAGCTGCAGAAGCACCTCTTTGCTTCTATACTCAATCCCTCTTGTTATGAAGGCCAGCGTGCTATTAGCCTTCATAACAAGATGGTAGTGGTGGCCTGGGGAATCATGGTGAGCACATCCTCACTGTGATGTGAGACTGCCGGTCTGGCAGTGACAGTGTCCAATGATTAGGGAAATTGGAACACTCCTCAGATCCTTGCTCTTGGTCAAGATGGAGGTAGGAACCCCCTGTTTGTTGGACTCTTGCATTGAGAAGCCAATCTCCCCTCAGCTCACAGCATCAGTTCTGTGCTGCCTGTGATTTATCATCATTCTTCTGCAGTACTGTATCCAGTCCTGGTCACCCTGTTAAGGATAGGATATTATTAAATGAGAGTGGGTTCAGAAGAGATTTACCTGGATGTTGCCAGGAATGGAGGGTTTGAGTTAGAAGGAGAGGCCAGATAGGCTGTGGGTTTTCTCACTGGAGCCAAGGAGGCTGAGGGGTAACCTTATAGAGGTTTATAAAATCATGAGGGGTATAGATAAGGTGAATGGCAAGTGTCCTTTCCCTTGGATGGAGGATCTCAAGATTAGAAGGCATATTTTTAAGCTAAGAGGAGAGAGATTTAGAAAAGACATAAGGGGCAATTTTTTTTTAATGTAGAGAGTGGTTTGTGTATGGAATAAACTTCCTGAGGAAATGGTGGATGTGGGTACAGTTACTACATTTAAAAAACATTGGATAAGTACATGAATAGGAAAGGCTTGGAGAGGTACAGGCCAGGAGCAGGCAGGTGGCACTAGTCTAGTTTGGGATTATGTTCTGCACGGACTGGTTGGACCAAATGGCCTGATTAGATTCTGTACAGTGTGGAAACAGGCCCTTCGGCCCAACAAGCCCACACCGACCCTCCGAAGGTAACCCACCCAGACCCATTCCCCTAACTAATGCGCCTAACACTATGGGCAATTTAGCATGGCCAATTCCCCTAACCTGCACATCTTTGGACCGTGGAAGGAAAGCGGAGCAAACCCATGCAGACACGGGGAGAATGTGCAAACTCCCCACAGACAGTTGCCTAAGGCTGGAATTGAACCCAGGTCCCTGATACTGTGAGGCAACAGTGCTAACCACTGAGCCACCATGCCACCCCTGCTTCTGTCCTCTTTGGGTCTATGGCTCATGATTATCACAAAAGAAATCTCAACTTTTGAGCAATTACTGAAGCAACTGTTTTCCTGATGATCTTCCAACTGTTCAAATCCCCTTGTCAAAATTAACTCCTCCTCTGGAGTTCTTGTCAAAATTAGGAGAAAGTGAGAACTGCAGATGCTGGATTTCTGATGGTGAGCTTATGCTCGAAATGTCGATTCTCCTGCTCCCCAGATGCTGCCTGACCTGCTGTGCTTTTCCAGCACCATGCTCTCCTTGTCAAAATTAAACTTCTCTGATGAAAATCCCAAACATTAGCTAAATTCCTCCATTAACACAAAACTATAGCTCCACCAACTGACTTTGCACTAGCCAAATAAAGTTAACTGCATCTCCTCACCTGGACTTTTATTGATGTTCTCATAAATAGCTCTAATGGGAGGGGGCTCAAGTTGCAATAGTGAAGTCTTCAGTTAAATGGCAAGTCACCATAGTACCACTTTCTCCTTAAAGAGAGATGACTGGTGGTGAGTTTAACCTGAGGGTCACCATGCCTCAGGTGAAGGATGAGATTGAGAAAGTGGGACCTTCATAGTAACCTCGGCCAGTGCAGGAATTGAACACTTTACATCGCAAACCCAGCTGTCTGAGCTAACTGACTCTCATTTTCAATTGGAGTGCATTAACTGGACCTGCCCCAGACTGCATGGCGAATCAATGTTAGAGGCTGTTTGACGACATGATCTGCCACTTACCTGCTCCTGTCAGGAACTGTGCCTGGCCCATGTCACAAGTGGTTAGAAGTCATAGACATAGAGCTCTACAGCATAGAAACAGACTCTTCGGTCCAACTCATCCATGCCTTCCAGACATCCCAAATTAATCTAGTCCCATTGGCCAGCATTTGGCCCAAATCCCTCTAAACCCTTCCTATTCATATACCCATCCAGATGCCTTTTAAGTGTTGCAATTGTACCAGCCTCCACCACTTCCTCTGGCAGCTCATTCCATACACGTATCACCCTCTGCATTGAAAAGTTGCCCCTTTGGCCCCTTTTAAATATTTTCTGTCTCACCTTAAACCTATGCCCTCTAGTTTTGGTCTCTACTCTTCTAAGAAAAAGACTCACCCTATCCAACCCTCCAACCACAAGGGATGAACTCAGATTTCTCCGGTTTCCTCATTTCCCCTCCCCCCACCTTGTCTCAGTCCCAACCCTCGAACTCAGCACCACCTTCCTAACCTGTAATCTTCTTCCTGACCTCTCCACCCCCATCCCCACTCTAGCCTATCACCCTCACCTTATCACCCTCACCTTAACCTGCTTCCACCTATCGCATTTCCAACGCCCCTCCCCCTAGTCCCTCCTCCCTACCTTTTATCTTAGCCTGCTTGGCACACTCTTCTCATTCCTGAAGAAGGGCTCATGCCCGAAACGTCGATCCTCCTGCTCCTGGGATGCTGCCTGACCTGCTGTGCTTTTCCAGCAACACATTTTCAGTTCTGATCTCCAGCATCTGCAGTCCTCACTTTCACCCTATCCATGCCTGTCATTTGTTATAAATGTCCGTAAGGTCATCCCTCAACCGTTGATGCACCAGGGAAACTAGCCCCAGCTTATTTAGCCTCTCCCTGTAGCACTCACCCTCCAACCTTGGCAACATCCTTGTAAATCTTTTCTGCATCTTTTCAAGTTTCACAACATCTTCCCTATTGCTGGGACACCAGAATTGAATGCAGTATTCCAAAAGTGACCTAACATGACACCCCAACTCCTATATTCAATGCATTGACCAATAAAGGCAAGTGTACCAAAAACCTTCTTAACTACCCTGTCTATCGTAACTCCACCTTTAAGGAACTGTAAACCCATTCCTAAATAGCTCTTCGTTCAGCAATACTCCCCAGGAGTTTACATCTTCAATAGCAGTGCTCTGGCGTCCAATGCGTAAGACTCTTTTAGGAAGTCAGAATCTCTCTTACTCCAATGTCAAGCTGAGCCCTGACTTCATGTTCTGATATTCCATTTGTACCAACACTGCAATATCCAAACCTCAGCTGAGGAGTGAGTCCACAATAAGTCAGTGACATCAGATAGAAATGTTCCACATTAATGAATGATTATTTTTCAGGTGGAAAAGCTCATAAACTGACCTGCACAGCAAGGTAAGCACAAATCAGAACAGTAATTAAAGGATTAAATGGATTTTACTCAGGTCAAAATCAATAATGCACATGGGATCAATGATATTAATGATTCTATTTATTGTTTTAATTACAGTAATTTGAGGATTATGCTCAATATTTAATCATATAATGCAATCAGAGAGCAATGCTTTATATATTTGTTATGCTATTGATACCTTGGTGGGGTGCAAAATTATAACGATCTCCTTGTAATAGGAATCCTGCATAAAACGAGTGAAAAAGAGAACTTTTATCTAAAGAATTAGGTAGATATACACCTATAAAGGTGTAGGCTATACTACACGTATGATTTGTTTTATATCCATTAAGGATGCCAATTGCTATGAACAGTAAGGTTGGGCCCTAATCTTCTATGTAGGGAAACTTACATTTTTGAGCTAATGATTGACCGAATGTAGATATGGATCACTATTCTGGCAGCTTCCATACATCTAGTGCTTCTGAAGCATTCAGAGCAGCTGACATGACATTGGTCATTATTATTGCTCAATTCCACTGTCTCAGTCTAGCCTATCTCCCCCTGAATTAGATGCACTCTGTTCTATCAGATACAATCTTAACATTGTAACATACTCACTGACCAGGCTGCTCACTGCAACAGTCTGCTGAGCTGTCTTCCACCTAACACAGGCTAAAAGCCATACACTCACACACACTCACTCTCTCACTCACACACACACAGATACACACAGTCAGACAAACACACACACTCACACACAGACATATGCACAACTAGATATACACACAGGCCCTGTGTTTTCCTCTCTGCTTTTGTTTTGCTGGGTTGACCTTAGTTTCCTATTGCCTCAAGGTGCATTCACAAGGTTTCTATGGAGCTATTTACACCTGCTTTGGACACCGCCTTTGTTCCTTCACTATATCCATTACCACATTCTCTCTGGCTGTTGCAATCATGAGATCTTTTGTTATTCAATCTCCCTTGGTGTCTACCCTAGCTCCCTTCCTTTTTGGTTCCCTTCCTCTTCCCTTCGCTACAAAACTCTTAACATTTCCACAAAAGCAAAACACTGCAGATGCTGGAAATTTGAAATAAAAACAGGAAACGCTGGAGAAACTGCTTTTATGGGCCGGTGAAGGCATGCTGGGTCAAATGGCCTTGTTCTGCACCACAATACCTGTGTGATTCTGTGAACTCTGAACAGTCATGTTGGACTTGGAAACGTTAACTCTTGTTTCTATATCAAGAGATGCTGCCAACCTGTTGAGTTTCTCGAGCACTTTCTATTTTTACCTTACATTTTTATCTTCACATCAATTCTGACTTTACCCCTGTTTCTCTCTCAATAGAGACTTCAAGTTTTTACAGCATTATCTGATTGTTATTCTGCATTCCCATCGTCTGACTTGATTTGATTTGATTTATTGTAGTCACATGTACCTAAGTACAGTGAAAAGTTTTGTTTTGTGAGCAGCACAAGCAGATTACAACAAACAGGGACATACAGATCACAGGGTGTTTGGACAGAGTGAGACATACAATGTTACGACTGCACAAGAGGCATTTAAAGGAAGATCAGCATTATTTGAAGTTAAAAAGTTCATGTATTGGTCTAATAATGAAGAAGCTGTTCTTGAACCTTTTAGTGCATGTGTTCAAGCTTCTGTATCTTCAGCCTGATGGGAGAGGGTGGGAGGAATCTTTGGTGATCCACCAATTTGCTTTTATTCAAACTGCAGGAGCTGAATCTCATGTATTTTTTGAGGGTTCTTAAAGACTGTCAAATACCAGATGCCAATGTCCATAGGTGTGGGGTGCAAGTGACTGGTGCCCGTGGAGTGTGCCCTGAGACATTGGTACCCAGTTTCCAGTGTGGAAGTCAATTGGAGCCAAGTGGTGAGCTGAATTTGCTAGGTGTCTGCTCCGGTTCCCTTTGATGAGGTTTCCTGACAGTCTGAATGTTAATGAGGTGACTTAGGCTTTTACTGAGGCATCGAACTAGCAATAATGACATCAATTGCTGAATGTTGTTGCGCTATCTGTGGAAAGCAGTAAAGATGGCTCCTGACATCATGATAGGCCTCACTGCAGGCCTTGTCAGTCAATTCTGCTGCATGTCTCACAGATCCCACCTTGCTCAGACCCTCCTGGTGAAGAATTCTGTGGTAATACGATATCATTTACTGAATAGAAATGTTGGCCTCAGTGCTGACATAATTGTCCCTGTCTCATTGACATCCCAATGCCCTTCCATCCACTCATAATATGGCATATCCACTGATAACACCACTCACCTCACATCCGCTGAAATCTCTGGCTCAGTAAAGCATGGTAAAGAGAACAAAGAGGTGAGAGAGTTTCAGAGTGGATTTCAGTCACCAGGACTTTCCTCAGGGTTCCTCTCCTTTTTATTCTGCTACTTCAGTGGAAGCTTGGAAAACTGCAGAACCTCCAGCAAAATACATGGCACTGGAGTGGGGAAATTGTAAGGAATTTCCCAGCATCAGCAGCTGGAGTATTGCTTCTTTTATAATAGATCCTAACAACTTCCCAGTGACAGATGTTAAACCAACTGATCTGTTGCTTCCTACTTCCAGCTCCCTCCTTTTTGAAGAAGGTTGTTATATTGCATTTTCGCAATCCACTGCGGAATTTTGGAATATTATAACCAGTGGATCCACTGTCTCTACTGCTACTTCTTTTAAGACCCTAGGATGTAGGTATTCAGGTCTTGTGGACTTGTTTGCTTTCAATCCCGCTAGTTTGCTCAGTCCTTATTCCCTAGTGATGATGATTATTCTAAGTTTGCCCCTTTTTATAAGCTCTGCGTAACTTGTTACTATTGGAATGGTATTGGTATCTTCCAGCATGAACACTGAAACAAAATATTGATTCAGTGAGCCTGCCATTTCTGTGTTCCCCACTATTAACTCCCCAGTCTCATCCTCTAAGGGACCAACATTCACTTTAGCTACCCTCTTCCTTTTTATGTAACAACAGAAACCTTTGCTCACTGTTTTTATATTTAGGGCTGTTTTCCTTGGAGTGTCGGAGGCTCAGGGGTGACCTTACAGAGGTTTATAAAATCATGAGGGGCATGGATAGGATAAATAGACAAGGTCTTTTTCCCAGGGTAGGGGAGTCCAAAACTAGAGGGCATAGGCTTAGGGTGAGAAAAGAAAGATTTACAAGGGACCTAAAGTGCAACATTTTCACACAGAGGGTAGTGCGTACATGGATTGAGCAACCAGAGGAGGTGGTGGAGGCTGGTACAGTTACAACATTTAAAAGGCATCTGAATGGGTTTATGAATAGGGAGGGTTAAAAGGGATATGGGCCAAGTGCTGGAAAATGGGACTAGGTTAATTTAGGATATCTGGTCGGCATGGACGAGTTGGACTAAAGGGTTTGTTTCCATGCTGTATAACTTCATGACTCTATGACTCCAAACTATCTGTGCTCTTTTTATTACTATTTTAGTAATCTTTTGATGTTTGATGTTTAAAAGATTCCCAATCGCCTTTTCAATGGAGTGCCATAGTTTTGAGTTTATAATATTTTTTCCCCTCTTACAAGCTTCCTGGAACACCTGTCACTGCTCACATAGAACACAGAACAGCACAGCACAGTACAGGCCCTTTGGCCCTCTGGCCCTCGATGTTGTGTCGGCCTTTTATCCTACTCTAAGATCAAACTAACCTACATACCCTTCATTGTACTATCTTCCATGTGCCTATCATGTTAAAGGTATTTTACAAGAAATTAGGAATAGATAAGTACATGGTAAAACTTAACACAGAGTTACTAAAACAAATAGTGTATCATTGTTTGGTCTAATTATATTAAAAATTAATATCTGAACTTGTTACAGAGTTAAATCAAGAATAATGTCATCACTGATGGTCCATGTGGAGTGTGGACTCCAATGTGGTTTACTGGGGCTTTTTATGAAACACATTGCTCTAATGTACACTATCTTTTTTACTTTATTCATTCATGGGGTGTAGTTGTTGCTGGCTGGGCCAGAATTTATTGCCTGTCCCTAGTTACTTTTGAGAAGGTGGTGGTGAGCTGTCTTCTTAAACTACTGCAGTCCACCTGCTGTGGGTTGACCCACAATGCCAAAAGAGAGGGAATTCCATGATTTTGACCCAAAAGCTATTGTAAAACAATGGTCATGCTGTTACCAAGGAATTATATAACACATAATACCATTTTTTGAAAAATCTCTCACAAGTGATTTGAAAACTTTAACCTGGGTGTTCGGAGGGCAGATATTCAGGCCCTGGGCTTGTAGTTTATGGCCTAATATGGATCACTAGATAAGATTACAGCCTGGCAATCCATTCTCAACCATCCATTATTCCCCACATGCATGATTCTATTAAATGGTATTTCCTCTATCATTATAGGGTAATAATCTTATCTGACCTTGAAGCCTGCAAAATGTTTAAATGATTGGTGGGACTTGCTCAAAATGCAGCATAATAATGCAGCTGGGCTTGTCCTAGACTTGTACTAACTCAAACCTTTGGCCAGTTTATCTATAATTGTTGATGCAGGTACAAAGGGTAGGAAGTAGGATGTGATAATATTGAAGAGTAAACGGTACAAACAAGTTTAAACAATGCTGCTTGATGGGGTAATGTCAGTTGCTAGTTACAGATTATAACTCACCAGACATACCTATCATTTAATCAACCTTGAAAATATAATTGTTTTATTTGTGGAACTTGGCTGAATATCTACTCAAGTTGTAGCAATTCATTTTCTTATATAAAACATTTCTCCAAATCATAACTAGATTTAAAGTGCAACCCATTCAGACTGTTTGCCTGAATCGAATTTCTCAGAAGATTACAGCTTCTTCTGTACTTGCATTATTTACAAGACAAAGTATTCACACTGAAGGTTAACAATTAAATATAATTGAGTCTGAGATAGCACTGATATCTGGGGCACTCCTGGACCCACAGGCATAAGAAATGCTATACTGTTTTAAAAGCTGCATGGTGCATTGGGAATAAAGAATGTGATTTTTCACTCCACTTAGAAACTACAGTTTGCATCTGAAAAACTGTTTTGCACATTTATTAGCATGCAAATACTTTTAATTATTAAGTCAGTGAATGCAATTAGTTGTTTCTGCTAAATGTGTTTAACTTAAGGCAACAGCATGCTTTGTGAATGTTTAAGTTGAGTCTACAAGGCAAAGTACTGGAGCTTATTTTAGATATTATTCTTCAAGTTCCTTATCAAGTTGTTGGGTGGTAAGTAGATGCTGCTTAAAAGCAGACAGCCTGAACAATAAAGGTATCTTTGAAAAATATAGCTTTTACTCTGCAAATTATACTCTCGCTGGTTGGTGGTGAACACGTTTTGGGGAGGCAGAATTTGAGTTATCCACCACCAGATTCAAAGTTTTTGACCTGCTCTTCCAGCCACAATATTTATATGGTTGATCCAGTTTAAGTTTCTTGTAAAATGGTCGCCCCCATCCCCCTCAACCAGGAATTTGATGGAAGAGGATTAAGTGATGGTAGTAACATTAATTATTAGGGGGAGATAGCCAGACTCTGTAATGTTGGCCGATGCCAGGCAGTTATGTGATGTGAATGCTACTTGCCACTTGCCATCCCAAGCTTGGATGTTGTCCAAATTTTACTACAAATGGGGGAGTTGCGAATGATGCTGAACATTGTGTAATCATCCCATTTCTGACCTTATAATGGAGGAAAGTCATTGGTGAAAGAGCTGAATAAGATCATGTCTAGGACATTTGCCTTGCAGTCAGTAAACATCTCTCTGAAGACAGAGATAGACATTTTGAACTAGCAAAGGGTTAAAGACTAATGGAGAGTGGACAGGAAAGTGGAGTAGAGGTCGAGATGAGATTAGTGCTGATCATATTAAATGGCAGAGCAGGATTGAGTGGCTAAATTGCTGCTTAGTGCTTTCAGACTTACTTTCACACAGACACTGAAGAGATTGACCTGTAACAGCCACAGCTATCTTTGGTTGAACAGACAAGAGTTTTCCACCCCTTGCTTCCTATTGGCTTATACTTTGACGGTGCTCCTTGATGTCACATGGACGAGTTGTGAAATGAGGTTGGGAGGTGACAGGGCCCAGTGAAACACAAACTGAGTGTCAGAGAGTGGGTTATTGTTGACTCACTATCACGTGATACCATTGGAGATGAACCCATCCATCAGTTTGTTGATGATTGAGCTGGTGAGGAGATAATTGATTGGGTTAAATCTGCCCTGCGTTTTGTGGATAGGACATAGCTGAGAATGTTTTCTTGCTGTTGGTAGATGCCAGTGTCATATTTACATTGAAACAGATTGGCTTGGATTTATCTAATTCTGGAGCACAACTAGTTCTGACAGAACCTTTGCAGTAGCCAGTGCCTTCAGCCATTTCCTGATGTCACATGGAGTGAATCAAATTGAAGATTGACATTTGTGTTGCTGGTGAGGAGGAGGCTGTGATGGACCATCCCTTCAGTACCTCTTGTACAAGTTGGTTGCAAATGGTTCAGCTCTGTTATTTACATTGATGTGAGAAGACCAGCCCGTCAATGGGAAAGTGGATATTTCTGGAACTTCCTTCTCCTGTTGGTTAGTTAGTTCTCTGATACATTTTTGATTGGGTGTGGCAGGACTGTAGAGGTTAGATGTGATCTGTTGGTTGTGGGACTGCTTTGCTCTGTCTCTGACATGCTGCTTTCTCTTTTTATCATGTAGCCCTTGTATGCAGCTTCATTTTGGTTGGCATTCAATGTTTAGCTCTGTATGGTACCATCCCTGGCGTACCCTCCTACGCTGTGAATTAACTGGTGTTGATCAGTGACCATCTGCCTTGAGCTTCCTTCACTACTAGATATCAGACACTTCTAGGTCTTTTCAGCTCTTTGCAGTGGATCCTCTGTGCAGGGTAACGTTTCTTTTCCCCATTGTGCCCCCCCCCCCCCTCCACACCCCATCCTGCTCCTCTCCTCTAACCTGATGCACTGAACAGGCTCCTGCTTCCCAAATCTAAAGAGCTCGATTCCAGCTGTTGCAGCACCCAATTGCAGCTGCACCCTTGTTGTTGCTCAGATGGGTACCAACTAACTTCAAAGCGCACTTGATAGCAGGAGGCTGTCATCCTTGCAAAGTGACAAAGTTCTTCATAAAATCATCGAATCTCTACGGTGTGGAAGCAGGCCATTCGTTCCATCGAGTCCACACCGATCCTCTGAACAGCTTCCCACTCAAACCCACCCCAACACCTTATCCCTGTATTCCTGCAATCCCCATGGCAAATCCACCTGGCCTGCACATCTCTAGATACTACAGACAATTTAGCATGACCAATCGACCTTAACCTGCTCATCTTTGGACTGTGGGAAGAAAACAGAGCATCCGGCAGAAACCTGGGGAAAATGTACAATTTCCACATGGATAGTCACCCAAACAATCGAACACAGTTTCCTGACGCTGTGAGGCAGCAGTGCTAACCATTGATTCTTATTGCTGACTTCTCCCCCAAACTATGGTGGACTGCCACTGTTCTACCTTTAATGGGGAATATAAATACAAGCTCAGAAAAGCAGGGACATGTCTTTTTAAAGTGTTTCTATCTCTATGACTGGACACCAAGATTCTCTTCACTTGCCAGCAGCGGCTAACGACTGAACAATCCCAAATGTTTGCTGAAGTTGGGCTTTTAATGATCCCTTAACGACGTCAACTGATGTGCTTCAGAGTGCGCGTGAGTTCAGAGGCCTGTGTCCTACCCCCACCATGCCCAACCCCACCTCAAGGAAATCTGCAATGTCAGAAACAGAGGCCAGATGTCCAAACACTGGGCATCGCTGACTTTTTCTAAGCTACTCATGAGAAGCAGTCCTATGGCCTTAAAATAAGAACTGCGGTGGAATTCAGTCAACACCTCAAGGTGCTTGGGGTATGGTGCTGCTTGATGGATAAGATTGGTCCTTGACTCAGGCAAGATGGGTGACAGGAAATCAGCTATGAAATAACTCCGCAGGCAGAAGTGGCTACTGCAGATGCTGGAGATTAGACTCAGCTTAGAGTGGTGCTGGAAAAACACAACAGGTCAGGCAGCATCTGAGGAGCAGGAAAATCGACATTTTGGGCAAAAGCCCTTCATCAGGAAATAACTCCACAAAGGCTGGTGTCCTGTAACCAAGTCACCCTTTATTTACACATGCATAGTACACAGCACTGGCCCGCTAGGACAGAGCCAGCTTCTAGTGAACAGAACCTCTGACACTCCTGGTTGTATTTGTCAGCCAGAGCTCCCAATTGAACCAGATTAACAGCCCCAATCAAGGAACTAATATTCTATGAGTCTATCTGGCTGATCTCATTCCAATCACCACAAGCTGCCTGTCCACATCTCGCGTCATTTTCTCTCCTGATAGAAAATCCTTTCAGACCCCAATTCATTTTCACAACATTGTCTGTTGGGTGGTGCAAAGCTGTTTACTTTTAAAGGGTTAATGAGTCTGTTATAACACGACTCACAGAGGAGTGTCAAACAATATCTCAGTGCTGTGTTCTTCGGGACAGGCTGATCATAAAAAAAATACTAACGCTTTATTTTAGATCCGATCTTTGATGTATAAAATGTGATCCATACTCTGACAATTCACATTCTTTAATCTGTATTGTGTTCATTCTTTCCGAGGGATTATCCAGCTGCATTTACATTGATCTTAATATTTGCCTATTGTCCTTTCTGTCAGAGAAAATAATGTGTTTTACCAATGGCCTTCTTTCCGTAAGCAGATACTGTAATGTTAGCCCTACCCTGCTGGGTCTTAAATTGCAGCAGTGCTTGTCTGTGCCAGCTTTAACTGTTTACTCGTTTGCACTTCCCTTTTACGGTTGTTGGGTGGTTCAGTAACTATTTCAACCGTCGAATTAAAACCCATTGTTTCATTAATGATTGTGTGACAGTTACAGTTCCTTTCAGACAACTGATTACTTATGCATTGCATAAGGATGGGACACACAGGATCTATTACATTGTGATAAAAGGTCATCACTATGTTTTTTTTAGAATTGTTTTCAACTGAAAATACAAGTGTGCAAAGGCTGTGCCCTGACGGACACACACCTTGAAGACTTTCCAACGTGATAATAAAGTCTGAGTGAAACATAGTGGAGGCTTTGTCTACTAAGTACGTACATACATCACTAGGTCTTAGGCTCCATGCAGTCATTGTTCAGCCTACTTTCTGAACATTAAAATACCTTTCACTGTGGAGGCCCAGCAGAAATTGCTGGAGATACTCAGATCTTTGGCTGAGACAATGTTGGCCTGTAATAAAAGTTACAAAACACCATGAAAAATCAGCAGCTCTGAGATCTGGGGAGGCAATGGCCTAGTGTTGTTATCAGTGTGACTCTTAACCCAGAAAGCCATGTAATATTCTGGAGCCATGGGTTCAAATCCTGCCACAGCAGATGGTGGAATTTGAATTCAATAAATATCTGGAGTTAAGAGTCTATGATGACCAAGAATCTGTTGTTAGAAAAATGCATCTGGTTCACTATCGCTCTTTAGGGGAGGAAACTTCTGTCCTTACCTACAAGTGGCTTCAGACCCACAGCCAATGCTGGTGGCTCTTAACTGGGCAATAAATGCTGGCCTAGCCAGCGATGCCTTCATCCTGTGAATGAATTTAAACAAAAAAAAGACTCTGGCAGCTATTAGATATTCTAGAAACTTTTCTAGAGCATAGCACCATTCTGAGGAAGGGTCACTGGACATGAAAGGTTAGCTCTGATTTCTTTCCACAGATGCTGCTAGACCTGCTGACATTTGCTAGCAATTTCTGTTTTTGTGTCTGGAAACCTTTGTTGGGTTCAAAGTATTTATTCTTCTATTTGCATTCTCCATCCAGTGCACAAGTTTGGTAGCTCTCTACTTTAAATCCCTTCAATTCTCCTGTGTTCTTCAAGAAGAATTCCTTGTATTTCAGAATGGTTAGACAACAGAATGGTAATTCACACTTGGCCTTCAAGTGTAATGATAATTCTTTCTCCAATGGTGTTGCATGAAAATGCAACATTGCAGTCTGAAAATCTGCTTTTGTTGCTTAATATTTAACCATTGTTGATTTGATAGTACGTACCACACAAGCTCCTGCACTCAGCAAAGATAGTGGAGTGATATGTACCATTCTCCACTTAGTACGCACCTTGAGATGGTTTGCCGTCAACAACAGTTTGTTGTCAGACTTCATCTGGTCTGAGAACTCAAATAAACTGAAATTAGCAGTCTCCATGTCAATGATGGTCGCACACATCATATTGATAAGTTTGGCAAATTGACAAAAACAAGGCTGTAATCTTTGCCATGCAGTGTGAAAATGTCTACTGCTGTCTTCATCCAAGGAGTGGCTGAAACATAGTGTGGATGTAGAGGCTCCCTCTCTGGCTCGCATGTATTCACAAGTCATTGAACATCTTGCTATATCACTGGCTAGTGCATAGATCCACATGTCAACCATTCTGTGTGATTGATACTCATCTGTCCCTGGTATAGCATGGATATGGTATCTTTGTGTAATGTTTTTGAGATTTGGACTTGTTTACCCTTGAGAATGACTTGTCACGATATACCAGGCTAAAATCACACAATACCAGGTTATAATCCAACAGGTTTATTTGGAAGTACAAGCTTTCAGAGTGCTACTTCTTTGTCAGGGACCATGTGGGGCAGGATTATAGGACACAGAATATCTAGTCAAAGATCAAAATGTCATACAACTGATGTGATGTAAGACACTATGATCTTGTGCTATAAATTCTGTGTCCTATGATCCTGCCCCACTAGCTATCTGATGAAGGAGCAGCACTCCGAAAGCTGGAACTTCCAAATAAACCCGTTGGACTATAACCTGGTGTTAGGTGATTTTTAACTTTGTCTGCCCCAGTCCAACACTGGCACCTTCACATTATGTTATACCAAGATTGACCCTGTATAGCCAAAATCAACAAATACTTTTGAGTGCTTCTTTAACAATGTCAGCCCATCCTTGGAGAATGACCTTTTACAGCCTATGTCTTTAGTTGCTTATGTTAGGCAGCTGCTGATTGGAAATATTCATACTGGCCAAAGTGGAACAGATCAACCATCATAATGTTTTCAGCTTCATAGTGTCATGTGACCTGTTTCATCACAGTGGGCATGGTTCAAATCTCATGAATGGGGACTGTCCTATGTACACTGGTAATCCCTTACCACTGAACCATCAGGAACCACCGGGATGAAGATTGCCAGAAGCCAAGTTGAGCCTGCATTTTGACTCTTTACTGTGGCTCTGACAATGCTTGGAGTTACTGATCCACTATACAGAGTGAGATAGTCTTCCATAAGCTCTACTAAGGAGCACCAACTGAGGTACAAGCCTTTCAGGGTATATTGGCACTGACTCCCAGGTTTATTTTAGCTTTAACTGTGTGCTACCTTGCCTTTTCAAGACATATGGTATTAAGTGTTGCACAAGTTTCTAATCACCAGTGATGTGATATGTGAGGTTGAGAGTGTGATGTTGGAAAAAGCACAGCAGGTCAGACAGCATCCGAGGAGCGGGAAAATCGACGTTTCAGGCAAAAGCCCTTCCTTTTCTGATGAAGGGCTTTTGCCCGATATGTCGATTCTCCTGCTCCTCGGATGCTGCCTGACCTGTTGTGCTTTTCCAGCACCACACTCTCGACTCTAATCTCCAGCATCTGCAGTCCTCACTTTCGCCTGCCTGATATGTGAGCTTAACAATATGGAAAATGTGTTCAACTTCTGAAACTTGCCTTTCATTTGGTTGAGCCTGAACCCCACTGATTTGTGTTTGTGCACTTTCTTAACAATTTCCTGTCGTCAGCCGACATCTATCACAGATCTTGTTGGTTTAATGAGCTCTGCTGGATGTGGCAATAGTGTTGGGTGCACCTAAAGCATGGATTTGTAGATGATCTGCCACTAGGGCCACGTGCATATGTTCTACATCAAGTAAGACAAAAATGGGATAGCCCATTTTCATCTCCCAAAGTATTTTTCTTTAAGAGATTAAGGGGTGAAGAATAAATCCATTATTTGAATAGTTGTGATTCAGGAAGAATGTTGTTGGGTACTGTCCAATCCACGATAAGTTTTGTGCTATCCATGATTCAGCCTTAAAAGCAGTGCACTATACCACTTTAAGCCATGCATAATTAAAACTGCTGTTCCACTGACCTTGATGCCTTTAAGACTGTTACTCAACTGACCTTGGCACATAGACCTTAGAACTACTGCTTTGAGAGTTGTAGGCTTGAGTGGCAGATTTCTACTTATAGGTGGTGTACGTGCCTAATCATGTATTGAAACCATGCAAGCTCTTTATTCTTTCCTCACCAAGTTGAAGAAGGAAACTGGCAGACATCTGGACACAGGTAAGTCCTCTTAAGGTAGAAAGTTACTTTGTTACTATGCTTAAGCTATATTTTCTTTTAGGTGTGTTTTGGAGATTTTAGGATCATCTAACTGCCCTTTTTAAAATAAGGCCAGCTGTGTCCATTTCTGTAATTTTTAAAGACGGAGAAAGAAAATAAAATGTCCAGTGATGTGTAAGAGCACCATTGACTATAAAAGAAAGGGGAAAAAACAAATTGAGAGGTAGGGCACCTACTTTGCTCCAAGAAGGTCTGTAACCCTGGGTTTTGCTTGTAATTGTAGCTTCAGCCTTTTTATTGGTAATTAAGGTCATCTTATAACTCTCTTGTATCTTGAAAGAACTTCTGTTTTAATAGAAAAGGAAGCTGGCTCTGACTCCTGACAGTTAATGCCCTATCTACAGATTTGCACAATGGACTGTATTCGCAGAAACTCATGATGCTGATTAATCAATAGTAGAATGTGGGTATTGCTGATGAAGCCAGCATTTGTTGCTGATCCATGTTTGCTCTTGAGACAAAAGCAATGACTTGGATTCTTGAACCTCTGCATGTCCACCAAATAGAAGATGTACTACTCCTCCTCACCAAGTACTGTCATTCACCAGTACTTACATAGCCACATCATCATTCTATTTGTTACTTATAGCAGATCAAATCTGAGGATGCTAGCCTAGTGGTATGACCATCCTCTGGATCACAGTGTCCCTATAACCTCTGCCTCTCTGATGAATGACAGTGTCTGAAACTTCAGTTCCAGTGTATGGAGCAGGGAAGGTTAAGCAGCTGAAGATGGTTGGACCTAGGACACTACCCTGAGGAACTCCTATGGCTGAGATGACTGACCGACAATAACCATAACCAACCTCCTAGGTTATAGGAATGACTCCAGGCAATGGAAAGCTCCCCCCTCCCCCTACACTGTCTCTGTCCCAAAAGCTGTCCATTATTTACAAGGCATAGGTCAAGGGTGTAATGCAATGCTCCCCACTTACCTGGATATGTGTAGCTTCAACAACACTCAAGTAAAGCTGGACACTATCCAGGACAAAGCGGCCTGTTTGATTGGCATTGCATCCACAAGAACTCACTTCCTCCACCACTGACACTCAGTAGCAGCAATGTGTGCACTATCTATAAGATGCACTGCAGAAATTCAGTAAAGATCCTTAGACAGCGCCTTCCAAACCCATGACCGCTTCCATCCAGAAGGACAGGGGCAGCAGATAAACACCTGCAAGTTCTCCTCCAAGTCACTCACCATTCGGACTTGGAGATAGATCACAGTTCCTTCAGTTATTGGGTCAAACTTCTGGAATTCCCTCCCTAAGGGCATTGTGGGTCAATTTTACAGCAGGTGAACTGCAGCAGTTCAAGAAGACAGCTCACCCCCACCTTTTCAAGGGGCAACTAGGGACAGGCAATAAATGCTGGCCTAGCCGGCAATGTCCACATCTCATGAGTGAATGAGAAAGGTCAAAGAATAAGTTATCCCGTCCTATCCAAGTTATTGAAAAAAAGTCCCTGATAGTTCCATGGCCATCATTGCTGAGACTAATTTTATATTTGTGGTTTATTAATGAAAATTCCATAAACAGCTATAGCAGGATTGCATGTCACGATGCCAGTCCGGGCCTCTGGATTACTGGTATAGAGAGATTACTGCGAGGCCACCATTTCCTCTGAAGGAAGTCATTCTGGGACAGCCGTGGTTTAGGTTATTTTTGTGGGGTCTCTGGAGAGTGCATTGTGTACGTGCAACTCACCGCCCTGATTTCAGCTGGAAAACCGGAGCTTCCTTTTAACATCCTTGGGGGTGGCATGGTGGCTCAGTGGCTAGCACTGCTGCCTCAGAACGCCAGGGACCCGGGTTTGCTTCCAACCTCGGGTGACTGACTGTGCACAGTTTGCACATTCTCCCCAAGTCTGTGCGGGTTTGCTCCGGGTTTCCTCCCACAATCCAAAGACATGCAGGTTAGGTGAATTAGCCGTGCTAAATTGCCCATAGTGCTTGGGATGTGTAGGTTGAGTTCATTAGTCAGGGGAAATGTAGAGTAATAGGGTAGAGAAATGGGTCTGGGCGGGTTACACTTCGGAGGATCGATGTGGACTTGTTGGGCCGTGTGGCCTGTTTCTACTCTGTAGGGATTCTGTGACCCTCACTGATTACATCAGTACATCCAGGGTCACCTCATGGAACTAGGTGCTCTATTTCCCTTCCTTCCTCACAACACACTGAGAAAAAGGATTTGGGGTGGCTGCACTGGAGGCCTACTTTGAGGCTTGGCCAAAAATCCCTTTGGTGAGATCTCGTCAGATTGGAAATTAAGCCAATATTTGTGTTCCTGTCAACCTCATCTACACAGGAAATGGAGACTACAGTGGATAAAAATTGGGAGCTCTGTGTGGACAAGTTAAAATCTATTGATTCCCTGATTCTTCCAGTGCCAGGGCACATGCTCCAAAACCTTCTGCGAAAATAATTCAACAGTGGCTTAGTGGTTAATACTGCTGCCTCACGATGCCAGGGATCCAGGTTCGATTCCAGACCCGGGCAACTGACCGTGTGTAGTTTGCACATTCTCCCTGTGTCTGCATGGGCTTCCTCCAGGTGCTCCAGTTTGCTCCCACAATCCAAAGATATGTAGGTTAGGTTAGTTGGCTATTCTAAACTGCCCATAGTGTTCTGGAATGCATAGGCTAGGTGTATTAGTTTGGGGTAAATACAGGGCAGGGGGAATGGGTTTGGGTGGGTTACTCTTTGGAGGGTGTGGACTTGTTAGGCTGAAGGGTCTATTTCCACACTGTAGGGATTCTATTCTATAAATCTATCCTCATCTGAAATAGACACAGAAATTGCTAGAGAAACTCAGCAGGTCAGGCAGCATCTGTGGAGAGAGAAGGTGAGCCAATGTTTCTAGTCTCTTCTGATGAGTCATAACAGACTCAAAGCAAGATTCTGCAGACCTGCTGAGTTTCTCCTGCAGATTTTCAGATTATTCGAAATTTTTCACATCGACAGCTTTTGTTCCAGTGTTTTCATCTGTTCTGAGGATGTTCACGTTTAACAGTCACCAGCTGTTTCATGCTGTGCTCTCTGCATATTGCTGATTGGTTGTTAAACATATGAGCAATGATAATTACAGTTTGTTCCATATATTACAGAATCATACAGACCCATCTGTCCAACTCATCCATGCTGACCAAAGTTCCCAAAGTAAACTAGTCCCATTTGCTTGCATTTGGCCCACATCCCTTTTAACCTTCCCTATTCATGTACTTGTCCAAATGACTTTTAAATGTTGTAAACTGTATTCACCTCCACCACTTCTTCTGGCAGCTTGTTCCATGTACACACCACATTATGTGTAAAAATGTTGCCCCTCAGGTCTCTTTTAAATCTTTCTCCTCTCACCTTAAAAATATGCCCCCTAATTTTGGACTCCCACACCTTAGAGAAAAGACCTTTGCTATTCACCTTATCAATGCCCTCTGCAAGGTCATCCCTCGACTTCCTACACACCAGTGAAAACAAAGTCGCAGCCTATCCAGCCTCATGTTGTAGCGCAGACCCTCTGGTCCCGGCAACATCTTTGATGTGCTAAGTGTACTGAACACTGTTCTTCACTTTTCCAATCATTTTTTGCTACATTCTTGTTAAACGTCTTGTTTATAGCTTTTTTAGTTAATAGCAGCCTGAACTTTTAACTTCATGAGTGTGTTTTTAATACGCAGGCAGATTCACACCTCACTTCTCGGCATGTGTTTCGGTTCCTCAACCCTGAAGCTTCTCCCTGATCTGCTGCCAAGTCCAGTGAGTCATCAATGCTGCATTGTGACAAACAACCACACTGATCCCCTCCTTTTGTTTCTGGCCTTCCCTACAAAAACAGCGCTTTGGTTTCCCCTCTGTAACAGTGAGCGATGTCTGTGCAGCTGAAAAGTGGGGTTTTATCACTTGGCGTTTAGCTAACTCCACAAAAGTCTGCCCTCCACCACCCGATGTACAAACTATATGCCACTTAGATGAGTTATGCACTTTGCTAATTGCTTCATAAGTTTTAAGGGATTTTTATGACGGGTGTAACATGATGACAACAAAATTACATTCAGATAAATCACACTCGCTATTACAGTTATTTTTGTTAACTGATTGAATTATATATGGGCATTAATTCTGTTGCTCATCAAATGGTAGTACAAAAATAACTCAATATTTTCTTAAATAATATATTATATTTATATATAAAATGACTAACATTCACATGGTATTCATGGCTCATTATTATTGTTCAGTTGTTGATTCTGTATATATTTTACATTTCATCATCAAAGACATGTTACATTCCATTAGTAAAGCAGTAAAGATTGATCAAGTACTGAGGTAAATTTTGTAACATTGGCGATAACCATTATTTTGCTTTGGTTCAGTACAGTTAGTCAGTTGAGTAATCTTTTGCACCAAATGTTTACTGATCAGGAACAGCAGGTTCTAACTGCTAGGTCCATGTTCTGGGAAGTCGGCACAGAATGGTTGATGGGTTTTACAGTATGAATGTTTTATAGACGGTACTAATGAATACAGCTGTAAATCTGCTTTCTGTAAGTGAAGGTCTGTTGGTACATTTAAGTTGAGTCATTACTCTATAGCAAGACTCGCTATTACTTGCTAAGCATGTTGGAGTGGCAGCTTGGTACTGCTATCAGTTCTGGAAATTGGCAGTCCCTTTTCTCTGCTTGCTTCCCTGACTGGGAGCTGTAGGCTTTGCCAATGTCAATCTGTCTGACGATGAGTCTAGCTGTAAAAAAAAGGTCAACAGACTGAGAAAAGCTAAGTTAAAAATCACACAACACCAGGTTATAGTCCGACAGGTTTAATTGGAAGCACTAGCTTTCGAAGCGATGCTCCTCCACAACCACCTGATGAAGGAGCGGTGCTCCGAAAGCTAGTGCTTCCAATTAAACCTGTCGGACTATAACCTGGTGTTGTGTGATTTTGAACTTTGTTGTACACCCCAGTCCAACACCGGCATCTCCAAATCATGAGAGAAACTAAATTTGTAAGATGGTAGGCTTGTTAATTTAGAAACAACATGATACAAGTATGACAATAATAACATTTGTTGCTTTAGAAAATGGAAACCTACTTTGATAATATGGCCCTGTTTGTGTACTGATGTCTAACAATCCCTCAATAACAACTGTTACATATCGAATTGACTTAAATTAGCTTTATTGTCACGTGCTCACATGAATTGAAAAGTTTACAAGTTGCCATTTACAGTGCCATCTTAGGTACGAAGGGACCTAGGGACAGAATCTTAGTACAAAACAGGAATATAAAGGAAACAAAATAACCTAATACATTTCCCCTCTTAAATACCTAATACATTAAGTGTATGTTGAAACCTAGCCTGTGATCATTCTAAAATGACCATAAAGAACTGCTGCCTCACAGCGCCAGGGGCCTGGGTTTGATTCCATCCTTGGGCAACTGTCTGTGTGGAGTTTGCACATTCTCCCCGTGTCTGTATGAGTTTCCTCCCACAGTCCAAAGAGGTGCAGGTGAGGTGGGTTATCCATGCTAAATTGCCCATAGTGTCCAGGGATGTGCAGGTTAGGTGGATGAGCCATGGGAAATGCAAGGTTACAGGGAAAGGGTAGAGCTTTGTGTTTGGGTGGGGTGCTCTTCAAAGGGTCAGTATGGGCTGAATGGCCAGCTTCCATTCTGTAGGGATTCTATGATAAGTAAAAATGACTGAAGGAAACTGAACTGAGAGGAATCTGACATCTGTTAATGTGTATGGTATGGGCTACAAGAGTAAGTACAATTGCAACATTTTAACGAATAGGAAGGGTTTTTAGATAGAAATTATTTTAGATAGAAATTATAGCCAAAGACCATCTGATCCCCCAAGGGGACTATGCAAGTATCCTGCTTCACATGAACCTCTTACCATTTTATTTTCTCTTATCCAATCAATATATCCTTCTATTTTCTTCGTGCATGTGCCTATTTAGGTCCCTTAAACCCATCAATGCTGTTCACTTGAGCAACTCCAACAAAGAACATAGAACATAGAACATAGAAGAATACAGCGCAGTACAGGCCCTTCGGCCCTCGATGTTGCGCCGATCAAAGCCCACCTAACCTACACTAACCCACTATCCTCCATATACCTATCCAATGCCCGCTTAAATACCCATAAAGAGGGAGAGTCCACTACTGTTACTGGCAGGGCATTCCATGAACTTACAACTCGCTGAGTGAAGAACCTACCCCTAACATCAGTCCTATATCTACCCCCCTTAATTTAAAGCTATGCCCCCTTGTAATAGCTGAGGGTTTGGAGGGATATAAGTCGGGTGCTGGCAGGGAGGGTTAGATTGGGTTGGGATATCTGGTGGTCATGGACAAGTTGGACCGAAGGTTCTGTTTCTGTGCTGTACATCTCTATGGCTCTGTGGCTGAAATCAAAATGTGGAAGATTTGCTAAGTTAGAAAGGAATGAAAGAAGGATATTGTTCAATCCACTAGATGGAAATGATGAGCTGTATTTGAAGCTTGGCACCTAACAAGCTTGTCTTAGGGTCCAAATCAAAGGGATGATTTTACTTAATATTCTGTTGAAATTTGTTAGTATTTGCACTAATCTGAATAGAATCCAGTGAGGTAAAAGACCCAGTTCTGGTCAAAACGCCTCTGAATAATATAGGTTAAAACAACTTTTTCTTGTTGTTGAGCCTAATCTAATGATGATACAATTAAACATGTTGCTGAAACTTTCAAACTAACTTAAAAAGAACATTCTTCTGATGATGTTTAGCTTCAAAACAAGCAGAGCAGTGCTGATGTGAAATAACTTCTGAAGAAAAAATATATCTGTCAAGTCAAAATAAAACACACCTTCCTGGAGTGAGCATTCCTTTCTTATGCTAACTATTCACCTTCATCCTTGATCTTCATTAGGGCCTGAGCTATAATCTGACTGAACTTTTCGCACACAACCTTTTAATCATTAAACACACAGAATGTGCGTGCTAAATTCTTGCCGCATTCCCACAGGCAAGCCTACACTTGCCTTAGTGACATCACAGAACGTAAGTAGCCTCCTATTAATGAGGTGAAAGCCGCTGTATTGTGTTGATGGATAACCCAGTACAATTAGACCCTGCTAGCGCTTTGCAAACTATTCATGGAACAATCGCTCGTAACACCGCTAATTACTGTGCAACTGTCTCAGATATCCAATGGCATGCTTTTGCAATGGGCCATAAAGTTCAGGTTTTCTTTGTCCTCCAACATTGTTTATTTAGTCGCCTGCCACACAAGGTGTTGCAGAAATCCCATCCATTCAGATAAACTCAACAGCTTATTGATGACCGGGGGGGGGGGGGAGAAATCGATATTTGTTGTGAATCCAATATTCACTAAAATTAATAATTTCTTTAGTGCAGATTTAGAGTTAAAAACCAATATAATTACTCTGCAAAACAAGAAGAGTCAGAGTAGAGTAGAGAGCTGGGCTCTGAATTTCAAGATGGCTTTTTAACTGCGTGGTGGCGAGTGGCCAATCTGTTATTCCCAATATTAATGAAAACCTGCCCATAGTGTCCAGGGATATGTAGGCTAGGTGGATTAGCCATGGGAAATATGGAGTGATAGAGAAAGAGGATGGATCTGGGTGGGATGCTCTTCGGATGCTCAGTGTGGTCTCAATGGGCCAAATTGGCCTGATTCCATACTGTAGCGATGTTATGATTCTATGTCTGAAATGACATATTGTGTTGAACTGGGCTTGTCAGTTGTTGAGACAAGTAAAGAGTGCGTGAATATATGCTTTGCCTGAAGGAAGCTCAGTGTCTCCGATCCTTCATCCTGACACTTCATGAGGTTTCTCTCGGCTGCTATCTGTCACAGCTGGGTTGCCATAGCCCGCCACTCTTGGGAACCGGGTGAGGAGACAGGCCCCAAATCTGAAACAAAAACCAAAAACAGTCAACCTTAACTCTGTTCCTCTCATCACTGATGCTACTGGACCTGCTGAGTTTCTGGGTTTTTTTTTGTTTCAGATTTCCAACATCTTCAATATTGGGCTTTGATTTGAGGTGTCAAATCTACCTCAGGTAGAAGGGAAGTTGAAACCCAACCCCCATGGTCGGCATTATTCTCAACTACACACTAGCTGTCTGAGCTAACCAAGTCTCTATAGGTGGAATCTGGGAGTATTTTTTATTCATTCACAGGATGTGGCCGTCGCTAGCTACATCCACATATGTTGGCCCCATCTAATTGCCCAGAGGCTAATTAAGATTCAACCATGTTGCTGTGGGTTTGGAGTGACATGTAGGCCAGAGCAGGTAAGGACAGCAGATTCCTTCCCTAAAGCGCATTAGTGAACCAGATGAGTTTTTCCAGCAATTCACAATGGTTTCATGGTCATCATTAGACTCTTACTTGCAGATTTTTTTTACTGAATTTTATTTTATTGAACCAGGTCCCCAGAATATTACCTGGATCTCTGCAATAACAGTTCAGCAATAACACCACTAGACCATTGCCTCCCCAGTGTGAAAAATATTGCTCCAAATTTGGATAGGAACAGCCATTTATTCCATCATGACTGCCACGTATAGTTTTGGGGAGACGATGAAGTAGTGTCACTCTCATTGGGTTCATAGTCTAGAAATCCAGGCGAACATACCAGGAGAATGGGTTGAAATTCCATCACCACAACACTGTTCCCAAGATGCTCAACTTAAGCTCTTCCAATGAGGCAGCTTTCTGGATTCAACAATTTGTGAGTGTAAAATCTTCTTGGCAGATACTTCCTGAAATTTAACTTCCATAAAGTAGCGTGCTCCTCGAGAAATACTTTGTGTTTCTTCTCTTGTCCCTTCACCATTCCCTTTAACACGGTAAGATTAACCCCATTGTCCTTGTCTTCCACATTATCACAGATTTTTCTGTTGTCCTTTCCCACCATTTCTTTGCTTAAAGATAGTTATTTCTCTTGCTTTTCCCAGTTCTGTTGAAAGGTCATTGACTTAAACATTAACTCTATTTCTCTCAACGAATATAGCCTGATCTGTGCAGAACATTTTCTGGTCTTTTCCACTTATATACCAGCTGTACTGCCTTCACTAGCACTCTTCATTTCCTCAATGAAGAACTTCCATCTTCCATATAGAGCTGCCTTCCTGAGGAAGATCTCCCAGCAGATGTCCTATGAATCAAGGAATGGAAAATATGGGAGGTCACTAACAAATTCGTATTGATGAGCCCTATCAGTCAAAAGACTTGGATCAACCACAGCCAGAGTAGTCCTCGCTAAACTGTCTCAGGGCAAGTCCACTGCTCAACTTCTAACACTGCGGTCTCAATACAAATCACTGATGTACTTGTGAGGAGACATTAGCAATACTGCACACTATTGAGATGTGTCACCTATACTGACTAAGTGATGCACTAATCTCTACTAACTCAGCAAATGGGGAGGCTTGAGAGATTTGCATTCAATAAGTATGTAATTGAAGGACTGAATTAACTTTGTCAAAGACTTTCTTCATACAATGTTAACTATCGTGTATCAACCCAGCCCCTTCTACTCGATGATTAATTTGTCCTGAATCATGACCCTTAGATGTTCTCTCACCACCACTGTCAGGCTAACTGGCCCACCATGACCTGGCTTCTCTCCTGATCCTTTTTCAAGTGGGTATAACATTTACCATCCTCTTGTCATCTATTTTCCTGCCTTACTTCCCTCAGTAATGTTGGATCCATCCTAACGATACTGGGTGTCTTTCCCACTTTGAGTATTGATGAACATTGAGCTGTAGCATCTTTATCTATTAATCATCTTTCTAGATAATTCCTCTAACCACGCTGACACTGGCAGCATCTTCTTTAGTGAAGACAGGTTAAAAGTTTTCCTTTAATACCTCAGCCTTGCCCTGTGTGTCCATGGTAGTATATTCCTTCTGGGTCCTAACTGGACTGATCATTCCTTTGGCTATCTTTTTACTTACTACATGTTTATAAAATACCTCGGTGTTCTCTTTCAAATCACTTGCCTAACTTTTCTTACACACTTTTTGTTTCCTATTCTGGTTCCTCTCTGCACTTGCTGTATTGAGCGTAATTCTCTATTCGGGTACAAACCTGAAGCTTATTGTGGGGACATTTGTCATTTTAGTTTGCATGGCCACTTGGAGCTCTAGTTTTGGGTGTGATTTATTTTCTCCATTGTAGATGTCTGAACCTGAAAGATCATTATTTCGAATGTCTTGCATTAGTATCCTTTAATATTTTATCTGACAGTGTCAGGGCAGAAACTTGTCAGTGCAGTTGCAAAATGTTGATAGGTATTGCCACCGGAGTGGTTAATACCAGTAATATTGGTGTTAGTAGTTGATTTTGAGATTCTTGGCATTAATGGTCAATTGAAATTCTTTTGTTCTGGTTCCTTTCAGCAGTGGTTGCCAGACAGCGCTCTGAGTAAGAAAGTGTCTTTTCCCATTCTTTACCAGAGTAGGTAAAATTACTCATCTCTTCAGCACCTAGGTGAGTGAACAGGAAGGTTTGTCAACGAGCATTCTGGTTAGTCAGAAATCTGGGCCTCATCCAAGTTTCCTTCCAATTCATCCCAGCTGAGACACCTCTTCACCAGGTCAGTTGCAATGAGATTGATCACTACTTGCTTCCCCTCTTCTTGACCTCTTCATATGCTCTTTCTTTATTATATCAACATGACACAGTCTTTGCTTTTATCCCCTGACCTGCTTTGCTTGTGGTCTTGAATGTTCTAGGAAACTGGGGACAGACAAGCCTCCAGTACCTGAAGACCTGGGTGGCAGGGCAGCACAGTGGTTAGGACTGTTGCCTCACAGTGCCAGAGACCCAAGTTCAATTCCCACCTCAGGCGACTGACTGTGTGGAATTTGCACATTCTCCCCGTGTCTGAGTGGGTTTTCTCCGGGTGCTCCAGTTTCCTCCCACAGTCCAAAAATGTGCAGGTTAGGTGAATTGGCCATGCTAAATTGCCCGTAGTGTTATAGAGTCATAGGGATGTACAGCATGGAAACAGACCCTTCGGTCCAACCTGTCCACGCCCACCAGCTATCCAAACCCAATCCCAAATGCCTCTTAAACGTTGCAATTGTACCAGCCTCTGGCAGCTCATTCCATACACGTACCACCCTCTGCGTGAAAATGTTGCCCCTTAGGTCTCTTTTATATCTTTCCCCTCTCACCCTAAACCTATGCCCTCTAGTTCTGGATTCCCCGACACCAGGGAAAAGACTTTGTCTATTTATCCTATCCATTCCACACGACTCACTATACCTTCCAATGAAGTGGCACCTCTAAATGCAACACTCTACTGCTTCATTCAGGTCATCTGCAGATCGGTTTGAAAGTAGGTTCAGAAATGCCTTCCCAAGGTATAACCAAATTAACAAAGTGTATGTGCTAACAAAAACTCCACATTCTCCAAATCAACCATTGCACAGCACAACATCACTCATATAACATCCATACATTCCACTGTACACACAAAACCACTCATAACACCCACGTGTTCCATTTTACAGCATAACACCGCTCATATCACACCCATGTGTTCCATTGTGAAAGCTCAAGTTGATAACAATAAAAAAAAGATACAATGCTCTGTTTTGCTTATAAACAACTATTGTTTGATATTCTGTTGTAGCCAAAATGCTGACTTCAGCCTTGTGACTCATGACATCCTTGATTTAATATTTTGAAGAGGTGACCAGGTGTGTAGATGAGGGTAATGCTTTTTATGTAGTCTACTTAGACTTCAGCAGGGCCTTTGATAAGGAACCTCTTGGGAGACTGATGTGTCCAGTGCAGTCTTAGAGGTCACTGTTTTGTGTTACCGATAAACGATGAGACTTGAATATCGGAGGTTTAATTAGTACATTTGCAGATGATATAAAAATCAATGGGGTGGTAAATAGTAAGGAGGATAGCCTTAGATTACAAGAGGATGATCAGCAACAAATAGAATTAAAACCTAGTAAATGTCAAATGATGTACTTGAGCAGGGCAAACAAGGCAAGAGAATACATGACAAATGGTAGGTGCCTGTGAAGTATAGAGAACCAGAGGGATTTTGGTGTGCATGTCCACCGGTTCCTTAAGGTATCAGGGCAGGTGGATAAACTGGTTAAGGTGGCATATGGGTGGAAGGGACAGAAACCCTCACAACATATATGAAGTATTTAATGAGCACTTGCAATGCCAAGGGCATAAATCAAGTGCTGGAAAATGGGATTACCATAGCTAGATAGTTATTATTGACCAGTGTAGATTAGATTGGCTGAAGAACTTTTTTCTGAGCTGTAGATCTTTCTGACTTTACCTGTATGTAGCTCTCATAAGCGCTGTTTTCATGACCTATTCTAGTGAAGGGGTGAGACGTAAGGTTGGGTCTGGGTTGGTTGCGCTTCGGCAGGTCGGTGTGGACTTGGGCCGAAGGGCCTGTTTCCACACTGTAAGTAATCTGATAAAAAAACCTCCCATTTCTGTATTGAGGACAGGTAGGTCTCCTGTACCTCTACTGGAGACTGGTGGACCTTCTGTACCTGTACTGCAGATAGGCAGACATCCTGTACTCAGTATTGGAGACAGCTAGATCTCCTGTACTATACTGAGGACAGGTGGGGCCTCCTGTACCTGTATTGGGGACATGTGGGGCCTCCCGTATCTGTACTGGGGACAGGTGGACCTCCTGTACCTGTACTGGGGACAGGTTGGGCCACCTGTACCTGTATTAGGGACAGTTTGGGCATCCTGTACCTATACTTGGGACAGGTCAATCCTGCTGTACCTGTATTGGAGACAGGTTGGGCCTCCTAAACCTGTACTGGGGACAGGTAGGTCTCCTGTACCTGTACTGGAGACAGGTGGGCCTCCTGTACCTGTACTAGGGACAGGTAGACCTCCTGTATGTGTACTGGGGACAGGTGGACATCCTTACCTGTATTGGGGACAGGTGGGCATCCTGTACCTGTACTGGGGACTAGTGGGCCTCCTGTACCTGTACTGGGGACAGGTAGACCTCCTGTACCTGTACTGGGACAGGTAGACCTCCTGTACCTGTACTGGGGACAGGTGGACATCCTGTACCTGTACTGGGGACTAGTGGGCCTCCTGTACCTGTACTGGGGACAAGTGGGACTTCTGTACCTGTACTGGGGACAAGTGGGACTTCTGTACCTGGCGTTGTGTCACTTTTAACTTTGGGAAAATGAGGACTGCAGATGCTGGATATCAGCATCAAGAGGGTGGTGCTGGAAAAACACAGCAGGTCAGGCAGCATCTGAGGAGTAGGAAAATCGACGTTTCAGGCATAAGCCCTTCATCAGAAATTAGTTAACTTTGTCCACTTGACCTGTGAGAGAGAGGAGAGATGAAATCGCTGTTACTGTTCACTATTGAAGTGGCATAAAATCTGGTCATGTCAGGATTGACCATAAACACAGGATGATAAGACCCTGAAATAACACTCTATCATTCAATGTTCTGTCAAAAGTGGCCCTCTGGACCATCCTCCCCCAACAATGTGGAAATTATTAGCGTAAATCATCAGTTTGATGAAGAATACTGATGTTTGCTATCCTTGATGAGGAGAAGAATTAAACTGAAAGATAAGGACAGGAAGAAAGACTGGATTGACTGGGCCTGACTGGGCTGGAGTTTCGAAGAATGAGGGGGATCTTTCAAAAACACATAAAATCCTGTCGGCAGGCTAGTTGTAGGAAGAATGTTCCCAATGTTGGGGAAGTCCAGAACTAGGGGTCACAGTCTAAGAATAATGGGTAAGCCATTCAGGGCTGAGGTGAGGAAGACTTTCTTCATTCAGAGAGTTGTGAACATGTGAAATTCTCTCCCACAGGAAGCTGTTGGGGCCAATTCATTCGATTATACTCAAGAGGGAGCTGGATGTGGACCCTTAAGACTAAAGGGATCCAGGCGTATGGAGAGAAAGCAGGAATGAGATACTGAGATTGCATGATCAACCATGATCATATTGAATGGTGGGGCAGGTTTGAAGGACCAAATGGCCTACTCCTGCACCAATTTCTATGAATCTATGAATCTCTAATACAGTGCCTCAAATCCTGAGTGCTATGTGAAGTTTTGTTCTCCTTATTTAAGGAAGGATGCAAAAGGATTAGAGGTGATTCTCAGGAAATTTACTGGATCGATACCTGGATGAGCAGGTTGTCTGATGAGGAAAAGATGGACACACTGCCTTTGTTTCGACTGGAATTTTAAAGAGTGAGGGGTAATTGATGGAAGTGTACAAGATCCTGAATGGTTTTGACAAGTTGGATGTGGAAAGGATGTTTCCTTTTGTGGGTTAGTGCAGAACTACAGGGCACTGCTTAAAACATTCAGGATTGCTGTCTTGGGATAAGGATGGGGAAAAGTGTTTTCTCTCAGAAGACTGGATTACTTTGGAACTTTATGCCTCAGAAGGTGGTAGTCGTGGGATCAAGGAATAATTAGAAGGTGGACGTAGGTAGGGAATCGAGGGTTATTGGGGCTAGATGGGAATGTGGAATTAGATCACAAACAAATCAGCCATGATCTTAGTGAATAGTGGAGCAGTGTTGAGGGACCAAGTAACCTACCCTTACTCAGAGATTTCATTGTGAGAACCTTTCCTTTTCAGCCTTACATTGCAATTCGAAACCCCATGGCAATTCAGCTTTGTTCATTGAGAGTCAATGTGCTTTTAACAAGAATCTGGGTAGGAATCACTGCCAAAACAGCCAGGAAAAAATATTTCCATTCTGATTAATTGCTATAGTTTTTATGTAAGATTATTAAACAGACGTACTTTCAAGGTTGTGATATTTCAACTTCAGGCATAATTCCACATCTAAATTCCCAATCGTTTAAATTGATTTGATAATTGATGTTTTTCATTTGCTGTTTGTCTGTGAGAATTTTTCAATATGATTGGCTGTTTGGATTGCTTGACAATGTTACTACTACAGATCAGCATTGGGAATCTCCATTAAGTTACAGGAGAATCAAGTACCCATTGAGAGAAGGAAAGCCCTCACTACAGATATCTCTAGTTATTGAGTCATAGATTTATACAGCACAGAAACTGAGCCTTTGATCCAACTCATCTGCGCTGACCAGGCATCCCAAATTAATCTAGTGCCATTTGCCAGCATTTGGACTGTATCTCTCTTCACTTCCTATTCATATACTCATCGAGATACTTTTTAGATGTTCTAATTGTATTAGCCTCCACCACCCCCTTTGACAGCTTGTTCCATACATGTATCCTCTGCATGAAAAAGTTACCTCTCAGGTCCTTTTTACATCTTTCCCCTCTCACTTTAAACCTACGTCCACTGTTTTGGACCCTCATACTCTGGGGGAAACATCTTGGCCATTCACCCCATCCATGCTCCTTATGATTTTATAAACTTCTATAAGATTACTCCTCAGCCTCTGATACTCCACGGCAAAAAATCTATTCAGCCTCGCCCTGTAACTCAAGACTTCCAGGTCTAGCAATATCCTTGTAAAACTTCTCTGCACCCTTTCAAGTTTCACAACATCATTCCTGTAGAAAGGTGACCAGAGCTATATACAGTGTTCCTCACTAATGTCCCGTAAAGCTGTAACATGACATCCCAGTTCCTGTACTCAATGTTCTGACCAATGAAGGAAAGCGTGCCAAATGCCTTGTTCACTACCCTTTCTACCTGCGACTCCACCTTCAGGGAATTATGCACCTCCACCCCTAGGTCTCTTTGTTAACCCTCCCCAGGGCCTTAAAATTAAATGTACAAGTCCTGCCCTGATTTGCCTTACCAAAATGCAACAACTCACATTTATGTAAAGTAAACTCCATCTGCCACTCCTCAGCCCATTGACCCATCTGATCAAGGTCCCACTGTACACTGAGATAATCTTCTTCATTATCCACTACACACCTATTTTGGCGTGTTATCTGCAAACTTACTAACCATACCTCCTCATAAAGTCATAGAGTCATAGAGATGTACAGCATGGAAACAGACCCTTCGGTCCAACCTGTCCATGACGACCAGATATCCCAACCCAATCTCGTCCCACCTGCCAGCACCCAGCCCATATCCCTCCAAACCCTTCCTATTCATATACCCATCAAAATGCCACTTAAATGTTGCAATTGTACCAGCCTCCACCACATCGTCTGGCAGCTCATTCCATACACATACCACCCTCTGTGTGAAAAGCTGCCTCTTAGGTCTCTTCCATAACTTTCCTCTCTCACCCTAAACCTATGCCCTCTAGTTCTGGACTCCCCGACCCCAGGGAAAAGACTTTGTCTATTTATCCTATCCATGCCCCTCATAATTTTGTAAACCTCGATAAGGTCACCCCTCAGCCTCTGACACTCCAGGGAAAATAGCCCCAGCCTATTCAGCCTTTCCCTGTAGCTCAAATCCTCCAACCCTGGCAACATCCTTGTAAATCTTTTCTGAACCCCTTCAAGTTTCACATCTTTCCGATAGGAAGGAGACCAGAATTGCATGCAATATTCCAACAGTGGCCTAACCAATGTCCTGTACAGCCGCAACATGACCTCCCAACTCCTGTACTCAATACTCTGACCAATAAAGGAAAGGATACCAAATGTCTTCTTCACTATCCTATCTACCTGCCAGGAACCTGCACTCCAAGGTCTCTTTGTTCAGCAACACTCCCTAGGACCTTACCATTAAGTGTATAAGTCCTGCTAAGATTTGCTTTCCCAAAATGCAGCACCTTGCATTTATCTGAACTAAACTCCATCTGCCACTTCTCAACCCATTGGCCCATCTGGTCCAGATCCTGTTGTAATCTGAGGTAACCCTCTTCGCTGTCCACTACACCTCCAATTTTGGTGTCATCTGCAAACTTACTAACTGCACCTCTTATGCTCGCATCCAAATCATTTATGTAAATGACAAAAAGTAGAGGACCCAGCACCGATCCTCGTGGCACTCCACTGGTCACAGGCCTCCAGTCTGAAAAACAACCCTCCACCACCACCCTCTGTCTTCTACCTTTGAGCCAGTTCTGTATCCAAATGGCT
The DNA here is from genome assembly GCF_047496795.1 of Chiloscyllium punctatum. NCBI lineage: Eukaryota > Metazoa > Chordata > Chondrichthyes > Orectolobiformes > Hemiscylliidae > Chiloscyllium > Chiloscyllium punctatum. The sequence continues at coordinate 19,923,098 of NC_092778.1, forward strand.
AGTTCTCCCTGTATTCCATGAGATCTAACCTTGCTAATCAGTCTCCCATGGGGAACTTTGATGAACGACCTCATCAATCTTCTTTGTTACTTCTTCAAAAAACTCAATCAAGTTTGTGAGACATGATTTCCCATGCACAAAGCCATGTTGACTACCCCAAATCAGTCCTTGCCTTTCCAAATACATGTACATCTTGTCCCTCATGATTCCCTCCAACAACTTGCCCATCATCGAGGTCAGGCTCACCGGTCTATAGTTCCCTGGCTTGTCTTAAACCCCCCTTCTTAAACAGTGGCACCATGTTTGCCAACCTCCAGTCTTCTGGCACCTCACCTGTATTTCTTCTCGGCCTTGTTTCATTGCTGACTGTAAAATGTAGGTCAAAAGCTCCAATTGATATTTTTAGTGTGTGCTGAATATGGGACAAATCAGATATTATATATTAAACAGTACATACAGTAAATGTAACAAGACTGCCTGATTCCATTGCAGAAGAGATCACAGAATCCCACAGTGTGGAAATAGGCCCTTCGGCCCAACAATTCCACACTGACCCTTCAAAAAATAACTCACCGGACCCATTCCTAACTCATTATACTGCATTTATCCCTGACTAATGTATCTATCCTATACATCGCTGAACACTATGTGCAACTTAGCATGATCAGGTCACCTGACCTGCACATCTTTGGACTGTGGGAGAAACCCATGCAGACGCAGAGAGTATGTGCAAACTCCACACAGGCAGTCGCCTGAGGCTGGAATCGAATCCCTTGGCACTGTGAAGCAGCAGTGCTAACCACTGAGCCACCATGCCGACCCTTGGCAATTTCTTTTCTCAAGAAATGTTTCAGTTACTAAATGATAATCCTGGTTATAGGTGGCATGATGGCTCAGTGGTTAGCACTGCTACCTCACAGCACCAGGGTCCCAGGTTTGATCCCAGCCTTGGGTGATTGTGTGGAGTTTGCACATTTAGACCGTATCTGCGTGGGTTCCCTCCGGGTGCTCTGGTTTCCTCCCGCGAGCCAAAGATATGCAGATTGGCGATGGTAAATTGTCCATTGTGTCCATGGATGTGTAGGCCAGGGAGTTTAGCAATGGGAAATGCAGTGTTACAGGATTGGAATGGGTCTGGGTGGGATGCTCATTTGGAGGGTCGGTGTGGACTCCACGGGCTTAATGGCCTGTTTCCGCACTGCAGTGATTTTGTGATTCTGCATAACTTAAAGTAAAGTTCTACAGGTGTCACAGAAACTGTAAGTGCTGCAAATGCACAGCAAGTGAGTCACCACTGGCAGAGAGAATGGACCAGGTCATACTTCAAGCGTGGACACCGTCTTCAGAACAGTTCTGGTGAAGTGTTCAGAACCACGACATGAAGGCACTTGCCCTCTCCCTCGCTGCTGATAGATCTGCCGAGCTTGTCCAGCATGTTTTCATTCTCTGCTTGCATGAACCCAACCTCCACGTGTCAATGTACCAGTGTCTAGCCACGGGTTTACATTGAGTAAATCATTAGCCATTAATACAATACTCGCTTAGTCATTAATGCAAATGCTGCTCAAACTTCCTTTCATCATTGTTTACACAGTTTTGAATACCTTTAAAAGCACAACAACTTTGAAGAAAATAGTGTACATAAATAGCCATTCAAATAGTTCCAAGTCCACGATCAGTTGATCAGGTACTTTGAGTGAGATTTAATTATTCATCTAATGTCTCCCGTCCACTGATAATGCTTCTTGTTTAATCCAGCTCGTTTCTACTGCTTGTGGCCTGTTCTTTACTTCAGTATTGAGGTGGGGAAGGAGGGTGAATTTACAACCAAAACCAAAACTTGACCTTGCCCAATTTGCCCGTAAACAGACATCCATTTCCACCAGGCAATCGTTACCAGGGACAGAGATTTTGGCCCATGTTCCATCCCGTCTATTGGAGTGAAATGTATAACCCTTTCCACCTGTGGTAAATTAACACGCAGCAGAATAGAGATTGAGGTGGGCAATAATTCTTACTGACTGAGCGATTCCTAATCAAGCCTGGAGATAAAACCACATCCATTCCTGACAATATCTACCCTTCCGCCAACAGAGTCAGAAATCACATGACAGCAGGTTACAGTCCAACAGGTTTATTTGAAATCGCAAGCTTTCGGAGCGCTGCCCCTTCGTGAGGGACAGGAGCAGCACTCCAAAAGCTTGTGATTCCAAATAAACCTGTCGGACTATAACCTGGTATCATGTAACATCTGACTCTGTCCACCCCAGTCCAACAACAGCACCTCCATATCATGTCCACCAACAGGATTAGAGTTAAAATGAATGGGTAGTGGTTTCTCCCTCAGTTTCTTGGAACTTAACTTTTTGCCAGAAAGAAATGAACAGTTTGATAAGTGGCTCATACCGAATGGAATGAAAGAATGTCACTCTGTTCCGCCTAACCTTTCTGTATCATTATATCAGTCAAAGACTGCATGTGCAGACATGTCAGTACTATAGGTGTAGGATTACAAACTGTATTTAGCATGCAGAAGATTACTGCTGGGGATTATACAACCGTCAACAGAACAGAAATAGTTGGCTTGACTTTATGAGTGTTCTATTTTTTTTCCAAGTTCTTTGGAAACGACACAAAGTCATTAAATCAGTCTCTCTATAAGTTCATGGATAACAGATTTATTATTCTCTAACATTCAGCTGGTTACAGGAAAGCTCAATCAATTTCCTCCTGATGTTTATTTTGAGGTAGATAAAAGTTCAATTATTAAAGATTGGTAATATGTGAGAGTTAACTCAGCCACAATACTTCCGGATTTTACTCTGCAGGTGCACTTTTAACATCTCTGAGGGGGTCCCCAGCTGAAAGGTGCAGAAAATGAATTGCTACCCCTGTTAATTCCTGGCTGGGCCAGGACCTTCCTGAGGTCATCCAGAATATGGAGGATTAATGTTAAAATACAGAACAGAATTGATTCATTGAAAATTTGCGAAACTGATTGAGAATGTTGAGCTATGGGGATAGGCTGATTGTAATTATTCTTACCCACAATAACCTTTCAGGACATGAGACAGAGTTTCTCCCTGTTTGAGGGGTTTTCACAGTGTGTTCCATTAAAATGCTAGAAATATAGTCTTGAATGTGGAAGACAGTCGTTGGTTTGTTTGGATAGAGTCAAACTACAATGTCTGTTTTTTTTTCCTTGCTATGTTACTGTACAGAAACCGAACTGTGTTTGGATGATGTTTATATACAAAGATATTTTTTCTCATGAATAAAGCATATTTTTGAAATAAAAGAAAAATTCTGATTCGTCAATTTATCACAGAAAACTTACAGCTCAGAAGCTGAACATCTGAGCCAGTCCTCTGCAACTTAGTTCATACCACCCCTCCTGTGCTCTATGTTGTGGCAAATGTTCCCTTGTCCAATGATTAACTGGTTCCCTTCTGAAAGCCCTGACTGAAGCAGTCTCCACCACGAGAAAGTGGTCGAGGCGAGCACAATTACAACATTGAAAAGGCACGTGGAAGCGTAAATGAATAGGAAGGGTTGAAAGAAATATGGGCCAATCTGGTCAGCATGGATGAGTTGGACTGAAGGGTCTATTTCTGTGCTGCACATCTCTATGATTCTATGTCTCTAATCACTACTCCTTATGCAGCCCTTGCTGGCTCAATAACATCTCATCTATTTCCCCCGTTGCATGTGTCTTCCATCGATAGGAAACGTTTCTCTCTCTCTCTCTTTTCCTCTCTCTCTTTCCCTGTCTCTACTTTGTCCAGACCCCTCAGGAGTTTGAACAACTTGATCAAATCTGCTCTCGACCTGCTAATCTCTAAGGAGAAACAATCTCAGCTTCTCCAATCCATTGAAGTCTATGAAACCATTCTTATAAGTCTTTTCTGTAACCTCTTTATTAATACATAGTGATCAGAATTGGACACAGTGGCTTAGTTGAGGCCCACAACAACCCTGTTGGTTTTGCACTCTGGCCTTCTATTGACATAGTCCAGGATGCTTATTACCACTTTCTCAACCTGCCCTGAGATCTTCAACAATTTACGCTCTTATCCCCAAGGGTATTTTTGTCTCTCTCTTTTACCCTCTTCAGAATTGTTCCTTTTGTGAACCTTGCCTCTCCTTGCTTTTCGTACCAAAATTTCACCACTTCGCACCTCTATGCTTTCCATTTCAGCTGCCCCATGTCCACCCATTCTACCCATCTGCCACATGCCCTCATGACATCTTTGCCTGTTCTCCTTATGGTTCACAAAGCTGCCCATTTTTTGTTTGCCAACTCTAAACTTTGAAAGTCTAAGTCACTGTTACCCTGGGATGTATAGGCCCAGATTAATGATCTGGAGACATGGGGGTTGAAGTTTTTGGGTCTGCCCATTTGTCCCCAAATGCTAAGAGTGGCTTTATGAGGACCGTCCACCTGTGGGTAGCTAATGCCAACTTAAAGGCCTTATCCCAGCCCCTCTCTGATTTAATGAGTGGGAAGAGAGGCCGATGCTCAGCATTGGTTTGACACAGCAGGGGTAGTGTCCCGTGAAAGGGAGGTAATGGAGGGAAGGGGGACCTTCTCCAATTTTATACCCACTCCAACATTTTTCCCTCCCAATGTCTACTCTCTCTCTCTCTATCTTGCCTTGTTGAAGTCCCTCCACCTAATCATTCCTGCCAGCTTGGCCGAAGGGTTTAGCCTATTAGTCGGGTGGTATCACAATCAAGAGGGGTATAGATAAAACAAATAACAAAGGTCTTTTGCCCAGGGTAGGGGCATTCAAAGCTAGCAGGCATATCACTAAGATGAGTGGAGAAAGTTTTAAAAGGGTCCTGAGGGGCAACCTTTTCACACAGAGGGTGGTTTACATGTGAATGCTGTGGAAGTGGTAGATGCAGGTACAGATGCAACATTTAAAAGATGTTTGGATAGGTATACAAGTAGGAAAGGTTTAGAAGGATATGGACCAAACACAGGCAAGTGGAACTGGTTTAGATTGGGAAACTTGGTCGGCATGGACAAGTTGGACTCAAGGGTCTGTTTCTGTGCTGTATGACTCTACATCCTTGGTGCAGTACTTAATATTAAAGTTAATATTTGATATTAAACTCTACTAAAATATTTTACTCTATTTGCCACTCCTATCCAAGGAGCAGGAGAGTCGATGTTTCTGACCTGCTGTGCTTTTCCAGCGTCACATCTATTGACTTGGGAATGACTTCTCCCTATCTGTTCTATCCAGGCCTCCAGGATTGTGAAAACCCCTAGCAGATCTCCTCTCAGCCTTTTTTTCTCATGAAGGAGAACAGTCCCAATTTCGTCAACCTGTCATCACCACCAAAGTTCCTCATCACTGGAACCGTTCTTGTGAACGGATTCTGTATTCTCTCCAATCTGTGATTCGGTAAGGTCACCACTGCAGAGACTGGAACACAGGAGGGTGGGTGTCACAGATATCTCCTTCAGGTGCCTAGTGTGCCATCAGTATCTGTCAGTTCATCGCAGTGACCAATGTCACAATACTGACATCACAGTGACACAGGCTCTGCCAGGATTCACACTTAAAACAGAAAGGGAGCTACAGCACTCAGCAGATCACACGCTACGCAGTCCTTGACTTTTCCTCACTTCCAGGAGAATGTACACGACTGACAGCTTTCTACCAAACACTCACATGGCGCAGAGACCTTGTTGAAGTGAGCCCCCCCTTTTGAGAGTTCAGTCCCACTTGGCTGCTCCAGTTGGGTTTGCTGGTGTTAGCCAGTGTGGCAGTCTTGCTTGGACAGGCTTGTCAGCCTGGTGAGGCTTCACCCCAAACTCTGCAAGGAGTTGCACAATGAAACGTCATGGCTATGAAGGAGCCAGGTGACTGCGCTTCCCTGGAGCTCAGAGGAAGTAGTCCACTTCACCAGTTATGTGGGGCTTGGAAGTATTTGTGAACACACAGGTTTCCCACCTTAGCACCTGGAAGTCTCGATAGAATGTGAGCCATATTCTAGATCCATTCAGGCAGCTCAGTAATGGAGTATTTTGTTTAGGCAATAAATAGGAGACACACGAATCACCCTCCGTGTAAAAGATTTGTCTCTCATTTCTTTTGTAAATCTCTTCCCTCACCTTAAAAACATGTCCCCTAGCCTTGAAATCCCCATCCTCGGGAAAAGACAACTACCATTAACTCTATCTGTACCCTTCATGATTTTGTAAACTTCAATAAAGTCGCCTCTCAACCTCCTATGCTCCAGTCCTTGATATGAGGAAGTGAAACAGGCTTTGAGGCATTGGTCATTATGTTCAAAATGGTCAAATCTACTCCCCAATCCTAAATTCAATTCCTTTCTGGAGAACTTATGAAATTAGTTACTCAAGGTAATTGCAGCATTAGCATTTGGCTGTTACACGAGGTGTTATAATGAATATCTACAGCATTGAGAATTAAAATCAAATCTCTGTTCCCCACTGCTGCACAAATCTAGATCAGTTACAAGCTGTTTTGTTAGTTGGATACACACAAAACTTGCTCACAATCGAAGACAATTTTTCAGCTGACTCAGGAACATAATTAGGATGGAAGCACCCTTATTAATTACATGCCCCTGAAAGGTTAACATATTCGACTGAAGTGGTGGCTGCTGGTGAATTAACTGCTGAAATATTTTACGAGTAAAATAGCTAGCAACATTCCTTAACTCTTTCCAAGCTAGGGAATTGAATGTTAAGCAAACCACTTTTAGAAGCAGTTTACAGTTTACATGGTTGTAATGTTACACTTAAAGTTGGGATTCAGTTTTCTTCATTATAGAAGCTACTGTACAGCTTTTCAGTGATTTCCATTTAGCTACACAAAACCATATTTCTGTCCTTTCCCGACCTCCTTGTGCATTGGACTTTATTTCAGTGTCTTTTATGGTGATATTGGGACTCAATTTAGCACAGAGATCCTCCGAACAAGCTGCTGCCATTACAGGAGGAACTTGAAGAACGTTTCACATCCTAATCACTGTCCTTCTCCCTTTGTTCTTCCCAATGGTAATGCAGTCAATGGGATAGGGGGTTGGCAGGGGTTTAAGATGCCAGGGGAGTATCCCACTTTAGAAGTCCACCTTTGTGAGTTAGCGGAGCGATGGCACAGGAGGGAAGCTAACTGGACCAGCTAAGGACCAGCTTCACATTGAAATTCCACAACCTGGTCACATCTCCTGGACCTTGTTGCCCCTTTTAGACAATAGACAATAGACAATAGACAATAGACAATAGACAATAGATGCAGGAGTAGGCCATTCTGCCCTTCGAGCCTGCACCGCCATTCAATATGATCATGGCTGATCATTCCTAATCAGTATCCTGTTCCAGCCTTATCTCCATACTCCTTGACTCCACTATCTTTAAGAGCTCTATCCAATTCTTTCTTAAATGAATCCAGAGACTGGGCCTCCACTGCCCTCTGGGGCAGAGCATTCCACACTGCCACCACTCTCTGGGTGAAGTAGTTTCTCCTCATCTCTGTCCTAAATGGTCTACCCCGTATTTTTAAGTTGTGTCCTCTGGTTCGGCATTCCTCCATCAACGGAAATATGTTCCCTCCTGCCAGAGTGTCCAGTCCTTTCATAATCCTATACGTTTCAATCAAATCCCCTCTCAGTCTTCTAAACTCAAGGGTATACAAGCCCAGTCGCTTCAGTCTTTCCGTGTAAGGCAATCCTGCCATTCCAGGAATTGACCTCGTGAACCTACGCTGCACTCCCTCAATAGCCAGAATGTCTTTCCTCAAATTTGGAGACCAGAACTGTACACAGTACTCCAGGTGTGGTCTCACCAGGGCCCTGTACAGCTGCAGAAGCACCTCTTTGCTTCTATACTCAATCCCTCTTGTTATGAAGGCCAGCATGCTATTAGCCTTCTTCACGACCTGCTGTACCTGCATGCTTGCCTTCATTGACTGGTGGACAAGAACACCCAGATCTCTCTGAACAGCCCCTTTACCTAATTTGATACCATTGAGGTAGTAATCTGCCTCCCTGTTCTTGCCACCAAAGTGGATAACCAGACATTTATCCACATTAAACTGCATCTGCCATGCATCTGCCCACTCACCTAACTTGTCCAGGTCACCCTGTAATCCCCTAACATCCTCATCACATTTCACCCTACCACCCTACCACCTTTAACTTCAGTAAGCCAGCACTGGGCAATGGCTATGCCTCATCTATGCCGTAGTCTGTGGGGTGCCCAAAGGAAGGCAAAATATGTTGAAATAAATTAATTTTCAGAGGAGATAATTGTGCATGAGGGGGACATGATTGCACCCTGCATCCTGTAAGGAGCTCTTGGCCTCTTCAGCAAGCCTTCCTCTTCCAGATACTGCCTACTACTCAGAAGATGACTAATCTCAACTGTGGACTGCCTCCTGAGCAATTTTTGCACCAACCCTGCCACCCCTAATTTCATTTCCACTGGTTTCAGCTCAGCGACAGTCCTTGAATATTCAAGCAAGACTGGTGTTTTTAAATAGAACAATTTTTGCATGGAATTCACCACGGAAATTACACTTGCAGATGTTAAGCATCTTAGTATTTGCTCTCACTGTCCCTTCTCCTATTCCTTTGCAGTGAATTGGATCTCTCAGCGCACTACACCATCTGTGTCATTCTGCAGACTTTTGATTTTCTGCTCCTCTTAGCTCGGCAGCTGCAGAACGTTTTAATGCAATTCCTTTGGTGCTGATGTTCATTTTGCTGACATGATAGAAAAATAAAATATTCTATCCTCTGCCTTCACATCCTGCTAATCAAAACGAAAGTCATTCTTTCTCAATCCTTCTCTCTCTATCTCTCAATGCAGCTGCTTTCGTCACCTGTACACAAAATAATGCTTACGGGTCACCTTTTATGTCTTTTGCTACATATACCATCCATCTTATCTGCTTTATTTGTACACTGGGCTACTCTGTAAAATATACAATTAAATTAGCCAAGCATGACATACTCTATACAAATGCATTCTGACAATCTCTGATTATCCCCTGCCTTTTAATGTTCATTAATACCTCCTGAATTATTGGCTTGGGGGAGGTTGGGGGGGGTGCTCAGTTTCTCTAATGAAAAGAAAATTGATGTACCTCCTTGCATTTTTCTCACTTACTTGCCCTGGGAGGTTGCACATAGAAAACTGGCCATAGAGATTTACCTGGTCCAAATTTTACTATTAAACGGGACTAGATTAGTCCCTGCGGTGTGGAAACAGGCCCTTCGGTCCAACAAGTCCACACCAACCCTCCGAAGAGCAAACCAACCAGACCCATTCCCCTATGTTTGCCCCTGATTAATGCGCCTAACACTACGGGCAATTTAGCGTGGCCAATTCACCTACCCTGTACATCCTTGGACCGTAGGAGGAAACCGGAGCACCCGAAGGAAACCCATGCAGACACGGGGAGAATGTGCAAACTCCACACAGTCAGTTGCCAAAGGCGGTAATTGAACCTGGGTCTCTGGTGCTGTGAGGCAGCAGTGCTAACCACTGAGCCAACATGCCACCCCACGACTGCTTCTGTGCCAAACAGCATATGCAGCAAGTGATAGACAGAGCTAAGCAATCCCACAACCAACAGATCATATCTAAGCTTTGCAGGCCTTCCACATCCAGTCGTGAATGGTGGTGGATAATTAAACAACTCACTAGGCGAGGAGGCTTCACAAATATCCCCATCCTCAATGATGGAGGAGCCCAGCACATCAGTGTAAAAGATAAGGCTGATGCATTCGCAACAATCTTCAGTCAGAAGTGCTGAGTGGATGATCCATCTTGGACTCCTCCAGTGGTCCCCAGCATCACAGATACCAGTCTCCAGCCAGTTCGATTCACTCCATGTGATATCATAAATGGCTGGTGGCACTGGATACTGCAAAGGCAATGGGCCTTGATAACGTTCCGGCAATAGTACTGAAGATGTGTGCTCCAGAACTTGCCACTCCCCTAGCCAAGCTCTCCCAGTACAGTTACAGCACTGGCATCTACCTGACAATGTGGAAAATTGGCCCGGTATGTCCTACACACAAAGACCAGGACAAATCCAACCTGGCCAACTACCACCAAACAGTCTACTCTCCATTGTCAGTAAAGTGATGGAAGACATTATCAATAGCGCTATCAAGCAGCATCTGCTCAGCAACAGTCTGCTCAGTGACACCCAATTTGGGTTTTGCCAGGGTCACTCAACTCCTGATCTCATTACAGCTTTGGTACAAACATGGACAAAAGAGCTGAATTCTAGAGGTGAGGTGAGAGTGACAGCCCTTGACATCAAGGCAGCATTTGACCGGGTATGGCATCAGGGAGTCCTGGCAAAAATAGAATAAATGGGTATCGGGGGCAAACACTCCACTGGTTAGAGTGATACCTGGCACAAAGGAAGATGGTTGTGGTTGTGGAGGGTCAGTCATCTCAGCTCAAAGACATCTCTGCAGGAGACCCTCAGGGTAGTGTCCTAGGTCCAACAATCTTCAGCTGCTTCATCAATAACCTTCCCTCTGTCATAAGGTCAGAAGTGGGGATGTTCACCGGTGATTGCACAATGTTCAGCTCCATTTGCGACTCCTCAGACACTAAAACAGTCCTTGCTCAAACGTAACAAGATCCAGACAATATCCAGGCTTGAACGGACAAGTGGCAAGTAACATTCTCACCACACAAATGCCAGACAATGACCATCACCAATAAGAGACACTCTAACCACCGCCCCTTGATACTCAATGGTACTAACATCACTCAATCCCCCATTGTCAACATCCTGGGGGTTACCATTGACCAGAAACTCAACTGGACTCATCACATAAACACAGTGGCTACAAGAGCAGGTCAGAGACTAGGGATACTGTGGCAGGTAACTCATCTACTGACACACCAAGTCTACCCACCCTCTACAAGGCACATGTCAGGAGTGTGATGGAATAGTCCCCACTTGTCTGGATAGGTGCAACTCCAACAACACTCAAGAAGCTTGACACCATCCAGGACAAAGCAACCCACTTGATTGATACCACATCTACAAACATTCAATCCCTCCACCACCGGTGCTCAGTAGCAGCAGTGTGTACTATCTGCAAGATGCACTGCAGAAATTCACCCAAGCTCCTTAGACAGCACCTTCCAAACCTATAACCACTTCCATCTAGAAGGACAGGAGTTGCAACTACTTGGGAACACCGCCACCTGCAAGATCTCCCCTCCATTCTGACTTGGAAATATACTGTTGTTCCTTCACAGTCATTGGGTCAAAATCCTGGAATTCCCTCCATACCGGCATTGTGGATCAACCCACAGCATGTGGATTGCAGCAGTTCAAGAAGGCAGCTTACCACCACCTTCTCAAGGGCAACTAGGGATGGGCTATCAATGCTGGTCAGCCAGTGATGCCCAAGTCGTGTGTGTGTGTGTGTGTTTTGGGTTGTTACATGCGCAAAGCAAGATCCCACAATGCAGGATCGGCTCTGGAGATGAATGGATGTCAAACAAAACCCATGGACTCCTTCAAAACTGCAGCAGGGGGCCTTCGAGGGTGGAGGGTTTGATGTTTGAAACACAGTCAGAGCGTAAGCCTAGAAGAGCTGGTGCACGGCAGTAAAGTTGCTCTTTCCTGACTCCTATTTCAGGTTTTTCTGAAGCCTGTTAAAACCTGCCTGAAGCCTAACCACAGCGGTTAGTCTACAGCTCCATGGACCCGGGTTCAATTCCAGCCTCACCCGACTGTCCGTGTGGAGTTTGCACATTCTGCGCATTGCTTTCCTCCGGGTGCTCCGGTTTCTTCCCACAGTCCAAAGATGTGGGGGTTAGGCGAACTGGCCATGTTAAGTTGTCCATAGTGAGTAGGGATCTGCAGGCTGGGTGGGTTAACCATGGTAAAACCCCATGCGGGGTTACGGAGATGGGGGTTGAATGCTCTTCAGAGGGTAAACGCCGAATGGCCTCTTGCTGCACTGTAGGGAATCTATGATTCTGTGAAGCCCAGCTATCGAGTGATAAACTCATGAGGTAAGTTAACACTGAGACAAAAATACTGATGCTGTCAGCTGGGATTAAACATATTTTGGCTAAGTGCCAATTTTGTCAACTTTCATAATTGAGGTTGTATTCTCTAAATGTTTAATATTTTGATAATAGGAGGATGCAATCAAACCTCCATCCTGTAGTGTTTCCAACCACAGTCCTTCTGACTTAAATGGAGTTCAAAACCAGTTCAAGCTCTTTACTGAATAGTTGTATTCCTCACAAGGGCCCAGTTAACATTGAACCCATCTGTGTAACGCATTTCTGGAGCTGAAACTTCTACAGTCTTCTTTGTACAAGAATCAATCTGCAATGGCTTCCAGGCCTCACCTCATAAACAAGTATCAGTTTGTGTGTTCTCATTTCCTAAAAAAAACATGCTTTTCACGGTTCAATGATCATATTCAACTTTCAGTTCACAGTCCATAGCTCCAAATTAAAAATGATTTTAAAAAATGAAGATCTCAACAATGTTATCGATCTATTTATGTAGAGCCCAAAATTGCAAGCAGCATTCTAGGTGTGTAGAATTAATTCCCTACAGTATGGAAACAGGCCATTTAGCCCAACAAGTCCACACCAACCCTCCAAAGAGTAACCCACCAAAACCCATTCCCCTCTGACTAATGCACCTAACCTACACATCCATGAAAACTATGGGCAATTTAGTACAGCCAATTCACCTTGGATTGTGGGAGGAAATTGGAGAAGCCAGAGGAAACCCACGCAGACACAGGGTAAATGTGCAAACCCCACACCGACAATTGCCCAACTCAGATATCAAACCCAGGTCCCTGGAGCTGTGAGGCAGCAGTGCCATATGTGTGGTCTGACCAAAGATCCACACAATTGTAGCAAGACCTCTCTCTTCCCATACTCTAATCAACATACAGTAAGAACAACTTGCCATTTAATTTCTCAATTGCTTACTGTAACTGTGTGCCTATTTTTGGTGTTCCTTGTATGAGTACACATGAGTCTACCTACTTTATCTTTCTCTTCCAGAAAGCTTATTTATCATTAGTCATTATTTGTTGAAATAAATTTGCTTCTCAATCACAGAAATAATATATATTTTATTACACTTATTGAGAATGCCAAGGGGAGTGTAATGATACTATGGCTTTAAGAGCTATATTTTGTCCCTTTTTTTAATGAAGAAAGGTTGAGGTAGAAATGTTGAGCAGTCTGCACAAAGCCAATAGAGCAAACAGCTTGTGAGGCCTTGGAGATTTTTTTTTAATGTTGAAACTATAGAAGCAGCCTGAATGGGTGGGATCAAGCTCCCATAGAAGCAGGATTTTTAGTTTTAGCTCTCAACGGTCTTGAAGTTAAATGGGGAAGCTCTTATTTTTCTCTCTCTGTTACAGCTAGAAATGAGTTCTCTTCCTGCTGCTAGAATTGCATGTGAGACAATCTATTTTACTGAATTTGGCCTTGTGTTCATGGGATGTTACTATATTAGAGCAGATAATTAGTGATGGTTAATATACGTAAGATTTTGTTAAGCATTTCAATAGAATTACAATTAAGCCAATTCTTTTCATTTTATTTTGTCTGCATTTTAATTGTAGTGTTAAAAAAAAGTGTTTTGCTTAAAGTTGATAGTTGACCAATCAAATTGCATCTGCAATGCAACACCCTAGACATACCTTTAAAATAAGGTAAAGATAGGGTCCAGATGATCTTATACTTGACGTCAACAACTTTTTATGGACATGAGTCCATAACAGAAGTGAATAGTTTCAACTGGAAAACACAGATAAAAATATTGATTTTATTAGCAAGCTGGTGTTACCAAGAAGCTGATGGCTTTTCAGCTTTCTTAAAATATCAGATACTTTATCAGGTGAATCAGCAAGTGAAATGTTTATGCCCTGGTAACTCTCTTGCCAACTGCAAGGCATAGTTTGCTGTGCGAAGGGAAAAATATGAATTCAAGTTTGAACTGTGCATGTGCATCATAGTAACCTAAGTTTGAAATAGTATGTATGAGGTTATGAAAAATATAATTTAGAAAGCTGTTGTGCAACGAATTGTTGGGAAGGTCAGGAATGGATGTTGCAGGTTCCAGGGTTGAGATCTTTCATTAAGATCAGGGAAGGCGGTCAAAGAGGGGGAGGTGTGGCCTTGTTCGTCAAGGACAGTATAACGGTGTCTGAAAGAACTTTTGACTAAGACCTGTCTATTGAGGTGATATGGAGTGAGGTTAGAAACAGGAGAGGAGAGGCCACACTGCTGGGTATTTTTTTATAGGCTACTGTCAAGTTCCAGGGATGTGGAGGAGAGGATCGGCAAAATGATTCTGGTTAGGAGTAAAAGGAACAGGGTGGTCATTAAGGGGGACCTTAGCTTCCCCAAAATTGACGTGAAATGCTATAACGCTAGTACATCCGATGGATTAGTTTTTGTCCAATGTGTGCAAAAGGATTTCCTGACAGTGTATGTCGAAGGGGCTGACAAGAGAGGAGGCCACGTTGGATCTAGTGCTTGGTAATGATTTAGGTGTTTGATTTAGTGGTAGGTGAGCACTTTGGAGAGAGTGACCTTAATTCGGTTATGTTTAGTTTAGCGATGAAAGGAATAGATACATGTCACAGGGCAAGAGTTATAGATGGGGGAAGGGCAATTATAATATGATTAGGCAAGACTTAGGAGGCATAGAATGGGGTAGCAAAATGCAGGGGATGGAGACAATCTAAATGGGTGGAGCTGGTTTAAGGAACAGATATTGTGTGTCCTTGATAGGTATGTCCCTGTTAGTCAGAGAGGAAGTGATAAGGTGAGGGAACCGTGGTTTACTGAAGAAATTTCATCTCTTGTTAAGGGGAAGAAAGAGGCTTATGTGACAATGAAACAAGATAGTTCAGGTGAGGCAATGGAGAGTAACAGATTAGCTAGGAAGGATTTAAAGAGAGAGTTAAGAAGAGCAAAGAGAGGACATGAGAAGTCTTTCGCAGGTAGAGTAAAGGAGGACCCAAAAGCTTTCTATAGGGATGTGAGGAATAAAAGGATGACTAGGGTAGGAATAGGGCCAGTCAAAGACAGAAGTGGGAAGTTGTGTGTGGATCCTGTGGAGATCAGAGAGATGATAAACAAATATTTCTCATCTGTTTTCACTCAGGAAAAGGAGAATATTGTAGAGTAGAAGAATGAAATACGGGATATTAGACTAGAAAGGATCGAGGTTAGTAAGGAGGAGGTGTTACCAATTCGAGAAGGAGTGAAAGTAGATAAGTCCCTTGGGCCAGATGGGATTTATCCGAGGATTCCCTGGGAAGCTAGGGAGGAGGTGTTGGAGCCTTTGGCCTTGATTTTTGAGTTGTCATTGTCTACAGGTTTAGTACCAGAGGACTGGAAGATTGCAAATGTTGTGCCCTCGTTCAAGAAGGGCAGTAGAGATGACCCAGGTAATTATAGACCATTGAGCCTTACGTCTGTTGTAGTAATGTTTTGGAAAGGATTATAAGAGAGAGGATTTATAATCATCTAGCAAGCAACAATTTGATTGCAGATAGTCAACATGGTTTTTTTTTTCAAGGACAGGTCATGAACAAGTACTTCTCTTCAGTATTTACGAACGAGAGGGACTGTATTGTTGAAGAGGAGAGTGTGAAACGGACTGATAAGCTAGAAGAGATATCTGTTAGGAAGGAAGATGTGTTGGACATTTTGAACAACTTGAGGATAGACAAGTCCCCCGGGCCTGACGGGATATATCCTAGGATTATGTGGGAAGCAAGAGAGGAAATTGCAGTACCGTTGGCAATGATCTTCTCGTCTTCACTGGCAACGGGGGTGGTACCAGGGGACTGGAGAGTAGCGAATGTTGTGCCCCTGTTCAAAAAAGGGAATAGGGATAACCCCGGGAATTACAGGCCAGTTAGTCTTACTTCTGTGGTAGGCAAAGTAATGGAAAGGGTACTGAGGGATAGGATTTACGAGTATCTGGAACGGCACTGCTTGATTAGGGACAGCCAGCACGGATTTGTGAAGGGTAGGTCTTGCCTTACAAGTCTTATTGAATTCTTCGAGGAGGTGACCAAGCATGTGGATGAGGGTAGAGCAGTGGATGTAGTGTACATGGATTTTAGTAAGGCATTTGATAAGGTTCCCCATGGTAGGCTTATGCGGAAAGTCAGGAGGCATGGGATAGAGGGAAATTTGGCCAATTGGATAGAAAACTGGCTAACCGGTCGAAGTCAGAGAGTGGTGGTAGATGGTAAATATTCAGCATGGAGTCCAGTTACAAGTGGAGTTCCGCAGGGATCAGTTCTGGGCCCTCTGCTGTTTGTAATTTTTATTAATGACTTAGATGAGGGAGTCGAAGGGTGGGTCAGTAAATTTGCAGATGATACAAAGATAGGTGGAGTTGTGGACAGTGAGGAGGGCTGTTGTCGGCTGCAGAGGGACTTAGATATGATGCAGAGCTGGGCTGAGGAGTGGCAGATGGAGTTCAACCCTGCCAAGTGTGAAGTTGTCCATTTTGGAAGAACAAATAAGAATGCGGAATACAGGGTTAATGGTAGGGTTCTTGGTCAGGTGGAGGAACAGAGGGATCTTGGGGTCTATGTACATAGATCTTTGAAGGTTGCCACTCAGGTGGATAGAGTTTGTAAGAAGGCCTATGGAGTATTATCGTTCATTAGCAGAGGGATTGAATTCAAGAGTCGTGAGGTGATGTTGCAGCTGTACAGGACTTTGGTTAGGCCACATTTGGAGTACTGTGTGCAGTTCTGGTCGCCTCACTTTAGGAAAGATGTGGAAGCTTTGGAGAGGGTGCAGAGAAGATTTACCAGGATGTTGCCTGGAATGGAGAGTAGGTCATACGAGGATAGGTTGAGAGTTCTCGGCCTTTTCTCGTTGGAACGGCGAAGGATGAGGGGTGACTTGATAGAGGTTTATAAGATGATCAGAGGAATAGATAGAGTAGACAGTCAGAAACTTTTTCCCCGGGTACAACAGAGTGTTACAAGGGGACATAAATTTAAGGTGAAGGGTGGAAGGTATAGGGGAGATGTCAGGGGTGGGTTCTTCACCCAGAGAGTGGTGGGGGCATGGAATGCGCTGCCCGTGGGAGTGGTAGAGTCAGATTCATTGGCGACCTTTAAGCGGCATTTGGATAGGTACATGGATGGGTGCTTAATCTAGGATAGAAGTTCGGCACAACATCGTGGGCCGAAGGGCCTGTTCTGTGCTGTATTGTTCTATGTTCTATGTTCTATGTTCTATGTCTCATAAACCTCATTGAAGTTTTTGAGAAAGTGACAAAGCATGTGGATGAGGGTAGGGCAGTTGACGTGGTGCACATGGGCTTCAGTAAAGCCTTTGATAAGGTTTCACACGGTAGGCTGTTGGAGAAAATGCAGAGGCATGGGATTGACAGTGATTTAGCAGTTTGGATTAGAAACTGGCTTTCTATAAGAAGGCAGCGAGTGGTGGTTGATGGAAAATATTCAGCCTGGAGTCTGGTTACTAGTGGTTTGCCACAAGGATCTGTTTTGGGACCACTGCTGTTTGTCATTTTTATAAATGACTTGGATGCAGGCATAGGTGGATGGGTTAGTAAGTTTGCAGATGACATTAAAGTCGGTGGAGTAGTGGACAGTGAGGAAGAATGTTGCAGGTTGCAGAGGGACTTGGATAAACTGCAGAATTGGGCTGAGAGGTGGCAAATAGAGTTCAATATAGCTAAATGTGAGGAGATTCACTTTGATAAGATTAACAGGAAGGCAGAATACTGGGCCAATGGAAAGATTCTTGGTAGTTTGGATGTGCAGAGGGATCTTGGTATTCATGTACATAGATCCCTGAAAGTTGCCACCCAGGTTGATAGTGCTGTTAAGAAGGCATATGGTGTATTATGTTTTATTGGTTGAAGGATTGAGTTCCGGAGCTGTAATGTCAAAAGCTGCAACTATACAAAACACTGGTGTGGCTGCACTTGGAATGTTGTGTACAGTTCTGGTCGCCCCATTACAGGAAAGATGTGGAAGCATTGGAAAAGATGCAAAGGAGATTTACCAGGATGTTGCCTGGTCTGGAGGGACGGTCTTATGAGGAAAGGCTGAGAGACTTAGGTCTATTCTCGTTGGAGAGAAGAAGGCTAAGAGGGGATTTGATAGAGACATACAAGATGATCAGAGAATTAGATAGAGTAAACAGCAAAAGTCTTCTTCCTAGGATGATGATGCCAGCTAGCACGAGGGGGCATGGCTACAAATTGAGGAGTGATAGATTTAAGACAGATGTCAGAGGCAGGTTCATAACTCAGAGAGTGGTAAGGGTGTGGAATGCCCTGCCTGACAATGTAGTTAGCTCAACCACATTAAGGACATTTAAACAATCCTTGGATAAGCATGTGGCTGATGATGGGATTGTGTAAGGGGATGGGCTTAGATTAGTTCACAGGTCAGCACAACATCGAGGGCCGAAGGGCCTGTTCTATGTTCTATGTTTCATGTTCTATGAATTTTCTTCAGATGCAATTTGGCTGCTCTAAATTATCTCATTGTGTCTAACCTAGCAGATATTGATGCCATACAAACATGAACTCAGCTGTGATACTATGTGAGCACTATCAGACTTCTTGCTGTTATTTTAGCAGCTTGTGACAGCAACATCAAATATATTTCATGGTCAATGTCACAGGACATTGATTGCAGCGAGTTGAGACATGTGCAGTTTACAGGTCAAGTGTTGTGAAAGGAGAGATATAATCCCATAAGGAAGTTATGATGGAATTTAATATATTGTCAACTTTGCATCTCCATTGTAAATGTGAAAAGGGGAGACTATAGTATAGGGGTTAGTGATTTAGAGACAGAGATAATCCTGAAGGCGCAAGTTCAAATCTCACAACAGCAACTGTTAGAATTTGAATTCAGTTGATAAGTCTGAAAGGTATAGCTAATTTCGTTAATTAAAAAATGCAAATTTATGGAAAAACTCAACAGATCTGGCAGCATCGGTGGAGACAAAGCAGTTTTAATGATTTGGATTCAGTGTCCCTTCCTCAGAATTTCTTCTTTTTGACTTTTTGATTGATGGCCATCAGTCTGGCTTTGATGGAATTGCACTCAACACAATTGCGCACCAAACAGCAAATCTCAATTTGTTTTCTTAAATAAAAAGATTGACATTTAAGTGTTTAACAACAGACTACAGCCAAAGCTAACAGGCCATCATTGACGGAAAAACAGATACACAAAACATTAAAAGTTGGAAATCACTTTCTAGAGCTCCAATTTTAAATGTACAAGATGAGGTGGACTATAAGGATCATTTGGCAATTTTATTGGACTTTCTTTCTGAAAACAGGGACCTCTCTGCACTGGACGGAAAGCTACTACTGTTGCTCTTTATTCTCTTTATTCTCCATCAGCTGATACACTCGTCTTGAGGTATTTAAGCTCTTCACTTCAACTTGTTGAATAATTTGGAAATATTCATTCTCCCTCTGTCTGCCTGGTGAATGAGACACTTTTATCTCGTCCGTCATTATACTAGAGGCCTACAACTTGTTTACTGATCCCTATTCTATCTCTGCTACTAACAATCCTCCGAGGACCTTGTGAATATATTGCTTAGAAATCTGACCCTGGAGATTCACCAGGTTAGGGGGGGGGGTGGGGGTGGGGGGGGGGGGGGGGGGGGAGCAGGGGGAAGAAGAAATAGTGGTACCTACCCCATCCAATTTGCCATTCAATTTCCACATGGGTACACAATAAGCTGCAGAACATGTATTCGCACAAAACAAACTGACCCTCCCTCAGTCCGAGGCAACTCCACTTTCTCACTCAATGCAGGACTTAGAATGCAAATCAAAAGGGTCCACCCAATTTTTTGTCCACACTGCAATGGACAGACCCTCTTCCATACTGAGTGAATTTATGACTCTATTTTAATTTCAACCAATATCTTATCTCAGCATCTTACTGCAGTTAATAAAACATCTCCAGTTTGAACAGAAAACAATGTTAGAATGTGTTTGTAGTCAGTGCACCCTGCTTTGTGATATAACCAGCACGTTCTGGAAATACTCAGCTGTGGGAGAGATAAACAGTTAACACTTTAAGTCAAATGTCACTTCTGTAGAACTGATTGCTTCCTTTTGACTGACCGTCTGTCCTGTGTTTTCTCTCTCTCTTTTTGTTTCACTTCTCTCCATTTGTCATTGTCTTTCTTCCTCTAGCTCTGATTGATAAAGAATATATGAACATAAGAACTCAGAGCAGGAGTAGGGAGTTTACCTCCATGAGCCTTACTCTGCTGTTTGAAATGATTATGGCTGATCTCCTCTCAGCTTCAACTCCACTTTCCTGTCTACTCTCCATAACTCTTTAACCCGTTACTAATTAAAAATCTGCCTGTCCCCTCTTTACATTTATTCAGTGTCTGCGCATCCACCACATGCTGGGGGAGTGAATTCCACAGATTCGCCACTCTTTGAGGGAAGTAATTGCTCCTCATCTCTGGTTCAATTCTGCTCCCCCTCATCCTAAAACTATGACTTCTCATTCCAGATTGCCCGAGATGAGGAAGCATCTTCTCTACTGCTTTGTCAATCTATACACAGAGGAACCTCGATTATCCGCCATTCAATTATCCAAATTTTGGATTACCTGGGCAAGATCGCAAGGCTAACCTGTGCTATCTGGCATTCAATTATCCGAATAATCCGAACAAAATACTCCCTGTCTGAGGCGTTCGGATAATCAAAGTTCCTCTGTACCTCAATTACATTTCTCTCGTCTACTTAAACTCCAACTAGCATAAGCCTGAGATACTCAATCTCTCTTCATTAGGCACCATATTGGGGCGGCACGGTGGCTCAGTGGTTAGCACTGCTGCCTCACAGCATTAGAGGCCCGGCTTCAATTCCCGCCTCAGGCGACTGACTGTGTGGAGTTTGCACATTCTCCCCGTGTCTGCGTGGGTTTGCTCTGGTTTCCTCCCACAGTCCAAAAATGTGCAGGTTAGGTGAATTGGTCATGCTAAATTGCCCATAGTGGTAGGGGAATGGGTCTGGGTGGGTTGCGCTTCGGCGGGTCGGGGTGGACTTGTTGGGCCGAAGGGCCTATTTCCACACTGTAAGTAATCTAAAAATCATATAGAGGCACCCTCTTTAATTAAAACAATAAGTATTGATTTTATCTAAATAAATATTTTAAGCTTTGACCTTCAGCCTTTCTCGAAATAATTTGGGACAATAATTAAACACAGACATGGAATCATCAAGTCTCCATAAGGCCATAAGACCATAAGACATAGGAGTGGAAGTAAGGCCATTCGGCCCATCGAGTCCACTCTGCCATTCAATCATGGGTGATGGGCATTTCAACGCCACTTACCCGTACTCTCCCCGTATCCCTTAATTCCTTGCGAGATCAAGAATTTATCAATCACTGCCTTGAAGACACCTAATGTCCCACCTCCACTGCACTCTGTGGCAATGAATTCCACAGGCCCACCACTCTCTGGTTGAAGAAATGTCTCCTCATTTCCATTCTAAATTGATCCCCTCTAATTCTAAGGCTGTGCCCATGGGTCCTAGTCACCCCATCTGATGGAAACAAATTCCCAGCATCCATGCTTTCTAAGCTATGCATGATGTTCTAAGTTTCTATTAGATCTCCCTCAACCTTCTAAACTCTAATGAATACAATCCCAGGATCCTCAGCTGTTCAGCGTATGTTAGACCTACCATTCCAGGGATTATCCATGTCTGCTGGATATGGTCCAGTACCAGTATGCCCTTCCTGAGGTGTGGGGCCCAGAATTGGACATAGTGTTCTAAATGGGGCCTAACTAAACCTTTATACAGTATCAGTAACATCTCGCTACTTTTAACTTCCAACCCTCTTGAGATAAATAACAACATTACATTAATGGCATCTCCAAATCATAACATTACATTTGCTTTCATAAGCACGGACTGAACCTGCAAGTCAACCTTTAGAATCCTGGACCAGCACTCCCAGATCCCTTTGTACTTTGGCTTTATGAATTTTCTCACCGTTTAGAAAATAGTCCATGCTTGTATTGTTTTTGCCAAAGTGCAAGACCTCGCATTTGCTCATGATGAATTTCATCAGCCATTTCTTGGACCACTCTCCTAAACTGTCTCAATCTTTCTGTAGCCTCCCCACCTCCTCATAACTACCTGCCTGTCTGCCTAACTTTGTATCCATCGGCAAACTTCGCCAGAATGCCCCTAGTCCCTTCATCCAGATCATCAATATATAAAGTGAACAGCTGTGGCCCCAACATTGAACCCTGCGGGACATCACTTGTCACTAGCTGCCATTCCAAAAAAGAACCTTTTATCCTTTCTGTCAGACAGCCAATCCTCAAGCCATGACAGTAGCTCACCTCGAACACCATGGGCCCTCACCTTACTCAGCAGCCTCCCGTGATGCACCTTATCAAAGGCATTTTCTAAACCTAAATAGATAACATCCACTGGGTTTCCCTGGTCTAACCTACTTGTTACCTCTTCAAAGAATTCTAACAGATTTGTTAGGCATGACCTCCCCTTACTAAATGCATGCTGACTTGTTCTAATCCGACCCTGCACATCCAAGAATTTAGAAATCTCATCCTTAACGATGGATTTTAGAATTTTACCTACAACTGAGGTTAGGCTAATCGGCCTATAATTTTCCATCTTTTGTCTTGATCCTTTCTTGAACAAGGGGGTTACAACAGTGATTTTCCAATCATCTGGGACTTTTTCTGACTCCAGTGATTTTTAAAAGATCACAACCAATCCCTCCGCTATTTCTTCAGCCACCTCCCTCAGAGCTCTAGGATGTATCCTACCCAGGCCAGGAGATTGATCAATATTTTAGACCTTATAGCTTTTCTAGCACTTTCTCTTTTATAATGGCTACCATACTCAACTCTGCCCCTTGACTCTCCTTAATTATTTGGATAGTACTCATGTTGTCCACTGTGAAGTACTTATTAAGTACTTAATAAAGTACTTAATAACAGTGTGAAGTACTTAATAAAGTACTTATTAAGTTCTTCAGCTATTTCCTTATCGGCCATCATGAGCCTTCCTGCATCAATTTGGAACGGTCCAATTTCTACTTTTGCCTTTCATTTGTTTCTTATGTATTGAAAGAAACTTTTACTGTCATTTCTAATATTACTGGCTACCTTACCTTTATATCTGATCCTCTCCTTCCTTATTTCTCTCTTTGTTATTCTCTGTTTTTGTAGTCGTCCCAATCTTCTGATTTCCCAGTGCTCTTGGCCACTTTATAGGCTCTCTCTTTTTCTATGATACATTTCTGACTTCCTTTGTCAGCCATGGCTTTCTAATCACTGCACACCACACCCCGCTTCACCCCCACCCCACCCCAGATCATCTTTCTTTTCTTTGGGATGAGCCTTTGTACCATGTCCTCAATTACACACAGAAACACCTGCCATTGTTGCTCTACTGTCTTCCCCGCTAGGTTCTGAATCTCAGAATGGTTGCAACCGAGAGGGAGGCTTTTTGACCTGTCAATTCAATGCTGACTCTCTGCAACTTGAAAACATTCATAAAAGATTTACGAGGATGTTGCCATGGTGGGAGGATTTGAGCTATAGGCTGGGCTGTTTCCCCTGGAGCGTCGAAGGCTGAGGAGTCACCTCATAGAGGTTTATAAAATCATGAGAGGCATGGATAGGGTGGATAGTCAAAGCTTTTTCCCTTGGGTGGGTTAGTCCAGAATAGAGGGCATAGGTTTAGGGTGAGAGGGGAAAGATACAAAAGGGACCTAAGGGGTAGCTTTTTCACAAAAGGAGTGGTGTGTCTATGGAATGAGGTGCCAGAGGAAGTGGTGGAGGCTGGTACGATTAGAAGGATATGGGCCAAGTGCTAGGAAATGTGTATAGATTAGGTTCAGATATGTGCTTGGCATGGATGAGTTGGGCTGAAGGGTCTGTTTCCATGCTATACATTTCTATAACTCTATGATTCTAAGTAAGCTCATCCCATTTCCCCATGGCCCCACAATTTTGTTTTTCTCCTTTTACAATTGTCAAATTCTCTTTTCAAGTCTGTGGTATATCTGGGAGGAAGGATACTGCTATGATCTATCATTAGACTGGGTTTAAAGGTCTATCTGGTTCACAGTGGTAGAGGAATAACTGTTGGTAAGTCTTATTGAGAAGGGGGTCTTGTCATTTATTCCATGATATCAAACAGCTCAGTGGTTAGCAATGCTGCCTCACAGTGCCAGGGACCCAGGTTTGATTCCAGCCCCAGTCTTGGGTGACAGTCTATATGGAGTTTGCACATTCTCCCTGTATCTGGGTGGGTTTCCTCTTGGTTCCCTGGTTTCCTTCCACAGTCCAAAGATGTGCAGGTTAGGTGGATTGGCCATGCTGAATTGACATAATGTCCAGGGATGTGCAAGCTTAGGTGGGTTAGCCATGGGAATATACAAGGATAGGGTAGCGGATTGGGTCTGGATGGGATATTCTTTGGAGGGACGATATGGACACAATGGGCTGAATGGCCTGCTTCCGCACTGTATGGATTCTGTGACTCTGGACATTGGTCTGCAGTCCATGGTATTCTGTTTTATCCCCATCCAAGCCAGTGTAAAGTTATCAGATTGGGTAGCTCTAACATTAACACTTACAAAACTAGTACTGACTACAATAAAAGTCACAACTGAATTTGCATATAGAACACTAAAAGCCAGTGCACTCCCGATTCAAGTCAGATAAAAATATTGTCCTTGCATTACAATAATTTGATGAAAAGGTGATGTGTCCAATCACCTTGAGCCAGTATCCTTCGGTTCTTGATGCTCCCACTAATGACAGCTTTCTCCCTATCTAAGCTTTGTAGATCCTTTTGAAGAACTATATCCTTTTAATCTTCGCTCCTCCAAGAAGAATGGCCCTCCAATTCTATCCTGAGCTCCAGAGTCATTCTCACTTTGCACCAGTCACCCTGTCAGTGTCTGCAAATCGGAAGTGTTAAAATTAGTCCTCAAGGAGTGAACATAGAACATAGAACAATACAGCACAGAACAGGCCCTTCGGCCCACGATGTTGTGCCGAACTTCTATCCTAGATTAAGCACCCATCCATGTACCTATCCAAATGCCGCTTAAAGGTCGCCAATGATTCTGACTCTACCACCCCCACGGGCAGCGCATTCCATGCCCCCACCATTCTCTGGGTAAAGAACCCAAAGTGAGTTTTGCTTTTAGTTTAGTTTAGGTTTTAGTTTTTATTAAACTTCAATTTAGAATTTAGCTGAGTAGAATGTGGCCTGTTCGTTGTTTTGAGGAATTAAGAAAAGATAAATGGATTTATTGGATTAGGAAAGTGTAATCATTAATTCCATTCTGAATATTCAAATTATTGTGAAATAAAGTAATTTATTGGCATGCATCTGACTTGGAGTCAGAGTTATAGAGATGTGCAACACGGACTGCCCATGTCATCTAGACATCCTAAATTAATCTAATCCCATCTGCTAGGATTTGGCCCATATCCCTCTTAAACCCTTCCTATTCATATACACATCCAGGTGCCTTGTAAATGTTGCAATTGTACCAGCCTGTAACACTTCCTGTGGCAACTCATTCCATACATGTACCACTCTCTGTGTGAAAAAGTTGCCCCTTAGGTCACTTTTAGATCTTCTCCCTCTCACCTTAACCCCGTAGTTTTGGACTCCCCTACCCTGGGGATAAGACCTTGGCTCTTCACCCTACCCATGCCCCTCGCCAAGTCTGTCTTTAAGAAAAATGTAAACTTTAGTGCCAGCTCACTTCCTTGAGTGAAGGTGGGAACTTGCACAAAGAGGACAGAAAGTGCTGAAGAAACTCAGCAGCTCTGGCAACATTGTTGTTTGATATCCAATTTTATTTCAGGGCTCCAGCACTGTCATTTTTTTTGCTTCAGTCTTTGCATTCTTAATCAATTGTTCTTAATTTGTGCCAGAGTTGTGGTGACTATCCAGGAATTGAACCGTTGCTTAGAAATTATGTGTACGTGTTTGTTTCTGACTTGTTCTGGAAGGTGGAATCTACTCTTACAAATGATAGTGTAACTTGATAATTAATTCGTTGAGAGAGACAGCTAGAAGCAGTGTAATTTTCCAGTCACATAGTTAATGTTATGATTGATGTAGTGGCTGAATGTTATTTAAAAACAAACATTTTCCTACTTTGCCAGCCTTATATTATTCTCCAGGCATGTTTAATGCCTGGTTATAATTATTGTCACTATTCACTGTCACTTAGGT
The DNA here is from genome assembly GCF_047496795.1 of Chiloscyllium punctatum. Lineage (NCBI taxonomy): Eukaryota > Metazoa > Chordata > Chondrichthyes > Orectolobiformes > Hemiscylliidae > Chiloscyllium > Chiloscyllium punctatum. The sequence goes on from NC_092778.1 coordinate 19,949,419, forward strand.
TCATCTCTTCAGCTCAGTCACCCATACTATCAAAGCAGTTCCTTTTAACTTCTGCCTAATATATTTTAAGTTGGACCACCTACAATGAATCTTACTACTAATGAGCAGGGATCACCATGTGAACTGACTAAGCTGTGTTGTTTTAGACAATTCTGGCAATATTTTAATTAAAATAAAAGTTCACTTTTATTGTATTCACATTATATTCAGACACAGAGTTAAATGTATTCTGATACTCCACGTCCCCTATTTTGCTACTTTGCCATTGTTTACTGGTTGCTGAGGAGCTAATGGATTGCAATGAATACAAAACACCTTACAACCTTTCGCAAACAAGGAGAAGATATTTGTTTAGTCTGATGTTGACAGCTCCACTTTTGGCTTGAAGCTTTACAGAGTGAGTCATAGGAGCTGGGAAAGTTGTACATTTTCCCATTTAACAAGATGCTGCACAAAAGACTGATCCAGGATGTTAGATCCCAGGGGGGTAAGGGTAGAGAATTGGCTTGGGTTGGGGATTGGCTGACCTTTCTCTGGCAGCTCAAGAAATTCGGCACATCCATAAGGATCCTCACCAACTTTTACAGATGCATCTCAGAAAGCAAACTATCTGGGTGCATTTAACAGCCTGGTATGGCAACTGCTCTGCCCAGGACCATAAGAAACTACAGAAGGTTGTTTTTTCCACAGCCCCGACCATCTCAGAAGCCAACCTCCCATCCATGGACTCCCATTTACACTTCTTGTTATTGTGGAAAGTCTGCCAACATCATCAAAGACCCAACCCACCTACTCTCCTACAACCTCTTCTGTCAGGCAGAAGATACAGAAACTTGAACAGATGCAACCAACAGCTTCAAGAACAGCTTCTTCCCTGTTGTTATTAGACTGCTGAATGAACCTTTCTAACTTCAAATAATGTTGACCTAGCTTTGTGCACCTCCTGTGCAGTAGTAACCCTATGTGCCTCACTCTGTCAAGGCGCCCTGAGCTTTGTATGTCCTTGCTTACTATGATCTGCCTGTACTGCTTGCAAACAAAGCTTTTCACTGTACTTAGGTACATGTGACCACAATAAATCAAATCAGATCAAATCAAAGCTGAGGGTCAGGATACATGGACTTTTGTCTGGATGACGAACCGTAACTAGTGGGGTGTCTAAGCATTCAGTTCTTAGACCTCAACTATACACAATCTGTATAAATGAACTGCAAGCAGGGACAGAGTGTAGCGTAGCAAAGTTCATGGATGTTACTAAAATAGATAGGAACGCAGGCTATGATGAGGAGAGGCTGAAGAGTTTACAGATGGATATTGATTATCTTGGAGCATGGGCCACTGTCTGACAGATGGAGTTTAATGTGGATAAGTGCAAGGTCATCCATTTTGGCTAAAAAAACAAGGCAAATTATAATCTAAATGGGAAACATATACAAAGTTTATCAGTGCAGAGGGATCTGGGTATCCTTGTGCATGAATAGCAGAAAGTGGGTGTCCAGGTGCAGTATATAATTAGAAAGGCAAATGGAATCCTGGCATTTATCGCAAAGGGGCTGGATTATAAAAGTAAAGAAGTGTTGTTACAATTTTATAATGTGTTGCAGTTCCTGGAGCATTGTGTTCAGTTTTAGTCTCCTTACTTGAGGAAGGATGTGGTAGCACTGGAGGCAGTTCAGAGGACGTTCACCAGGTTGATTCTAGGGATGAAGGAGCTGTCGTACAAGGACTGGTTGAAGGGCTTGGACTGTACCCACTGGAGTTCTGAAGAATGAGGCGGATCTGATTGAGGATATAAAATGCTGAAGGGGATTGATAAGGTGGATGTTGAGGGACAGTCTCGAACAAGACGTCGTTGATATAGAATAAGAGGAGGTAGGCTCGACACTGGGATGAAGAGAAACTATTTCTGTTAGAGTCAAAGAGTCACGGACTCATAGAGTCATAGAGTATAGAGATGTACAGCCCAGCCAAACTCATCCTGCTTTCCAAAACTGATCACTCCCATTTGCCAGCATTTCCACCCTATCCCTCTAACAGAGGTTTATAAAATCATGAGGGACATGGAGATGGTAAATAGACAAGGCTTTTTCTTTGGGGTGGGAGAGTTCAGAACTGGGGTAGGAGGGGAAAAGTTTTAAAGGGACCTGAGGGGCAATGTTTTCATGCAAAAGGTGAAGGCATATTCCCATCCAGATGTCTTTTAAATGTATTTGTCCCAGCCACCACCACTTCCTCTGGCAGATCATTCCATACACGCACCACCCTCTGCATGAAAAAGCCGCCTCTCCGGTCCCTTTTATATCTTTCCCCTCTCACCTTAAGCCTATACCCTCTAGTTCTGAACTCCCCCACCCCATGGAAAAGACTTTGTCTATTCACCCTATTCATGTCCTTCATGATTTTCTAAACCTCTATAAGGTCACCCTTCAGCCTCCGATGCTCCAGGGAAAATAGCCTCAGTCTATTCAGCCCCTACCTATAGTTCAAACTCTCCAACCCTGGCAACAACCTTGTAAATCTTTTCTGAACCCTTTCAAGTTTCACAACATCCTTCCTATCATGGGGAGACCAGAATTGAACACAGTATTCTGATATTGGCCTAATGAATGTCCTGTACAACCGCAACATGACCTCCCAACTCCTATACTCAATATACTGACCAATAAAGGAAAGCAAATGCCTTCTTCATTATCCTATCTACCTGCGACTCCACTTTCAAGGAGCTATGAACCTGCGCTCCAAGGTCTCTTTGTTCAGCAACACTCCCCAGGATCTCACCATTAGGTGTGTAAGTCCTAGAACATAGAACATAGAACATAGAACAATGCAGCACAGAACAGGCCCTTCGGCCCACGATGTTGTGCCGAACTTCTAACCTAGATTAAGCACCCATCCATGTACCTATCCAAATGCCGCTTAAAGGTCGCCAATGATTCTGACTCTACCACTCCCACAGGCAGCGCATTCCATGCCCCCACCACTCTCTGGGTAAAGAACCCACCCCTGACATCTCCCCTATACCTTTCACCCTTCACCTTAAATTTATGTCCCCTTGTAACACTCTGTTGTACCCGGGGAAACAGTTTCTGACTGTCTACTCTATCTATTCCTCTGATCATCTTATAAACCTCTATCAAGTCACCCCTCATCCTTCGCCGTTCCAACGAGAAAAGGCCGAGAACTCTCAACCTATCCTCGTACGACCTACTCTCCATTCCAGGCAACATCCTGGTAAATCTTCTCTGCACCCTCTCCAAAGCTTCCACATCTTTCCTAAAGTGAGGTGACCAGAACTGCACACAGTACTCCAACTGTGGCCTAACCAAAGTCCTGTACAGCTGCAACATCACTTCACGACTCTTGAATTCAATCCCTCTGCTAATGAACGATAATACTCCATAGGCCTTCTTACAAACTCTATCCACCTGAGTGGCAACTTTCAAAGATCTATGTACATAGACCCCAAGATCCCTCTGTTCCTCCACCTGACTAAGAACCCTACCATTAACCCTGTATTCCGCATTCTTATTTGTTCTTCCAAAATGGACAACCTCACACTTGGCAGGGTTGAACTCCATCTGCCACTCCTCACCCCCTCACTCCTGTCTGATTTGTGTTTCCAGAATGCAGCACCTTGCATTTATCTAAATTAAACTCCATCTGCCACTCCTTGGTCCATTGGCCCATCTGATCAAGAACCCGTTGTACTCTGAGGTAACCTTCTTCACTGTCCACTAGACCTCCAATTTGGTGTCATCTGCAAAATTATTACCATACCTCCTATTTCACATCCAAATCATTTATGTAAATGAAGAAAAGCATTTGAAATATCAGGTGTTATTCCTCCAGTTTACACTTGGCCTCACTCTGACAGTGGAGGAGGCCAAGGATGTCATCAGAGGAGTGGGAGGGGGAATTTAAGTGGATGGCAACCGGAAGCTCAGGTTTGTTGATGCGTGCGGAATGCAGGTTCTCCATGAGCCGGTCCTTGAGTCTGTGTTTGGTCTCTCCAGTACAGAGGAGACCACATCGAGAGCAATGGATGCAATAGATGAGGTTGGATTACATGGAGGTGAATCTCTGTTGGATCAGGAGGGACTGTTTGGGGCCTTGGACTTAGCTGAGAGGCAAGGTGCCATTCAATTTCTCCCATCCACTCCGACATACCCTCAACCCTACATCTCTATCTGTCCTACCTCCTGGTGTGGAAAGGCAAACGGTGCAGAGGATGTGGAGGGTCTGCAGCGAGATTTAGGTAGATGAAGTGAGTGGGCAAGGATCTGGCCGATGGAGTACAATGTTGGTAAATGTGAGGTTATCCACTTTGAAAGTCAAAATAGTAGGTCAGAGTATTATTTAAATAGTGAACGATTGCAGCATGTTGTTGTGCAGAGGGTTTTAGCAGTTCTCGTACATGAATCGCGAACAGTTGATTTGCAGGTGCAACAGGTAATCAGGAAGGCAAACAGAATATTGGTTTTTATTGCTGGAGGAATTGAATTTAAGAGCAGGGAGGTTCTGTTGCAATTGTACAGGTGTTGGTGAGGCCATACCTGGAGTATTCTGCGCAGATTTGGTCTCCTTACTTGAGGAAGGATATACAGTGGTTCACCAGGTTGATTCCGGAGATGAGGGGCTTACCCTATGAGAAGGGGTTGAGCCCTCTGGGACTGTACTCACTAGAATTTAGAAGAATGAGAGGGGTTCTTATAGAAACATATAAAATTCTGAAAGGGGTAGATAAGGTAGAGGCAGGCAAGTTGTTTCCACTGGTGGGTGAGACTAGGATTAGTGGACATGGCCTCAAGATTAGGGGGAATAGATTTAGGACAGAGGTGAGGAGAAACTGCTTTTCCCAGAGAGTAGTAAATCTATGGAATTCTCTGCTAAAGGAAGCAGTAGAGGCAGCTTCATTAAATATATTCAAGACACAATTGGATGGGTGTTTGCAAGGTAGGGGAATTAAGGGTTATAGGGATAATGCAGGTAGAAGGAGCTGAGATGATGAATAGGTCAGCCATGATCTTAATGAATGGCAGAGAGGCTTGATGGGCCAAATGGCCTACTCATGCTTCTGTTAATAAGAAACTATGAAACCTCCCCAGTTGGCACTCTACCCCCGTATCCAATTGGCACTCCACGCAGCTGAGATCCTATTCACCAGAAAGCCTAGGCCAATGTTCTACTCACCTGGCACACTACCCACCTGGTACACTCCTAACCTGACACGAGACATATCTGGCACTCTATTCCCCTACCAATATGACACCCTTCCCTCCCAGCAAACCGAAATCACACTTAATCTCATGCACTTACTATTTGAGAGGATCTTCAAAATGGCCGCCTGGACCTTTAAATTTCAGAATACGAAAATGGGTTGCTGCGAAAGGGGAGGATGTGGTTTACCTACCTCTGAAAAGTGGGCACTATAGGAGAAGAGTCGCACAATGACTCAGTTGTTAACACTGCTACCTCACAGCACCGGAGCCCTGCATTCGATTCCAGCCTTGGGTGGACATAGTGTGGTGTTTGCATGCTCTCCTTGTATACCTTGGGTGCTCCAGTTTCCTCCCTCAGTCCAAAGATGTGTGGGCTTGGTGGATTGGCCATGCTAAATTGCCCCACAGTGTCCAGCGGTCAACCATGGGAAAAGCAAGGAAAAGCAGATTGTGAGGGGATCTGGGTGAGATGCTCTTAGGAGGTTTGGTGTTGACCTGATGGGCTGAATGGCTGTAGGGATTCTATGATTCTAACTGTCAAAGTGGAAGCATGGCTCCACATTTCTGAAGGTATTCTGAGTGGAATCTTCTCTCAGCAATACAGAGCTTTCTTCTTCTGCTGTAAAAAGAAGTGATCATCTGTGGGAGATTATTAGATTACTTACAGTGTGGAAACAGGCCCTTCGGCCCAACAAGTCCACACTGCCCCGCCGAAGCGTAACCCACCCATACCCCTACATCTACATTTACCCCTTACCTAACACTATGGGCAATTTAGCATGGCCAATTCACCTGGCCTGCACATCTTTGGACTGTGGGAGGAAACCGGAGTACCCGGAGGAAACCCACGCAGACACGGGGAGAACGTGCAAACTCCACACAGTCAGTCGCCTGAGGCGGGAATTGAACCCGGGTCTCAGGCGCTGTGAGGCAGCAGTGCTAACCACTGTGCCACCGTGCTGCCCTATGACACAATGATATCAATAAGGAGGATGTTGCAGGTGGTTTATCAACAGATTATAGTATCAGAACACAGAATGATCAGTACTTCTGCTGTTTAGATATTCAAAAATAAACACACGTAGATTTAAATTTAATTTGTCAGTCATCCGTACATTTCATTCCTATTACTCAGCAAAGTTAACACTTGATAGATATGCAGATGGAAAAGCTTTTGAACAGTATGGTCTTAACACTGAAAATGCATGATAGCATCATTGAATGCAATATCAGCATACTCTCTCAGTCGTAACAGGTATCAAAGGAAAGGTGAGAACATTCAAAACTAATATTTAGAAATTGGCCAGTCATGCTCAGCTGTTGTTTTCCTGCTCTCGATGGCTCAGGGAAGCCAGGCTAATTAGCATCTTATTACAAACGTGATCAGCTGACTGAAAGGATACATTTTGCACAGGGAGACAAATGGATCCTTGCAATTTTCACCAACAGCAGCTTCCATTTGTATAGAGACAAAAAAAACCTGCAGGTGTCGGAATCCAAAGTAGACAGGCAGGAGGCTGGAAGAACACATCAAGCCAGGCAGCATCAGGAAGTGGAGAGGGGTTACATCCGAAACATTGACTTCTTCACCTCCTGATGCTGCCTGGCTTGATGTGTTCTTCCAGCCTCCTGTCTGTCTATTTTACATTTGTATAGACGCTTTTAACATCATGAAACACACCAATGTGCTTCGCAGCAGTGTCGTAAGGCAAAATAGGTCAGCATCTCACACCAGGACAACTGGGTCAGCGGACCAACAGGTTGATCAAAAATGTAAGGGATCAAAATTAGAATTAGCCTTATTGTCACATGTACTCAAATGATTTCAGTGAAACGTTTGCAAACCACTATTCACAGCGCCATCTTAGGTGCAGAGGTACCTGGGTGCAGATTCTTAAGTATAAATTCGTAGGGGAAAAAAAAATTTAGAAAAACAAAGGAATAAAAAGTTCAGAACGACAGTCCTTCCAACCCAATGCAAGCCAACACCTAGCCTGCAATCCGTGCCAGACCTTGACTCTAGATTATGCTAGGATTCACTTCAAGACTCTTGAGGCTGGGAGACCATCTTGGAATCATTTCAAGGCCAGAAGATGTTGTTAGGGTTGGAGGGTTTGAGCTATTGGAGAGGCTGAATAGGCTGGGGCTGTTTTCCCTGGAGCATCAGAGGGTGAGGGTGACCTTACAGAGGTTTATAAAATCATGAGGGGCCTGGATAGGGTAAATAGACAAGGTCTTTTCACTGGGGTGGGGGAGTCCAGAACTAGAGGACATAGGTTTAGGGTGAGAGGAAAAGATTTAAAAGGGACCTAAGGGGCAACTTTTTCACACAGAGGGTGGTACATATATGGAATGAGCTGACAGAGGAAGTGGTGGAGGCTGGTACAATTACAGCATTTAAGAGGCATTTGGATGGGTATATGAATAGGAAGGGTTTGGAGGGATATGGACCAAGTACTGGCAAATGGGCCTAGACTGAGTTGGGATATCTGGTCAGCATCGACGAGTTGGACAAAAGGGTCTGTTTCTGTGCTGTGCATCTCTACAACTTGATGACTCTAAGTCCACACTGAGGCCACACCAGGTTGCCAAGAGACTGCCAGGGGGTCCAAGAGGCCACTACACCAGGCTAAGATGCCGCCGCACTGGACTGGGAGTATCTTAAGGGAGGAAAGCAAGGAGGAGAGTTGTGACAAAGGAATTCCAGAACTTGGGTCCAGGCAGCCGACGGCAAAGCCACCAATATTAGTGCAACTACAATAAGGAACACACAAGAGGCCAGAACCCAAGGGTGCAAAGATTCTGGAGATTGGTGATGCTGGAGCAGATTACAGAAGGAGGGAGAGAGGGACGAAGTCAGGATTTAAGAGAATTTTAAAACCAACACCGATAGGAGCTAATGTAGGTCAGTGATAGGCCAATGGTGCAAGTTAAGACAGGACTGCAGAACTTTGGATGAGCTTATAGAGAGTAAAATCATAGAATCATACAATACAGCAAAGAACTCTTGATCCATCTAGTCTGTACCCACAAAGCTACAGTAAATTTACATAAGTTCCAGAGCCTTGAATCTTATGACATTTCAGTAGCTCATCCAAGTACTTTAGAAAAGTTGTGAACTTTCCCGTCTCTCAACTACAGTCACAGGCAGCGCATTCCACGAGTTGAACATATTTTTCCTCCAATCTGATCTGGGAGACCACTGGGCTTTCATAATCAAGTCTAGACATGACCGAGTAATCAATGAAGATTTAAGCCAAGATGGGATTGGGTGGGGGTTGGGGGGTTTTGGAAATGGGGGTGGTAACGTAGATTGCTATAGAAATTGTTTCAATCAGGGCATGAATATGAGGTCTACTATAGGATCAAGTGTGAATGAGGATGACAAAGGGAGTCTTGGGCTGATCAAGGAGTGGGCTACAGACAGGAGGTAGGGAATAGAATTTGGAACAGAGACTGATAAAGTGGCTTCAGTCTTCCCAATATTTAATGACAGAATCCCTACAGTGTGCAAACAGACCCTTCAGCCCAATAAGTCCACACTGACCTTCCAAAGAGCAACCCACCCAGACCCAAACCCCTCCTCCATTATTCTACATTTTACTCCTGACTAATGCACCTAATCTACACATCCCTGAACACTTTGGGCAATTTAGCATGGTCAATTCACCCAGCCTGCACATCTTTGAATTGTGGGAGGAAACAGGAGCACCCAAAGCAAACCATGCAGACGCGGGGAGAATGTGCAAACTCCACACAGAGAATTGCCTGAGGCTGGAACTGAACCCAGGTCCCTGGCATTGTGAGGCAGCAGTGCGAACCAATGAGCCACTGTGCCACCCCACACCCCAAGCTTACCCTCCCATAAGCTCATCCAGAGATCTGCAGTCCTGTCTTAACCTACACCATTGTCCTATCACTGACCTACACTGACTCTGAATCCAGCTGGTTTTAAAATGATAAGGTATAGTTGAAGGAACAAATTCCAGTGAAATAACTTGGCAATCTGGGTCTGAACCCATCCCTCGGAAGTTAACAGTTTGTGGTCAGAGCAAACTCTGTCCCAGTTATAGAAATAAACCTCAACTGTTTGAGATCCTGGAATAAGCTGTGGGGTTCCCTCTCTACTGTTCCTAATACAGGTTTTGATTCACATTTGGGGCAGCAGCGCAGGCTCACTTATTACAATGGCCTTCAGCTTTCCAAAACCAGTCTGACATTCCTCTTTGCTTTTATCAGTGCTGTGTCTTTGTATAAAAAAAAGGACTAGTGCATCCAAGATGGCTATGGATGTAAATTCAGAAGCAGTCTGGAGAGGAATACTAAACTATCATGTCTGTACAGAGACAGGGGAAACTTCAAACAGAAAGACTGAAAAGGAAGTGAAAACCAGAGGTTAGAATTTTAAAATCAACGGTTCAATAATCAACATCAACACTACCAGTATAATCCACTGTAATAGCACCAATATTCTACCTAATTTTCAAGTCACAGAGTCATCTGTATTTTATTTTAATTATTAGCGTTTTGTGGACTCATGTTTCATTTCCAATTTGCATATATCTGTGTTGCATTTTTATTTCTCCTCATGTTTACTAACAAATAAACTCACTTTCTTGTTAAATCAAGTTCACCGATGCTAAATTGTTTTCTTTGGCTTGGCACATAGGTGTCCAAAACATAGAGAGCTCTTGTCATATGTGATTAACTGAGGGGCTGGGTGGATCAAAAAAGGAAGGCAGTTTACTCCATCTTTCTCAGGAGCTGATCAATTTGAAGAATTCCATTTGGAACTGTAACAAATTAGGCACATCACCCAGGGACAATTTCAATACAGTCATGTATACAGCTCAGAAACAGACCTTTGGTCCAACCAGTCCATGCTGACCATATTCTCAAACTAAACTAGTTTCATTTGCCTGCACTTGGTCAATATCCATCCAAACATTTCCTACTCATGTATTGATCCAAACATCTTTTAAAATTTGTAACTCTACCTGCATCCACCACTTCATCTGCAAGTTCAAACCAGACACAAGCCACCCTCTGTGTAAAAAAGTTGCCCCTCATGCTGTTTTTAAATCTTTCTCCTCTCACCTTAAAAATACAGCCCTAGTCTTCAAAGCCCCCACCCTACGGAAAAGGAACCTGTCATTCACCTTATCTACACCCCTCATGATCTTATCAACCTCGATAAGATCATCTCTCAACCTCCTACACTCCAGCCAAAGATTCCCAGTCTATCCAGCCTCTCTTTCCAACTGAAACCCTCCATACCCAACAAATTAGCAGGGCCAATTCACCTGACCTGCACATCTTTCGATCGCGGGAGGAAACCCATGCAGACACAGGGAGAATGTGCAAACTCCACACAGCCAGTCGCTCAAGGCTGGAATCAAACCTGGGTCCCTGGCGCTGTGAGGCAGCAGTGCTAACCACTGAGCCACCCACAAAAAGCCACTGTGGAACCAAACCCACAATCCCCTGATTCATAATCAAGCACATTATCCATTGTGCCACTGACCCCACTCAATTTTCAGTGCTTCTAGATCTGGGATATTGAAGGAAAATGTCACATCTGAGTGAACTGTGAGACTGAACTTGAGGGAATAGTAAGAGTTATTCCAAAACTCTTGAGGTCATTGTAAAATTGAGAATACATTTTGTAAAATTGGTAAAATTTGAAATGGACAAAACCCAAACCAAAACACATATTAACCTGAGCAATGGAGGTGGATCAGAAAATTGAGTGAGCCCCATTAATGAGGAACACTTGGAAAAGCTCAGCAGGTCTGGCAGGATCTGTGGAGAGAAATCAAGGTTAATGTTTTTGGGTCTGGTGACCCTTCCTCAAGTCTGCTGTCAGACTGCTGAGCTTTTCCAGCAATTTTTGCTTTTGTTTCTGATTTACAGCATCTGGAGTTTTCAGTTGGGACAACTTAATGCACGAGCTTCAGCTAATCAGACACGATGTACTGTAAAGTGAGTGGGACATACAGGTGATGAGAAAATGAACAAGAGTGACAGAAGGTGCAAGGGCAGGAAACACAAACAAGGCAGACTCCAGCAGGAGGGAGAACATTTATCGAAAGGTGAGCGTGGAGGAGAAACAGGGACAGCGTGAGAAAAAGGTGAAGCAGAAAGGGCAAATTTGAAGTTTCGAAAACAAAATAAAGAATCAGATGTCGGGCGGGATCGTCTTTTTCTACAATGGCTTAGTGAGGACAGCGGGGTAATATAGAGGCGAGAGATGAATAAAGATTCCTGAGAGATGGTTGTCGAAGGTATACTTCTCTGCTGTTAACTTACACTTTATTAGAAGCTTAACAAGCAGGCTTGTGGTGCAGTGGTTAGACTCCATACCATTGGACCAGGATTTCAGGGTTTTAGCTCTGAGCCAGGGTTTGCTGACTGTGGAAGGCAAGCTTGTATTGGTTATCTGTCTCTGAATCTAGCCAATATACCTGATGACCAGTGGTGTCAGTGAGGGAGTTTCCTGGCTGCTAACTGGGACAATATTTGTAAGATTTCTTTGCGGGAAGTGGGCCACCATTTGTTACTCATCCCTAATTGCCCTTGGGCTAATTGACTCGCTCTGTCATGTCAGAGTTGAGGATCAGCAGCGTTGCTGGGGGTCTGGAGTCACGTATGGGTCAGACCTGCTAAGGATGGCAGATTTCCTTCCCAAACGAACCTTAGCGAATTAAATGGGTTTGTAAACAAAACAAAGGCAGAGCTGTGGTGGCATTTGAACCCAGGTCTTCTGGGCATTCGCAGAGAATTGGGACTCTCCGCAGTAATGGTTACTGTTATCTCACATAACACGAGAACCAGAAGTGGATTATAAGAAATTGAAAGGTGTGACAGAAATAGAGCCTTAGAAATATGCAGCCTTTTGGAAGCAGACCCTTTGGTTCATGCTGACCAGATATCCTAGATCTATCTAGTTCCGCTCACTGTGCTGGTAAGTTTGTTCGCAAATGTTTCGTCACCATTCTAAGCAGCATTTAGATATCTGCAAACAAACTTACCAGCTCAGCAAGCGAGTCAACAACTTCATCCACAACCTGAGCTATGAATCTTCTCAAATACTCTGAACAATCTCGTCCCATTTGTCAGTGTTTGGCCGATATAGAGATCTCGGTGTCCATGTGCATAGATCCCTGAAAGTTGCCACTCAGGTTGATAGGCTTGTTAAGAAGGAATATGGTATGTTAGTCTTTATTGGGAGAGGGATTGAGTTTCGGAGCCATGAGGTCATGCTGCAGCTGTACAAAACTCTGGTGCTACTGCACTTAGAGTATTGCATACAGCTCTAGTCACCGCATTATAGGAAGGATGTGGAAGCATTGGAGAGGGTGCAGAGGAGACTTAGTAGGATGTTACCTGGTATGGAGGGAAGGTCTTATGAGGAAAAGCTCAGAGTTGAGAGGTGACTTAATGGAGACATACAAATGAGTTTTTTTCCTCAGATGGTGATTGCTAGCACGAGGGGACATAGCTTTAAGTTGAGGGATGATAGAAATAGGACAGATGTCAGAGGTAGATTCTTTACTCAGATAGTAGCAAGGGTATGGAATTCCTTACTTGCAACAGTAGTAGGTTTCCCAACTTTAAGGACATTTAAATAGTCATTGGATAAACATATGGGTGAAAATGGAATAGTGTAGGTTAGGTGGGCTTCAGGTCGGTGCAAAATTGAGGGCCAAAGGGCATGTACTGTGATGTAATGTTCTATGTTCTATGTTCATATCCCTCTAAACTCTTCCTATTCATATACCCATCCAGATGCCTTTTAAATGTTGCAACTGTACCAGCCTCCACCACTTCCTCTGGCAGCTCATTCCATACACGCACCATCCTCTGTGTGAAAAAGTTGCCCCTCAGGTCCTATTTAAATCTTCCCCCTCTCACCCTAAACATATGCCCTCTAGTTCTGGACTTACCTACCCTGCAAAAAAGACCTTGGCTATTTACCATATCCATGGCCTGCGTGATTTAATAAACCTCTGTAAGGTCACCCCTCAGCCTTTGATGCTCCAGGAACCTATTCATCCTCTCCCTTTAGCTCAAATCCTCCAACCCTGGCAACATTCTTGTAATTTTTTTCCTGCACCCTTTCTAGTTTCACATCTTTTCTTAAGCAGAATGTTCAGAATTGAATGCAGTTTTCCAAAAGTGGCCTAACCAAAATCTATTACATGTCACTAATATGTACAAATGTAACATCCACACTCCCAGCATGCTCAGGCTAACATGAACCCAATCAGTTACAAACACCAGCATACTTCCATCAGCATGCCATGCTTCAAGTGGCCCCAGTTAAGATGGATTCTGACCTTTATACCCTAATGTCACCTGCTGTGATAGTGTGAGCATGCCTGATATACTGATAATGAGACACAACACAACAGGCTTCTGTCTGTTACTCATTCAGACTCATTACACCGCTATCTCCACAATGAAGACAACAGAACCACTACAGGGATGACAAATGTGCTCATTCATTTACTTTATGCAACGAAAGCATTTGAAGAAGCTGAAAGATCAATCACCAGACAGATGCATTTTTTTTCATAGTGCAGCCACAATGAATGTGGCTCATGGTAATGTTGGAATCTGTCATACCTCAGTGTTCAAACATGGACTGTGATAAGCAGGTGAGACATCTCACTCTGGGCTGGTTGGCATCAGTGGGCACCAGGAGCCTCAGACCATGTTCCTTTCCATTAGTGAACACTGAGGTCAGTGCAGACTGGATAGAAAAACTGCCAGCTGATTCAGCAGCACCAACCGCTGCTGTGGCTAGGAGGAGAACAGACCTGGGCACCACGGAGGTGGGAGAGAGCAAACAGGGTGGGGCTCAGGAAATTGAGGAGGGAGGAGATAGTGGGTCAGCATCAGATCACAGTGGAAGTGAAGGCTGAGGCTACAGGGCTTAGTGTTGTGATGATGCTGTTCCTTTAACAAGGTTACTTTGTCCTTGGCTTTTTTTCCAGGTAGATTGTAAAAGACAGACTCTGAAAAGTCAAAGTTTGAAGGGTTTTAGGGCCAAATTGATTATAGCTAACAGATACTGCCTCAGAAAAAAGACTTTAGGAAAAAAACACTGTACAATGAAAGGGGAGTGGCCAGTTCTCCCCACTCAGCTTTTCTCTGGTTTGATTTGGTCTGGCTGTTCATTCAAAGCAGTCAGTCAGTGTTATGAAACTGCTGGACCCAAAGAAACATGTCTATGCTGATCCTCCCTCTCTCTGACCTCTCTCCTGTAAGACCCTTTGTTTGATTTTACCTTTATGTGCCAAGAAGTGTTTCTGGGGATTGTTGCAAGTATTTGTAACAGCATCATTAAATTGGTATAGTCTGTTGGGTATTCGGATGGATTAAGTTATTCAGTATTCTATTTTCTTTCCTTTGCGTTTCACCCGGTAATCTTGTAAATAAATTCTGCTTTTTTTAAAACTAAGTGGTTTGACCAGCTGCATCCCTCCTGGAATATCTGTTACCCCCCCTTAAAACAACTGGCATAAGTTAGAGTCTGGGTTACTTTTTTGACATGTTTTGATGGGGTCTGGTCTGGTCCATAATGGTGTTCATATCCAACTGCCGATGGTGAGGCCAGGTCCCAGGGTGTGGAGGTTTGGATCATGGGACGGGGTGGTTATTGAGGTGTAGGGTTAGAGGTTATGTGGGTTAGAGGTCAGGTCCTAGATTCCGTTCTGTTACCCTGATACAATCTGCTGATAACGCACATAAGGCAATGTTTTTTGCTGCACTTTGGTACAGGTGACAGTCAAAAATCAAATCAAATCAAGTATGCGGGGTTTGGATGTCAGATCTTGGTAGGGTCATGTGGAGGTTTGTACTCTGATTGGTCAGATATGGAACCTTGTTGAAGAAGGCCAGAATGTGCTAATTCCCCTCATCTCGACTGCAGCATCAGCACTGTTGTTGCTAACTTGAAGATAATTTCAGCATTTACCTCATTGATTCAGATCGGCGTGGAGCAGATGAAGTGAAACCGTGTAACTGGAGCTTGGATTCAGCAGGTTAACACCTTCTAGGTGTAATTACTGCCAAATCTCAGCCAGCATTGAGAAATGAATGGCTCCAGTGACTAACGTTACCTTTCCAGTGGTTGACTTCAATAGGAGAGCTCACTAGATCAGGCTGCTTTCCCAAATTGTGATCCCACACTTGCTGGCATGGATACTGACTCATCCATATTGACATTGCACCCTGAAAGCTGGCAACTTGTGAAGGAATTTCTACCTTGTATAAGAACATAAGCTCATCAGAGCAAGGAGCAGGGGTAGGCAACTTAGCTCCTGGAGATTGCTCCTCATTTAATACAATCATGGCTAATCTCATCCTGGTCTCAACTCCAGTTTCCTGGCAATTCCCCATAACCTTTAACCCATTGCTAATTTTAAAAATCTGCCTCACTCTTCCTTAAATTTATTCAGCATTCTGGCATCTTCTACACTCTGGGCTAATGAATTCCATAGATTCACAACCCTTTGACAAAAGTAGTTCCTCACATAGAACATAGAGTATAGCACATTGCAGCGTAGTGCATGCCCTTCGGCCCTCAATGTTGCACCGACCTGTGAAGCCAATCTGAAGTCCGTCTAACCTACACTATTCCCTTCTTGCTCATATGCCTATCCAATGACCATTTAGATGCCCTTAGGAGCCTCCTACTGTTGATAGAACATAGAACATTACAGCGCAAAAGCAATGACAAACAGAGGCCCTGCAAGTGTGAAACCATTATTTGTAAACCCCAATGCCGCACAATTACATCTCTCCTCTAAATCTGTTGCCCCTTATCCTAACGCTATGATGTCTTGCTCTCTAGATTGCCCCACATTAGGAAGCATCCTCTCCTTTGTCAGTTCCATCTTATGCAAGTCAATTAGATCTCCCGCCATCTTTCCAAAATCTTGCAGATATAGGTCAAACTGTTCATTGTCATAAGACAAGCCTTTCATCTCTGTGTGCTTTACACAGAGCAGCATTGAAATAAATGGATTACAGTAAGTCCTTTGACAGCACCTTCCAACCCTCTAGTTACAAGGACAAGGGCAGCAAATGAATGGGAACACCATAACTTGCAAGTTTCCCTCAAAACCACACACCATCTTGACTTGGAACTGCACTGCCATTATAGTCACTGGATCAGAGCTTGGAGCTCCCTTCCTAATAGCCCCATGTGCGCCCCTACACCCCATGGACTACAGAGTTCAAGAAAGCAGCTTACTACCTTCTACAGGGCTATTAGGAATGGGCAATTAATGCTGAGGTAGCCGGCAATGCCCATTCCCAATGAAGGATAACAAGAAGAGCAGTCATTACTGCAGTTTACGATTCTAATTGTTTACGGTTCAAATTTTGCAGCAAAATGCAACTGATGCCCAAGCAACTTTATGGTGGGGAAAATTATAGAGGGCATCGATTACCAATCCTGTCAGCAGTACCTTTCACTGTTATTGGTTTACACAGGGGGGTATTAAATGAGGAACTGCTTTGTACGCAGAAGACAGGATACAACACCACCATAAGAGGGTTCCTGGTTGAAAAGTAAATTGAATTAATTGAAAGCTAACACCGTGCACCCGGCAGCATCTGCTCCGTGTGTGATCATAATATCTAATAACAATTCAAAGAGAGTCACATCTAGGAATAATCAGCAAAGTGCTCTCTGGTGGGTTATTTGCTGCGTCTCTGATTCTGTTCTGTTACAATCTATCACCTCTTCTTTAGCTTATCATGTGGCAGCCACTTCCAAAATTAGAAATAACTTTCCCACAGAACCTTTCCATTTCATTAAACTGATTCTAATTAACCACTGGATCCATGCTGCAGGTTGACATTATAGAAATAACTGAAGAAAGCAGTAATTGACCATTTAATATGGAAGGTGATTTGTGTTGACAGCTGACTTAATAGAGACATTTGAAGGCTTTGAAACAAAATTGCTGTGCGTTGATCTTAAAAAGTGTCAAAACATGGGCATTTAATCAGCAAAGTTGTTCAGTCGGTGTCTTTTACACAGCCAACTCTCAGCTCTTTGGAACAAAGTCAGGATGGTTCTAACACTTCATGATACATTGAAGACTATGTGCAACTTTGCAAACACAACATTAGTAGATGCTTCTATCAATGTTCATTAATCTTACTGCAGCCGCAAGAGGTACCTCGCCTCTCAGCTAATTCAAAGGGCCCTTTGACACCAAGTTATCCTCATTATCCCTATAACCCTTAATTCCACTACCTTGCAAACGCCCATCCAATTGTGTCTTGAATATATTTAATGAAGCTGCCTCTACTGCTTCCTTCAGCAAAGAACTCCATAGATTTACTACTCTCTGGGAAAAGCAGTTCCTCCTCACCTCTGTCCTAAATCTATTCCCCCTAATCGTGAGGCCCCCTAATCCTAGTGTCACCCATCAGTGGAAACAACTTGCCTGCCTTTACCTTATCTACCCCTTTCATAATTCTTTATGTTTCTATAAGAACCCCTCCCATGCTTCTAAATTCTAGTGAGTACAGTCCCAGGGGGCTCAACCCCTCCTCATAGGGTAAGCCCCTCATCTCTGGAATCAACCTGCATGTATATCCTTCCTCAGGTAAGGAGACCAAATCTGCGCAGAATACTCCAGGTATGGCCTCACCAATACCTTGTACAATTGCAACAGAACCTCCCTGCTCTTAAATTCAATTCCTCCAGCAATAAAACCCAATATTCCGTTTGCCTTCCTGATTACCTGTCGCACCTGCAAATCAACTGTTCGCGATTCATGTACGAGAACTGCTAAAACCCCTCTGCACAACAACGTGCTGCAATCGTTCATCATTTAAATAATACTCTGACCTACTATTTTGACTTTCAAAGTGGATAAACCTCACATTTACCAACATTGTACTCCATCGGCCAGACCTTTGCCCACTCACTTCCTCTACCTAAATCTCTCTGCAGACCCTCCACATCCTCTGCACCGTTTGCCTTTCCACACCAGGAGATAGGACAGATAGAGATGTAGGGTTGAGGGTATGTTGGAGTGGATGGGAGAAATTGAATGGGGTAAGGAAGTTGAGGGGGTTTGAAAGTGGAGCGGGGAATCCAGGGTGGGTGCTGAAGCCAGGCGATGAGGTAACAGGGATGGTGTCAGCAGGGAAGGTCGGTTGTGCTGAGGATAGAGGGGTCAGGTGTGGAATGGGGGAGGGCTGTTCAGTTCCCCTGGGAGGTGGGAGAGGTGGGGGGCGCGGGAGTGCAGGAGCTGAGTCCCACAGGGGTGCTGGGAGATAGGAGGCCAGCTACAAAATCCCGGTCATCTGCTTTTAACAAGGCTCTCACATGTTGTAGGGTGGAGTGAGTGACCCTGCAAGGCTCCCCCCAAAATCTCTGGCATCGGGAACAGCTTTGGGAAGTCAGTGTGTTGACCATCTTCCTGATCTTGCGTTCTGGCTGCCCACACTCGTGGTATTGGCAGAGGCCAACATTCAGCCCTTTCAAACTACCATTGTGGAACAGGAGCATCCTGTCCAGTCTGAAGACAAACACAAAATCATACATGATGCCTGGCATTCCTTATTTCCATAGAGACAAAAAAAACTGCATATGCTGGAATCCAAGGTACACAGGCAGGAGGCTGGAAGAATACAGCAAGCCAGGCAGCTTCAGGTGGTGGAGAATTCAACATTATGGGTGTAACCCTTCTTCAGGACTAGGGGTGGGTGTGGGGGGAGCTACAGATAAAGGGGCAGGCGGGGGCAGGGTGGTGAGGTAGGGATAGGTGAACACAGGTCGAGGGTACAACCTGGTTGGTCGATGAGAGGAATGAATACGGTTAGTGACTGAGAGGAGTGGAAGGGAGGGGGAGGGGCTGGGAAAGGAGTTGAGGAATGGGAAGGGAGGTTATCTGAAATTAGAGAGCTCAACGTTGAGTTGTCTGGGCTGTAGGCTGCCCAGGCGGAGGATGAGATGTTGTTCCTCCAATTTGCGGTTTGATTCACTGTGGCAATGGAGGAGGCCAAGGATGGTCATGTTGGAAAGGGAGTGGGAAAGGGAGTTAATATGGACGGTGACTGGTAGTTCCGGTCAGCCCCTGCGGGCCCAGCTGAGATGCTCAACAAACCATCTTGTTATTTTCATTACAGGCTTTTGTTTTCAAATGTTGACATTGTCCTTGAGTGCTTGGAAAGTGTAAACCAGTTTTGATATCCTTTGTAAATGTGCTTTTATACTTCTTTCTGCAACTCTGGCTCTCGTTTTCACCTTACTTGCTGTTCTCAACGTCTCTCCCAATTCCCCAAACTGACACGATTCTTCACAATTTACTGTGTTCTTCCCTTTATTTCATGTTCTCTTTCACCTCTTGCATTGCCCGTGGCTGTTTGGTTTAGTGGGGAGAACTCTTTCTCTTTCGGTGTCGCCACCCTGGATTACGCTACATCCTGCTTGGAGTACCTCCCGTTCTTCACCTGAAGTTTCAACCAATCATCCTGTTAATGTGATCAAAATCTCGATCATGAGGTGCTGGTTGTACATGTGAGAGAGGTTGGTCAACATCTAGAAAGTGGATATTGGTGGAAATCATTGCAGTTGAATGTCACAATGTCTTTGCTTTCTTCAATTTGGTTCGATTTACTATTATCACTAGGTACAGTGAAAAGTTTTGTTTTGTGTGCAGTACAGGCAGATCATACTGCACATAGATCAGAGGTGGTAGAACAGAGTGAGGAACACAATGTTACAGCTGCAGAGAAGGTGCACAAAGAGTGAGATCAACATTTAAATTTGAAATTTGAGAGGTCCATTCAGAAGTCTGATAACAGCGAGGAAAAAGCTGCTCTTGAAGACTATTGGTACATGTGTTTGAGCTTTTCAACCTTCTTCCTGATGGAAGAGGCTGGAAGAGATTATAACAAGGGTGGGAGGGGTCTTTGATGATGTTGGCTGCCTTCCTGAGAGGCAGTGAGGAGTTTAGATGGAGTCAATAGCTAGGAGGCTGGTTTGTGTGATGGACTGGGCTATGCTCACAACTCTCTGAGGTTTCTTATGGTCCTGGGCAGACCACTTGCCACGCCAAACCATGATACACCCAGACAGAAAGCTTCATTACATAATAGGGTGGCAAGGTGGCACAGTGGTTAGCACTGCTGCCTCACAGCACCAGGGTCTCAGGTTTAATTCCAGCCTCGGGCGACTGTCTGTGTGGAGTTTGCACATTCTCCTCGTGTCTGCGTGGGTTTCTTCCGGGTGCTCCGGTTTCCTTCCACAGCCAGGTGAATTGGCCATGTTAAATTGCCCATAGTGTAAGGTGCATTAGTCAGAGGGAAATGGGTCTGGGTGGGTTACTCTTCAGAGGGTTAGTGTGGATTGGTTGGGCTGAAGGGCCTGTTTCCACACTGTAGGGAATCTAATCTAAGCAACTACATCATTGTTCTTCCACCTTTAGATTTTCTTTCCAAGTAGAGCTCCTGATGTGGACCCATATGATTCAGCCATAACGCTAACATTCAAAGGCACAAGGCAAACATAAAATTTGGGGAAGGCTATGTAGAGTTGAGAAGATAGAAGGCAATTGAGAAGTTGAATTGAAGTGTTACATTTTGGGAAAGCAAATCTTAGCAGGACTTTTACACTTCACGGTAAGGTGCTAGGGAGTGTTGCTAAACAAAGAGACCTTGGAGTGCAGGTTCATAGTTCCTTGAAAGTGGAGTCGCAGGTAGATAGGATAGTGAAGAAGGTGTTTGGTATGCTTTCCTTTATTGGCCAGAGTATTGAGTACAGGAGTTGGGAGGTCATGTTGCAGCTGTATAGGACATTATTTAGGCTACATTTGGAACATTGTGTGCAATTCTGGCCTCCTTCCTATCGGAAAGATGTTATGAAACTTGAATGGGTTCAGAAAAGATTTACAAGGATGTTGCCAGGGTTGGAGGATCTGAGCTACAGGGAGAGGCTGAACAGGCTGGGGCTGTTTTCCCTGGAGCATCGGAGGCTGAGGGGTGACCTTATGGTGGTTTATAAAATTATGAGAGCATGGGTAGGGTAAACAGACAAGGTCTTTTCCCTGAGACGAGGAAGACCAGAACTAGAGGGCACAGGCTTAGGGTGAGAGGGGAAGGATTTAAAAGGGACCTAAGTGGCAACTTTTTCACACAGAGGATGGTACGTGTATGGAATAAGCTGCCAGTGGAAGTGGTGGAGGCTGGTACAATTACAGCATTTAAAGGACATTTGGATGGGTATATGAATAGGAAGGGATTAGAGGGATATGGGCCAAGTGCTGGCAAATGGGACTAGATTAGGTTGGGATATCTGATCAGCATGGATGAGTTGGACTGAAGGTTCTGTTTCTATGCTGTACATCTCTGTGACTCTACAACTCTATGGAAGCAATAAGTGCAAAGAGTGCAGTCTGATTCCATGGTGCCTTCCTAGAATGTTAGCTGAGGGTTATGAGGGCCTGGGGAATATTCTCTTGACTAGCAAATGGGGAGGAACTCTGAGGCACCCACCCGGAAAGTGTGGATGGAAAGTTCCCAAAACAAGTCCCACTGAAACTTGGAGGCTGCACAGGATGTACTTTAATGTAGTACCTCACCTCACCATTTATCCACCCACCAGCCCCACCTTTACCCTTCTCCCCCACTGTCACAAAATCTTTGATCCAATGGACAAGCTCATCCTGTCGCACAAATTTGTCAATTTGTTCATTTTGCTCCTGTAGTGGCGAGAGCGATCAGCAGGGGGAAGTAGAGAGCTGTAGGTGATCTTCCAGCTCACTGACAACTCACGAGGATCTGAGGAAGAGGCATTGGAAGTTGATTGGTCCCAGACAACCCAGTTAATGAAGTCAGATTTGGAGTAGGATGGGAGCAGCAGCAATTAAATCTGCTTCCAGCTTTGAAGCAATTGGAGAAGATGTCATTATGGCAGCTCTATGTGATCCTCACTTGGCTGAACTCCAACCACACATTGAGGGGGTAGGAGAACCTGTGGTTGACAAGCTCCCCCAAGTTCCCTGGGCTTTTCAGATTGCCATATGTTTGCATTCGATGACATCCTGTATCCATGGGGATCCAATCTGAACCATGACATGCCCTCACTCTGGTTGGCAATGCTGCAACCAGGCACCAATTTTCGTGTATTTGCGACGGCAACATGGACCAACTCTCAAGATTAACCCACCTCAAACTGGGGATGTTCAGTTGTACCCAGCAGCCTTCAGGTCCTGCAATATTCAAGAACTAACGGGAAGGCGATGACAAGATGGAGAATGGGGACCCTCTCGTTCAGAAGTGTCTCTCTGCAGTTTCTCTTCAAGGTTGCATGGGAATGGCGAAAGGTCCTTTTCCTAAAGAATCATAGAATCACTACAGCAGGCCATTCAGCCCATCAAATCCACTTGGACCCTCCAAGGAGTATCCCATCCAAAGAGTACCCCTTTTCTGTAACCCCACATTTTCCATGGCTAACTCACCTAGCCTGCATATGCCTTGACACTATGGGCAATTTTCTAGGGTCAATCCACCAAACCTGCACATCTTTGGACTGTGGGAGGAAACCGGAGTCCCAAAGGAAACCCACACAGACACGGGGAGAATGTGCAAAGTCACACAGGCAGTTGCCTGAGGCTGGAATTGAACCCAGGTCCCTGGTGCTATGAGGCAGCAGTGCTAACCACTGAGCCACCATGCCACCCAGAAGAAGATCACCTGGTTAAGGCAGTCTGGAGGGAGGTTGGCAGCGGAGGTTAGCGTCGTCTAGAGTCCCAAGAGCATTACTGAGTCCAGTGGAAGTGGCAGTGCCCCACACTCTGACAGGGTGAACCAGACTGAGAGATGAAATGCTGGAGTTGTCAGGAAGCAATCCATGATGAGGGGACTAGTCGGCCAGGTGGGTGAATGAATAGCACAGCCCAGCATCAGCACTCATCTCAGGAGAAACATCTGCATGTGGGGGGGGGGAAGTGACAGCGCCCTCAGAGTCATTCCAGAGTGGGCGGGCGAGACACCATCAAGCGGGAGGTCCCATCAGAGACCTGAGGAATGCGAGGGGACAAAGAGATGGTGGGGCGGTCACATTGCCCTCTGTGTGCAGGTGAAGAGTGCCCGCGCTGTGAAAGGGACCGTGAAAGCGGGTGGAGGAGTGCCAGGTAGATGAGCCCTGACAACCACTGAGGAAAATGGCCTTGCGCCAGTCAGAGACCAGAGGGGAAGCCCCTCACTGTGGGAGAGTTCAGAGAGATGGACAATGAAGGTGAGAAGGTGGCACATTCCAGCCCTGGGCAGGACTGTAAAAGTATGAACACTATATGTACATATATTTAATGTGTTGTATGCATTTAATATATATTTTCCCTCCCTGTCTTAATAGTCACCAGAAATAACAACCAGGAAACAGTGAAAAACCTTTTCCACTAATCGTTATGAAATGACAAGAATAGCCGTAGCCAATAGATCCATAATTGTTAAACTCAGACGGTGTTAAGCAGATCAAACGTGTCACCTGAGAGGGTAGGAGAGGTGGGTATTTCTCAACATTTAAGAAGCGTCTGGATGTGCAGTTAAAAGGCCAGGTTATGGTCGGTTAAAAGATGTTGTGAAACTTGAAAGGGTTCAGAAAAGATTTACAAGGATGCTGCCAGGGTTGGAGGATTTGAGCTACAGGGAGAGGCTGAACAGGCTGGGGCTGTTTTCCCTGAAGCGTCGGAGGCTGAGGTTTACAAAATCATGAGGGGCATAGATAGATAAATAGACAAAGTCTTTTCCCTGGGGTGGGGGAGTCCAGAACTGGAGACCATAGGTTTAGGGTGAGAGGGGAAAGATATAAGAGAGACCTAAGGGGCAACCTTTTCACGCAGAGGGTGGTACGTGTGTGGAATGAGCTGCCAGAGGAAGTGGTGGAGGCTGGTACAATTGCAACATTTAAAAGACATCTGGATGGGTATATGAATAGGAAGGGTTTGGAGGGATATGGGCCGGGTGCTGGTAGGTGGGACTAGATTGGGTTGGGATATCTGTTCGACATGGATGAGTTGGACTGAAGAGTCTGTTTCCATGCTGCACATCCCTATACCTCTATGACTCTATAAGTGCAGATAAATGGCATTGGTGTTGTTTGGAGTCTATCGGTTTGCATAGACATGATGGGCCAAAGGGCCTTTTTCTATGCTCTAGGACTCTAGGTTGAATACTGTTAAACATCAGTTGGTTAGCAATGGGATATGTTGCAATCTCAACAACAATCCCAGTTGACAATGTCTTATGTGTCAGTTCTAACGTCAGGTTTTCACCTAAACTACCATTTAAAGACACCTTCCCTATCAAATATCGAAAGAATTGAGTTGCTTCTTCCAACACAAGAGGTCGATTAGTCTTGTATCTTCGTATCACAGGGGAAATGTGAAGCCAACGTCTCGATGTGTCAGCAAGTGTTTTCATCAAAACCTGCTCTGTCATTAAGTTGCGTCACTGGCCACTTGAGTGATGAAAATCCTCTCGTGTGTCAGGCGAGAGGAAAATTTACTCTCCTGCCTCGAACAGGGTGTTGGAAGAATTTTAAAAATACATAGTGCTATTCTGACTTTCTTCTCTCCTTTCCGAAGGCAGTAAATCTTGTGGTGACTCTCATTTTCACTATCGTGTGCCAATTGCGTGAGTGCTGATGGGCCCATTAGAATTGAGTTAAAGCGTATGTCCAGCTATCTCCTATATACATCTTGTTTTAAGGTGCTTGATTTTCAGTGTTTGATATTAATATTAATATTCTTTAAATGTATTCAGATGTAATATCTTTCACATGTGCTGTTGGGTTTTATCCAGTACCAAAACTGAAAGGAGACTTTTGTGTTGAACATGAGACTGTATGCACTGCAGTAAATCTCAAAATGAGAACAAGCATTTCAAGGTCGGAGCACTTAGAAAGCTCCTGTAGGATACAGGGTAATTTGCTTGATTATATTCCTTTTAGCGTTGATGTGTCAGGATGTAAGGCAATTGATCTCTTTCGAGTGCAGTGTGGATCATGTCTTTGACCTGGCAATTATCTTGTGACTGTGCTCCAAAATGAAGTCAGGAGCCTGAGCTGAAATCGTCAGAAAATGTAATGAGGTCCTCAGGAAGAGGAAATCTCACTCAGCTTCAATTTGGACTTTCACAATTTATACCTTTAATATGTCACATGGTGCAATGAGAAATCCAGCCTGAGGTGATTTGTATGAACATGGGTTTGAAAAGGCAAGTTAGAAACACGTTGAAAAGTGTCTGAGAAAGTTTGAGTATTATTCCAGGCTGCAGGTACACCATGAGCAAGTTGCCACCTGTCTGTCTGAAAGGAAAGTAGCTGTGATTATAGAATCCATACAGTGTGGAAGCAGCCCACTGAGCCCACGCCAACCCTCCGAACAGCATCCCACCCAATCCCTGTAATCCTGCATTTCCCATGGCTAATCCACCTAGTCTGCATGTCTTTGGACTGTGGGAGGAAACCAGGGCACCCAGAAGAATCCTATGCAGACAATGTGCCAACTCCACACAGAGAGTCACGCAGGACCGCAATCGAACCCAGGTTCCTGGTGCTGCAAGGCAACAGTGCGAACCACTGAGCCGCCATGCCAGCTATACCAAATGGATAATTCTCTGAATCTGTGAATGGGGGATATCTGCATCAACCAATCTGAAACAGAAAGCTGCCATTGTGAAACACTGGGACAGTGCACCTCCCATGTATAAGCACTTGCTACCCTGAAAGCTGTTGTGGTGCAATGGCAGTGTCTCTCCCTCTGGGCCAGTCATTCTGGGTTCATAATCCCACCTGTCCTGGAGGTGTGTCAAAATGCATTTGAGCAATTTGCTTAAATTGAGAATGGATAAGGTGCAGGAGTAAGCAATTTTGTCATGTCATTCAGTTGTGGCAGATCTCATCTCAACTTTCCTACTTAACTCTTCAACCTGCTACTAAATTAAAAATGTATCTCCTCCTGACATTTACTCAATATCCCAGCATCCATGAAACTCTGGGGGAGTAAATTCCACAGATTCACTATCCTTTGAGAGAAATAATTTCTCCTCATCTCTGTTTTAAATCTGCAATCTCTTATCTTAAAACTATGATCTCTCATTTTAGATTGTCCCACACGAGGAAACATCCTCTCTCTGTCAACACTGTTAGTCCCTTTTAACATCTTATATATCTCAATTAGATCTCCTCTCATTCTTCTAAAGGGAGTATAGACCTTAACTGCTCAATCTCTCTTCATAAAACAAACTCCTCACCTCTGGAATCAATCTAGTGAACCTTCTGTGAGCTGCCTCTCATTATAACTACATCCCCCTTCAAGTAAGGGGACCAAACACTGTCTGCGATTCTCCAGGTATGGTCTCACTAACTGAAAAATGTGTTGCTGGAAAAGCGCAACAGGCCAGGCAGCATCCAAGGAGCAGGAGAATCGACGTTTTGGGCATAAGCCCTTCTTCAGGAATGAGGAAGGTGTGCCAAGCGGTCTAAGATAAAAGGCAGGAAGGAGGGACTTGGGGGAAGAGCGTTGGGAATGCGATAGGTGGAAAGAGGTTAAGGTGAGGGTGATAGGCCGGAGAGGGGGTGTGTGCGGAGAGGTCGGGAAGAAGATTGCAGGTCAAGAAGGTGGTGCTGAGTGCAAGGGTTGGGACTGAAATAAGGTGGGGGGGGAGGGGAAATTTGGAAGCTGGAGAAATCTGCATTCATCCCTTGTGGTTGGAGGGTTCCTAGGCGGAAGATGAGGCACTCTTCCTCCAGGCGTCGTGGTGCCATGGTCTGGCGATGGAGGAGGCCAAGGACTTGCATGTCATTGGCGGAGTGGGAAGGGGAGTTAATGTGTTCAGCCACGGAGCGGTTGGGTTGGTTCGTGCGAGTGTCCCAGAGGTTTTCCTGAAACGTTCCGTAAGTAGGCAGCCTGTCTCCCCAGTGTAGAGGAGGCCACATCGGGTGCAGCGGATGCAGTAAATAATGTGTGTGGAGGTGCAGGTGAATTTGTGATGGATATGGAAGGATCCCTTGAGGCCTTGGAGGGAAGTGAGGGGGGTAGGTGTGGGAGCAAATTTTGCATTTCTTGCGGTTGCAGGGGAAGGTGCCGGGAGTGAAGGTTGGGTTGGTGGGGGGTATGGACCTGACGAGGGAGTCGCAGAGGGAGTGGTCTTTCCGGAATGCTGATAGGGGAGGGGAGGGAAATATACCCCTGGTAATGGGGTCTGTTTGGAGGTGGCAGAAATGATGAAGGATGATACGATATATCTGGAGGTTGGTGGGGTGGGAGGTGAGGACCAGTGGGGTTCTGTCCTGGTGAGGATTGGAGGGGCGGGGCTCAAGGGCGGAGGAGCGGGAAGTGGAGGAGATGCGGGTGGAGAGCATCGTCAACCACGTCTGAGGGGAAATTGCGGTCTTTGAAGAAGGAGGCCATTTGGGTTGTTGGGTATCGGAATTGGTCCTCCTGGGAGCAGATGCGGCGGAGGCAAAGGAATTGGGAATATGGTCTCACTAACACCTTGTACAGTTGCAACAATACTTCCCTGCTTTCATAATCTATCCCTTTAGCAATAAATGCCAAAATTCCACTTGCCCTCCTTATTACCTGCTGTACCTACATATTAGTTTGCTGTCATTCATGCACAAGAACACACAGATCCCTCTGCACCGAAGCACTGTGAAGTTTCCCTACATTTTATTCCTCTGACCAAAATGGATAACTTCACACTTATCCACGTTAAACGTTATTATACTCTTAGAATCGGGGTCACATAGAGTGGGAGAGAAGATCGCGAGGATGCTGCCTGAAGACATGGACACAGCTGCATCATGGGAGGTTGTGGCATGTGGAATCTTTGATTCAGAGCCATTTACACTAAAGGATGCCCTATGCACTGTTCAATAAAGACCTGACCACACTAGTCCAATTTTCCAGCTCTTGACTCCATGTCCCTGGAATCTATGGCAATGCAAGTGAATAAAAATATTGTTTAAAGCTTAAAATGGTTACTAACTCAACTAACCTTTCAGGCAGACAGTTCCAAATTCCCAGCATCCTCAGAGTGAGCAAAAGTTATCCTTAACTCTCCCTGTAACCTTCTTCCTCCACTTACTCTCTTGTAAGTACATCACTCCTTAGACATGGAGACCAAATGGTGGGCGGCACGGTGGCTAGCACTGCTGCCTCACAGCGCCAGAGACCTGGGTTCAATTCCCGCCTCAGGCGACCTCCTGTGAGGAGTTTGCACATTCTCCCCGTGTCTGCGTGGGTTTCCTCTGGGTGCTCCGGTTTCCTCCCATAGTCCAAAAATGTGCAGGTTAGGTGAATTGGCCATGCTAAATTGCCCGTAGTGTTAGATAAAGGGGTAAATGTAGGGGAATGGGTCTGGGTCGGTTGCTCTTCGGAGGGTCGGTGTGGACTTGTTGGGCCGAAGGGCCTGTTCCCACACTGTAATCAATCTAATCTAATCAAATCTGTACACAATAATTCTGGTAAGGTCACACCAAGGCTCAAGACAACTACAGCAAAACATTTCACTTTTGTAGTGAGTTGCTCTTCCACTAGAGGCTAATGACATTTGCCTGTATTAACAATCACTGATACCCTTAGTGACTTACGAAAAAGGACATTAAGGACCCTTTGGAAATCAACACCTCCCAGCCTCTTGACATTTAAGAAATATTTGATCTTGCTGTTTTTTTCCTGCACTACAGTGGGTAAGTTCACACATTATATTCCATCTGCCATGAGCTTGTTCGTTCACTCAGGCTGCCCAGTTGGATCCTCCTCCAACTTACATTCCCACCTAGTTTTGCATAATCAACAAATATGGATACTCTCGCCCAAACTATTGATATAGGTTGCTACACAAGGTGCTAGCTAGACCCCACCTATGAACAGTTTTGATCTCCCTATGTAAGAAAAGATACACTGGCTTAGGAGGCAGTCCAGAGAAGGATCACTAGGCAGATATTGGGTATGTAGGGATTGTCTCGTGTGGGGAGATTCAGCAGGTTGGGTCTGTACTCATTGGAATATAGAAGAATGAGAGGCGGCCTCACTGGAACATAAAAGATTGTTAGAGCACTTGATAAGGTTGATGTGGAATGGTTACTTCACTTTGTGTCTAGAACCAGAAAGTGTAGTCTCAGAGTAAGGGAGATTTAAGACAGGGATGAGAAGGATTTTTCCTTTCTCTGAGGATAGTGAATATTTGGAGTCACAGACCTTTCGGCCCAACTCGTCTAGGTCGGCCAGGTTTCCTGAACGGAACTAACTTGCATTTGGTCCATATCCCTGAAAACCTTTCCTATCCATGTAACTTCCAAATTTCTTTTAAATGTTGTAACTGTATTTGCCTCTACCATTTCCTCTGGCAGCTCGTTCCATACACGTGCCACCCTGTGTGTGCAAAAGTTGCCCCTGAGGTCCCTTTTGAATATTTCCCCTCTCACCCCAAACCTATGCCCTTTAGTTTTTGACTCCCCTACTTTGTGGAAAAGCCCTTGGCTTTTCACCTGATCTATGCCCCTCATGATTTATAAACGTCCATGAGGTCATCCCTAGGCCTTCTACCCTCCAGTGAGAAAAGTCCCAGATTACCCAGGGTCTCCTTATATCTCAAACCCTTTAGTCTCGTTAACATTTTTGTCAATCTTTTTCTGCACCATTTCCAGTTTAATAACATTCTTCCTAAAGGAGGGCGACCAGAATTGTACGTTGACTCCATGGATGCCGCCTGACTGGCTGTGCTTTTCCAGCGCCACACTTCCCCAACTACTATATTCAATGTTCTGAGGAAGATGGAGTACACAAGTTGGCAAACCATGTTGCAGCCTTATAAAACCCTTGCTAAGCTGCATTTTGAGTATTGTATGAATTTTGTTCAGCACATTACTAGAAGAACGTGGAAGCTTTGGCGAGAGTACAGGGAAGGTTCACCAGGATGTTACTTGGTCTCGAGGACATTGGCTATGAGGAAAGGTTATAAAACGAGGATTGTTTTCACTGGAAAGATGGCGGCTGAGAGGGGATCTGATAAAAGTCTGCAAAATTATGACAGGCATAAATAAGGTGGATGGTCAGAGGCTTTTTCCCAGGGTTGAAGTTTCAATTACCAGGGGGCACAGGTTCAAGGTGAGAGGGGGGAAAGTTTAAGGAAGATGTGAGAGGGAAGCTTTTCACACAGAGTGTGGTGGGAGCCTGGAATGCATTGCCAGAAGAGGTGGTGGAAGCAGACACATTGGTGACATTTAAGAGGCATCTGGATGTTTACATGAACAAGGAGGGAATAGAGGGATATGGACCAAATAAAGGCAGAAGGTTTGTTTTTTTAGTTTAGTTAGGGCATGATGATCGGCACAGGCTTGGAGGGACGAAGGGCCTGTTCCCGTGCTGTACTTCTCTTTTGTTTTGTTTCTTTGGTTACTTGTCCATACCAATCAGATGTCCTAAATTAATCCATTTCGCAGGATTTGAGGCTGATTTGTACCAGCCTCCACCACTTCCTCTGGCAGCTCATTCCATACACACTCCACCCTCTGCGTGAAAAAGCTGCCCCTTTTATATCTTTCCTCTCTCACCTTAAACCAATACCGTCTGGTTTTAGACCTCGGCTATTCACTCTACCCATGCCCCTCGTGATTTTATAAGCTTCTATAAGGTCACCCCTCAGCCTCCAACACTCCAGGTAAAACAGCCCCAGCCTGTTCAGCCTCTCCCTGTAGCTCAAACCCTCCAACCCTGGCAACAGCCTTGTAAATCTTTTCTGAACTTTTTCAAGTTTCTCAGCATCCTCCCTATAGCAGGGAGACCAAAATTGAACAAAGTATTCCAAAAGTGGCCAAACCAATGTCTTGTACAAGCGCAACATGATCTCCCAACTCCTATACTCAATGCTCTGTCCAATAAGGGCAAGCATACCAAATGCCTTCTTCACTATCCTATCTAGCTGCGACTCTACCTTCAAGTTACTGTGAACCTGCACTCCAAGGTCTCTTTGTTCAGCCACACTCCCCAGGACCTTACCATTAAGCGTATAAGTCCTGCCCTGATTTGTCTTTCCAAAATGCAACACCTCACATTTATCTAAACTCCATCTGCCACTCCTAAGCCCATTGGCCTATCTGATTAAGATCTCTTGCTCAGTGCAACAAGAATTTCCAGACGAAGGAACCTACAGGATTAGTATCAGTTTAAATCCATCACTGTTAGGCTGGACCTTTAGTGCTGTGACCTGTTGCATGGGGTCATGGCTCTGATAGGGGTAATGTTGAGAAATCATTAAGCTCCACCTGATCTACTCATGTCAGACTCACTTAGATGGGAATAAGACAACTAGGAGAAAGTGAGGACTGCAATTGCTGGAGAGTCAGAGTCGAAAAGTGTGGCACTGGAAAAGCACAGCAGGTCAGGCAGCATCTGAGGAGCAGGAGAGTCAATATTTTGGGCAAACAGCCCAAACTGTCAACTCTCGGCCTGAAATGTCGACTCTCCTGCTCCTCAGATGCTGCCTGACCTGTTGTGCTTTTCCAGCATCACACTTTTCAACTGGAAACAAGGCAGAATAGTTTAGAATTTCAGGAAGCATTGACACCTAAGGGTCCCATGTTGACTCATAGTGCCAGAGACCAGGGTTCGATCCCAGCCTCAGGCGGCTGTCTGTGTGGAGTTTGTACATTCTCCATGTTTGTGCGGGTCCCTTCTGGTTTCCTCCCACAGTTCAAAGATGTACAGGTTAAGTGAATTGCCCGTGCTAAATTGCCCATTGTTCAGGGTTGTGTAGGTTAGCTGCATTGGTCAGGGATAAATGTAGGGGGAATGGATATGGGTGGGATACTCTTTAGAGGGTCTATGTGGGCATCGTGGGTCAAATGGTCTGCTTCCACACCGTAGGGATTCTATGATCCTATTATCCACGAGTCTCCTCACAGTCTGTGAAGGAAACGTCTAAGAAAGGTATGTTTGATTGACATATTCACACTCATTACAACACAGGTCTGAGGTAAGCAGGACTTGAACCTGGGTCTCCTGGCTGAGAGATAAGGACACTATCACTGTGCCACAATAACTTGGGTCTCATTGCTGTCATTCAGTAATCTGCATCCTGTTAAGAAAACAGCCTCTTGTTAAGAGTTAGTGGTGGTTAATCCTCTACCACTGGAAACCAATTAGGCCTTGAGCTGCAGTCAAAGGACAGAGGATTGGTGTCAGTATCCTTCTACTCACAGATGCCACAATTCCCATTGAGTTCAACTTAGCTCAAGCTCCTTGATTCCAGAGTTAGTTAATTGCTGGCTTGGTGTTGAAGGCAGTAATTCACACTTCACCTGTAGTAATCAACCCTTTTGTCCACGTACCAACCTCTGCTGTAATAGACAATAGACAACAGGTGCAGGAGTTGGCCATTCTGCCCTTCGAGCCTGCACCACCATTCAATATGATCATGGCTGATCATCCTTAATCAGTATCCTGTTCCTGCCTTATCTCCATAACCCTTGATTCCACTATCCTTGAGGGCTCTATCCAACTCTTTCTTAAGTGAATCCAGAGACTGGGCCTCCACTGCCCTCTGGGGCAGAGTATTCCACACAGCCACCACTCTCTGGGTGAAGAAGTTTCTCCACATCTCTGTCCTAAATGGTCTCCCCCGTATTTTTAAGCTGTGTCCTCTGGTTCGGCACTCACCCATCAGCGGAAACATGTTTCCTGCCTCCAGAGTGTCCAATCCTTTAATAATCTTATATGTCTCAATCAGGTCCCCTCTCAGTCTTCTAAACTCAAGGGTGTACAAGCCCAGTCGCTCCAGTCTTTCAGCGTAAGGTAGTCCCGCCATTCCAGGAAATGGCCTCATGAACCTACGCTGCACTCCCTCAATAGCCAGAATGTCTTTCCTCAAATTTGGAGACCAGAACTGCACACAATACTCAGTGTGGTCTCACCAGGGCCCTGGACAGCTGCAGAAGAACTCTTTGCTTCTATACTCAATCCCTCTTGTTATGAAGGCCAGCATACTATTAGCCTTCTTCACTACCTGCTGTACCTACATGCTTACCTTCATTGACTGGTGTACAAGAACACCCAGATCTCTTTGTACTGCCCCTTTACCTAAATTGATTCCATTAATGAAGGCACGAACCTGGATGGAAACCTGCAGACCCCAAGCCAAGCATTGCTGAGCAGATTATCGCTCAGTAAGCGCCACTTGATGACACTCTTGATGCCATCTTCCATCACTCAAATGAGACTGAGAGTCGATAGATGGGGTAGCTCATGGTCAGATTGGGATTCGTCCTAATGTTTGTGGTCAGGAATTACCCAAGCGATCTTCCACATTACTGAATGGATGGGAATTCTGTAACTGGGCTGGAACAGCTTGGCTTGGGACTAGCTGATTACTTGGCCTTTATTGAGGGCTGTAGAGAATCATTAGGTGGCCCTCTAATCTCCATGTTCAATGTTCTAACATCAAAAGAGCTGGCTGACCTGACTGACATGAGAGTTGTGCTGTGGACACTATACCCATTATGTATCACAGATAAGCATTCATTGTGGGAAAATTGCCACTCAGCAAATGGTGCTAGTGAGAAAAGATTATAGATTGACCTTCAAACAGATGCGAGTGATAAAAGGAATCTCTAAAATTAAAAGGGTAGGGTCAAATGGTCAACATAACAGAAGGGGAAGAAAGAGGGTCTTGTGGCACAGTGTTCATGTTCGCTTAGCCCAGAAAGCTTGGATTCACGTCCCCAGAGGTATGTCTGAATGGGCTGACAAAGTTAAAAATCACACAACACCAGGTTATAGTCCAACAGGTTTATTTGGAAGCACTAGCTTTCGAAGCACTGCTCCTTCATCAGGTGGTTGTGAAGCAGGACCATTAGACACAGAATTTATAACAAAAGATCTTTTGTTGCACAGAACTTTCTTATGCTCTTATTCTCCACAACCATCTGATGAAGGAGCAGCACTCTGAAAGCTAGTGCTTCCAAATAAACCTGTTGGACTATAACTGGGTGTTGTGTAACCAGGTCCGAGAGGCTTGCAGTCATATGAGTCCTGCCCAACCTCTTCCTCCCTTCCACCACCTTACACCTTGTTGTTCCCTCAGGAATAATTGATCACTTTGCTTCCGACATTGGTTCTTAAAACAAAACTGAGAATCCCCCCGGGAGCCAGCTGGGAACAAATTTACAGCCTGAGAACAGGTGAGTGGGATCAGGTAACGGGCCACATTGCAGTGATCAGCTGCTGCCTTGCTGAACTCCGACCTTTCGAAACAGCTCGTTCGAGACAGATTGCAGGCAGGTGTTGGAGTGATGGATTACACCATGGGGCCCACGCACCTTCATCAAGATTGAATCTGATGAAGCATTTTAAAACCTTGCTCAATTGCTTTAATGGCTGACAGGTATGTCCACACAGAGGCAGGTGAACTCTTGTTACATTACACAGGGACGGGTTTGACAGAGTTGCTTTACGAGGAGAGATTGAGCAGACTGGGACCAAGCTCATTGGAATTTAGGAAAATGAGAGTAAGGTGATCTTATAGAAACATATGAAATTATGAAGGGAATAGATAAGATAGAAACAGGGATGTTATTTCCACTGCTGGCTGAAACTAGAGCTAGGGGGCACAGCCTCGAAATAAGGGGGACCAGATTTAGGGCTGAGTTGAGGAGGAACTTGCTCAGTCAAAGGGTTGTGAGTCTGTGGAATTCCCTGCCTAGTGAAGCCGTTGAGGCTACCTCGTGGAGTGTATTTAAGGCAATGATAGATAGGTTTTTCAAAAGTAAAGGAATTAAGGGTTATGGTGAGAATCATAGAGATATACAGCATGGCAACAGACCCTTCAGTCCAACTTGTCCATGCCGACCAGATATCCCAACCTGATCTATTTCCATTTGCCAGCACTTTGCCCATATCCCTCTAAATCCTTCTTATTCATATGCTCATCCAAATGCCTCTTAAATGTTGCAATTGTACCAGCCTCCACCACTTTCTCTGGCAGCTTATTCCATACACATACCATCCTCTGCATGAAAATGTTGCCCATTACATCTCTTTTATATCTTTCCCCTCTCACCCTAAACCTACACCCTCTAGTTCTAGACTCACCCACCCCATAAGATCTTGTTTATTTACCCTATCCATGCCCCTCATGAATTTATAAACCTCTATAAGGTCACCTCTCAGCCTCCAGGGAAAACAGCCAGACCCTGTTCAGCCTCTCCCTATAGCTCAAATTCTCCAACCCTGGCAGCATCCTTGTAAATCTTTTCTGAATCCTTTCAAGTTTCACAACATCCTTCCGATAGGAAGCAGACCAGAATTGCATGCAATATTCCAAAAGTGGCCTAACCAATGTCCTATACACCCGCTACACCCATTGTAATCTGAGGTAACTTTCTTTGCTGTCCGCTACACCTCCAATTTTGGTGTCATTTGCAAACTTACTAACTATACCTCCTATGTTCACATCCAAATCACTTATATAAATGATGAAAAGTAGTGGACCCAGCACCGATCCTTGTGACACTCCACTGGTCACAGGCCTCCAGTCTGAAAAACAACCCTCCACCACTACCTTCTGTCTTCTACCTTTGAGCCAGTTCTGTATCCAAATGGCTAGTTCTCCCTGTATTCCACGAGATCTAACCTTGCTCATCAGTCTTCCATGGGGAACCTTGTCGAATGCCTTACTGAAGTCCATATAGATCATGTCCACCACTCTGCCCTCATCAATCCTCTTTGTTACTTTTTCAAAAAACTCAAGTTCGTGAGACATGATTTCCCACGCACAAGTCCATGCTGACTCTCCCTAATTAGTCCTTGCCTTTCCAAATACATGTAAATCCTGTCCCTCAGGATTCCCTCCAACAACTTGCCCATTGCCAACGTCTGGCTCACTGGTCTATAGTTCCCTGGCTTTTCCTTACCACCTTTCTTAAACAGTGGCACCATGTTAGCCAACCTCCAATCTTCCGGCACCTCACCAGTGACTATCAATGATACAAATATCTCAGCAAGAGGTCCAGCAATCACTCCTCTAGCTTCCCACAGAGTTCTAGGGTACACCTGATCAGGTCCTGGGGATTTATCCACTTTTATGCATTTCAAGACATCCAGCACCACCTCCTCTGTAATCTGGACATTTTGCATCTATTTCCCTACATTCTATATCTTCCATGTCCTCCTCCACAGTAAACACTGATGCAAAATGCTCATTTAGTATCTCTCCCATCTCCTGCGGCTCCACACATAGTCTGACTTGGTGATCTTTGAGGGGCTCTGTTCTCTCCCTAGTTACCCTTTTGTCCTTAATGTATTTGTAAAAACCCTTTGGATTCTCCTTAACTCTACTTGCCAAAGTATCTCATGTCCCCGTTTTGCCCTCCTGATTTCCCTCTTCAGTATACTCCTACTGCCTTTATACTCTTCTAAGGATTCACTCAATCTCTGCTGTCTATACCTGACAAATGCTTCCTTATATTTCTTAACCAAAACCCCAATTTCTTGAGTCATCCAGCATTCCCTATACCTACCAGCCTTTCCTTTCACCCTGACAGGAATACACTGTCTCTAAACTCTCATTATCTTACTTCTGAAAGCTTCCCATTTTGCAGCCGCCTCTTTACCTCCGAACATCAGACCCCAATCAACTTTTGAAAGTTCTTGCCTAATTCTGTCAAAATTAGCCTTCCTCCAGTTTCAAACTTCAATTTTTACATCCGTTCTATCCTTTTCCATCGCTGTTTAAAGACTAATAGAATTATGGTCACTGGCTCCAAAGTGCTCCCCCATTAAAACCTCAGACCCCTGCCCCTGTCTTATTTCCCAAGACTAGGTCAAGCTTCACACCTTCTCTAGTAGGTACGTCCACATACTGAATCAGAAAACTTTCTTGTACACACTTAACAAATTCCTCTCCATTTAAACCCTTAACACTATGGCAGTCCCAGTCTATGTTTGCAAAGTTAAAATCCCCTTCCATAACCACCCTATTATTCTTACAGATAACTGAGATCTCCTTACAAATTTGTTTCTCAATTTCCCATTGACTATTAGGGGGTCTATAATACAATCCCAATAAGGTGATCATCCCTTTCTTATTTCAGAGTTCCACCCAAATAACTCCCCTGGAGGAATATCCTCCCTCAGCACAGCTGTAATGCTATCCCTTATCAAAACTGCTACTCCCCTTCCTCTCTTGCCCCCCCCCTTTCTATCCTTCCTCTAGCATTTGTATCCTGGAACATTAAGCTGCCAGTCCTGTCCATCCCTGAGCCACGTTTCTGTAATTGCTATGATATCCCAGTCCCATGTTCCTTATCATGTTCTGAGTTCATCTGCCTTCTCTGTTAGGTCTCTTGCATTGAAATAAATGCAGTTTAATTTATCAGTCCTATCTTGTTCTCTGCTTTATCCCTGCCTTTTCAGTCTGTTTGACACGCTCCTTTTCCCAACTGCACCAGTCTCAGATTGATCTCTTTCCTCACTAGCCCCCGGGACCCTCCCCACCCAACCAAACCAGTTTAATTCCTCCCAAGCAGCTGTCGCAAATCTCCCTGCCAATGTATGAGTCAAGGGTGGGTAAGTGGAACTAAGTGCGTAAAAAGATCAGCCATGATTTTATTGAATGGCAGAGCAGGCTGGACAGACCAGGTGGCCTATTCCTGCTCCTAGTTCCTATGTTCTGATGTGCCTCATGGCGAAATTGGTGAATAGGGGTGGCCTTTGATCAGGAGCAAGATTGCCAAGTCAGTGCCCCACTGATTTCCCATACCCTTCAGATAAGAGCAAACAGCATCACCTAGCTGGTGTTGGCATTAACCTCTCAGGGATTGCTTTCATATTTTTGGGGTGGATGGGGAGCGAGGAGATAAGGACCTTTGCTCAGAAGGAATTAGTGCCTGATTGAGGGACTCATCTTGCCAGTACTGGGTAAGGAAGATGCATCTGAGTTCTAATTCCCACCCTCAGACTAGGTCTTATTGTGGCTGTATAGGAAAAAGGTTAGGCCCACTTTTGGAATACTGAGAAATTCTGGCCTCCCTCCTAATCAAAAGGATATTGTGAAACTTGAAAGGGCTCAGAAAAGATTTACAAGAATGTTGCCAGGGTTGGAGGGTTTGAGCTAAAGGGAGAGCCTGAATAGACTGGGGCTGTTTTCCTTGGAGCATTGGAGGCTGAGGGGTGACCTTACAGAGGTTTATAAAATCATGAGAGGCATGGATAGGATAAATAAACAAGGTCTTTTCCCTAGGGTTGGGGAGTCCAGAACTAGAGGGCACAGGTTTAGGATGAGAGATTTAAAAGGGACCTAAGGGGCAACATTTTCGCACAGAGGGTTTTGCGTGTATGGAATGAGCTGCCAGAGGAAGTGGTGGAGGTTGGTACAAGTACATTTAAAAGGCATTGGGATGGGTATATGAATAATAAGCATTTAGAGGGATATGGGCCAAGTGCTGGCAAATGGGACTAGATTAATTAAGGATATCTGGTCGGCTTGGACAAGTTGGACCAAAGGCAGCAGGGAGTCACAGCACAGATTCCAGACCCTCTTGGTCCTTCGGGACGGGAGGTATGCGGTGTGCTTCCTGCAAGAAACCCACACTACCCTGGGAGATGAAGCCACCTGGCTCCTGGAGTGGCGGGGGGGGGGGTCTACATGAGTCACCTCACCCGCAGATCTGGCGGGGTGGCTATCCTGTTGGCCCCGCATTTTCAGCCCGAGATCTTGGGGGTCAGGGAGCCGGTGCCAGACCGTTTGCTTCACCTGATGGTTCGGCTGGGGGGCGCGGTGCTTCACTAGGTGAACGTCTACGCTCCCCTGGCCGGGCTGAGGCAAGCGAGGTTCTTCGAAGAAGTGTCCGCTCATCTTGCTTCCATCGAGAACCAGTGCGTCGTCCTTGGGGGAGATTTTAACTGCGTCCTTGAGGGCAGGGACCACGGCGGTGCCCGCACTGGCTGTGCGTCGGGGAAGAGGTTGGGGGACTTGGTCAAGTCCTTCGACCTGGTGGACGTCTGGCGGAATCTCCATCCCGACTCCATCGCCTTTACCTTCGTGAGGCCTGTAGTCGGAGCGTCCAGAATCAACCGCCTGTACGTTTCGCGGGCGTACGCCTCCTGTTTTCCGAAGGCCTCCACGCGGCAGATGTCGTGCACCGACCATCACCTGGTGTGGGCGGAACTCCTTCCGTTCGGCGCCAGACTCGGCTCCGCGTACTGGCACTTTAACAACCTGCTGCTGGAGGACGAGCGGTTCCGGGACTCGTTTCGTCGTTTCTGGGCCGGCTGGAGAAGGAAGCGGGGAAGCTTCCCCTCCCTGAGGCTATGGTGGGACGTGGGCAAGGCTCACGTCCGCGTCTTCTGTCAGGAGTACGCGAGGGAGTCGACCAAGAGGCGGAAATCCAGGATCAGGGAGTTGGAGAGGGAGATGCTCGACCTGGAGTCACGCCTTGGTCAGCCCGACGCGGACCCGGCCCTGCGCGGGGTGTACGAAGAGAAGAAGGCCGCGCTTCGGGACCTGCAGCTCGTCGGGGCTCGGGGCGCGTACGTGAGGTCGCGGATCCAGCTCCTGCAGGACCTGGACCGCGGCTCCCCCTTCTTCGACTCGCTGGAAAAAAGGCGTGGCACCCGTCAGCAGCTCCTTGTGCTGCTGGCCGACGACTGGTCCCTTGTCTCGGATCCGGAGGGCATCAGGGCCCACGTCCGGAACTATTACACGGCTCTGTTCTCTCCGGATCCGTCCAGCGAGGATGCTCGCAGAGTTCTGTGGGAGGACCTGCCACAGCTCAGCCCAGAGGACGCCGGAAGGCTCGACGCTCCCGTCACTTTAGAGGAGCTGACCGGCGCCCTCGACCGGCTCTCGAGGGGCAAGACCCCGGGGCTGGACGGGCTGACTGTGGCTGACTCAGGGCGTTCTGGGACGTCCTGGGGAACGACTATACACAGGTCCTGGGGGAGTGTCTAAATGCCGGACAGCTGCCCCTTTCTTGGCGCAGGGTGGTCATCGTCCTGCTGCCAAAGAAGGGGGACCTTCGTTCCTTAAAGAACTGGCGTCCGGTCTCCCTCCTCAGCATGGACTACAAAATCTTCGCCAGGGTGTTGTCTTCCCGCCTGGCTTCCGTGCTGGCCCACATGATTCACCCGGACCAGTCTTACACGGTCCCGGGCCGGAGGATACACGACAACGTCCACCTGGTCCGGGACCTGATCCATTTCTGTCGACGGGCTGGTCTGCCGAGCGCCTTCCTGTCTCTCGACCAGGAGAAGGCGTTCGACAGGGTCGATCACGAGTACCTGCTCGGGACTCTGCGGGCATTCGGGTTCGGGACGCGGTTCGTCGCCCGGATCCGACTTTTGTACGCCGCCGCAGAGTGTCTGGTTAAAGTTAACGGGTCCCTGACGGCGCCCCTTCGCTTCGGGAGAGGAGAGCATCAAGGCTGCCCCCTGTCCGGCCAGCTGTATTCCCTGTGTGTGGAGCCTTTCCTGCGCCTCTTGCGGAGGAGGTTGTCGGGGCTGGTTCTGCGCGGCGCGGGCACGGGGGTGGTCCTCTCGGCCTACGCTGACGACGTGCTCCTCACTTTCATCGACCCGGCTGACCTGGGGAGGATGCGCGAGTGCCAGGCCGTGTACTCGGCGGCATCTTCCACCAGGATCAACTGGGCCAAATGTTCCGGACTACTGGTCGGTCCGTGGCAGGTGAACTCTCTGCCGGAGGAGTTACGGGGGTTCAGCTGGAGTACCACCCATCTCCTCTACTTGGGGGTCTACCTCAGCCCGGCTGAGGAATCCTGGCCGGCCAACTGGCAGGAGCTGGAGGCCAAAGTCTCGGCTCGCCTCGGCCGCTGGACAGGACTGCTCCGAGTGCTATCTTACAGGAGTCGAGTGCTGGTCATAAACCAGCTGGTGGCCGCCATGCTGTGGTACCGGCTGGTCACTTTGGTCCCTCCTCCTGGCTTTGTCGCCGACATCCAGAGAATGTTGGTCGACTTCTTCTGGGACAAAAAGATGCACTGGGTCGCCGCGCAGGTTCTGAGTCTCCCTATTGAGGAGGGCGGTCAGTCGCTGGTGTGCGTCCGCACCCAGGTCGCGACGTTCCGCCTTCAGACCTTGCGGCGACACCTTTACGTTGAGCCTCCTCCTAGGTGGTGCGCCCTGGCGACGTATTTTTCCGCCAGTTGCGTAACCTCAACTACGACACGCAACTCTTGTTCGTCGACCGTGATGGTTTGGAGGTCGCCCTCAAGACACTGCCTGTCTTTTACCAGGACCTGATCACTGTTTGGAACATGGTCGAATCGCGTCGCGCCCTCCCTCCGGCTGGAGTAGCGGCTGTCGTCAAGGAGCCGTTGCTCAGGAATCCGCACCTCCGTACTCGCGGGTTCGAGTGGCTGTCGGAGGGGAGGGCCGTGGCGGCGAGGGCGACCAGGGTCAGGGACGTGCTGGGTGCCGGGGGCCTGGGCTGGACGCTGCCGCAGGACATAGCGAGCAGGGCAGCAGTAGACGTCCGGTACGTGGCCACCGCCATCCGACGCCTTAAAACGGCGGTGCTCAGACCCAACGTAGTGCACCAGTTGGAGGACGCTCAGGTGTGCGGTGGGATCCCGTCCGCGCTCACCCCGGCCCGGACGGAATTTCACATTGGCCCCAAGGTCCCGTACTTCCCGCGGGAGCCTGTGCCCCACAACCTGAGCCGCCTCCGGAATTTTAATTTTGTTTCTTTTAAGGATATTAAAAGGCGGGCCCTGTATCGACTGCTGCTGCACACCGTCCACCCCTTCTCCCTCATCCACCGTCCGGACACGCCTTGGCGTGCCCATTTGCCACCGGGCGGTGGGGATCCCCAGTGGAGGGCTCTCTACGCGGGAGTCCTCCCCCTTTCTCTCGGGGATCTGGGGTGGAGGGTGCTGCACGCAGCAGTCCCCTGTAACCGCAGATTGCGGTGGTTCACGGACTCCCAGCCCAACTGCTTGTTCTGTGGCGCTGTGGAGTCCGTGGACCATGTATATATTGGGTGTGGGCGTTTGCACTCCCTTTTTGATTTTCTTAAAAACCTCCTCCTCTGCTTTTGGCTGCACTTCAGTCCCACGCTCCTGATCTTCGGGCAACCGGTACGGAGGAGGGAGGGCAGGTCCGAGGACCTCCTCGTGGGCCTGCTCCTGGGCCTGGCCAAACTGGCCATCAACAGGTCCAGGCAGCGGGCCGTGGAGGGGGTCATTAGGGCCGACTGCCTGCTCCTCTTCCGCGGTTACATTAGAGCCCGGGTGTCCTTGGAGAAGGAGCACGCGGTGTCCACCAACACCCTGGAGTCGTTCAGGGAGAGGTGGGCGCCGCAGGGAGTGGAGTGCATTATTTCCCCGTCCAACTCTATTTTGATTTAGTCCCTACCCTCCCCTTCACTGTTTTGATCACACAGCATTGCCCTTTGATGTGAAGGGCAGTGCTTGTCACTGGCCATTTGGGTGTTTTTCTATCTTCCTGGTGGTGGAAATTTGGATAAAGATTTGTGCACCTTGTGTCTTTCACTGTGTCTCACACCTGCACACACACACCATGGGTGCTCGAAAGTTAAAAAAAAAGAAAAATATAAAAAACACAAAAAATTTTTTAAAAAACAGAAAAAAATAGAAAGTAAGAGCACAACTCTATTTTGAGTTAGTCACTCCCCTCCCCTTCACTGTTTTGATCACACAGCATTGCCCTTTGATGTGAAGGGCGGTGCTTGTCACTGGCCATTTGGGTGTTTCCTTTCTTCCTTGTGGTGGAAATTGAATAAAGATTTGTGCACCTTGTGTCTCTCACTATGTCTCACACCTGCACAAAAAAATGCAAAGTCGGAGTAGAGGAGGCCATTTGGCCTTTCAGCCTACTCTATCATTTGATATGATCTTATTTACTTATCTATCCTACTTAGATCTGTGGTCTGTCATTTATAACTTGCAAGACAACGCTTTTCACTGTGCCTTGATATACATGACAATAAATTCAATTCGTGGCTGATCCTCTATCTCAATGCCATATTTCCACTTGCTCCTCATACACTGTAATGTCTTTAAAGTTGAAATTTAGATTAGATTACTTACAGTGTGGAAACAGGCCCTTCGGCCCAACAAGTCCACACCGCCCCGCCAAAGCGCAACCCACCCATACCCCTACATCTACTCCTTACCTAACACTACGGGCAATTTAGCATGGCCAATTCACCTGACCTGCACATCTTTGGTCTGTGAGAGGAAACCGGAGCACCCAGAGGAAACCCACGCAGACACGGGGAGAACGTGCAAACTCCACACAGTCAGTCGCCTGAGGCAGGAATTGAACCCGGATCTCTGGCGCTGTGAGGCAGCAGTGCTAACCACCGTGCCGCCCACGGTCTTAAATATTTGAGACCTTCTTGAAAATACTCAGTGACCTCGCCTCCACAGGTTTCTGGTGGTACAGAATTCCACAGGCTCGCCATCCTCAGAGTGAAGAATGTTTTCCTCATCCCAGTCTGAAATGGTCTGCCCCCTATCCTGAGACCATGAGCCCTGGTTCTAGAGTCCCGGATTGGACAGAATTTCTACATTGACAAGGAGTGCCAATTGGAATCAAAAGCCGCAAGGTTTCAGAATTGGATAAGAAATTTGTCCACACTTCAGTGAGGAGCAAGAGGGTCCACGCTGCATTTGTTAGAGTTCACCCCAGACAAGGCTACTGAAACAGGAGATAACATGTACCCCGCAGGTCAAAGGGTGAAACCATCACTTTGCAAATAAATAAACCGGAGCATAAGGAATTGATACAACTAAATTGTGTTACTGTTGCCAAAGTGGGCCCAATTCAGAAGAAACTCCAGGTAAACAGCTACCCTGTAGACTTGGAGGAAAACTCAAGAATCACTGTATCTACTGTTTGGGAACAAGCCTTGAACAAACTCCAGTGGGGCATCTTGCCTCTAATCCTGTGAACACTAAGATTAGATTGGCCATATGCACTGTGGGGCCCTTATGTGTTATTGGGACCATTGTAACCCCAGTTACACAGGAGCTGCAGGCAGTCTAACTCCCCTTAATGGTGGTGCAAGAGCCAGATTCCCCCAACTTTTAGGAAGGAACTGGCTCCAGAAAATCCATCTGGATTGGCACCAGATCTTTAAAATGGGTATCGGCAATTAATATGAAGTCATTGAGCAGTATCCCAAAGTGTTTCAAGAGGGACTTGGGAAGATAAAAGGTGCCATGTAGACCCAGAGGTCCAAACTTCAAGGTATGACCAGTCCCCTGTGCTCAATGTGCTCTGGCACATATAACATCTAAGGAACTTGGCATCACACTGCCAGTACAATTGAATGGGCCACGCCAGTAGTCCCAGCGGCAAAACCTGACACCTTGGTTCACCTCTGTGGGGACATATGAGTCCACGGGTTTTCCCTCTTAGACAGATGCCCTGCACCACACATAGCCGACTTGTATAAAAATCTGACTGGGGGCTCACATATTTTCTAAATTGAATATGAGTCATGCCTACCTCGTGAGGTTGAGAGGTCATCTACGGAGTATGTCACTGTAAATACTCACAAAGAACTGTATGAGTACACGCACTTGCCCTTTGGGGTATCTTCGGTTG
This sequence comes from Chiloscyllium punctatum, assembly GCF_047496795.1. Lineage (NCBI taxonomy): Eukaryota > Metazoa > Chordata > Chondrichthyes > Orectolobiformes > Hemiscylliidae > Chiloscyllium > Chiloscyllium punctatum. The sequence continues at coordinate 19,994,270 of NC_092778.1, forward strand.
GTGCCACCTCTCAAAGGGTAATGGAGAACATCCTCCGGGGGTGCCCAGTTGGCAATCTGTCTGGGTGAAGTTTTAGTCTCAGGAACTACTGCAAAGGATCATATGGAGAGTTTGGGGGAGATCTTACAGTGTTTTTCTGAGGCTGGCATCCAACTGATAGAGTCATACAGTCATAGAATCATAACAACGCGGAAACAGTCCCTTCGGTCTAACTGACCATGTTGACTATATTCTCAAACTAAATTAGTGCGACTGGCCTGTGCTTGGCCCATATCTCTCCAAATCATTTCTAATCATATACTTATCTAAATATCTTTTCAGTGTTGTAATGTTACCTGCATCCACCACTTCCACACACGAACCACTCTGTAGAAAAAAGTTGGCCCTCATATCCTTTTAAAATCTTCCTCCTCTCACCTTTAAAATATGCCCCTTAGTTTTGAACTCTTCCACTTTAGGGAAAAGACCTTTGCTATTCACCTTATCTATACCCCTCATTACTTTATAAACCTCCATAAGGTCACCCCTCAACCTCTTACGCTCCAGGGAAAAAAATCCCAGCCTATCCAGCCTCCCCTTATAACTCAAACTCTCCATTCCCAGCAACGTCCTGGTAATCTCTCCTGAACCCTCTCCAGTTTAATAATATCCTTCCTATAGCAGGGCGACCAGAACAGTGCACAGTACTCCAGAAGAGGCTTGACCGAAACCCTGTACAATCTCAAATGACTTTCCAATATCTTTACTCAAAGATCTGAGCATTAAAGGCAACAGTACTAAATGCCTTCTTAATCATCATGTTCTACCTGTGTCACAAATTTCAAAGAATTATGTACCTGAACCCCATAGTCTCTCTGTTCCACAGCACTACCCAGGGCCCTACCATTAATTGTATAAGTTCTGCCCTTGTTTGTTTTACTAAAATACAATATAGAGGAACCTTGATTATCCAAAGGACACAGGTGGGGAGTATTTTGTTCGGTTAATCGAATTCCCAGTCATCGAATGCCAGATCACAGAGTTTAGCCAAGAATCGGGACCTTGTGATTAGTTTCCCCTACAGTGTGGAAACAGGCCCTTCGGCCCAACAAGTCCACACCAACCCTCTGAAGAGTAACCCACACAGACACATTTCCCTCTGACTAATGCGCCTAACACTATGGGCAATTTAGCATAGCCAATTCACACGACTTGCACATCCTTGGACTATGGGAGGTAACCGGAGCACCTGCAGGAATCCCATGCAGACACAGGGAGAATGTGCAAACTCCACACAGACAGTTACCCGAGGCTGGAATCAAACCCAGGTCCCTGGTGCTGTGAGGCAGCAGTACTAACTACTGAGCCACCATGCGACCCACAAATTTTGCTGGATAATCTGATATTCGGATAATCGAGGTTCCTCTGTACATCACATTTATCGCACATCAAATTAAACTGCATCTGCCATTCCTCAGCCCACTGACCCAATTGGTCGAGATCTCTTTGTAATCTTGGATAGTTTTCTTCGCTGTCCACTATACCATCAATTTTGGTGTCATCATAAACTTGCTAACCATGCCTCTGATATTCTCATCCAAATCATTTACATAAATGATCAACAAAAGTAGATCCAGTATGAATCCTAGTGGAACACCGCTGGGTACAGGCCTCCAGTCCGAAAGACAACCCTCCACCACCACTCTGTCTCCTACTATGAAGCCAATTTTGTATCCAATTGGCAAGCTCACCCTGAATCCTGTGTAATCTAACATTACTAATTAAATCATCATGCAGAACATTGTCAAAGGCTTTACTAAAGTCCAAATAAACATGTCAATCACTCTGCCTCATCAATCCTTTTGGTTACTTCATCAAAATGGGGCTCTTTAAGTATGTGTTCCCTTGGTAACAGGCAATGGCTGGAGCATGCTGATTAGAAAAATAAATAAAGCAGATCTGTTGGTGGCATGGTGGCTCAGTGGTTAGCACTGCTGCCTCACAGTACCAGGGACTTGGGCTCAATTCCAGTCTCGGGCAACTGTCTGTGTGGAGTTTGCACATTCTCCCCGTGTCTGTATTGCTTTCCTTCGGGCTCTCCGGTTTCTTCCACAGTCCGAAGATATGCAGCATAGTTGGATTGGTCATGGAAAATTGCCCATAGTGCCCAGGGATATGCAGGCTAGGTGGGTTAGCCATGGGAAATGCAGGGTTACAGGGATAGTGTAAGGTGTGGGTGGTATGCTGTTTAGAGGGCAAGTGTAGACTTGATGGGCCAAATGGTCTCTATCTGCTCCATGGAGGTTCTATAATTCTATACTAATTTGCAAGGAATTGATCACATCAGCAATTTCAAGGAGTCTTGACTCTAGATTGATGGGTTTTTCATAACATCAAGCAAAGCAGGAGGCCCTTGTGGTGCAATGGTAGTGTCACTACTCCTGGACCAGGAGGCCTGGGGGCAAGTCCCACTTGCTCTAGAGGTGTGTAACAACATCCCTGAACTGGTTAATTGGAAAATATCAATAAAGCAAGCCAGCTCTCGGTGCCATTAGGTAGAGAGATGGGCATCACAGGGGATGCAGTGCTTTATCTTCCCACCTCCCTACCACCGCACCCCCCACCCCCCGCAAATCCATTTCGATTTGGTTCCTTTTGGCTCTCCCTAACCCATCCTTCCCTCCCCATAACCCTCACATTATATTGCCCATAATGGGTTTTGCTTGTAAATGTCCAATTGACTGCACCAGTGATTACCGGTATTGAGGTAAGTGTTAGAAACAGAAAAAAAAAAGTCCCTTAGATTTGGTGGTGGGAAAGTCATTCAGTTGTGTGTGATAACACCTTGGAAAATAAAGAAAAATAATAATGCGGACCCAGGGGATGGATATGCAGAATCGGGCTGAGACTAGCCCATGTATGCACACTAGTTTGGTTAAAAATCACACAACACCAGGTTCTCGTCCAACAGGTTTAATTGGAAACACACCAGCTTTCGGAGCGACGCTCCTTCATCAGGTGATTGTGGATGAAGGAGCATCGCTCCGAAAGCTAGTGTGTTTCCAATTAAACCTGTTGGACTATAACCTGGTGTTGTGTGATTTTTAACTTTGTATTCCCCAGTCCAACACCGGCATCTCCAAATCATCACGATTTTGGTGTTCAACAATAAATGATGCTCATTTCCAGTCAGGTTTCCTGAGTTATTAGATAAACCTAACCATGTTATAAAACTTTACATTGGTTCCAAAATTATCGCAAGAGAGGTTGCGTAAACATGTTATATTTCCCATAATCTGATGATGTTTGGTTTGTGACAAATTTCCTGCCCAGATCTAATTTTCTTTGTTTTGTCCAGAGATGCAGCCTGAGTCTTCATTTTTTTGGGATGCCACTCTCTTGAAAGTCAATGATTTCCTCCGTAGATGTTCCAAGGAGTCAAACAACATGACGTAACTGTCAGCAATTTTTGTTTTCCCTTTTCATCCAGGTTCAAATACTGTCAAGGTAATCGTCGTTGATGGCATTGAAATTGCTCCAGTAAATAAGAAGATGCATACTATCCAAACTAGAACTGCACATCAGTGAAAAAAGCAAATAGTAAAAGATGCACATTGTTTGTCTGCTGAATATTTCTCTTGAAGATAATGGGAAGGGAATGTAAATGAATCACACTGACTACTCCAACCAGGTGCAGCTAAAATTGGTTTTAGTGTATTTTATGAATGAGAGCAAGGTGAGAAATAAGATGTGTTTATCGACTGTGCATGCTCACCCCAAAACATTAAACTCTCCAGTAACGCACAATGCTAACTTGGATATGTGTCGCAATTTGTCGTCTTAAAAAGGAATGCTATTGTTTCCATTGGAGCAGAAATGAGAATAAATGCCAGTTGGTAACATATTTACAATCAGTAATGAAATGTTTACTTGGTAGGTTGTAATACTTGCCATTGTTCGCATCAAAAGAGGATAAGATTAAATACCAAATCTTTGTTCTTGAAGGCCTGTGGAGACGTTTTGATGAAGGGGCTGCCATGGGAACCACAAACCAAAGCAATTATGTGACATGATCACAAGTGTAACATTTGCGTTTCCTATAGCAGTCATCTTATGGGTTCTCCAAGGGATACTGCCAGTGCAGCGCTGAATTATGTGCAGCATTACGTTGTGGAATGCACAACTGTAATTACTTTGAGACTACAGCAGATATTTTTCTTAAAACAACAACAGAGACTCATCCATTCAGAGTGGACTAGATTCAAAACATGAAGTTACACAGACCTTATTCCTTCACTGGAATTTGCAATTAACCCATTTTGAAATAATATTGTATCAGTTGATGTAGTTGAAACCACTATAACCTATGAAAAATCTCTTAACTGACCAGAAAAGTGCCTATTTTGAGAAATGAAGACTTTATCCAGTAAATCTCTTAACTGACCAGAAAAGTGTCATTTTGAGAAATGAAGACTTAATTCAGCAATCGTGTATTAGATTTTGGAACGCTGAGTGGTATTGAATAGACATAGCACTAATCGTTACACGTTTTTATAAGAATTTACTAACAGAATTTACATCTACCTCCTCACTCCACAATATTAATCTCCAGTTAATGACCACCAACTACACATAATTATTTACATAGTCAACACCAGGGGCCATCTTGTGGTGGTGTTCCTATCCCTAGACTGAGAGGCTCAGGTTCAGGGCCTACCTGCTCCAGAGCTGTGAAAAACTAAAGTGATTCTTAGGGGCCTGGTATGGTGCAGTCCATACCCCTGGATGCTCCAGAGGTGTGCAATAATATCTCTGAATTGGTTAGAAAAATAGTTTACCCCAAAAAACCCAAGGGCTGTGAAGGAAGAGTCGGTTTGCACCTCTCCCACTAATTTAACAGAAAGGTTGGTCTGTGTTTGCAATGGGCTTTCTGGATTGAGTGTTGTATTTATGAAGTGTGGACTAGGCAGCAAGTAAATAGTGGATGCTTCCTAGCATCTGAATGACATGGACAATGGAAAGGGAACATATGGCAAGAAAGGAAGAGTGAGATCTTTAATGTCAAGAGACTCACATTCAATTTCCCCTTTTAAGGTTTTAACAGCTAGGTGAGAATGTCACTGCTTAGCGGCGAGGACCCATTTTCTGTGCATTTGCATCTCATCCAGTCTCATTCCTCCCAGGTACCAGTGACACTCTGAGCCGATTCCTGACTGGAAGGTCTGAGGGGTTACCTGATGAATGAGGCTCCTCAGCATCCACTCCACAGTTCCTCAGCATCCCTGGTACACTACATAGGTAGGACATCAGCGTTGGCAAACAACCAGCCTCAATGCATCACCATGTCTGGCTTATAATGTAATTGCTTCTGGCAACATTGATTTTAGTCTTATCATCCAACTTAATGTTCCACCATCTACTGTTCAAGTGACTGATTTGTATCTCTTCTTAACTGTTAGTCTTCTACTGAAATCATATTTCCAATCTGCATGTATGTGTGTGTACGTGTGTGTGTGTGTGTGTATATGTGTGTGTATGTGTGTGTACGTGTGTGTGTATGTGTGTGAATGTGTGTGTACGTGTGTGTATGTGTGTGTACATGTGTGTGTGTATGTGTGTGTATGTGTGTGTGTATGTGTGTGTGTGCGTCTGTGTGTGTACGTGCGTCTGTGTGTATGTGTGTATATGTATGTGTGTGTATGTGTGTTTATGTGTGTGTGTGTGTATGTGTGTTTATGTGTGTGTGTATGTGCGTATGTATGTGTGTTTATGTGTGTGTATGCATGTGTGTATGTGTGTGAGTATGCATGTGTGTTTATGTGTGTGTATGAGGGTACGCGTGTGTTTATGTGTGTGGTGTGTTTGTGTGTGTGTATATATGTGTATTTATGTGTGTGTGTATGAGTGTATGTATGTTTGTATGTGTGTGTGTATGTTTATGTCTGTGTGTGTGTGTATGAGTGTTTATGTGTGTGGGTATGTGTGTATGTGTGTATGTATATGTGTTTATGTGTGTGTATGTGTGTTTATGTTTATGTGTGTGAGTGTTTATGTGTGTATGCATGTGTATATGTGTGTGTTTATGTATGTGTGTGTGTGAGTGTACGCGTGTGTGTATGTGTGTGTATGTGTGTGGTGTGTATGTATGTGTGTTTATGTGTGTGTATCAGTGCATGTGTGTGTATGTGTGTGTGTGTGTGTGTCTATGTCTGTATGTGTATGAGTGTTTATGTGTGTGTATGAGTATTTATGTGTGTGTACGCATGTGTGTATGTGTGTGTGTATGTATGTGTGTGTGTATGAGTGTTTATGTGTGTGTATGAGTATTTATGTGTGTGTACGCATGTGTGTATGTGTGTGTGTATGTATGTGTGTGTGTATGAGTGTATGTGTGTGTGTGTCACATTTTATTATCTTTTCTCACTTTTAGAAGCTAATCGGCTGTTTAATTCAAGACAACGTGGTTCATTTAGCTCCTTGTAAAGTGGAAGTATTTGGATGAAGAAAAGGTGTTCATGAGGGATGGGAACCTTGTTGTGACCAGCTGAGAGAGGCATTGAATTAAGAATTGAATTAAGGAATCAGTGCACCCCCTTCTCGCCAAAGAACATAGCCATTTGGTGGCATCCCGTCTGGATTTGTAAGAAATAGGGAACCCCTCGCCTGAGACTGGAATTAACAAGGGTAGGTACTGAGCGAAGGTTTCCCTTTGTGGGAGAGACAAGAACCAGGGGCTTTATATGACTTTGGTTAGGCCACATTTAGAGTATTGCATTCAATTCTGGTTGCCATATTACAGGAAGGATGTGGAGACTTTGGAGAGGGTGCAGGAGATGTTTACCAGGATGCTGCCTGGATTAGAGGGTATGAGCTAAAAGGAGAGACTGGAAAAACTTAAGTGTTTTCTCTGAAGCAGCGGAGGCTGAGAGGAGATGTGATAGAAGTCTATAAAATTATGGGATGTATAGATAGGGTTGATGATCAGAATCTTTTTCCCAGGGTTGAAATGTCTAATACTAGGGAGCATGCATTTAAGGTGAGAGAGGGAAAGTTGAAAGGAGATGTGAGGGGTATGTGTTTTACACAGGTTTGGAAGACGTTGCCAGGGGTGGTGGCCAGGCAGATACGATAGGGGTGTTTAAGGGGTTTTAGATAAGCACATGAGTATGCAAGGAATGGAGGAACATGGACCAAGGGCAGGCAGAAGGGATTAGTTTAATTTGCCATCATGTTCGGCTCAACATCGTGGGCTGAACAACCTGCACTATACAGTTCTATGTAAGGGACAGAATGACAGAAAGAGACAAAAAGATCCTAATAAGCACAGAAAATGCTGGAGAAACTCAGCAGTTCTGGCAGCATCTGTGGAGGGAGGAACAGGTATAGTGTTTCAAGTCTGATATGACTCTTCTTCAGAATAAACCCAATTCCTCTGCGTGTCTTGCACTTCTCTATTCCTCTGTTCTTTCTTATAACTTCGTTCCTTTCTAGAACTCTCTTGCCCGTTAGTTGAAGATGTTTCTTCCTCGCTAGGTAACAGTACTGTTCTATCTGTTCCTGTATTAATCAGCCACCTCTCTGAATTACAGCAAGCCAAACTCTTATTTCCAACTTGACAAGTAACATGGTGGAATAGTCCCTGGTGCTCAGAATAGGGAGAGCTGCCAAGCATTATTTCAGAACACAGCCCAAGCCCAGTGCTGCATTTGGGCAAGTAATCTTGTGTTTCGAATGAGTGTCACTGACTTTGCCATTTGTAAATGATGTTATTTTTATTGTCTTTGAATGGAGGGACCCCCAACAGCTTTGACCCATGTGAGCTCTGTGACAGGCTGTAAAAGGAGCCTAACGAAAGAATTCGCTTATTAGAAGGTTTTAGTGATTTATTTCACTGCTGCGGTGTAAAGTTACTTTTCAACATACAATGACTTCAACAAACACTTCAATTGAAAAAGGAAGGAGATTCAAGATGTTTCAGAAAATATTCTCTTAAAATTCATTGGCTTTCTGAAGAGGTGTTGGCAAACTTCCTTCCAGACTGAATTGTGATTGAAATGATACGTTACTGAAGTGACATAATGTTAGATTTAATTTGATGAATTCGGATCATCTCACTGCAGGGTTAGATGTGAATCGAAAAGAAAAGGATTTGCCAAAGACATTTCACTGATAATGATACCTCTTTAATGTATGCGCAGTGTGAACAGTAGTTTGCTGCAGTCAATTGTTGAACTCCCAGAGTGCTAACTGCTGCTGCCTCTTGCTTTACACAAGGAAACACTTTAGTCCTATGCTTCCTGTTGCTGGGTTTTTGTTCCAGTTGGTTTAGCCCCAGCTGAGCATTTCAAGCCACTTAATCCTTCAGACAATTTAGTTACGAAACCTCAGGAGGGCCTGCCTTTAGTACCTAGAAAGATCTAACTGTCTAATCCCACTACAAATAAATCGTAAAGATTTACAGCTATCATTTTGCTGAGCTGTCGTTTTGCCAGTTTACTGGGTACCCATGATTTACGTTTCTCTCTTTATACGTTTCAGTTATCAGGAAAGCCACTGTCTGTTGAATTTGTAAGATGAATAAAGTTAAAAATCACACATAACCAGGTTGTAGTCCAACAAGTTTAATTTGAAGCACACTAGCTTTTGGAGCAACGCTCCTTCATCAGGTGGTTGTGCCAATCACCCAATGAAGGAGCGTCGCTCCGAAAGCTAGTGCTTCCAATTAAACCTGTTGGACTATAACCTGGTGTTGTGTGATTTTTAACTTTGTCCACCCCAGTCCAACACCAGCATCTCCAAGTCATAAGATGAATAAGGTATTCTTCACAATACGTGCCTGAGATTCTGCAGAGATTACAATCTAGTTTTCCATGATTTGCGCTTGGTTGATTGTTCCCTCTTTTCCCAGAAAGAGTGACGATGGTAATGTGGCTCCCCTCATCACTCCGAGCTGGATTTGTGCAGTACCTGTCTACACTCTGTTTGCTGATTATGACCCTGCCTTCCACCAATGTCTACACACATTAGATCTGAAGATTCACTCTAAACCCATGAGGAACAGAAGCCCTTTCTTCTGTATTTGCTTTTCCCACTGAGGATGCTGCCAGTTATCTTGTGATGATTCATGAATGAAATCTGATCTTTTTCTGATTTGGAGATTCTGGTGTTGGACTGAGGCGCACAAAGTTAAAAATCACACAACACCAGATTATAATCCGACAGGTTTAATTGGGAGCACCAGCTTTCAGAGTGCTGCGCCTTCATCAGGTGGTTGTGGAGTATAAGATCGTAAGAAGCAGAATTTATAGTAAATGTTTACAGTGTGATGTAACTGAAATTATATATTGAAAAATACCTTGTTAAGTCTCTCATCTTTTAGAATGAACACGTTGGTTTCCGTTCATTCATACATAAATCACAAAACATTTTTAAAAGTTACATTCTCAAGTGAAATTTAACAATTGGTGTCATGTCGGCCCAGATAAGGTATTGAAGGTGTGAGCTTCCCTGTGTGAGACTGTCTGTGCCACAATGGACAGACTGATTCTAATCTAAAAAACAGACTTACAGAATCTAACATGGATTCATTCAGTTTTTGAGCAAAGTAAAATGTATTTCTGCAAGTACAGATTCACCCCACAAACTTATATGTGTGTGTGTGTGTGTGGGTGTGAGTGGGGTTGGGGGTGTCTATTAGCTCTGGCTAATGGTTTGACTGGCTCATTGATCAGGAGAAAACTCAACTTTGTATCTTCTGAGAGTCAACTGAATCTAAAACAGATCACTTATTCCGGGCACCTTGTCTGAGTCTATGCAAAATAAAGCTGACTTTAAACAGTAACTTTTTTTTGCCAAACCTTTCTATTTATAGGATATTCTCTAAAGGAATTGTATTTTAACATGCTTTCTGCTATGTAGATTGCACCCTCGTGAACTGTAAACTGAGAGTCAACCACACAGGTGTGTGGAGGCACTTTTGTAACTTTGGGTAAAAGTGAATCATGGTGGATGTGGATTGACATCTCACTTACTTATCCATCTGGATTTCCACTGAGCCGGAATGAGGATCCAACGGTGAGAAATCCCAAAACCATGCCTGAGCTCTCTGAATTAAACAAGTGCCATTTAAGGGCAGAAACTGGTCTGGGTCATGACCCCATACCTTGACCTTCTAACCTGGGAATAGGCATACCCTCAACGTCTGTGCTTTTCATGGCATCAAGTTCAAGTCAGGAGTGTCATGATCTTTAGATTGGATAAAGGAACCTTTTGAAAGGTAAGTTTAAAATGTTTTACACATACCAGGCTCAGCTACTCCACCCATCCATCACAGTCTCCTGCATCCTCAATGCCAAATTATGCCCTGTATCCATGATTGCATCATGAGGCTTTGGCTGAAATTGCAGGCATCCATTAGTTTGTTGAAACAGCTGGCCACAGGGAAAACATTGCCTAATTGACAGCACTAGCTCTCTGATCTCTGCAATGTTTATGCAAAATTAACAGGTTTATAGATACTTTAAAGGATCTGCTTGACTGAAAACATTTATTGTAAAGAATTTTTGTTTACGAACTGGCAAGTTATGAACAAAAGCCCCTTTTCATTTTTGTATAAAGGTATTATTTTTAACTCATTCTACTGTCATTACCACGTTCATTGGTTCTATAAAGCGGGTGAGCGGGTAAAGAAGGCATGGGGTTATGAAGAGTTATAGGAGTTGGGTAGTAGGTGGCTTGTGTGGTATGGATGGATCATGGAGAGCATGGCTGGGGTGAAGGGGTATAGGGGCCTTCCTGCTTTATGTATCCGAAATGAAGTCCCACAGCATTGAGGTGGGCTTTTTAAACAGCCCACCGTGCACCTGGCCAACCCCTCTGACTCCGAACATTTTCCTGAGTTGATGCTCTGGCTGCAACTGGGAGGAAATTATGTCCTAGAGGTGTTATCGTTGGCCTGTTAATCCAGAGAATCCAGGAAATGTTCTGGGGAGCTGGGTTCGATTCCCACCACGGCAGATGGTGAAGTTTAAATCCAATAAGTATCTGGAATTAAGAGTCTAATGATGACTGTAAATTTGTTGTCAGGAAATACCCAGCTGGTTCAGTAATGTCTCTTAGGGAAGAAAACTGCCATCCATACTGGTCTGGCCTACATGTGACTCCACAGCAACGTGATTGACTCTTAACAATTAGTGATGGGCAATAAATGCTGGCCTAGGCAGTGATGCCCTCATCCTGTGAATGAATTTAAAAGAAAACACATCCAGCCTTCTGGAATGAGAAAAAACCAAACATCTGTAGACATGTTCCTCCCAGGGGAGTGGACTGAGCTCAGAATTTTCTCAAGTCGTGTGAAAATGAGAGTTCAGTCCTAAATTGCCACTGATCTGGAGATGGAATATCTCCATTTATATCTGATTTGAATTTTATACTCCTACGCAAAGCCGCAAATGCTCCCCCATCCCTTCCACTCAACCACAGTCCACACTACCTCTCCTGTAAGGACAGGGTTAACCAACTCTTGGTGGAATTATACCTGTCTTTGCTGTCTGGCTGGACAGAGAGGTGGGAACTCTTGTGGTAACCATCCAACGTTCATTCATCCTCCAAACATTCCATGATAGTTTTGCCACTTCCCTTTATTTATTGAGATATTTGTATTAAGGCTCTTATAATGATCATTGAATGCGGATGTCAAAGATAGTTCATTTCCTGAGATATGAGATGGATTGGGGAGTGGTAACCTCAGGCAAAAATTGCCATTTTGTCTCCCCTTTTTTTAATGAAAGGAGAGAGCTCCGTGTTTCCGAGAGGAGATTCCACTCAGTGTCACCCTCAGAAATGTGGAGCCGTGCTTCCATTCGGTGAGTTCTTTCACAGGACTGTTAGAGGAAGGCTCACAATAACCCCCCTCCCCCCCCCCCCCGCCTGTCTTCACAGCAAATGTAAAGGCTCTAGCAGCCATTTTGACAGCTGTTGTAAAAGTACCAGTCCACAAGGGAAGGGTGAGGTCAGGACGCTGGGAGGGTAGAGTGCCACGGATGGATAAGGGCAGAATAGGGTGCCAGGTGAGGAGGATGCAACTGTGTAGAGTGCCATTTGAGTTGGGGTAGGTTGTTCAGTGCTCTGGGTGCCTTACTGAAAGGTGGCCATGCAGTATTTAGTGTTGATTAGGATGTGTGGGAGAAATCGGGTTTGGTGATGGGGGGAGGGGTCAGATTGGGTGCAGTCTGTTGGTGTGGGGAAGTGCTGAGGAGGAGATTTTGGAGATTGAGGAAACGGTTAGGGGATGTAAGAGCTCCGGGGGAGTTGTTCTTGGCAGTATGTAAGCATCGGCTCTGCTAAATAGTTAATCAGGTGTTAGATTATGTGTTTAGTAGTCTAGCTCTTCCTGAGTAGGTTTCCTCTGGGTGCTCTGGTTTCCTCTCGCAGTCCAAACATGTGCAGGTTAGGTGGATTGGCCATACTATATTGCCCGATATTGCCCAGGGATATACAGGCTAGTTGGGTTAGCCATGAGAACTGTTTAGATAGCGTAAGGGAGTGGATCTTTGGGATGCTCTTTGGGGGTAGGGCGTGTCGGTGTGGACTCAGTGGGCCGAATGGCCTACTTCCACACTTAGGCAGTTTCCTTCCCTAAGAGGCATTACTGAACCAGCTGGGTGTTTTCTGACAATGGATTCGCAGTCATCATTATAGAGTCATAGAGTCATAGAGATGTACAGCACGGAAACAGACCCTTCGGTCCAACCCGTCCATGCCGACCAGACATCCCAACCCAATCTAGTCCCACCTGCCAGCACCCTGCCCATATCCCTCCAAACCCTTCCTATTCATATGCCCATCCAAATGCCTCTTAAATGTTGCAATTGTACCATCCTCCACCATATCCTCTGGCAGCTCATTCTATACACTGTGTGAAAAAGTTGCCCCTTAGGTCTCTTTTATATCTTTCCCCTCTCACCCTAAACCTATGCCCTCTAGTTCTGGACTCCCCAATTCCAGGGAAAAGACTTTGTCTATTTATCCTATCCATGCCCCTCATGATTTTGTAAACCTCTATAAGGTCACCCCTCAGCCTCCGACGCTCCAGGGAAAACAGCCCCAGTCTGTTCAGCCTACTGAATTTAAACTTCACCATCTGCAATTGTGAGATTCTACAATTCTACTCGCTTTCTTGATTTCATCGAAACCATGCAGAGTCTCCTATTTAAATGGAGAGCTTCAATGGGTTCCAGACACAGGGGCAATTTCAATTCCCAGGGCAATACCTTATGCTACAATGGGGATTCTGCAGGGTCTGTGTGCACCTCATCCACCTATACTGGAATAATGAATGTCTGGTTATCACAAAATCCAGGCCATAGCTTATTCCTTATTTCAAAATCAATTAACTTCATACACTGAACCAGTATTTAGTTATAGACAGCACTGAGTGTTTGGCCACAGTGACAGAGCTGCTAGAAGCTACTAGAAGTTTATAATCAGTTTTGAACAAGGCAGAGAAGGCAATTATGTATTACAACTGCCCACCTCCAAGGCACAGTGGCTCAGTGGCTAGCACTGCTACCTCACAGTGACAGGGACCCAGGTTCGATTCCACCCTTGGGCGACTGGCTGTGTGAAGTTTGCACATTCTGTCTGTGTCTGTGTGGGTTTCCTCCCATGGTCCAAAGTTGTGCATGTTAGGTGCATTGGTCATGCTAACTTGTTCTGCAGTATCCAGGGATGTGCAGGTTAGATGGGAGATGCAAGGTTTTGGGGATAGTGACTGGGTGGGATGCTCTTTGGAGGGTTGGTGTGGACTTGAAGGGCTGAATGGTCTCTATTTGTACTGTAAGGATTCTATGAATTAATGACACATTACTGGCATCTTGAGAGTAGGCAACATGTGAGGGGAGTGAAACGAGTGCAGGTGGGAAAAAGTTGCAGCCCAAGAATACACTACTGAACAAAAACACATGCTGGGCTTAACTTTGCTGTTGACATGGGTGTTTTCAATGTGCACAGAGCAGTCTGACCGATTAGATTTAGTTTTGTGAAATGAATAAAACTCCCCGTGATGAGAACTGCGCAACATTTTAACTGTAACAAAGCAAAAGTTCTAACAAACAAAATTCGACATTCCACTTTCTCAGCTGGGAAAGGGGAAAGAATGTTCTGGTCTGATCTGAAAAGAATCTGATTGGTCAAGCAAATGCCAGTCTGCCCTCCCCCAACCCTGAGGTTCTCCAGTGTGAAAGAACAGTTGATTTGGAATGAAACAGTAAACGTAGATTTGGTTTCAGTTGCATAGATGTACACAGCTTCTGTACATCCCAAATAACAGAGCAAGCCACATTACTAGATTTCTACAGCTCAGTTGAGTGTGAGGCAGATCATAAGCTCAATGCAAGAACAAACTAGCATCTTGCAAACAAAAGAAGCTTCATTATTTCAGAAGCCATTTGTTCTGATATGTCGGTACCAGTTTAAAACCTCATTCATGTCATGTAGAGAGGTGTTTTGAGCAGATAGATGGAACAATTTGATGCTCACACTGAACCGTGATTGAAACTGCTCTCATGCTGATTAACAAATTTCTTCCTTTTCAGCTTGCCACTTCAGCTTAAATATGAAATATTAACAAAAAAAATGTGACTATTGTGATCCGAGAGAATAAAATCCACTGATGTGGAAATTCTGATAGCATTTTAAAAAGTAATTTACAGGATGTGGGTGTCTCTGACTAGGCCAGCATTTATTGCCCATCCCTAATTGCCCAGAGGGCAGTTTAGAGTCAACCATGTAGGTCTGGAGTCACATGCAGTGTAGTACCAGCTGAGGTTACCATGAAAGTCCCACCTTCTCAACCTGTCCCCTCAAGTCCACAGTGACCCTCAGGTTAAACCAGTCACCTCTCTCTGTAATGAGAGAGCAGCCTCTGGGACTGTGCTGACTTCACTTTACAGCTCAGGTTTTGGAAACCTTTATCTCAAGCCATTATAGTTGCTCGAGGCTGTTGCATGCACACACACACCCACACACACACATACACAAACATGCACATGAGCACAAGCCTACCTGCACACACACACATGTTGGCATACACACATGCATGCAGACAGACATGCATATACATATATGTGTGCACACACAGACAACGCAGTTTGATCACTGACACTGTGAGAGAGAAGACCAGGATTTCCTGCTTTTGGCCATGTGCTGAAATGGCCTGTCTGATTACTAATTGCTCCCTGGGTGCTTTGTTCCATGCCCAATTCACACAGCAGTGAAGATCATGAACCCCTGCATTTGGAATGAGCCTTCCATGAAAATCAAACCTATGTGGTCCTCCAAGCACATGAGGAGGCCATTCAACCCATTGAGTCCATGCGAGCTCACAGTCAGTCTGACTTCCTCGTTCTTTTGCCTTTGCCCTGCATGTTTGTTTCCCTGAAATACCCATTCAATTCTCTTTTAAAATCACTCATCTTCTCTACTTCTACTATCCACAAAGGCAGAGAGTTCCATTAACACTCAGTGGATGCAAATAAAAAGTTATTCTGCAAATCGCACCCGCATCTCTTGCCCAAGATGTTGAATCTGTGTCTCCTAGTCAGCTAATGGGCAAATGTTTCCAAAGTTACATGAACCTATTGAGATCTACTTGTAACCTCCTCTGGTGAATTACAGCTTGAGATACACATGTACAACATTGCAATATGAAAGGTTATTTCACCAAAACACTGTCATCTCTTACACAATGTGACAAATTTGTTCTAAATAGAGACAACTATCACCTCACCTTTTATTACCAGTTTTATTGTCAAATTTTTTAAATTGGATAGAATAGAATAGAATCCCGAAAGTGTGGAAACAGGCCATTCGGCCCAACAAGTCCACACCGACCCTCTGAAGATTAACCCACCAAGACCCATTTCCCTACCACTCTACATTTATCCAGACTAATGCACTTAACCTACACATCCTTGAACACTACGGGCAATTTAGCATAGTCAATTCACCTAACCTGCACATCTTTGGACTGGGGGAGGATACCGGAGCACCCGGAGAAAACCCATGCACACAGACACGGAGAATGTGCAAACTCCACACAGACAGTCGCCTGAGGCTGGAATCAAACCTGGGTTCCTGGTGATGTGAGGCAGCAGTGTGCGAACCACACAATTTGTTCGATGGCTGTAACTCGTGGGGCAGAAATAAATTTCCACTTTGTTTCAGTGGGTCGTCTTTCATAATTTGCAATTCCATGTGAACTTGGCTAAGCCAGAACAGAGGATTAAGGAATTTTCAAACGCAATTTACACTCAGCGCAAATCGAGATTCCAAGCTCATTTGCACAAGCTTTAAAAG
This sequence comes from Chiloscyllium punctatum, assembly GCF_047496795.1. NCBI lineage: Eukaryota > Metazoa > Chordata > Chondrichthyes > Orectolobiformes > Hemiscylliidae > Chiloscyllium > Chiloscyllium punctatum. The sequence goes on from NC_092778.1 coordinate 20,010,605, forward strand.
CCATTATGATAGAAGCTGAAACCCATCCACCAAATGGCCATGCACCTAGATTGTATTAATCACCATGGTGAGTTTCCACTGCTCATAGCTACTTGTGAGCCTTCGAGAAGTCTTCACGCATCAAGCTGTTCTGTTTTTGTAGGCAGAAGGACTCTAATAAGCATGTCTTAATGGCTTACAAAGGTCAGTTTCTTCTCATTTTATGACAAATAAACACGGTTTACATGAAAACAATAAGTTGTTCTGCACTGTTTTGAAGAGTTAATTTCAGTTAAGATCGGGTTTGTCGCGGGTAGTTTTGCATCTGTTTTAGTGACCATCATGTTTCAGGACTGTCTCTTCAATTTAGGATAAAATGGAGCAGCAAGTGGGGCTCGTGCACTCAGTTCTGCCTAGCAACAAAAAGCTGGCTTTGGGGCGCTGAGACTCAAGTTGACAACCTGGGGAGAAAGGTGCGAGGATTTGGAATAGTGAGTGCAATTCTGGTCTCCCTGCCACACGAAGGATGTTGTTAAATCTGAAAGGGTTCAGAAAAGATTTACAAGGATGTTGCCGGGCTTGGAGGGTTTGAGCTACAGGGAAGGACAAATAGGCTGGGGCTGTTTTTCCCAGGCACCACGGAGGCTGAGGGGTGACCTTATAGAGTATAAAATCATGAGGGGCATGGTTAGGGTGAATAGACAAAGTCTTTTTCTGAAGGTAGGAGAGTCCAAAACTAGAGGACTTGGTTTAAGGTGAGGTGGGAAGGTTTAAAAGGGACCTAAGGGGCAAGGTTTCGCCGCAGAGAATTTTTTCGAATTAGAATTTTTGCAGTGTGGAAACAGGCCCTTTAGCCCAACAAGTCCACACCAACTGATCGCAGAGTAATCCACCCAAACCCATTCCCCTACCCTACATTTACCCCTGACTAATGCACCCAACCTACACATCCCTGAACAAGATGGGCAATTTAGCATGGCCAATTCATCTAAGCTGCACATCTTTGGATTGTGGGAGGAAACAGACACAGGGAAAATGTACAAACTCCTGTACACAGTCACCTGAGGCTGTAATTGAACCCAGGCCCCTGGTGCTGTGAGGTAGCAGTGCTAACCACTGAGCCACCATGCCACCCTCGGGTGGTGTGTGCATGGAATGAGCTACTAGAGGAGGTGGTGAAGGCTGGTAAAATTGGCCAAATGGTGGCAAATGGTACTAGATTAATTTCGGATATCTGGTTGACATGGACAAGTTGGACTGAAGGGTCGGTTTCTGTGCTGTCCATTTCCAATGACATTTGAACCTGTACGTATGGTTAGGGCAGTTGCGCTGACTGTAGGTGGACAGTTACGTTTGAATCATATGAGTTAATGGTCATGAAGCAGTTACTTTCCATGTCACACTGGCAACACTTACTGGACTGATGTTCACACCCAGCTGGTGGGTGGAGACAAGAAGCTTTCTTTGAGTTTTTATAAGGAACAGTTCTCCCTCTGGATAGAGGGATGGGGAATCTAGTATGCACCCCAGATGCCTCTTCCCCACAAAGAAACAATATGGTGACAGGATGCACCCAGCAACAGAAGGTTCCATAAGTAGGCTCCTCAGAGGCCTCCACAGACACCACCTGCATGCACATATGGAGGTTGACCACTGCACTTACGGTTAATATTTCTGGGAACAGTACTCAGACAAGGAGCAGGATGAACCCTCGAATGTATGGATATGGGCGTGGATTGGGAAAGGAGGTTACAGATAGCTTGAGGAGGATGGAGGTTTTGAAGATGAGTCTTATGTGGATAGAGTAAAGATGGAGGCTTTTAAATGAAGAGCAAAGCACTAAAGGATGTGCTGATGATCTCAGTGAAGACTGGGCAATGAAACCTTGGGTAGCCGGCGACAAATGATCAACACCAAAGGAGAGAGGACAGGAAGAAAATGAACTTACAGAGACCGCTGGAAAGAGGAGGAGGAGGAGGAAGGGGCAATTTTGGAATTAAAATATTTGCCAGATTCTCCTCTTTAGCACAGGATGGAGTGAGCAGATTGGAGGAAATGCTGGGTCGCCTTTGAGACCATTGTATTTTGATTGTTCCCATCCTCCAGGATATTTCTTTGGGCCAAGGATGCTTTTCAAAGAGAGGGAATAGTGTTTGGGCTGGTTAGACCAGATCCTGTAATGGATGATCCAGCTTGTCTTGCACGAGATACACTCAAATCTACCACCCTCATATATACCCATGACTGCGTCGCCAAATGCCAGACTAATGCCATTTACAAGTTCGCTGATGACACCACCATAGTTGGTTGAATCTCAGATGGCAATGAAACAGACTACAAATGGAAGGTGGAAGACCTGGAAAAATGGTAGACTGAAAACAATCTAGCTCTAAATGTCAGCAAAACCAAGGAACTCATTATTGACTTTTGGCGGGATGTTATTCCTTAACAGCATAGAGGTGGAACGAGTGGAGAGTTTCAAGCTCCTGAGAGTGGTCACCCACAACAAATTTTGTTGGAGTCTTCATGTGGACACACTGGTCACAAAGGTCCAACAAAGTCTCTTCTTCCTTAGGCAGCTGAGGAAATTTGGCATGACGGTGAATACCCTTGCCAACTTTTATAGGTGTGCCATCAAGAGCACTCTGTCTGGATGTATCACTACCTGGTATGGCAACTGTACCATTCAAGACCGGAGACGGTTACAGAGAGTGGCGAACTCGGCACAAACAATCACAAAGGCCAACCTCCCATCTTTAGAATCCATCTACCAGGCCCGCTGTCAAGGAAAGGCCGCCAGCATTCTCAAAGATCCATTCCACCCTGGGAATGTTTTTCTACAACCTCTACCATCAGGGAGAAGGTACAGAAGCCTGAACACATGCACCAGCCGGTTTCGAAACAGTTTCAACCTACTGTTGTTAGAATACTGAATGGACTCACAAACTCTTAGCAGTCTCCTGTACCTGTGTTTTTGTTTTGCTGCTGTTTACCTATTATTTACTTATCTATGCTACTTAGTTCTGTGATCTGCCTGTATTGCTGGCAAGACAAAGATTTTCACTGTGCCTCAGTACATGTGACAAAAAATTCAATTGAATTCAAGGGAGTGGAAGGTGGGAATTGTACATCAGAGTATGGTGACCATGAGGATGAAGGTGCAAAAGTAAGTACTTGAAAGATTGAAAATGTTTGGAATATTATGGCTGTCCCAATGGAGGGCTACACCAGAAAGGGATTATGATGCTGGTGAGGGATTTATTTTCATTCCCTGTGGAATGACTGAGGTCCGTTTGATTGAAGACAAGTAAGGAAATGTGAAGTTTGAAGGTGATAAGGAATAACAATCAGCAGTGGCCCTATCAGCAACCAGGGAAAGGGTAAAGCCTCAAGTGTGGGTAAGCTCAGTGGGGGTGACTATATTTGTACATGAGGACATCAGTGGGCAGGGCTGAGGGTACAATCATAGAGAAGTTGGATAAGAAGGAGCCGAAGGAGAATTGAGACATCACACAATTTCTTCGAGGGTGGCATATCGCTGGTGCAAAGACTTAAGTGAGAGAAATTAAAAGGAGATGAAGTTCACTCTGCCACTGGGGGTGCTCTGTGTCAGTTTACAACAGCAGCGAATGCAGTGTGTTGAGCCATGGTAACACAAGAGCATTCGCCTGCAGACTCAACCTCCTATTATGTGCTCCTCACCGTCATCATAAACATAAATTACGAGCACATTCTGGGAAGTGCCGCTTTGCTTTCAATGGGTAAGATTGAGCACACAAGCCATTGTGATGCAAACCTTAAACAACACAGACACAATGCAGAAAAACCGAAAAGGCATTGAAAATAAACAGCTAGGGAGAAAACACGGGGCCTGTATGCAAACTGTTCTCAGGTCACTGTAGATAAGACAGCACCCGTGATGAGGGCCTGCTGTTCCTTGGTGTTCTCCTTTCTTGCTATTGTGATTTTTATAGCTTTATTGGAAATGCAGCAAAAAAAAGCCCTGCTCATCTTCAGCCCACAGGGAATGTCAACCTGTCTAATCTTCTGACCTCACCTGGATCATTGCCAAAAGACAAAATTTACACGATAAGAATCTTGCTTTAATTCCACACGATAACAACAACGCAAAGTTTTCATATCAATCCGTTTGGAGTGGGAACATTGGTATAAGTTATCCCACGATGTTTAGAGTTGATTGGTGAGGACTTTTCTCACATCCAGCTTTACCTTATCTCTCCCTCTCTTAACACCTCCACTGCCTCTGCACTGTTTGTCCAGTTTCCACTCTTGAATGAGCTGAAGATTTGTCCATCCAAGTATCTGGAGGACCAGAGCCATGTCACAGACTCCATTCCATCTGCCTGGCTCATTAGTGTGTCTCTCTCGGGTCAGAATGGAGGGCTTGCACTGCCCTATTTGACCCTGATCTAAACTTGCCAACAGCGCTCCATCACCAAGACTGCTTAATTCCATCCAATAATGCCCTTGCTTTAGTCTATTAGCTCTTTGAGCCCTCACCTATGCTTTTGTTCCGTCAAGACTTGCCTGCTCATCTTCCCAAATCCCATCACCTGGTAAGTTGAAGTCATCTTCTCCTAAGAAGGCCCCAATCACTCATCAACCCTTTGGTCACTGGCCTACCTTGCACCTGGATCACCAATCCCTCAAATTCAACATTGTTTTCAGATGACAGTATAGCCTCATTCAATTTTATATCTGTAATTTCCACCAGGCTCACAACCTTCCACATAAAGGTAACATTTCCATAGCCCTAGAGCTGTAAGGAGTAACAGAGATGGACAACTGTTGTTGGGTTAAACCTGAGGGTCAGGTGAGGTTGACAAGGTAGGATTGTCATGGTAGCCTTAGTTGCTGCAGGAGTTGACCCCTCATTGTTGGTGCTGCTGTACATTTCCAACCAGCCATCCAGCCAACCTTCCAGGTGCTTGAATTCCAAAATGGACTTTTTTTGCTTCACCAATTCTGCCAGTCAATGATTAGCGGCTGGTGCAGATCTTGAGGAGATCCTTCCCCAGAACCTCCTGAGGATTCGATCATTGATATACTGGAGACAGGCAGTCACATCAGGAGCAGTGGTTTGTGGTACACGCTCTGTAGAAAGCAGACTTTGAAAGACAGGTGACCACACCTGTGGTGAGTGGGACAACAGGCAGATTTGACCAAAGACCCTTCGACAGAACCTTATGTAGAGCTGATCTTTTGATGGAAGCCATCAAATCTTGTGATGATCTATGAGATTAAGTACTGCTTGATCATTTTTCACCCCAAGATAAAGTTAGAAATCACACAACTCCAGGTTATGATCCAACAGGCTTATTTGGAAGCACTAGCTTTCAGTAATGAAGGTGCAATGCTTTGAAAGCGAGTGCGTCCAAATAAACCTGTTGGACTACAACCTGGTGTTGTGTGATTTTTAATATTGTCCACCCCAGTCCAACACCAGCTCCTCCACATCATAGCTCCCCAAGAGAGTACATAATCTCTGCAGTACCTTTGACACCCCCCCGGATGGAACAATGCTGACTGGAGGAATCTTGCTGTCAGAACTTACCTTTGTAGATTATGTTTGATTTCTGGAGTTCAGCTCATTTGGACCAGTCATGTAATGAGATTCATTGAGGGAGCAGAAACCCAGCAAAGACTTGTTCCACTACAATTTCTGGGGATATCACCATCCAGACCCAGAGTTCCACGTCACCATACAGTAGAATACATGGCCTATTGTGTTTGAAAAAACTGATTCTATTGGAAAGTTGCCCAGGGCATTCCTGTAAGTAAGCAGTTAAAATAATTATTGCTTAAATGCACTCTGTTCTTTGCAACCTTGGAGGTGAAAAGCCACAGAAACAAAACCACTATTGAGTTAAGTAATCAGCAACTGTCTGTCAAAGTCGCTTTGTTTTCTGCTGTGGAGGGAAACGGATTGAAAAAGGAGGCAAATCGCCTCATTTTCCTCCCCCCCCCCCCCCCCCCCCCCGGCCACCCCTTGTTATCTCCCTCCACATTGTGGAGGCAAAGAAAGCGGTAACATTGACTTGTACACCCTTTTTAACTATTGCCTTTTGTTTACTCCGTCCGCAGACCACCATCTGAGTCATTAAACCGCACATACAGATTCCTGACTGTTGGCAGGGCCAGGCTTTCAGAGACGATAATCACATGAAAGGATTGTGTGTGATATGTACATACTGGGTTCAGAGTGGTTCATTGCTCAATGTTCCTGCTCAGTGCTAGGCTATAGCTAAACAATGGGAAATGCTTAAACCCAATCCCTCCTGAGCAAAATTGTTTCAATTCATTCGTTTGTCCTATGCATCTAAATTTTTTTTTATATATTAGTACCAAAGTTGCCAGAAAATAAGACTCACACTTTAATGGTCAAAATATCAAAAGCCAAACTATTGAGTTTTTCATAGGTTTCCCATGACTGGTGGGAGGTGGTGCCTAGTGGTATTATTGTTACATTATTAATCCAGAAAGGTAAAAACAAAGACTGCAGATACTGGAAACCAGAGTCTAGATTAGAGTGGTGCTGGAAAAGCACAGCAGGTCAGGCAGCATCCGACGGGCAGGAAAATCAACGTTTCAGGCAAAAGCCCTTCAACAGAAACTTAATTGAAAGGAGGTGGCACAGCGACTCAGTGGTTAGCACTACTGCCTCACAGCGCCAGGGACCTGGGTTTGGTTCCAGCCTCGGGTGATTGTCTGCGTGGTGTTTGCACATTCTCCCCGTGTCTGTGTGGCTTACGTCCTACAGTCCAAAAATGTGCAGGTTAGGGTGGATTGACAATGCCCTGCAGTGTTCAGGGATGTGCAAGCCAGGTGGACTAGCCATGGGAAATACAGGAATACAGGGAGAGAGTGGGTGGGATGCTCTTTGGAAGTTCGGTGTGAACTCAAAGGGCTGAATGGCCTGCTTCTACACTCATACAGTGTCCCATTGTCCAATTTCTGATTCTCCTTGTGGTCCCCTAGCCAATATGTGCAAACTATTTACCCATGAGAAGTGTCACAGATAGACATGACCAGCCTTCACTTGGTATCCAACTAGACTAAAGGGAGCATTCAGGAATGGGATCCTGCCCCATGCTTCCTCTCACCCCTTCAAGGGTATTACACACAGTTAATATCATGCAATCAATTGCAAGTCCTTCTGGTCTGTATACAACACCAGACAGCTTCCCTAAAAACAGCATGAAACGGGCAGACAGTACATGACGAAGCATTGTTCAGAACAGATGGCTGTCACATAATATGAAGTACATATAGCCAGTACATGTGTCAAGGACAGGCGGTTAGATTCTCTCAAGGTGGAGATGGTCAGTGCGTCACACACTTATAGTACAACTGTTCCTTGCAATTTATCAGTCCAAGCTCGCCTTGATGTTGTCCAGTTGATGCTGAAATGGACATGGATTCCTTCAGTATCTGAGGTATTGTCAATGGCCCTGAACATGCTTCAATCAGCAGCAAACATCCCCTCCCCTTTCTAACCTTATGGTGGGGGAAGATCATGGATGAAAATGGTTGGGCCAAAGGCATTCCCCCGAGGACCTCCTGTGGAGATGGTCTCAGAAGAAAGAGGTGTCAATTTAAGACAAAGATGAAGAAGAATGTCTTCCCTCAGAGGGTTGTGAATCTTTGGACCCTTTACCACAGACAGCTGTGGGAGCAGCACCCTAGTGTATATTTAAGGCTGAGATACGTTGATTCTTGATCAGTCAGGGAATCAGAGGTTATGGGGAAAGGCAGAAGAGTGAGGAATGTCTGATCGGTCACAATCCTATTGAATGATGGAGCAGGTGTGAGAGGCCAAATGGCCTACTTTCGTTCCTATTTCTTAAGGTGTAATGGTCTCATGGTCTTCTGGCCTACACCTTGGAGCTGAGATAACTGATCTCCAACTACAACCAGCTTCCTTGTGCTAAATATGACTCCAACCAGCGGAGAGTTTTCCCCCGATTTCCACTGATTTCCAGTTTCACCAGGACTCCTTGGTGCCACACTCGGTTAAATATTGCCTTGCTGTCGAGACCAGTCACTTTTACCTCACCTCTGGAATTCAGCTCTTTTGTCTGCATTTGGACCAAGGCTGTAATGAGGTCCAGACCTGAGTGGCCTTGGCAGAACCCAAACTGGGCGCTACTGAGCAGGTTATGGCTGAGTACATGCCACTTTACTGATGATCAAGAACAGACCGATGGAGTGGCGACTGGATGCAGTTGTCTGTGCACAAAACACACCTGAACAATTTCCTATATTGTCAGGTAGATGTCAGCTTTGTGGCTGCACTGAAACAGCTCGGCAAGGTTTATTCAGGAGCACAAGCCTTCAGCACTATTGCCACGGCCTTTAGACTTTGCAGTATCCAGTGTCTCCAACCATTTCTTGAGATTACATGGATTGAATTGAATTGGCATCTGTGATGTTGGGCACCACTTGAAGAAGCTGCGATGGATCCTCCACTCTAACCCTTACCCTAACCCTATCACACATCAGGAAGATTCCTGCAAATGCTTCAGATTTGCTGTTTACACTGATGGCTGGGATGCCCCATCATTGAGGAAGGGAATATTTGTGGAGCCTCCTCCTCCAGTGAATTGTTTAATTGTCCACCACCATTCCTGACTGGATGTGGCAGGGGTGCAGAGCTTAGATCTGATCTGTTGGCTGTGGAATCACTTGCTTCTTATGTGCTTGGTATACACGTAGTTCTAAGTTGTAGATCTATCAGGTTGGTACGCAATTTTTAGGTATGCCCAATGTTGCTCCTGGCATGCCGTCCTGACCCTGCATTGAACCAGGGTTGATCCCCTGGTTTGATGGTCATGACTGAATGGGGATATGCCAGGCCATGAGTTACAGATTGCGCTGGAGTGCAGCTCTGCTGCTGTTGATGGCCCACAGCACTTCCTAGATGCCCAGACTTAACCCTTTCAAAATCTGTTCACATTTAGTATGGTGATCGTGCCACACAACATAACATTAAGGTATTCTCAGTGTGAAACTGGGACCTCAGCTTCACAAGAACCGGGTGTGGTAGTCACTCTTACCAAAATGACCAATGACAGACGCATCTGCTGCAGGCAGTTAGGTGAGGAGAGGTCAAGTATGTTTTTCCCTCTGTTGGTTCCTTCACCTTGTTGCAGTGCCAGGCTCACAATTGCATCCTTTCAGATTCAGCTGGCTCTGTTGGTAGTGGCGTGGCTGAGCTATTGTTGATGATGGAGTCTCCCACATGGAATACATTTTGTACCCTTACCACTCCAAGTGGTGCTTAATCTGGGTATTCTTCACCTGGGGAAGGGTGTAGTAGATAGCAATCTATGGAAGTAGGTTTCTTTGTCGATACTTGACCTGATGCCGAGAGACCTGGGATTCCAGAGTCAGTGTTGAGGACTCCCAGGGAAATACCATTCCACTGTATCACACTCACTAATGGTTCTGTCCTGTCAGTGGGACAGTGTATACCTAGGGATAGTGATCAATGAGTTTGGAAACGTTCGGTGAAGTATGATTCCATGGGCGTGACTGCCAGGCTATTGGTTTACTAGTCTGTGACACATTCCAGGTGAGCAGTTGAGAGTCAATCATGTTGCTGTGGGTCTGGAGTCACATGTAGGCCAGTATGGGTAAGGATGTCATTCATGAACTAGATTCATTTTTTACAAAGGATAATGGCTTCCTTGAACTCAGAGGCTGAGGGAAAAAATGCAATGAGGAAATCCTGAACTAGTAACTGATCCAAAACTCAATTGCCTGCAGAACTGGGCCTTATTTACAAATGAACCATCTGAGCACCTACTATCACCTACTAATATTACCTCATGATATTACCACTGGGATGTTAATCCCGAGACCCATATAATGTTCGAGAGACTCAGGTTCGAATCCCACCATGCCAGATGGTGGAAGTTGAATTCAATAAAACTAGATCTGGAATTAACATTCTAATAATGACCATGAATTCAATTCGTGGAAAAATCCATCTGGGTCATTAATGTCCTTTAGGGAAGAAAGCTGCCATCCTTACCTGATCTGGCCCACATGTGACTCCAGACCCATAACAAAGTGATTGACTCTTAACTGCCTTCTGGGCCATTAGGGATGGGCAATAAATGCTGACCTAGCCAGTGATGCCCTCACCCCATCCCATGAAGGAATGGAAAAAAATTCAACATAGTTCACGTTACAGAAGAGAAAGTTCAAAAGGTCTTAGAGAATACACAGGTGGATAAATCTTTGGGATGTGATCTAAAGTATCCCAGAACATTGTGGGAAGTAAGGGAGGAAATTACAAGACTCCTTACAGAAATATTTGCATCATTTAGATTAGATTCCCTACAATATGGAAACAGGCGCTTCAGCCCAACAAGTCCACATCGACTCTCCAAAGAGTAACCCACCCAGACCCATTCCCCTACCCTATATTTACCCCTGACTAATGCACCTATCAGTATGGCGAAAGTGAGTACTGCAGATTAGAGTCAACAGTGCGCAATATAGCACAGCCAATTCACCTGACCTGCACATCTTTGGATTGTGGGAGGAAACCTGAGCACCTGGAGGAAACCTCTGGCAGACACAGGGAGAATGTGCAACCTCCACACAGACAGTTGCGCAAGGCAGGAATCAAGCCCGGGTCCCTGGCACTGTGAGGCAGCAGTGCTAACCACTGAGCCACTATGCCACAGTGCCACAGGGCCTGATGACTAGAGGGTGGCTAAGGTTATACCTTTGTTTAAGAAAGCTTGTAAGGAGAAACTAGGAAGTCTGACTTTGGTTGTGGGTAAATTGTTGTAGGTGATCATAAAAATAGTATTTATTGACATTTAGAGGGGCAAAAATTGATTTAGAGACAGTCAGCATGGTTTTGTGTGAGGAAAATTTTGTCTCACAAATTTGATTAAGTTTTTTGATGAAGTTACCGAAAAGATTGTTGATTGCCGAGCAGTAGACATTGTTTATTTGGATTTTAGTAAAGCCTTCAGCAAGGTTCTGCATTGTAAACTAATTAGCAAAGTTAGGTTACATGGGATTTAGTGTGAGCTTGCCAATTGGATACATATTTGGCTTAAAGGCAGGAGACAGAGAGTAATGGTGGAGGGTTGCTTTCGGACTGGAGGTCTGTGACCACAGTGTTCTACAGGAGTTGGTTCTGGGTCCTCTTTTGTTTGTCATTATATAAATGATTTGAATGAGAATATAAAAGGCACAGTTAGTAAGTTTGTGGGTGACACCAAAATTGGTGGCATAGTAGACAGTGAAAAAGGTTTTCTAAGATCACAACGAGACCTTGATCAAATGGGTCAATGGGCTAAAAAATGGTAAATGGAGTTCAGTCTGGATAAATATGAGGTATTGCATTTTGGGGTACAACAAAGAAGGGTAGGGCTTATACAATTAATGGTAGGGCCTTAGGTAGTGTTCCAGAATAGAGGGACCTAGGGGTGCAGGTACATAATTCTTTGAAGTTTACATCACATATAGACAGGATGGTTAAAAAGATATTTGGCACACTTGCCTTCATTGCTCAGTCCTTTGAGTATATGAGTTGGGAAATTATGTTGAGGTTGTACAGGACATTGGTGAAGCCTCTTCATGAATAAATTTCCCCATGGTAGGCTCATTCAGAAAGTCAGGAGGAATGGGATACAGGGAAATTTAGCTGTCTGGATATAGAATTGTCTGGTCGACAGAAGACAGCGAGTGGTAGTGGAAGGAAAGTATTCTGCCTGGAAGTCAGTGGTGATTGGTGTTCTGTTCTTGGCCTCTACTCTTTGTAATTTTTATTAATGACTTAGATGAGGGGATTGAAGGATGGGTTAGCAAGTTTGCAGACGACATAAAGGCTGAAGGTGTTGTTGATAGTATAGAGGACTGTTGTAGGCTGCAGCGTGACATTGACAGGATGCAGAGGTGGGCTGAGAGGTGGCAGATGGAGTTCAACCTGGATAAATGCAAAGTGATGCATTTTGGAAGGTCGAACTTGAAAGTTGAGTACAGGATTCTTGGCAGTGTGGAGGAACGGTGGGACCTTGGTGTGCAGGTACACAGATCCCTTAAAATTGCCACCCAAGTGGACAGGGTTGTTAAGAAAGCATATGGTGTTTTGGCTTTCATTAACAGGGGGATTGAGTTTAAGAGCCGTGAGATCTTGTTGCAGCTCTATAAAACGTTGGTTAGACTGCACTTGGAATACGGTGTCCAGTTCTGGTTGCCCTATTATAGGAAAGATGTGGATGCTTTGGAGAGGGTTCAGAGGAGGTTTACCAGGAAGCTGCCTGGAATGGAGGGCTTATCTTACGAAGAGAGGTTGACTGAGCTCGGACTTTTTCATTGGGAAAAAGAAGGAAGAGAGGGGACCTAATTGAGGTGTACAAGATAATGAGAGGCATAGATAGAGTTGATAGCCAGAGACTTTTTCCCAGGGCAGAAATTGTTAACACGAGGGGTCATAGCTTTAAGCTGTTTGGTGGAAAGTATAGAGGGGATGTCAGAGGCGGGTTCTTTATGCAGAGAGTTGTGAGAGCATGGAATGCATTGCCAGCAGCAGTTGCGGAAGCAAGGTCATTGGGGACACTTAAGAGACTCCTGGGCATGCATATGGTCACAGAAATTTGAGGGTTCATACATTAGGTTTACCTTACATGAGGATCAATGGTCGGCACAACATCGTGGGCTGAAGGGCCTGTTCTGTGCTGTACTGTTCTATGTTCTATGTTCTATGTTCTATGAATACTGTGTCCAGTTCTGGTCACCCAGTTATAAGAAGGATATTATTAAGCTGGAGGGAGTCCCGAAGAGATTTACCAGGATGTTGCCGGGAATGGAAGATTTGAACCATAAAGAAAGACAGGATAAGCTGGGACATTTTTCACTGGCGTGTGGGAGGTTGAGAGGTGACCTTACAGAGGTCTATAAAATCATAGGGGGTATAGATTGGATTAATGGTAGTTGTCTTTTCCCTAGGATGGGGGATTTCAAGACCAGGGGACACATTCTTAAGGTGAGAGGAGAGAGATTTAAAAAAGGCATAAGAGGCAATTTTTGAGAGTGGTTCATGTGTGGAATGAACTTCCTGAGGAAGTGGTGAATGTGGATATAACTAGAAGGTTTAAATGACATTTGAGTAGATACATGAATAGGAAAGGTTTGGAGGGGTATGGGCTCAGGAACAGGCAGGTGGGACTAGTTTAGTTTGGTATGAACTGGTAGGACTGAAGGGTCTGTTTCCGTGCTGTATGATTCTATGACTCTATATGGCATTGTATATTTGTATAGTATTTCAGTGATTGTTCCTAGTGTCAAACATATGGCTGAAGTCATTCTGTATGTCAAGTGGAACTTGATTTTCTCAGAAGGTGCAATCTTGTATCTCAGACATAACATAGCTAGCCCCTAAGTAAGAGCTACCATAACACAGACAGCTCTTTTCATCAGAGAGAGTGGTGATTCAAGAAGGTCAGCTGGTGAGGGAATCAAACCCATACTGTTAGCATTAGACCTGACATCTAGCCAACTCAACAAACTGACCCCCCCAAGCTGCTGAGTGTTGTGTAATAAACCCATTTACTGCTCATCTACATTGAACGTTTCTTCTGCTAAGGGGTTTGTTCGATTGATGACACCAAGAAAGAATGGTAGCAATGATTCTGGCAGAAGCCATTCTATATAACAGACTTCAAGCACTGCCTTAAAGGGATGCTCTCTGCTTCATCATCATCTTTGCAATTGGAGCAGTGAAATACCTCAGGACACATTGCCAAGATTTCGCCAATGCTCAAGAAACATTTATTCTAGAGGTTCTATTAGAGATTCGACTAAGTGCTGTATTAGCCCGGTTTGTAGGAGTTTCCAGCATATAGAAAATGCTTGATAAAGGGCACCTTGCTCAGAGTCTCCCTCAGTTTGGATGAGAAATGGGAGGAGGATTTGAGTCCAGGCCAAGTGATGGAGAGGCAGAAGCAGGAGGGTGAAGTGATGTTCTTTCACTCTCACTCTCCCCCTTCCCCCATGGATACAGGACATCCATCTCTTCTGAATATCCTCCAGCAGGATCTTCTGTGTGACATCCATATCATCACTCTCAGTCATGGAGCTACCCTGCAGCATGTTGCTGTGTGACAGCCTAAGCACTCCACCCAGGAGCCCACACACACTGCTCCATCAAAGTTGCTTCTACCCAACATCGCAGTGTTAAATCTGCAAACGCTTCTAGTTACGCTTCACCAGGAAAGTTCAAATTGTGGCAACCAGCAATTCTAACAAAAACCTGTATGCGAAATCAGGGCACCTATAACAGACGTGTCTCACTAACACAGCATCCACACACTGCCTGTTTTCATCTGTCCACCAAAACTTATACTTATATTCTCTGGAAATAAATGGTCCATTTCTGATGTTACCGTCTTCGATTAATGGTAAGAATCTATTATTTATTTGTGTTTTGCTTTTATTTTCTTCTTACCAATTGAGCCTTTCCTTCCTAGAAAGGGTTGGCTGATCTGAATGATTAGTCAGAAATAGTGCATCTGGCTGTTAAACCTTCTTACAACTCTCTCAAAACAATGGTGCCTGGTTCTCAAATCAGTTTTCAACATAGCAGAAGATGATGCCCCTCAGCCTCTGGGGACTATAAATTATCTACGTTGATTGTTGAACTGTAATAGCAAATAACAGAAATGTGTAACCTATTTATTGAGTGAGTATGGGGAATCTAGCACAGTTACTCTAGACTCTGATAACTGATTTGTCTCAATCTTACAGATGTAATTTGATTAGATTAGATTACTTACAATGTGGAAACAGGCCCTTCGGCCCAACAAGTCCACACCGACCCGCCGAAGCACAACCCACCCATTCCCCTATATTTACCCCTTACCTAACACTACAGGCAATTTAGCATGGCCAATTCACCTGACCTGCACATCTTTGGTGCTGTGGGAGGAAATCGGAGCACCCGGAGGAAACCCACGCAGACACGGGGAGAATGTGCAAACTCCACACAGACAGTCAAACCAGGGTGGAATTGAACCCAGGTCTCTGGCGCCGTGAGGCAGCAGTGCTAACCACTGTGCCACCATGCCGTCCACGCCCCAATTTTAAAAGCTGAATATTCCTGTGTCAGCGAGCTGTGACTTATGCAGTTCATTCAACCTCCCAGTAGCTCCCGGTGACAGCAGGAATGGTGGGAACTGTGCACCTATGTGGGTCTTTCATTTCACCAGAAGCCTATTTCAATATAAATGAGAAGCTCAATTATGGGGCCAGAAACATCTTTTCATCAAAAAAAACATTGGTGGGAAGGCTGAAAGCAGGTGCAATGGAATACGGTGTCATAAAAGACACCAAGTTCAATATGTTAATAAGACTTGTTGGCCACACAAATTGCAGAAAGATATAAAATTTGGCAATTACATTGGCGAGTGAGAAAAATCGATAGTCTGATTTTAGTCAATGTGTCTGTTGGGGAGGACAATTACAGTACAGAGCATGAAGTAAACCTTCATTATTGCTGGCAAAACTCCCGCGAGCTCAAAATGTGCGATAAACCTTGCTGTCATTTCAAGACACTAGCCATCAAATTTATCCATTGAATATCCACTGCAGGTCTCCATAAATTCATTAAACCCTTTATGCTTCAAGTCAGAAGAGCTGGATATTAAAATGCTAAGCTAAATGCACGAAGGAAAAACAAGCGAACTGAAAGAAAAATAAAGCTTTAATTAATGGACAGATTCTAAATGCGGTGAGGAACAGCCGTAGACCCACCTTAGCAATATTTATTACAGCGAGGTTTAATTAGGTTTTGTGTGATAATTGATTGCACTTTTTTTTACCTTTACTTATTCAGTCTCATGAATCCTGCATTAATGTCTGCATCTGCCTCTTCACTGCCTGCTACAACATCACACCTGCCCCATGTATGATATTTTAAAAACCGGAGAATTTTGCTAATGGCTTTTTGTTTGCTCCCCTGCTTTGTTGCTTAATTCAACTCTGTTTTTATCATGGGGTTGGCAGATGCTGTACCTTCACCTGCTGCAGATGTACTCAATTCTTTCAGAAGCTTAGAAAACAGGCTACAATAAGCCTTCTTTTCATTGGGCGAAAGCCAATATAAGGCACTTGACTTAAGGATGGGCTTCGTGCCCTCAAGAGCAGCTGAATCTGTGTGCTTCTACATTCACACTTAGGAGTTACACCATCTCTCCTTCAAATTGTGAATATTTATGTCTATATGTTGGCACCATGATGCATTCACATTAGAATCACAGATCAGTGTAGATGCAGGTCATTCAGCCCATCACACTGACACGCTGAAGAGCATCCCATCCAGATCCAACCCTATCCCTGTAATCCTGCATTCCCCATAGCTAATCCACCTAGCCTACACATCCTTGGACACAACGGAAATTTTTTTTATGGCCAATCCACTTAAGGGGCACATCTTTTGGAACAAGTGGAGGAAACCCACGCAGACATGGGGAGGACGCGCAAACTCCACACAGACAGTCAAACCAGGGTGGAATCGAACCCAGGCTCTGTGAGGCAGCAGCACTAACCACTGAACCACCTTGCCACCTATTAAACGCGTTCCTTGAATAGGACCTTTTAATAACTGAGCTAAGTACTTACTCCTTCCCCATGAGGTATAATTTACTCTCTTACATCCCATGATATTAATCCCCTTAAATTTCTACGAAGTTCGTCCCCAAAATCAGTATCCAGCAAAACTCTAGAATATCAGCCAACATTGGGACATTGGAAACAGGAGTAGGAGTAGACCATTCGGTCCCTCAAACCTGCTCACCATGCAAACCTCATGGCTGACCTTCCACCTCAAGGCCGTTTCCTCACACGTTTCCTCCCCATCTCCTTTTGTGTCTTTACCACCTTGAAATCTGTCGATCTCCTCTTTGTTTATACCCATCGACTGATCCTCTGCAGCCAGCCGGGGTACAGAACTCCGAAGGTCCACCACCCTTGCAGTGTCAGTTTGAAATGATTTACCTCTTATCATGTCCCCTGACACCCCTTCCAGCCAGGGAACCCTCCTGCCTATATTTCATCTATGAACAATTTTGTGAGCTTCCTCTATCTTTAACAAGCTTCTTTGCTTCCGAAAGATGTCATTCTAAATCTTCCTATGGCAGAACCTCAGTCCATCACAAGACAGTATCTCACCAGATTTCCAGATTTAGCTACATTTATTTAACTCAGACAAGTCTTCCAGACTTTTGGGGTGGCTGGGAAATGGTGGCACAGGCCTTTGAATCAAAGCATGGTCAACAGCCATAATGACTCTTTCACATTTCCATCAATTATCAGCCAATTAATTGGTGGCACACTGGCTCAGTGATTAGCACTGCTGCCTCACAGCACCTGGGTCCAATTCCAGCCTCAGGTGACTGCCTGCGCCAAGTTTGCACATTGTCCCTCTGCCTGTAGGGGCTTCCTCCGGCTGCTCCAATTTCCTCCCACAGTCCAATGATATTCAGGTTAGGTGGATTGGCCATGATAGTAATCACGCATAGTATCCAGGAATGTGCAGGTTAGGCACATTAGCCGTAGGTTACAGAGATGGGGTAGGGGGAATGGGTCTGGGTGGGATGCTCTTTGGAGAGTCAATGTGGACTTGATGGGTTGAATGGCCTGCTTCCACACTGTTGGGATTCCATGAGAATTCAACTACTGTTGAGAAGACTTTAAGTTTTTCATGACAACACTGGACATCAGAAACTAACAGATGGCCCATAGAAAAGCATAAACGATGTGACATCTTGTTTCAGAACATCTCTGTAAATTCATTTGAAACAGTTCTGTACAGGTAATATATAATTATAGTATTCTTAAAACAAACTTAATACACTAGCACACTTACAAAACAGAGTTTGGTTAGACTCTAGATTAGAGTGGTGGTGGAAAAGTACAGCAGGTCAGGCAGCATCCGAGGAGCAGGAAAAATCAATGTTTTGGGCAAAAGCCCTTCATCAGGCTTTTGCCTGAAACGCCGATTTTCCTGCTCCTCGGATGCTGCCTGACCTGCTGTGGTTTTCCAGCACCACTCTAATCTAGACTCTGATCTCAAGTATTTGCAGTCCTCACTTTCACCAGAGTTTGGTTAGATGTTGGGGGTAGACAGTTGACATTTTAAGGAACTAGATGTTCTCGCTAGTGTTTACGATATGCAGGGACATTATGGTAGTTGTTACTGTTGTATAAGGTCACAGTTCCAAAAGGGTTAATGTTGGCGATTGCTTAGGTTCCACCCCATCAGATTATGGAGAATGAAAGAATCTAGATTAGGCCTGATGGGGTCAGATGTGTCATCCTTGGCATCTAACAGCCAATGGACCTTGTTCCTGTGATTATCACCTTAATAATGGCCCAGATATTCCAATTGTCAGAACACCATTGCAGCAGCATAGACTGAAATTGTGTGTTTGGACCTTGCGGAATCCAGTTCACTCCATGGAAATTGCCGGCAAATTGAGTTCTCTGAGTGACAGTTCCCTTGCATCTGGAATTCTCTGATTATGTTCATTTATGTCAGAAAACTCAGAGGCTTCCTTCTTAGTCATCTTCATGACTACTCAGGAATAGTGAGAGGATTATACAATTATTTAGATAATTAAACTGACCCCGAGTCACCACCGACCAGCAGGACCCATCCACAGCAACTACCCATTCCCGTCACCTGACCCCTGACCCCTGACTGCCTGAATCCAGTCTCCGGATTCCTCGCTCCTGTCAATCTGGTGACCAGTGTGTTGGTGTTGTTGAGGGCAGTGAGAGGGTTACTGTCAGAGTGTGAGGTAGGTGTGAAGGGGGAGGTGGGGGGTCACTGTCAGACTGAGGGGGAATGAGGGGTTTTGAGGGGGGTAACTGTCAGAGTGAGGGGGGAGTGAGGGGTCGCTGTCAGAGTGAGGGGAATGGGGGAAGAGTGAGGGGGGTCACTGAAAGTGTGAGGGGGCAGTGAAGGGGGAGTGAGGGGGGGTCACTGTCAGAGTGAGGGAGGAGTGAGGGGAGAGTGAGGGGGGAATGAGAGGGAGTAAGGGTGTCACTGTCAGAGTGAAGGAGGAATGAGGGGAGAGTGAGGGGGGAATTAGAGGGAGTGAGGGTGTCACTGTCAGAATGAGGGGGGAGTGAGGGGGTCACTGTCAGAGTGAGGGGGGGGGGGGGCGGTGAGCGTGGGGAAAGTAATTGCTGACAGAATTCCCTGGGTTGCCTCCCAGGACGAGCATCATTCGAGTGTAGTGGGGTGGTTTTATAGGGCCCTGAGCAGTATAGGCCCACCTCAATATGAGGGACAACCTGTCACATCATTTGTGTATTTACAGAGCAGTGAGGCAAGTGTCTCAATAGGTCGTGATCAGTTGTTACTCAAAATAGGATTGTGGCTTGTTAAATATTTAGTTTACTGCTCCACCAAATGCATCAAACAAACAAGAAACATCTAGAATTCTCAAATGTGAAAGTTAGTGTAGGTATCTCAAGACTGAAGCTCAATGCTTGACCCAAAGGGTCTTGTATACTGGGCGCTAACTGCACTGGGTAATGCTGCAGCATGGACACTGAGAGCTCAGGGACACACTACCAGCTCATGGACTGGGCCAGGCCGTACCTCTGGGCAGTTCATTCACTCTGAACTGATTTGGATGCTCACAGCACTGCTGCCTTGCCTTGCCATTTAACACAGCCACAAAGTCTGGAAGCTTCGACTGGTTGCCAGCTATCCTCATACAAGTCAGTGAGGTTAGCCTTGAATCAAAGGTCCAGGCACAGTAAGTCAAGGGCAGCCTCCCAAACCAATCCAGGGACTTGGACACAGTCAGTCAGCTGCTTTGTCAGAGTAAGGATGTTCTCCAAGTAAGGGGTGAGGGGCTGAATGATGGGTACCTCATCACCCACCTTGAGTCATTCAAAATGGCGGCACTGGCAGGGTAGGCCCACCCACTCAAGGCTGGCTGTATCCTTTTCCTTCCTCTCCCCTTTTTGTCTTCCTTTTTCTTTTCTTCATCTTCCTGGGGATTGAGGGAAGGCAGGAACAGTGCAGGTGGTGACAGGAGCCTGGCTACATAGGCCAGATAGTGGACAGCGAAGAAGGTTACCTCAGATTACAACGGGATCTTAATCAGGTGGGCCAATGGGTTGAGGAGTGCTAGATGGAGTTTAACTTAGATAAATGTGAGGTGCAGCATTTTGGGAAAGCAAATTATAACAGGACTTATACACTTAATGGTAAGGTCCTAGGGAGTGTTGCTGAACAAAGAGACCTTGGAGTGCAGGTTCATAGCTCCTTGAAAGTGGATTCTCAGGTAGCTAGGATAATGAAGAAGGCGTTTGGTATGCTTTCCTTTATTGGTCAGAGTACCGAGTACAGGAGTTGGGAGGTCATGTTGTAGCTGTACAGGATGTTGATTAGGCTACTTTTGGAATGTTGCATGGAATTCTGGTCTCCTTCCTATTGAAAAGATGTTGTGAAACTTGAAAGGTTTCAGAAATGATTTACAAGGATGTTGCCAGGGTTGGAGGATTTGAGCTGTAGGGAGAGGCTGAACAGGCTGGGGCTTTTTTCCCTGGAGCATCAGAGGATGAGTTTATAAAGGTTTATAAGCTGTATAAGCTTTATAAACCTTACAGAGGTTTATAAAATCATGAGGGGCATAGACAGCGTAAATTGACAAGGTTTTTTCCCCAGGGTGGGGAAGTACAGAACTGGAGGGCATAGGTTTAGGGTGAGAAGGTAAAGGCTTAAAAGGGACCTAAGGGGCAACATTTTCACACAGAGGGTGGTGTGGGTATGGTATGAGCTGCCGGAGGAAGTGGTGGAAGGTGGTACAATTACAGTGTTTAGAAGGCATCTGGATGGGTATATGAATAGGAAGGGTATAGATGGATATGGACCAACTGCTGGGAAATGGGACTAGATTAGGTTGGGATATCTGGTTGGTATGGACGAGTTGGACTGAAGAGTCTGTTTCCATGTTGTACATCTTTATGACTCTGTGACTCTGTGATTCTGTGATTCTGTGACTCTGTGACTCTGATTCTGTGACTGTCATTCTGTGACTGTGATCCTGTGCCTCTGTGACTCTGTGATTCTGTGACTCTGTGACTCTGTGACTGTGATACTGTGACTCTGTGACTGTGATTCTGTGACTCTATAACTCTGTGATACTGTGACTCTGTGTCTCTGTGACTCTGTGATTCTGTGATTTTGTGTCTCTGTGACTCTGTGATATTGTGACTGTGATTCCGTGATTCTGTGACTCTGTGTCTCTGTGACTCTTTGACTCTATGATTCTGTGACTCTGTGACTCTTTGGCTCTATGATTCTGTGACTCTGTGACTCTTTGGCTCTATGATTCTGTGACTCTGTGCCTCTGTGACTCTTTGACTCTATGATTCTGTGACTCTGTGACTCTTTGGCTCTATGATTCTGTGACTCTGTGTCTCTGTGACTCTTTGACTCTATGATTCTGTGACCCTGTGACTCTTTGGCTCTATGATTCTGTGACTGCTGGAATCAGCAGCAAGACATCAGCTGCAGTGATGAAAAAGCAAGGACTCTTAGTGGTGGTAGACCAAGAGCCTTGGAAAAGTCCTGCACTGTATTTGGCAGGCAGTCAATGAAGGTGAAGTACTTTCTTTTCACTCTTTTGTACCTCAAAATGGTGCCGTACTGTAGCGACAGAACACTTTTCACTGCATCTCTCAAGATATGTGACAATAAATCATACATTCATTCTGTCTTATTGGAGCCTGTTGCCTTCTGGAATGAGTGGGAGGTGGATATTACAGGTGATGAAAGTGGGTGGCACAGCTGTTTCTGTTGGTGCAGGGTGTCCTGCGTGAGTGAGTGGGCAGCACAGAGGGCATGCAGGGTCAGTGGTGTCGGGGGGTTGGGGGCAGGTGACAGCGAGAGAGGGCAGAGGTTGCGGGTAGCAGTGAGAGTGGCAGAGCAAGAACTTTGGTTGCTGGTGGATGCAGTGGCAGAGACTAAAGAGAGCGTGTGTAGGAGCAGGGAGAAGATGGCAGGGTGGAGAAGAACATTGAGCTCCTTTTTACTGAGCTGGCCGTATTTCCCAGGGGTGGCGTGTTCATTTGTGAATGGCGTGTGGTTAGATGGAGCTAGAACTGGACAAGGGGGTGGTGTACACAGTTAATGAGGCAATTCAGTAAGATAAGATGGGAAAATTCACTAGAACCTGCAGAGTCAAATCCTCCGCAAAAACCCAATGCAATTGGTACATAAGCCAAAATGTAAAATTCAGCCCCACAAACTTAAGGACCAACAGATAATCATAACCATAGAATTCCTACAGTGTGGAAGCAGGCCATTCAGCCCATCAAGTTCACACTGACCCTCCAAAGATCATCCCAGTCATTTACCCCCTCTTTAACCCTCCATTTCACATGGCTAATCCACCTAGCCTGCATATCCCTGGACACTACAGGACAATTTAGCATGACCAAGCCATGCAACCTGTACATCTTTGGACTGTGGAAGGAAACCCAGGTCCCTAATGCTGTGAACCACCACTCCATAATACTATGGAGCAGCTAACTGAGTTAACAGGGAAGAGTTCTTCTGCAAAGACAATATAAAAATGTTAAAGGGAATCTAAAATGTAATATAAATGACTGTGAACTATAGAAATTTGACATTACTTGCATTTATTGTGATAAGTGCAAGAGTTTAAAGTGCCTCAGACTCATCTCTCTTTTCAATAATCAGCGAGTTACCCATTTACATTAAGATGACTGTAAAATATGTACACTTTCTAAACCCTGCTTCATTTGATTAAAAAACATTGAAACTGAGGCCTACAATTTCTCATTTTTACTTTAATGCTGGCCTTGATTACTTTAAATCAGTGAGCGTAAAACAACAGATTGTAAAATATAGATTATAGATTCAAAATTCCCAACTTCTAAGTATAATGTTTGAGCAACTTCTTGTCGCCAGTTTTTAAAGGGTTAATTGGTGAGTCATGCAAACAGCAGCATTCCTCACACAGCAAGGCACAGAAATACTTTTCCCAAGGTGATGTTTCTACTTCCAGATGTAAACCAAGTTTGTCTCATGTTTTGTCGTTGTGACAATTTTGAAAAAAAAAGCCTTTATGCAAATTTTGCAGACTGTAGTTTAAGACGAAATGCAATGAAGCTGTGTTCAGCAGTGGTCTAGTATTCTCTGCTTATTCCTGATACTGTAGCCTCATAGTTTGTTCCAAATGAAAACAAATAAGCAAATGGTCTGGCCCAGATCTGCTGATTATCCATGTCAGTTGTGGAGTTTTTTTTAAAAAAAGCAATTTGTTAAAGCGATGCTCATTATTAAAACTGAATGGTATTAAATAAATGGTATATAATTACAATTTTAGCGGAGTGAGGAAGTGGCCTTTTTTTTTGGAAAACAAGCTGCTTTCATCAACAATGAAAATCAGAGAAAACTTGCTTCAGGAAATGAAAGGGAATTTCAAACGTGAACTGTTTTATCTCAAGAAAAGGGAAGTGAGTGAACAGTCAGTGTACCACCTGTTCCTGGAAACATGTTCAAATACAAAGGTTTAGTCAACTAAATGCGTAATTGATCCAATAGGGGTTAATTAACACTGATTAATTCTACAGGGTAGTAAAGCTGGCCATAACACCCTGGAGTTGTTCAGGGAGAGGTGGGCGCCGCAGGGAGTGGAGTGCATTATTTCCCCCTCCAACTCTATTTTGATTTAGTCCCTACCCTCCCCTTCACTGTTTTGATCACACAGCATTGCCCTTTGATGTGAAGGGCAGCGCTTGTCACTGGCCACTTGGGTGTTTTCCTATCTTCCTGGTGGTGGAAATTGAATAAAGATTTGTGCACCTTGTGTCTTTCACTGTGTCTCACACCTGCACACACACACCATGGGTGCTGGGGAAAAAATAAGCAGTACTGCAGTTAGGCAGTAGTGTGGGGGTTAAATATAAAAAATAAACCAGAGCTACACGGCATTGCCCTAAAAAAAATTAAAGCTGGCCATGAGGGACCCAAGGTCTGTTCAAGGTAAAGAATGGAAAATGGACAGGCCTGTGGTTCTGTAATGGGACTCAGCACTGTATAGGTTCTGGAGGCTACACATTCAGTATGAACTCAATCCTAACTTTTAACTGCGCTATCAGCTGAATGTGTAACAGACTAATATTTTGTGTTGAAGAGAAAGCTCATAAATCTCAGGTGGTTAAAAATAAAATCAGAGGGTTCAGATAATATGATGCATTTTGAAGGAGATAAGCTTCGGTCGTGTGTTAGGCCTCCTGAAGTGATGGAACTGTTTTTTAAAATTTATTTAGGGGAAGTGGCCATCTCTGGTTAGGCAGCATTTATTGCCCATCCCTAATTGCCCAGAGGCCAGTAAGGAGTCAACCACATTGCTGTGGGTCTGGAGTCACATGTAGGCCAGACGAGGTAAGGATGGCGGTTTCCTTCCGGAAAGGACATCAGTGAACCAAATGGGCTTTCTCCCCCATCAATGCATTTGTAGTCATCATTAGAACCTTAATTCCCAATTCCTTACAAACTCAGATTCCACCATTTTCCACAGGCAGTTGGAACATTCCTGGTTCCTGAATTTCTGGATTAATTTGGGATGGCACGGTGGCTCAGTGGTTAGCACTGCCATCTCACAGCACCAGGGACCCAGGTACAGTTCCACCCTCGGGCGACTGTCTGTGTGGAGTTTGCACATTCTCGCCGTGTCTGCGTGGGTTTGCTCTGATTTCCTCCCACAGTCCAAAGATATGCAGGTCAGGTAAATTGGCCATGGGAAATTGCCCATAGTGTTCAGGGATATGTTGATTAGATGATTAATTAGGGGAAATGTAGAGTAATAGCGGAGGGGAATGGGTCTGGGTGGGTTACTCTTCAGAAGGTTGGTGTGGACTTGTTGGGCCAAATGGTCTGTTTCCGCACTGTAAGGATTCTGTGATAATAGTCCAGCAATAATACCACCAGGTCATCTCCAA
Source organism: Chiloscyllium punctatum (assembly GCF_047496795.1). NCBI lineage: Eukaryota > Metazoa > Chordata > Chondrichthyes > Orectolobiformes > Hemiscylliidae > Chiloscyllium > Chiloscyllium punctatum. The sequence goes on from NC_092778.1 coordinate 20,035,622, forward strand.
TCTCCTCCCCTTCAAGGAAAGCTGATATTAGAGATCAAGATCGACTTGTCAATTCTGCGTGGCAGCATTCCTGGAATTTTCACTTCATTTCTTCACTCCACTTCCCACCTCCCATCCCCCCACCCACTCCCAGCCACCCTGACATCTATCGTTGGTTACCCAGAGGAAGGCAAGTTGAGTCTTAATTACTGCCAAACAGACTTTCTCTCATCTCCAATAATTAATCATTAATTCAAAATGTGTCTGAAGAGAATGGTGGTGGAATAGTATTCAGGAGATTAACCTTTACATCCTGAAGTCTCCAGGATAATCCTGAAAAATTGGCAACACTAACCTGTGGCAACAGTGATAAGTAACGAGTACTGAACCTAAGGGTTTGAAAGGGTGTCTTTGATTCAACTCAGGGAGTGTGAAGGTGTGTGGTCCCTGAACACAGTGCTGTATTGACTGTTTTCACTGTCCCTGCTGTCTTTAGAGATGTTGCCTCACATGCCTTCCATTGCTTCTAGAAGAAGTGCAAGGGGAGTTCAATGATTCATTAATAGCTAAAGCTTGCAATGAATTCTGAGTTTCTCAAAGACGTTTTTCATGTAAGATACTAGCTACAAATCCTTGAAACAACCAAGCCCTGATACAACTTCACCATTGTGTGTGAGAGAAAGAGAGTACCTCCAATCTCTTCACCTCCACTGTCACCAGTCACCACCACTGCATCGTTCCCTCTTGCTGTGAGGCTGCATTTTTTACTGCTCTCTGCACAGGATCTGGCAACATCGGAGCAGAAACGAGAGGTAAAGTTGGGAATAAGACTCTGTTATCATTCAATCTAACCTGAATGTCTCTCCCATTGCATTGTTTCAGCCCCCTCAGGCATATGGCCTCCTTGGGCCATGTCTAATCCCAACCGGCATATAACAAATAGTGAGGGGTGAACAGTAGGCTTCGGTGTGCACTGCTAAGTCTACCTGACCAAAATGGAAGTGCCAAAGCAATGACAAGGAAGTAGGGGATGCCGGGCAAGGGCATGGGGCCCTCCCCTCAGTCCAGAGGCTGGCTCCCATTCAGTGTGGGAGTTAGATGGAGGAGAGATGGTATTCCAGTCAGTCAAGGGAGGTCAGGAGGGGTTGTAGTTCTGAGAAAGGGTCACTCGATGTTAACTCTGATTTCTCTCCACAGATGCTGCCAGACCGCCTGAGCTTTTCCAGCAGTCTCCATTTTTGATTCTGATTTACAGCATCCGCAGTTCTTTTGGGTTTTATTTTGGGGGGGGGGGGGGGGGGTCTAGGCTGGTTTCAGGGCTTTATCTGCGGCTAACTCATATCCGGAGTTCCATCTGTGGGGATTCCTGTGTTGTAAAACAGAGTGTTGCAGACAGACTGTGATTTTTAAAACTCGTCACTGCCCATACTCCAACCAGCCATTCATAAGCGGATTGTGATTTATTTTTTCTTCCTTTTTAAATTTAGCCCCCTCCCCATTCCATCTTGGTGGACTCTGAGTTTATAAGGGCGACAATAGTACTTTGGGGAGTTAAATCAGAAGTTGGGTTTATTTTGCACACACTTAGACACACAAGAATGTCTCACAAAGCACATGCATTTATGGAGTGAATTTCTGGTCTCCTGCCCTTCGAAAAGTTAGATGTACCTTTGAGGTGTTGGGCAGTTGGGGGCTCGGGGGCTCGGGGGCTCGGGGTGGTGGGGGTGGAGTGTGGGTGTGAGCAGAAAATGTTCACCAAACTGATTCCTGTTTTGTCATATGGAGACAGAATGGATGAAGTGGGCCTGTGCTCAGTCATTAAGGCAAATAAGAGGGGATTTCAGAGAATTATGTGAACGCTTGACAGATTGAATGCAGGCATGATGATTGTGTGCGTGTGTGTGTGTGTGTGTGTGTGTGGGGGGGGGGGGGGGGTGTCCAGAACAAAGGATCGCAGTCCATTTTGGATTGAGATGAATAGAAATTTCAGAGGAAATATGAACCTGCAGAATTTTCTACCAGAGAGGGTTGTGGAGATCAAGTCGCTGCGTACATTTTAAAAAAACTAAATACATTTCCAGCAATTAAGTGCATTGAGGGAATGGGAAGAGGGCAGGAGTGTGGCATTGAGATAAAGGATCAACCATGATACAGAGTAGGAGTAAAAAGCTGAATAGCCTACTCCTCTCTGTATATTATTTCCCTTTATTCATTCATGGAATGAGGGCATCAGTGGTCAGGCAGCATTTATTACCCATTCCTAATTGCCCAGAGGGCAGTTAAGAGTCAGTTATATTGCTGTGGGTCTGTAGACTAGACCAGATAAGGGTGGCAGTTTCCTTCCCTAAACGATGGTGACTCAGTGGTTAGCACTGCTGCCTCAAAGCACCAGGGTCCCAGATTCGATTCCAGCCTCGGTAACTATCTGTGAGGAGTTTGCACATTCTCCCCGTGTCTGCCTGGGTTTCCTCCGGGTGCTCTGGTTTCCTCCCACAGTCCAAAGATGTGCAGGTTGGGTGGATTGGCCAGGCTAAATTGCCCGTAGTGTAAGGTACATTAGTGAGGGGGAATGGGTTTGGGTGGGTTACTCTTCGGAGGGTCGGTGTGGACTTGTTAGGCCAAAGGGCCTGTTTCTACACTGCAGGGAATCTAATCTAATCTAATAAACATTAGTGAACCAGGTGGGTTTTTTCAACTATCAACATTAGATTCATGGTCATCAGTAGACTCTTAATTCCAGATTTTTTTTATTATTGAATTTAAATTCCACCATCTGTCATGACGGGATTCAAACCCAGGACCCCAGAATATTATCCAGGTCTCCGGATTAACAGTTCTGTGATAATACAACTGAGCCATTGGAAGGGATAAATCAATTATTCAACTGGCAACAATTGAAGTGCTAAACAATTGAAGGCTGCCAATGTTCTTGCTCTTTAGATAGAGTCCAAAAGTCCAGAATTGGAGTTTGCAGTCCGGAATTCCTTACTGGAAGTTGTTGAATGCCAGCAGTTAATGCCTTGCAAAATGTTTCTTTTCTTTAGAAATATCCACAAAAGTCTTCTGAAGAAGTTTTATTAAAATGTAAGTTCGACTTGACTGTTTAGACAAAAGCAAATATTATTTGCAGAGGTCACAAATGCAGGGTGTGTTGGTTGCTTATCCTTTGTGCCCTGAAGTTAAGGTATAGCCTTTGCCCAGTAGGTATTATATGGAGCAGCACTAACCCCTGAGCTGACTGCTATTTCAAACCAATATGTTTAAAAGGGTAGTTAAATTCAGACCTGTGGGCGTCGTGTCTCCAAAGCTCCTGAAGGAGAAGGAGCAATCACCATTGAGCCAAAGACTTGCATAGCTGTGGTCAACTGTCCATGGATCATTCCAGAGATTAAGTAAAAAGTCATTAACACATCTTCTGGCAGGATAAGTGCAACTTGCAATTCTATTACATAGGGTTTTATTTCTTGGAGGCAATCATCTCTGAAAGTGGTTCAAGCACAATAGTTAGCATTCCACATCCATCAGGAGCTATTTGACGTGTTTATTTTCTGACTAATGCCCACTTCTGAGAAATGTTTGCAAGCTTTTGCTAAGACATGTCACTTGATTACATCATCCATCTTTGTTTGACTGTGATAGTCATGGAAGTCTACATAATGGAAACAGGCCCTTCGGCCCAACGTGCTCATGCCACCCAGTTTTCTCATTTGAAACTAGTCCCATTTGCCTGCATGTGGTCTGTTATACACCTACATCTTCATAACATGTCCACAATCCTCCATACCTATCCCAAACATGTACCTGTCCAAATATCTCTCAAATGACAAAATTGTAGTTACCTCTGGCAACCCGCTTCAGACACTCACCACCCTCTGTGTGAAAAATAAATGCCCCACTGGACTCTTTTGCATCTCCCCCCTCTCACCTTAAACCTGTGCCCTCTAGTTTTAGACTCCCCCAGTATGGGGAAATGCTGTCGGCTATCTGCCATATCTATGCTTCCCTGAGGAAGTCAATGTCTGGTCTCCACATTTCCCAGTTTCACTTACCAGAGGGTGTTGTTGGTGCAGTCCTGGAGGGCACTATTTAACATTCTGCCCTTGACACTGGCGTACAGTGACCTTAGAAACTCAATGTCAAACTTCCTCAGTTGTTTTTAAGTGGGATCAGCAGGCAAAATATTGGCTGTGTTTCAATGATCAGGTGTTCTGCTTTTAATTGTACACCTAGGCATATAGTGTTACTCTCCAGAGATGAGAAGCATAGAGATGAGGCATTAGGGATTCAAGTCAGGTATTTGGAAATCAAAGAAAAATAAAGACCAACGAGTATAATGTTTACGAGTCAGGATCATTATCGTCCAACAATGCATAATAACACCTGCAATCTGTTTGCTAACAATGTATTTGTAGTATGCTAATCCCTAATTCCCCAATGGGGGTGGCATTAGTGGCTCAGTGGTTAGCACTGCTACCTTACAGTGCCAGGGATCTGGGTTTGATCCCACCTTTGGGCGACTGTGTGTGGAGTTTGCACATTCTCCCTGTGTCTGCGTGAGTTTCCTTCAGGTGCTCTGGCTTTCTCCTACAGTCCAAAGATGTGCAGGTTAGGTGGATTGGCCATGGGAAATGCAGGGTTACAAGGATAGGGGTGGGTCTGGGTGGGATGCTCCTTAGAGGATCGGTGTGAAATTGATGGGTTGAATGGCCTGCGTCCACAGTGTAGGGAAGCTATGATTCTAATCCTTAGATGTACCCTCGAGCAAGCTTGCAATGTGAGCTTCATAAGGTGGGAACTGGTTTAGTAAACTACAAGTATTGCAAATTGCCATAATCCTCTGCTCTAGAGAACATACAATAAATGGTACACTATGTTTGTGATTAATTCACTTATTTATTTACATATATGGCAATTTACTGATTTAAATTACTGAGCAATGGTTTGAAAACTCTTAGCTGAAAAATGTGTTGCTGGAAAAGCGCCGCAGGTCAGGCAGCATCAAAGGAGCAGGAGAATCGACGTTTCGGGCATAAGCCCTTCTTCAGGAATGAGGAGGGTGTGCCAAGCAGGTAGGGAGGAGAGACTTAGGGGAGGGGCGTTGGGAATGCGATAGATGGAAGGAGGTTAAGGTGAGGGTGATAAGCCGGAGAGGCGTAAGGGGCGGAGAGGTCGGGAAGAAGATTGCAGGTCAAGAAGGCGGTGCTGAGTCCGAGGTTTGGGACTGAGAAAAGATGGGGGGAGGGGAAATGAGGAAGCTGGAGAAATCAAAACACTTAGCCTATGGAGTAATGATCACTGTTCTGAAAATATTGCATTTTGCTGGAGAGTTTTACAATGTAGCATCAAGATCATTCAATCCATCCTGTCCCTGCTCACTCTTCTGTCGAGGCTTCCAATGACTCCCAGTCCCTACTTTTTTCTGTGGTTTGATAAACGTTTTCCTTCCAAGTATTTATCCACTTTAGTCGGTGTTTTGAATGCAGTTTGCAACTCACTGTGCTTAAAAAAAATTCTGGCTGTATTATCTTTATTTAAAGAATCAGCCCATGTCCTCTGATCACATTGCCATGATTCAACCAGGGAATTATTCCGATGTTCAGAAGGAGGTTGTCATGGAGATCAGTGGCCTTGTGCTAACAAAGATGTCCCAGCATGTTGAGGATTTCATGTCTTGTTGCAGTCAAGGCCACAGTGGTGCTTAATGTTACCGCTGCTGGAACTTTCCAGGGGATATCAGTTACATCTCCCAACTCTCTGAGAAAATGTTAGAATATCATCCCCCGTTGTCAGGTGAAGTGCAGAAAGTGAGAGATCTCATATCTTATTAGGTTGCAACACTCTCTCTGGTCCCATGAGTGGAGGTATGAAGCGAAGTGAACCCCTCAGTTACATTCCATGGTGTCCAGGAATGGAAAGGGATTGCATTCCCTCAATGTAGAGCTCACTGGTGACTACCAGGAGGGCATGGTAGTAGGAATGACTCAACGAGACATTCCAATCTGCCACATACAGTCCAATGCAATGTCTTATCCATTGTGGGATGGTACTGTGGCTTGAAGAGGTGTGTTTTGTCCTGGATTCTTTTAGTGAGAGATTGGGGGTCAGGTGCTGAGCACTCTATGAGAAGATAAACAACTTGTGAAGCCTTGGGCGTGTTTTTTTTCCAAAGCTGGAACAATAGAAGCAGACTGGATGGGTGTAAGTCAAGCTCCAGCCCACAGAACCAAGGAGTTTTAGTTTTTAGTCTTCAGCAGCAGTTGCTGTTGGGGACAAATCTGTTTTCTGAATTTGCCTTTTGCCAAGGGATGTGTTTATGGGATGTTACTGTATTAGAACAGTTAATTAGTAACAGTTACTGTACCTATTAGAGTCTTAGAGTCCTACAGCACAGAGACAGGCCCTTCGGCCTAAACCAGCCCATGCCGACCAAAATGTCCACCCACATTAACCCGATTTCCCTGCATTTGGCTCATATCCTGCTAAATCTTTCCTATCCATTTATTTGTCCAAAGGCCTTTTAAATGTTAATGTATGTGACTCAACCACTTTCGCTGGCAGCTCATTCCATATGCGTACCACCTTCTGTGTAAAAACATTGCCCGTCAGGTTCCCTTTTATTCTTTCCCCTCTAACCTTAAACTGATGCTCTCGATTCCCCAACCCTGGGAAAAAGGCTGAGTGCATTCACCCCATCCATGCCGCTCATGATCTTATACACTTCTGTAAGATCCCCCCTCAGTCTCCTATGCTCTAAAGAAAAAAGTCCCAGCTTATCTAACCTTTCCCTATAACTCAGACCCTTGAGTTCTGGTAACATCCTTGTAAGTTTCTTCTGCACTCTCTCCAGTTTAATAACATTTTTCCTACAGCAAAGTGGCCAAAACTGAACACAATACTCCAAATGTATCCTCACCAACATCCTGTACAACTGCAACATAACTTCCCAACTTCTATACTCAATGCCCTGACTAATGAAGGCCTTCTTCACTGCCCTATTCACCTGTGACCCCACATTCAGAGAGCCATGCACCTGAACCCCAAGGTCCCTGTGTTCTACTACACTCCATAAGGCCCTACCATTCACCATGAAACTTCTACCTTGATTTGACTTTCCAAAATGCAAGACCTCGCACTTATCTATATTAAACTCCATTTGCTATTTCTCGGCCCACTTCCCCAGCTGATCAAGGTCCTGCTGCAATTTCTGAGAACCGTCCATGATACCGCCTATCTTTGTGTCATCTGCAATTATCATTATTAATGTTAAATTATTAAGTTTTCCAATAAAGTTAGGTTATTCCAAGTTCCTCTCTCACTATTTTAACTCTAGTGTTTGAATAAATCAATTTTGCTTAACATTGAACAGTTTGACCAATTCAATTGCATTTGGAACACAGCATCTCACATTCACTGTTAAAATAGGAAAAAGTTAGGGACTGGGCCACCTTCTTAATATATTTTGAGGAGATCCAGTCTAGTCCATAGCACTTAGGATTCCCTCTGATGCTTGTGGTCTCCCTCGGAAACAGCCTCGTGTTGAGCACTCATACAATGAAAGCCACTGAAGCACCTCAGGTATATCGCAGAGCAGGACATTACTGGGGCGCTGGATAGAGGTTTGGATGCTTCAACTGCTCAGCGTTACTGGGCTGAGATTGTAAAGATTTACTGAGGTTCCCCAATTTGATACAGGCGAGAGATCAAATAAAAACAAACAGCTGTGAGGCTGGAGATCTGAAATAGAAACTTAAAGGGCTGCTTGGGGAGGAGGGGGGATATGCCGCACCCGAGAAGAGAGAAACACAGTTAACATTTCCATTCCAGAACTCCCTCTCCATGGATGCTGCCGACTCTGCTGGGTTTCTTTGGCAGTTTATGTGTTTGACATGAAAGATTGAAAGTTCCCACCAAGGGTTCGATAGTGCAGGAGGAAGGGACCGAATGAATACCAGGGGAGTGGACCTCATTTATGAGAGATGCCCTCCACCAACAGAACTCCGGAATGGTATTGCCCCACGATGTACCATCCACAGCAGAGGAGCCCTTCAGTTACACTCAATCCTCACAGTGCTTTCATTGTGAAGCTCACAATTAAAACAGAGCTACCACTCTTTCTGAGTTATCTACATGGCAAAAAAAAGGAAAGTATTCTGCAGACTTACAAATATGAAATTATGTACTCAGGGTTTACCCTTGGTGTTGGCCCTGAAATGTTCTAACCTATTTGGATGCCTCTATGAACAGCAGCCGCAAGTGAGCTGAATGGTGCTGACAATCTGGGAAAGACAGTTCAGATTAGGGGTAGACAGTGGCCTAGTAGTATTAAACTATTAAATCAGAAACTCAGCTCATGTTCCAGGGACCCAGGTTCAAATCCAGCCGAGGCTAATGGTAGAATTTAAATTCAGTTGGGGTGCTATGGTGGCTCAGTGGTTAACACTTCCTCACAGTGCTAAGGACCCAGGTTCGATTCCAGCCTCAGGCAACTGTCTGACTGGCGTTTAGACATTCTCCCCGTGTCTGTGTGGGTTTCCACCGGTGCTCCGGTCTCCTACCACAATCCATAGATGTGAAGGTTCGGTAATATTGGCAATGCTAAATTGCCCATAGTGTTCAGGGACGTGTAAGTTAGGTGCATTAATCAAGGGGAAATATAAAGTAGTAGGGTAGGGGAATGGGTCTGGGTGGGATATTCTTTGGAGGGTCCATGTGGATTTGTTGGGCCAAATGGCCTGTTTCCACATTGTAGGGATTCTATGAAATGAAAAGAATCTGGAATTGAGGCATTAATGATGACCCACGAACCCATTGTTGATGGTTTGGGAAAAACCCATCTAGTTCACCTATGTCCTTTGGGAAGGAAATCTTCTGTCCTTACCTGGTCTGGCTTACATGTGACTCCAGATCCACAAAAATGTGATTAATGCTTAACTGCCCCCTCGGCAATTAGGAATTGGCCATAAATGCTGGCCCAGCCAGTGGTGACCTTATTCAATGAATGAATCAAAAAAATGATTCCCTCCTTGCAATGATCTCAACAGGCTGAGAGTGATGATCCCTCGGAATGGCACACATCACCATGAGCTTCAGCAGTTTGGGTCATCTGACTGATTTGGGACTATGAGGGCAAAGGTGGAGTGGGGCTGGGTATAGGGAAGCCTCAGTACGGGAAGAGCTGGAAGGTAACACCAACTGAAGGAATCCAGTCGATTCCCATACTGTTGGACAGCCTGGTGGCTTCGTGGTTAGCACTGCTGCCTCACAGCGTCAGGGACCCAGGTTCACTTCGGGCGACTATCTGTGTGGAGTTTGCACATTCCCCATGTGTCTGCGTAGATTTCCTTTGGGTGCTCTGGTTTCCTCCCACAATCTGAAGATGTGCAGGTTAGATGCATAAGGTAGGGGAATGGGTCTCAGCGGGATGCTCTTTGGAGGGTTGGTGTTGTGGACTTATTGGGTCAAAGGGCCTTTTTCCACACTGTAGGAATTCTATAAATCAATCTTGTTGTTCCCATGCCAGTTCCTGATCTGAGAGATCTGAATGGACCTCTTAAATTTCAAATTTAATGTTGATCTTACTCCCTGTGCACCTTATCTGCAGCTGTAATGTTGTATTCCTCGCTCTGTTCTATTACCTTAATGCACTTTGTATGGTATGATCTACCTGTACTGCATGCAAAACAAAACCTTTCACTGTAGCTAAGTGCATTTGACAAGAATAAATAAAATTAAACCTTGGGTGATCTCCTCATTCAGTCCAATGATCTGCTGAAGGAAAGGTCTCTCAGCATCACACATGATTGCTAAATCCTTTCAGCCTAGGAGCTTTCAGAATCACCATGGCAACCACCTGAACACAAATAGCAACATCTTCCTGTATCTTGGAAGCTCTGTTGTGACTGTTGTCGAATCTCTGACCTCATCATTCTGGGGACGAGTAGTTCCAGACTCTCCCTTAATCCAGAGCCAACCTGCAGATGGATTCCCAGCCCCTCACAACCCTCAAGCCACGGTCTGGAAACCATCGGGCAGACTCTCTACTGCAACAAGCAGTTGGTTCATCAAATCTATCAGCCTGCCCTAGAAGCCTAGGCCCAGTGAACCCCTCATTTGGCCTGCTAGAACAGCCTCCTGCCGCTTGATATGATGCCATACTGCCTTGTGTCTTTCAATCAGCTGCTGATCACCAGTTCCCAATATGTCGCACTATGAGAATTCTCTTCGGACCCTGATCATCCAACAGAGTATGGTCTCTGCAGCAGTGGTAGACGTTGATGCAAGTCATAGCTTCCTTTCCCCTTACTCCTTCTTTAGGCTGGGATAGATGTCAGTGAGTCATTGAGGTGAGTGTTGCTTATCACAGACTTGTTCAGCAGGGACAGATGGATGTTGCTCCTGGGAGGCAGCACTAATGTAGTTGGAAGGCTTGGAGTGCAGTGTGTGCTGGTGATGGGGAGATATACAGGTAGGGAGCATATGTAGTTTGTGAGTGGGATCGCTTTGAGTGATTAGCTCTGAGGAACAAGTGTGCGTCTATTAGGAAGCTGAGTGAACATAGGCCTCAGGATGAAACGCCTCCTGCTCTATATCTGTTTGCTAGTATATGTTGTATGTGCATGTGTGTTATATGTGCATGTATGTTCCTTTTTATTCATTCACAGGATGAGGGCATTGCTGGCTAGCCCAGTATTTATTGCCCATCCCTAATTGCCCAGAGGCCAGTTGAGAGTCAACCACATTGTTGTGGGTCTGGAGTCACATATTGGCCAGACCACATAAGGATGGCAGATCCCTTCCCTAAAGGGCACTAGCGAATCAAATGGATTTTTCCCTACAATTGACAATGAATCCACGGTAATCATTAGACTCTTAATTCCAAATTTTTATTGAATTCAAATTTCATTTTCTGCCGCGGTGGGATTTGAATCTAGGTCTCCAAGGCAGCCTTCAAGATACAAAACAATGCTGAATCGCCAAGCAAAAACTGATAGTCAAGCTCCGTCCCCAACTGTGAGCTTGGCTTTATGTCACACTGCATGTAACCCCACTGTCACCACTACACTGTCCTGTGCCTGTAAAATCTTCACCATCACCTTGATAAATTAATATGACCTCTCTACCTTAAATAGTTTGTACAGTTTTGGATTGCTTATTACTTTGGTTAGACCCTTGGCACGTGACTCTGACACCTATCATGTTTTTCCAGCCATTTGATTTGTCTCTAGCACCACCTTATTTTTAATATTTTCTCTCTGCCTCATTTAATCAAATTATAGATAATCCCTTCACTTGCCATTCAGCTGTTGACACTTTTCTCACTCCATCTGACACTCATGCCACCTGGAGAGACTTATAATTGAACATTTCACTCACATCAGTTGTATGATCTTTTGATCCCTCTGCCCTTGACCTCTGCCTATAAATTCTGTGTCTGTGTGCTCTTCTCTCTCACTTCACCAAACAAAGGGGCAGCAACGTGGCATTGTGTGACTTCTGACGTGTGTGTGTGTGTGTGTGTGTGTGTGTTTATGTGTGTGTATGTGTGTGTGTATATGTGTGTGTATATGTGTGTGTATATGTGTGTACATGTGTGTGTGTGTATGTATGTGTGTGTATGTATCTGTATGTGTGTGTGTGTATATATGTGTGTATATGTGTGTGTGTGTGTATATGTGTGTGTGTGTATGTGTGTATATGTGTGTGTGTGTACATGTGTATGTGTGTGTATGTATCTGTATGTGTGTGTGTATATGTGTGTGTGTATGTGTGTGTGTGTGTATGTGTGTGTTTGTGTGTATGTGTGTGTATATGTGTGTGTATATGTGTGTATGTGTGTGTATATGTGTGTGTGTGTGTATGTGTGTGTGTATCTGTATGTGTGTATATATGTGTGTGTGTGTGTGTGTGCGTGCGTGTGTGTGTGTCCATATTTGAAGAGCCGGGAGATGTGACTAGTTTTTTCGTCTGGTTTAGCCATGAGGAATGTTTTGTTGCTTGTTTGAAGTTTAACTCTGTTGAGCATCTTAAAGTATTGCTACTGGAGTTGCAGCTTTGTAACTGTCTACACATTTTAACAGGCTCTCCATTTACTACAAAACCTGTCCAGAAGACCCAACCTTACGTTCATCTCCCATGAGATCCTGCCTTACTCTCCCACCAAGTCACCATCAAAAGAGGCAATCTCTGTTGCACAGAACAAAGTATAGACCTCTTTCAGAATATGTTCATAGTCACAGTCAGGGTCAGTGTCACGGTCAGCTCTCCTGACCTGCACAGAAGGTGAGTCCTGTAGGTCCACTCTGGCCTATTGCTAGCTCCAGCTCCCTCACCCACCCCCACTTAGTAACTTTCACACTGTTAGTTCACCATTAACCCAGTGTTTCCCACCACCCCATCCAAACCCACCTCACATTTCAGCTTGAAATTCACAAATCAGATTGCAATAACATCACTTGAGCCCACGTGTGTCTTTGAAAACAAGCTGCTCCCCTTTCCTTTATGCGAGGGTCCTGTCACCCACCACCCACCCAACCCCACCCCACCCCCCACACACACTTTGAATAGAGACTACATGAGCTGCTTCTGCCTTCCCTTTGATCACTGACAGTGGTTAAAATCAGCCTGCAGGGTTTCCGTTTGCTGTGGATGGTACCTGTAAGTGTGGTTTAGTGTATGGACCAGTCATGACTTCATAGCAAGCCCCTGTTCATATTTATCTCCCATTCCCTAACTTCCTCCAAGATCAGGTATTCGCAGAGCAAGCTCTGAAGTCCCTGTAATCATTTTTCACATGAATACACGTGAATAGGAGGATCCTGTCTCATTAAACTGAATGTGAGCCTTTCGCTTTCATATTCTCTGAGATGTAAGGGATACCTGTTCAAATTCAAGGAGAATTCAACAAAGGGTGAAATGATTTGCAACTAATAAGGATTGACATTGAGTTTAAAACATTAAATGCAGTTTTAGTTAACCTGTTGACCTCCATTCAGGCGTGTGTTTAACTAAGTATGGCCATCGAAGAATTATTTACTGAGCTTTCCAATGCTCCAGTCCTTGGCCTGCTGTGCAGTGCAGAATTACACCGCACTACAAAGCAAGATGAGACAGCGATCAAAGATCAGTGCTTGTTTCGTGGGCTTTGAGTTCTATTTCTGCTTAAATTCTCAAATGACGTGATCCAGGAATTACATGCTGGTCATCCTGGTGCAGGAAGAATGCAAGGATTAGTCAGAACGCGCATACATTGGCCTTCTCCAGGTAGCGAGATGGATAACGTTGCTCATTAGTGTCAAGCCTGTCAGATCAACTCACTGATAAACCTTGACAAAACAGATGCCAGGTTAAGCCATGGTGATGAGTTCATGTTAAACTTTATTGCGTTGAAGATGTGGAAAGTTTTGCATAGTTTAGTGTCTTGATCATATAAATGACTTGGATGCGAGCATAAGAGGTACAGTTAGTAAGTTTGCAGATGACACCAAAATTGGAGGTGTAGTGGACAGCAAAGAGGGTTACCTCAGATTACAACAGGATCTGGGTCAGATGGACCAATGGGCTGAGAAGTGGCAGATGGAGTTTAATTCAGATAAATGCGAGCTGCTGCATTTTGGGAAAGCAAATCTTAGCAGGACTTATACACTTAATGGTAAGGTCCTAGGGAGTGTTGCTGAACAAAGAGACCTTGGTTCATAGCTCCTTGAAAGTAGAGTTGTAGGTAGATAGGATAGTGAAGAAGGCGTTTGGTATGCTTTTTTTTATTGGTCGGAGTATTGAGGACATTGGTTAGGCTACTTTTGGAATATTGCATTCAATTCTGGTCTCCTTCCTATCGGAAAGATGTTGTGAAGCTTGAAAAGGTTCAGAAAAGATTTACAAGGATGTTGCCAAGGTTGGAGAATTTGAGCTATAGGGAGAGGTTGAAAAGTCTGGGGTTGTTTACCCTGGAGCGTCGGAGGCTGAGGGATGACGTCATAGAGGTTTATAAAATTATGAGGAGCATGGATATCTCAAATAGACAAAGTCTCTTCCCTGGGGTGGGGGAGTCCAGAACTAGAGGGCAATAGGTTTTGGGTGAGAGGGGAAAGATATAAATGAGACCTAAGGGACAACCTTTTCACACAGAGGGTGGTACGGGTATGGAATGAGCTGCCAGAGGAGGTGGTGGAGGCTGGTACAATTGCAACATTTAAAAGGCAACTGGATGGGTATATGAATAGGAAGAGTTTGGAGGGATATGGGCCGGGTGCTGGCTGGTGGGATTAGATTGGGTTAGGATATCTGTTCGGCAAGGATGAGTTGGACCAAAGGGTCTGTTTCCTTGCTGTATATCTCTATGACTCTATGACTCTGTGACTCAAAGTCATAATGATGTTAATAACAGATTCCGTGCTTTGTAAGTTGATGGGTATGGATCTACAATTGGATTGGTTTCAGACTATTGATCTCCATTTCAGCCATCCCATTTTCCTCATTTTGAGAATGTATGTCTACTATTGTCCATTCAGTCACTTGCCATTTGAAGTGGAAGCCGAGAATGTTTTACATTGAAATCATCTCTGAAGATTGGCGGTAGAAATGATTTAACATTTTTTAAAAAAAAATTCAAACATGCTCTTACGCATACCTGAATGTTTTGTTTCTCATCACTGAATCTTACTTTTCATGTTTATCCGCCATCATTAGACCACAAGGATTTGTGAAATAGTTGTGAAAGAGTTAATGTCAAACTTGCATTAACTCCTCTCCATCTGATAATGCAACTCACAGTCTTTAGCTGAAGACAGGGATTTCTACAGAAGCCTTCAGAGGGAGCAGATGTATTCTGCACAGCTCCCGAGAGTCCTCAGTAGTTGTGCCTAACTATTAACTGTGCGTTGTAATGTTGCTATCACAACATGAACCATTTTGTTAATTGGTGACTCTTCTGTTTAGGCAGACCAAGGGTCAATTCTGTCCCACTGATAATGAGACAGGCAGGGACACAGTCTAAATTAAAAAGGACTGATGGTAGCAATTGTCTCAAACAACCCTTTCCCTGTACCATAAAGTGGCAGAAATAGCATCATCTGTCTGAAGTAAATCCGATAGCACACATGATCACCAATCCAGCAGCAGCAAGGTTATTCACTAGGAGGGCGTTACTCACTTGAATTGATCTTCTAAATTAAATTGAAACTTTATAACCTCTGGTAAGATGGTCGTGTCATAAGGCTTCTGAGCACGGCACACGTCCTTTCTGTTCACTTTTCATTTCTTTTCTTTTTTATCTATCTTCTCTTAGCTTTTTCCCTTACTTAACTTTACTTATCTCTTGGTGAAGAGCTGGGTTGCGGCGAAGGCATAGGCAACGAGTAGGCCCAGCAGCATGGATTTGATTGGGCCCAGCTCATGGACTCAAATAGGCCCAGGAGCATGGACTTGAGTAGTACAGCAGCATAGACTCAAGTAGGCCCAACAGCACAGACTTGCGTGGGCCCAGCAGAACAGACTTGGATGGACCCAGCAGCTCAGGACTCGAGTGGGCCCAGGAGCACGGACTCAAGTGGGCCTAGCAGCAGGGACTCAAGTGGGCCCAGAAACACAGACTCGAGTGGGCCCAGCAGCATGGACTTGAGTAGACCCAGCAGAGTGTGGACTGGAGTAGGGTCAGGAGCAACGATTTGAATAGGCCCAGCAGCACAACATGATTGGGTCTAGTAGCGCAGGCTTGAGTGATGCCATGAGTGCACACTTGAGTGGGTCCAGCAGCATACACTTGCATAGCCTAGGAGACCAGACTCGAGGTCAGTCTCAATTGGGTCTCGCAGCATGAAATCAGGTGGGCTCAGCAACATCACTGGAGTGGGGCCAACAGCTCAGACGCGAGTAGGCTCAGCAGCATAACTGGACTGGGCCCAGCAGTGCTGACTTGAGTAGGCCCAGCAGCACTGACTTGAGTGGGCCCAGCAGCATAACTGGATTGGGCCCAGCAACACAGACTCTACAGGTGAAGTTGGAGGCAGGTTCAGGTTCCCAGCAGCTTCTGCATGGATGAGATGGTCCTAACGCTGATTCATGGCTGCTGCAGTGTTTGGGTTCTAGTGGCACTTGCTTCCAGCAGAGATTCATGGAGGCCTGGAGGAAGCCTTGAGTTCGGGCCCAGCACAAGACCCGGCAGTATCAGCAGCTGCTGTATTGGCAAGGTAGGCCTGAAGCAAGCACATGGCGACAGTGGAGTCGAGTTTACGCCTGTTGGATACCTGGAAGCATCGATGGAATCTGGATTGATGAGATCTATCAAGGACTCATAGTGGCAAGGGCATTGGTGGAGACAAGATGGCGCCAAAGAGCAGGTGACTTTCAGTCCAGTGGCAGCGCGATGAAGGAGACTCGTGCCCGGCCAACAGGCCCATGACCATTGGCAGAGCACTTAACAAGAAGGACTGCATAGTTGGACACTTTGTTTATTTCTTCATTTATCTGCCTTTATATTCTCTGTTTCGGTTTGTTTTTCTGTGTTTTAAGATGGTGCTGGAAATTGGCAACACTATACAACATTTTTCACCACATTTTTAACAAGGTACATGAGACAATAAATAAATGAAATAATACTCGTCCATCAGTTCAAATGCAGGATTGTTTCAGGGCAAGAATTTCATGAGTGTGTGAAAAACTCAAGTGTTGTAACTGAACTGAAGAGGAGAGCCACGACATGTTTTCTTTTGATGGATTCGGTGCAAGCTTCATGTAAATCAATAATCAGAACATTTTGTTTATTAATTCATAGGACATGGGTGTCTTGCTGGTCTCTAGTTCCCCTTGAGAAGATGGGGGTGTACTATAGTCCACGTGGTGTAGGGATGTCCACAAAACTGTCAGGATGGGAGCTCCAGGATTGTGACTGAGTGACAGTTAAACAACACTGAAGGCCATATATTTTCAAGTCAGGATGGTAAGTGGTTTGGAGAGGAACTGGCATATGGGTCTTCCCATGTATCTGCTGCCGTTATCCTTCTAGGTGGACCTGGTCATGGGTTTGGAAGGTGCTGTCTGAGGACCTTTGGTGAATTTCTGTAGTGCATCTTGGAGACAGTACACACTGCTGCTACTAAGTGTTGGTGGTAGTGGGAGTGGATGTTTGTGAATGTGGTGCCAATCAAGTGAGTTGCTTTGTTCTGGATGGTGTCAAGCTTTTTGAATGTTATTGGAGTTACCACCATCCAGGCAAGTGGGGAGTATTCCATCACATTCCTGACTTGTGCCTTGTAGATGGTGGACTGGCTCTGGGGAGTCAGGAAGTGATTAACTCGTCGCAGGATTCCTAGTCTCTGACCTGGTCTTGTAGCTAACATATTGTTTCAGTTGCATGACACTGAGGCCTTTTGCTACAAATTCTGCGTCTTAGGATCCTGCTCCACAGCTACCTAGTGAAGGAGCAGTGCTCCAAAAGCTAGTGCTTCCAAAGAAACCTGTTGGATTATAACCTGGTGTTGTGTGATTTTTAACTTTGCCCACCACTAGTTCCTCCACATCATGGATACTTGTCATGACCATGGGTCAGAAATCTGAAATAATGTGAGATTTTTAGTCCTTAATTCCAATTTGTTTTAAAAAGAGGACTGTTACAGAGTCAATGACTACAATTGTGAAAAATAAACTATATGGGGCTAATGAGATGCGACTCATAAAGTGCTAACAAGGTTGAGTTCATTGTTGTCTTTTCTGATACCCGGGATGAACACTGAGCATTGGGCATGATTTTATTCCTTTGTTTACATTTTTTAGCACTTAGGGTCAGCTGACTAGCTAATGAGTCAAATTCAGGGGGCACTTAAGAACCAATAATTACACTGCTGTGGGTTTGGAGTTACATATAGGCCAGACCAAGTAAAAATGGCAGATTTCCTTCTCTAAAAGGCATTAGTGAACCAAATGAATTTTTACAACAATCCACAATGGCTTTATGGTCACGAGGAAACTTTTAATTCCACAACTGAAAAAAAATTAAGTTCCTCCATTTCCCACAGTGTTTTTTAAACCCAACTCCTGGTCTCTGGTTTTTCTATGCCAGTGACAATATTGCTTCTGTATAGGGAGAGAGATAGTGAGATGGAGAAAGGGAGTCACCGAGGGTTGATGGTCGCATAGGGGTACAGTCACTCAACTAGTAATCCAGAACCCCAGGCTAATGTTCTGGCAACATGTATTTTAAACCCATCGTGGCAAATGGTGAATTTGAATTCAACCAGTTTGGAACTTTAAACAAAAGCTTAATGGTGATTGTGTAGCCATTGTTAATTGTGGTAAAAACCCAAGCATTTCACTGAAACCATTAAGTGAAGGAAATCTGCTATCTGTCTGACCTACATGTGACTTCAGACCTACAGCAGTGAGATTGCCTTTAAATTGCTCTTTATAACAGGCCAGCAAGCCACTCAGTTGTATCAACCTGATCTCTGAATTTACTAGCCCAGTGACAATACCACAACACCAATGCCTCCCCTTGACTGATTGATTGATTGATTGATTGATTCTAGCAGTAATCCTTGACATAAGGAATTTTAATGTCCTAATAACCAAAGTTCATTCAATCTCAAGAGATTAATTGTTAATCGTACCTTAGAGAGCTACATGCTGGGTCCATGTGAAATGAACTATGCAGGATCTTGCTTGTATTCCTGATTCTGGTATGGATTCCCCCGGACGGAGATTTCCGAGTAAGGTTATGAAACCCATTAATGTTAGAACTGAAACTAAGATGTCGCACGTTCCTGATCCTGTCCTACTTCACCCATGTCAAACTAATTTGAAGTTATCCCCAAGGCTCAAAGAAATCTCTACATACAGACCTTGTATTGTGTGCAGTGCTTGTCATTATGGTTCTCGAGTTTGTATGGCCCACGTTTCCGATGTACTATTGTGAGAGTGTTATGGCTTTTCTTAATTATAGTATTGTAAGTTGAAGAGGCCAAATTTCTTTATTTAATGAATTCCAGTTTTAAGAAGGATTAGAGGGATGAATATAGAACTTTAAGAAACGATTGTGTGTGCTGCACTGTTCTGAAAGGGGTGGGGAGGAGAGTGAAATGGTATTTATAGTACTTGCATATTATTAACTGAACTCCTGTTGACCTCCTTATGACATAAGCACTTTTTTGCAGCAACGCTCCAAGATTCCTCGATTCATACAGTGCAGAAAAGGCCATTCGGACCATCAAGTCTGCACTGACAGAGCTACCGATAAAAGTGCTCTAATTTCTTTTTCCTGCACTTGCCCCATATCCTTGAATGTTTGAAGTGTACTTCCAAATTTTTTTTAAAGGTTGGAAGGTTTCAAGCCTCCCCTACCTTAGCAGGGCATTCCAGATTCCCCCAACCCACTGAGTGAAGATGTTTCTTTCCCAAATCCTTTCTGAATTTCCTGCCCCTTAGCTGAAACTATGCTCCCTCATGAGTGACCCCTCAATCAAGTTGCTTTCTATTCACTCTGTGCATACCCCTCAGAATCTTATACACCTCTTTTCTTCTTTACTTTGATACGGGTGGCAAGGTGGCTCATAGCACCATGGACCTGGGTTCAGTTCCCACCTTGGGCAACCGTCTGTGTGGAGTTTGCACGTTCTCCCCGTGTCTGTGTGGGTTTCCTCCCACAGTCCAAAGATGTGCAGGTCAGGTGAATTGGCCATACTCAATTGCCCATAGTGTTAGGTGCCTCAGTCAAGGGTAAACATTGGGGAATTGGTCTGGGTGGGTTGCTCTTCGGAGGGTCAGTGTGGACTTGTTGGGCCAAAGGGCCTGTTTCCATGCTGGTAAAAGAAGAAGCTAATTATTGACATGCACATTAGACATAAATAAATACGTATTAATTCAGGAAAGCCAACACAGATTTAAGTTATAGAGAAATTTACAAGGATGTTGCCAGGACTCAAGGGTCTGAGTAATAGGGAGGGTTTTTTCTCTTTTGAGACTGAAGGGAGATCTTACAGAAGTGTATAGGATCATGAGAGGTGTGGATAGGGTGAATGCACTCAATCTTTTTCCCAGGTATGGAGAATCAAGGACTGGAGGAGATCAGTTTAAGGTTAGAGGGGAAAGAATAAAAGGTATCATGACGGGCAATGTTTTACATAGAGGGTGGCACGCACATGAAATGAGCTGCCAGCGGAAGTGGTTGAAGTGAATACATTAACATTTAAAAGGCATTCAGACAACTGCATGGACAGGAAAGCTTTAGAAGGATATGGCTAAAGTGAGGACTGCAGATGCTGGAGATTAGAGTTGAGAATGTGGCGCTGGAAAAGCCCAGCAGGTCAGGCAGCATCCGAGGAGCAGGAGAGTCAACGTTTTGGGCCAAAGTTCTTCATCAGAAATTAAAAGGATATGGACCAAGTGTAGAGAAGTGTGGTTGGCATGGATGGACATTTGGTCAGCATGGACCAGTCTGGGCCGAAAGACCTGTCTCCGTGTATAGGGCTCTTATCCCTCTAAACCCTTCCTGTTCATATGCCCATCCAGATGCCTTTTAAATGTTGTAATTGTAATAGCCTCTACCACTTCCTCTGGCAGCTCCTTCCATAAACGCACCAGCGTCTATGTGAAAAAAGTTGCCCTTCAGGTCCTTTTCTCAATCTTTCCCCTGTCACTTTAAACTTATGCCCTCTAGTTTTGCACCGCCCTACCCTGGAAAAGACACCTTGGCTGTTCACTCTATCCATGTCCCTCATGATTTTATAAACCTCTATAAGGCCTCTCAACCTCCAAAGCTCCAGGGAAAATAGACCCAGCCCCTCCCCATTTATCTGAAACCTTACAACCCTGGCAATACTCCTGTAAAACTTTTATGAACTCCTTCAAGTTTAATAACATCCTTCCTAAAACAGGGAGATCAGAACTGAACGTTGGATTGTAAAAGTGGCCTAACAGCTGCAGCATGACCTCCCAATTCCTATACTCAATGCACTGACCAATAAAGGCAAGCATACCAAAAGACCTCTTCACTATCCTGTCTACTGGTAGCTCCTCTCTTTGTTCAGCAACACTCCCATACTCAATGCACTGACTCAATGCAATGTATTTTGAATAGTGATATGTCAAACCTCTTAAAACACGTGACCTTGCTCCAGGGCTACGTATCAGTCAGGTAGGATTCATTCGTCTAAGTACAAAATCTATGAGTCCTACTTCCATTCCTGAAAAGAATATGAAATCCTATCTTGAGATTTACTGGCATTGTCTGATACAATCAGAGGGGCAAGATGTAAAAGAGACCTGAGGGGCAACATTTTCACGCAGAGGGAGGTCCATGTATGGAATGAGCTGCCAGAGGAAGTGGTGGAGGCTGGTATGATTGCAACATTTAAAAGGCATCTGGATGGGTATATGAATAGGAAGGGTTTGGTGGGATATGGGCTGGTTGCTGGCAGGTGGACCTAGATTGGGTTGGGATATCTGGTCGGCATGGGTGAGTTGGACCGAAGGGTCTGTTTCCGTGCTACACATCCCTTTGACTCTATGACTCTAAATGGAAGACGGTGGGGTCAGAGGCATTAACCCAAGTAAGTGGTTAAAACAAGGGCAGATGCTGTTTGAAGAATGTGGTAAAGTTTCTTGAATATAAGAAAGGTAGAAAGAAGTTACATCTAAATGTTTAGAAGCAAGAAACTGAAAGGAGCAGAGAGGTACAGGAGACAAGGACAGAAATTCCTAAAAGGTAGAGGAATGATCCAAACAATAGATTAATGAAATGTTGGCCTTTATCTCAGTGCTAGAATTTAAAGATAGAACATTTTGTCCTGAATTTCTACAAACCCCAAGATTGCTCTCCACATTGTTTAGTATGTTCTGAGGAAGGGTCACTGGGCCCAAAACATTAACCCTGATTTCTCTCCACAAGATGCTGAGTTTTTCCAGCACTTTCTGTTTTTGTTTCAGATTTCCAGCATCCACAGTTCTTTTGGGTTTTTCTTGCTTTGTATGTTTTTTTTTGTTGTTCTGGGTTTATTGGTGAAAATTTGTTGTCAAAGCCGCTGTGTGGGTAGCTCACTTAACATGGAGAATGTGGCGAAAGCTTTGCTTTGGAATGTGTCACTGTTACTGAACTGTAACAATTGAAGGAAAACGTAAGGCACCCTCAAACACACACCGAAGAACATTGTGGAACATTGTGTTTAGTTTGACACACTGCAGCTCAGTGAGGCTATATTGGCTTTGAAGAGGGTGCAGTGCATATTCATCTCGTGTTTGGGCAAAAAGGTCAATGTTCAGTAGCATAGACGAGACTCATATTTCCTTGCTTATGAAAAGATGCCTTTTGAGATTATGAATTTGAGTTCACCATCTGGGGCTGCATTCTCTCCAACCCCATGGACTGACTTAATGACTCTCTGCGATTTCTGTTGTAGTCCACATCAACTTGTCAGCTTCACAGATGCCGCAGCAAAACGTTATTGCTCTCATATTTTCTACGTCTATCAAATGAATATTTCATTACCTGCATGTTTTGCAAATGTAAATCAGCCTCATTTGCACTGTTCAATTACACAGAAGCACAGGGACTGTTTTTTAATTCTCATTTTCTGTTCCCTTCGACTGTTAAGTGCCATTTCTCCTTTGGGTACAGCTTGATTAGACATAATGAGCAAGATGTTAGAGAGCACTCATGGTTTAACCCAGCACTCCTTCCTGTTGGGCTCTTAACTATAGATTAATGCAGGACAAATGGAGGCCATTCAGCCCATAGTGTCTCTGCAGGCTCTCTGCACCGAGCTCTGTTCTTCTGCTTTCTTCCGCATTGTCCTGGAAACGGTTTTGTTTCTTCAGATAATTATCAATTTATTTTTCCTCAAGCACACTCTTAAATTCAAAGTTTGTGAGAAGATTTGTAGCTCGGGTGCTTGTTGTTGTGGTTCTGTTCACCGAGCTGGGAATTTGTGTTGCAGACGTTTCATCCCCTGTTTAGGTGACATCCTCAGTGCTTGGGAGCCTCCTGTGAAGCGCTTCTGTGATCTTTCCTCCGGGGTTTATAGTGGTTTGAATCTGCCGCTTCCGGTTGTCAGTTCCAGCTGTCTGCTGCAGTGGCCGGTATATTGGGTCCAGGTCAATGTGCTTGTTGATTAAGAAAGAATTGGATAGAGCTCTCAAAGATAGTGGAATCAAGGGTTATGGAGATAAGGCAGGAAGAGGATACTGATTAGGAATGATCAGCCATGATCATATTGAATGGCGGTGCAGGCTAGAAGGGCTGAATGGCCTACTCCTGCACCTATTGTCTATTGTCTATTGATTGAATCAGTGGATGAGTGCCATGCCTCTAGGAATTCCCTGGCTGTTCTTCTCAGTCTCCCAGTAGTCATAATGTGTAACTTGTGAGTGTAAATTGTACCTTTCTTGATTCATTCATGGGATCAGGGCATCACTGGCTGGCCCAGCGTTTATTGCCCATCCCTGACTGTCCACAGGGCACGTTGCTGACGGTCTGGAGTCACATGTGGGCCAGACCAGGTAAGCTTGACAGTTTCCTTCCTGAAAGGACATTAGTGAACCAGATGGGTTTTACTTTTCACAAATTGAATTCAAATTCTACCTTGCTGGATATTGAACCTGGGTCCCCAGAACATTACTTAGATCTTTGCATCAACAAGCCCAGCAATAATGCCACCAAGCCATCACCTCCCTATCTGATAGCTATCATCTAATAAACTATCCCTTGTTAAAGCTAAGGCCCCCCCATCTCAGTGGCTTTTCTCTATCACTTTTGAGAGGCAATGCCTGCAGACCCACACAGAAAAGGAGGATGGTGCTCACTATCTCTTGTTAGAATTATTAATCTGGATTACTTACAGACATATTGAACATCTAATCACAAACTATGCGTTTTTCTTAAAGAGGGCATTCACCAAAGAAATGGCAATGTTTGTAAATTTCACTGGCTGTTTGGAAAAGCTCTGACAGAATCATGGAATGTCATACCAAAAAGGACCAAAAGAACTTCAAGTAGTACCTCATCAAAGGGAGAGATGCAATTCAAAATGAATGGACCATGATCTCCTGTAGGTAGAGAAATAAAAGGGACTGAGTAGCTCTCATGAGAAACCATCTCCTGTTAATTTTGTCTCAAACTGCAGAAATGTTCCAGAAATATACAGAAGAGGGGTTAAAACCAACTAATACTTCCTGTATTCATGGCCTGATATGCTAATGTGGACTAATATGCTGTGAAGGTTACTGATTGAGGAGAGTATTTGACAGCCCTGCACTACAAGTAATGAAATAGTCTGACTCGCTCTAATTACAGAAGCCAATCAACAAGTGCAACCCATAGAGAGGAAAACTGGACAAAAATCTGTCAGCTAAATTGCAGAACCAAGAATTTCAAAATCAACTTCTCCATTACCACCTTCACTGTTACTTGTACCACTGAACTTTATAGCCCCAATTATTCCCCCACCTACTCTTTGGGAAACCCAAAATTAATCTGTAGAGATTTTTAGCTATTGTTGTTTTATTTAATTTACATTTCTGATCTGTATATGTGATTCACCATCTTTTTGTCTTTTCTCATGTTTGGTAACTCAAACATTCACCCTTTTTTGATTTATGTGGTTCCCTTTAAGAAAAGAATCTATGAAAAAAACGATCTCTTTAACCTTTCTCAATACCTCTCCTGCAGGAAATCCATGCAACACTTTTATGGTCACAGCTACCCATAGATGCATTCACCATAATATTAATTAATCCTATATTTACTTGTAAATCACCATCCTGAACATTGTACCTCTGGGTCTCTGTCCCCCTGAGAGTCTGACTGTCTGACCTCATGGTCCTGAACTCTGACCTGTGACCTGTGACCTGCCTGCCATGATTTTCAATTTTACCTTCTCCTGACATCCTTGCTCTTCTTCCTCCCTGACCAATCTGTTTCCAGTTTGACATTGAAATAAATCTTACTCTAAGTCACCCTCCTTTGCATTTCTCAATTCTTTAATCTCATCGGTGACAGAATTTCTCCTCTTGGTTCGTTCCCTGAGGTTGGAACAGCATTCATTGTGCCTCCATTAGCTGATGATTCTAATAACTCTGTGCAGAATTCTCTTTTAGGATTTATTGTGCTTGAATCAACCTAACTAATGGACCCCACTCCCAAAAAACTGCCCCAAAATGTTTCAGATGTTTCCATGGAATACTATTAGTAATGTATGGCTCTTAAACAAGGAGAACATGAAGTATAACGGGATCTTGATCAGATGGGCTGATGGGCCGCGGAGTGGCAGATGGAGTTTAATTTAGATAAATGTGAGGTGTTGCATTTTGGTAAGGCAAACCAGAGCAGGATTTATATAGTTAATGGTAAGGCCCTCTGGAGTGTTGCCAAACAAAAAGACGCCAGAGTGCAAGTTCACAGTTCCTTGAAGTTAGAGTAACAGGTAGACAGAGTAGTGAAGAAAGGTTGGTACACTTGCCTTCATTGGTCAGCGCATTGAGTATATGAGTCAGGCGGTCATATTACGGCTGTACAGGACATTGATTCGGCCGCTTTTGGAATATTGTGTGCAATTCTGGTCTCCCAGATAGTGGGAAGATGTTGTTAAACTTAAAAAGATTTTAGAAAAATGTTGTCAGAGTTGGAGAGTTTGAGCTATAAGGAGAGGCTGAATAGGCTGGGGCTGTTTTCCCTGGAGCATCGGAGGCTGATGGGTGACTTTTTGGTGGTTTATAAAATCATGAGGAGCAAGGATAGGATAAATAGACAAGGTCTTTTCCCTGGGGTGGAGAGTCCAGAACCAGAGGCCGTAGGTTTAAGGTGAGAGGGGAAAGATATAAAAGGGACCTGATGGCCAACTTTCTCACACAGAGGGTGGTAAGTGTATGGAATGAGCTGCCAGAGAAAGTGGTGGAGGCTGGTGCAATTACAGCATTTAAAAGGCATCTGGATGGGTTTATGAATGGGAAGAGTTTAGAGGGATATGGGTCGGGTGCTGGCAAGTGGGACGAGATAAATTTAGGATATTGGTCAGCATGGATGAGTTGGATGGAACGTTCTGTTTCTGTGCTGTACATCTCCATGTATTCCTGATGAAGGGCTTTTGCCCGAAACGTCGATTTTCCTGCTCCTTGGATGCTGCCGGAACTGCTGTGCTTTTCCAGCATCACTAATCCAGAATCTCTATGACTCTGTGAAGCATAGGTGAAGCAATAACAGAGTAAGGTTGGTTGTAGGTAGAAGCTAATTACTGCAAATACTGGAGACGATAAAATGCTAGTGATTTCCAGCACGTTTTGTTTCCTGTTACAGTTCTACCTGCTTCTATCCTGTTGCTACACTATGTTCAAGAAATGATTTTTGACCCTGGCATTTACAAGATGCTTTGAGATTTTCTTGTTTACTTTTTTGTGGTTATTTACCTGAAACATACAAAACTGACTGATCCGACACTGATCAATCGCCATCCATTGAGTTCTTTATGCCCATATCAAACATTGGACATCCCATTTCTTCAAGTTCCTTTCAAATTTAACAAAGGTTAAAGCTGCCGCTCTTTGTCACCACCAGCTGCATTATTGACACCTCCAGAAGGAACAAGCTAAGCACTTACTCATTGGCAGCTGTGATCCTTTGTTTTTCTTTCAAGGTGTTGTGTATTCTTTTTGGAGTTGGTTTCCAATGAGCAAAGCATTGCACAAGAGCGGTATATGACTGAGTTTCGGCATGGACTTACAGGTGTAGAACTCTTGCTGGGAAACTGAGACAACATAAAAATGATCGGTGCATCTGAATCGAGGCCAAGACTAATGACTAGGATGTTAAAATAGTCAAGAGATCATCAAAACCTTGGAATGGCTGCATGGAGGCTGGACTCAAAATATTCAGCTGATAGCATTCTGTATTTTGTATTTATTATTCACATTGATAGACGTGGTTCTAAATGTCTAGTGGCTTTTTTTCTCAGTTTGTCCATCTCTGGAATAAATGGGAAAAGCTGTATCTTTCACAGCGGAAGTATGTCATTCCATTGGGAATGGTATGGAATATACACTTCCACTTCCCACTCTCCTTCCTGCTGCTCACCCATTTTAACATAACTAGTTTCTGGGGCAGGTATTACGCCAATCAAACTTCCTTATTAATAAATGCAATTTGGGGTTCCCTAATATACATGAGGATACAATGGTATTTTAATCAGCTCCTGATAAGGACCGGAGGGGGGTGGGGGTGGGCAGGGAGCCAAGTTTGACTCCACCCTCGGGTGACTGTCTGTGTGGAGTTTGCACATTCTCCCTGTGTCTGCGTGGGTTTCCTCTGGGTGCTCCGGTCTCCTACCACAGCCCAAAGATGTGCAGGTTAGGGTAGTTTGACCATGCAAAGTTACTCCATGGTCTTCAGGGATGTGCAGGCTGGAAGGGTTAGCCATGGGTAATGCCGGGACAGGGTAGGGAGGGCGTGGGTCTAGGTGGGATGCTCTTCACAGATTCGGTGCAGACTCGATGGGCCAAGTGACCTGCTTCCACAATGTAGGGATCTGTGGTACTGTGAGATGTTGGGGAGACAGCATGGCCTTCCAACCTTCAATGTCCCTCCCTTTGGAGGGAAAGGACTTTATGCCTGGAGTTGCAGCGGAAATCCGAGACCATTGCCACATCGCCACATCCCCATCCTCCCCAGCTACCAGAACCACACAGCACGTTCTTTCTCTGGACCTTGTTGGAAGGAAATGGGCATTTTCTGCCCCATCTGCCATACTGAACATCTCTCCCTGCAACCCTATTTCTTTCCAACCATTTCCAAGTGAGGAGCATGCAGACAACAATTCAATTCTCCCAGGTTTCTGATGACATCTCCTGCTCGGAAATGCTGACCACTTCCTGCAGAGATTAAAAGTGCTCTTTGTGATCCTGACATTCAGTTGGAGTCGGGAGATCATGTTGTGGCTGTCCAGGACATTGGTTAGGCCACTTTTGGAACATTGCTTTCAATTCTGGTCTCCCTGCTATAGGAAGGATGTTGTGAAACTTGAAAGCGTGCAGAAAAGATTTACAAGGTTGGAGGGTTTGAGTTATAGGGAGATGCTGAATAGGATGGAGCTATTTTCCCTGGAGCATCAGAGGCTGAGGGGTGACCTTGTAGAGGTTTATAAAATAATAAAATTATATGGAAGGGCACAACTAGGGTGAAGTCTTTTCCCCAGGGTAGGAGAGTCCAAAACCAGAGGGCATTGGCTTAGCGTGAGTAGGGAAAGATTTAAAAGGGACCAAAGGTGCAACATTTTCATGCAGAGGGTGGTGACAGGCTGCCAGAGGATGAAGTGGTGGAGGCTGGGACAATTACAACATTTAAAAGGCATCTGGATCGGTATATGAATAGGCGGGGTATAAAGGGATATGGGCAAATGGGACTAGGTTAATTTAGGAAATCTGGATGGCAAGGAGGAATTGGACCAAAGGGTCCGTTGTCCCGCTCTACAACTCTACAACTCTAAGATGCTTCCTGCTTTGCAAAGGATCAAGTTTTAAATCTTCACCTTTATACCTGTGTGGTCAACCTCCATAACTGAGTACTCAATCTGGACTGGCTCTCCAGGGTGGTATTGAGATAGTGAGAGCTGTCTTTTTCTGAATGAGACCTTAAATTGAAGCTCTGCCTGTCTCTCCAGGTGAATGTTGAGAATTCAACGCCACAGTGTATACAAGACATGTGGTTTGTTCCTAATCAGCATTCATCCTGAAAAATTTACTATTGAAACGAAAGAGCATCTCTGAACTCAGCTGCTGAGTGTGGCAGCCTGCTGAGTATACAAATTGGCAGGATTTGTCCCAATAACAGTGACAATTCAAAAGTTACCAATTGTCTGGGAAATGCTTTAAGACATTCTTGGTAACAAGGCAAACATTTCAAATGCAAATTCTCTCTTGATGCTTCCTCGCTTTCTCCTCTGTTTACTGGTTTTACATCTTATTGTGAACACTTTGATTATGTGTACATGCTTCCTGTTTTACTGCTCCTGTGTTTTCTCTCTCAATCTTAGATGCTCCTATACCTCACACCATCTCCAATCCTGATGCTGAAATCCAGCGGGCAAATGCCTTTATTTTCAGTACAGCAGTTTGCCAATGTATTGTTCAATTCTGATTTTAGATATTTTGCCTTTTGAAAGGATGAGAAAAGCTTCTGTTTATTTTTACTCAACCTTACCAATGTTATATTATAGTGAGTCCCCAGTCATTCTGCGGCTCAGATTTGTGGAACATGTTTTCAGTTCCGTGAGACTTAATGTAATTCTAACTTAAGTAATTTTTGACTACACTTTTGCATTTTTCCTTAAATCTCTTAAATACACTGATTTCTTCTGTAGTTCAGTTCCACAGATACCTGTTTCAATTCTCAAACAAATCAGAGCTTGTCACTGAGTCAACTATTACAAGATATCCACTGAGCTTCTGGAAATCAATAATTTCACCCTCTCACTTCCTAGTAAGGCTAACAAAAGCGAGATAGTGCAGATGTTGGAGATCTGAATTAATTTGGGGTTGCTCAGTAGTCATCTCTGCTGCCTCACATCGCAGAGGACCAGAGGTTCGATTCCAGCCTTGGGCAACTGTCTGTGTGGAGTTTGCACATTCTTCCCAGTGTCTGTGTGGGTTTCCTCCGGGTGCTCCAGTTTCCTCCCACAGTCCAAAGGTGTGCAGGTTAGGTGGCTTAGCCATGCTAAATTGACTGTAGTGTCCAGGAGGGACGTGCAAGCTAGATGGATTTGCTATGGGAAATGCGGGGTTACAGGACAGGGTGGGTGTGGGATACTCTTCGGAAGGTCAGTGTGGGCTGAATGGCTTGCCCCCACACTGTAGGGATTCTAACCTGATCTGCAGATCTGGCAGCATCTGTGCAGGGAGAAAGAGAGTAAATGTCTCAACTGCAACATGACTGTTGTTGGGAACAGGAAATCTTCAAAAGAAGAGTTATACTGGAGCTGAAACAGGAACTCAGTTTCTCTCTCCACAAATGCTGCCAGATCTGCTGAGTTTCTCCAGCACTTTCTCTTTTTATTCATGTACAGGCTGTTACAGGTAGTAATTGGAAGTGCAAATCCTGCTTCATTCATTGCTTATCCTGGAGGAGGAGAGTTCTGCACAGAGCAGATACAAACCAGAACCGTCTGTTCTGTAAGGGCGAACAAGTATTGGGTGAATTTGCAGAATGCACTTCCTTAAACATGGTAGCTCGGTTTTTGTTTTGGCTTTGGGTGCCCTGGGGTGTCCTCCTGATGTCCTCTTGCTGGAGCCCTGTGTATTTCCAGCCCCACTCTATCTCGGAGAGGACCCCATCGGTCGATGTCCAGCATCGGAGGAGGATGACTGAAGCAATGGCACCAGCAAAGGAGCACATTGCCAGGACCCTGGGGACAAAGATGATGCAGGTTAGGGTGGATTGGTCAGACTAAATTGTCCATAGTGCCCAGGAATGTGCAGGCTAGGTGGGTTAGCCATGCAAAGTGTAGGGTTACAGGGATGAGGTGGAATGCTCTTTGGAGGGTCAGAGTGGACTTGATGGGCTGAATGGCCTGCCTGCACGCTGTAGGATTCTGTCCTGTGTGGATTTCAGACGTTGGTGTCTGGAGGAGCAGAGAGGGTGAACGCTACAGAGAGGGAAAGATAAACCTTGGAAACTGTTACAATTTAAATTAATTTATTCAGTACTTTACCTTTTATACAACTAATCAGTAATACAACAAGTCTGACGTACTCAACCTGTCCTCATGAAAGAAAACCTCCAAACACAGAATCAACCTGGTGAACTTTTTCTGGACTGTCCCTCCAAAGCCAGTCTTTCTTTCCTTAGCCACAAGGCCCAAAATTGTTTATTACATTTTATTTCATGGGCTCGTCCCTCTCCCCTCCGAGTCATATCTGGAATTCCACTGTAGAATCCATTGTTGAGGTTGTAGATTTGTCTGTCAAGCTGGTGTGGTTTTCTGCAGATGTTCTGTCACCTCACTAGGTGACATCATCTGTGTGTCTTCAATATGGTGTCAGTGGTCTGACCTGCCTGGTATTTAAGTGTCTCTACTTTTTTGGTACTTCTGATTCTGTAACTGAGTGGTTTGTTTATGGGGTCCAGTTCAATGTGGTTATTTGTTGAGATCTAGTTGGAGTGTCCGTCTTCAAAGACCCAACGCCCATGTCTGATAGGACGTTAGCTGTAAGATCCCTGGCAAGGACTGTGAAAAACACTGCATAGGACAAGCAGGAAGAAAACTGACCATACTAGTGCACATACATGAATTCACCACTGCCAGGCCCAACCAGCACTCTCAGTTCCAACCACACAGACAACGAAGGTCACAAATTCAACTGGACAATGTAACACAGACACACCAGAGAGTTCCTTGAAGCTTTGCACTCCAATCAGATCTCAATCAATAAACACATCAAACTGGAAGTACCAAAAAACAGAGACACATAAATACCAGGCAGGACAGACCACTAACACCATATCGAAGACATACTGACGGTGATGAAACGTCCGCAGAAAACCACACCAGCTTGGCGAACGAACTTCTGGCCTTATCCACAACCTGAGCTACAAGTCTTTTCAAAAACTCTACATCCCATTGTTACTGTAAGTAACAATCTATCTAACTGCTGGCAGCTAGCACTCAGTCAGTGACCTGAGAGGTACTCAATTTCCACTGGTGAGTGTATAGGTGCTACCTTGTTCAAGCAGGAAGCAATGAAAATTATGGAGGTAAGTATACTGAAAGTCCATGATCACTGTCTCTCTGAGTTCCCTGTCTCCCTTGGTGCTTGAGTGCTCTTCACCTGTCACACACTGGGAATCAACTGCTGTGTCAGTGTTTTTCCTTCCTGTTATAACTGATCCTACACTAAGCCAATGATCCCACACCTGCACTTTCTAATAGGATCCTCCGGATAAGGACCAGCTGGAGATGGCAAGACCTACTCCCAGACTCTTCCTGGTCCAGTCCCTGGTCAGTGAGAAGATCAAGTTTTTTTCTCTGGATATGGACACTAGTTGGAAGCCAAACGTCCCTCAGGAACTCCATAGGACACACTGCCAACACTAGCAAGTGTATTAGGAGAGGTGTCTCTGAGATTCTTGATCAGAATTCAAGAGTGTGGATCATTGTCTTGCTGATAATCACATTGAATTTGATTGGATTATTCTATCTGTGAAGAAGCCCAAAGACCATAGCCTTCATGGGTAGCACGGTGGCACAGTGGTCAGCACTGCTGACTCATAGCGCTAGGTAACCACTTTCGATTCCAGCCTCCGGCACTATCTGTGTGGCTTTTACGCATTCTCCCCATGTCCGCGTAGGTTTCCTACCACAATCCAAAGATGTGCAGGATAGGCAAATTGGCCATGCTAAATTGCCCGTAGTGTTCAGGGATGTGTAGTTAGATGCAATAGTCTGGGGTAAATATAGAATAACAGGGTAGGAAGATGAGTCTGGTTCGGTTACTCTTTGGAGGGTCAGTGTCAACTTGTTGGGCCGAAGGGTCTGTTTCCACACTGTAGGGATTCTATGATAGCTAACCCTCATTAACCCTCCGGATGGTGATTCCTGAGGCTCCCTATCACTGTCTGAGAACTCAACCATAGAAGAGTGAAGCTTGCTGTTTGGTTGGAGCTGTGAAGGTGGTGGAGAAATCAGCCAGGCTGGAATGCTCACCTCTTCCTGTGCAACCGCAGTCCTCTGGCAGCCAACCACAGGCCATGGCTGATGATGGGCACGGAATTTCCACCATGTAATCCCATTGTTACTGTAGGGTAACAATCTATCGACCTAACCATCATCCAGGCAGGATACATGGGATTTTGAGAAGGGGCTGGATCAAACTATGATTTTTTTTCCTTATAAAAACATTAAATGTTTTAATTACATGTCGTGTCACACAAATACGATGCTATCTGTTTCTGGCAGGTCACTGGAGCTTTGTTGATCTTTGGAGAATGCGCGAATTGGTTCCTTTCTAATTAGCCTATTGCTATCTCTGCAAACCATGTCAATGCAGAGAGTAATTTGTACAGAATGCTGTCAGAATAGCTATCAGTCATAATTACAATAAAGGTTAATTACAGAGAAGACCTTGGGAACATTATAACAATATGGGTTTTCTAATGATGATGAAGATGCTGTCAGGCGTGGATCTGCAGACTTGATCCTGTAAGTCTGGCAGCTTTCTAATCACTGACAGGATGTGGTTGATGGCATTCCTTTGTCCCACCAGACAGCACCATGACACCCAGTCACAACTTTGTGGGAAAGAATTAAGGCGTTAGATTAATTATTGTGACCTACAACACACTGTTGCATTCTGTCAATGTCAGTTATAGGCTTGTGAATGAAAAGGCCAAGGCAATGGGCTTTCATTTAAAAAAATAAATTATCCATTTTTAAAATTTAATTGCGCACATCAAGTAATGGCTCTGCCTAGATTTAAGGTGAATGCGCTTCTTAGTCTATTAACTCAAGGCCTGACTGCACTGAGCAGTGTAACAGGCAGGCTAAATTCTCACACATTTGGTATGATAATTAGAGACAGTATTCCCCGAGGTAACATTTCCATTGTTTGAACTTCAACAAAAAAACTCCAATCAACGCGATGTTCCACAACAGTGGAATGTTTGCGAAAACTTCCACAGAGTTTGCACCCATTCTTTATTCCCAAAACTGGGCGACCTTCTCTCACTGCCATTGTCTCTTGCAGTGAAAGTGTACACACTGAGAACAGAGGGTCTGTTACGTGGGCTTTACATGGGCCAAGCTTGTGAGTTGGCAGTAGCTGAGAAATCTCCACTTTATGACTGTTGACAATTCCAAACCCCTATTCCCACTGCCAAAATTTGTCCTTTATCTCCCCCTCAGAGTTGCTTTCTAATTTCAACCTTTGGAGAGTTTTTTTTAACTGCATAACACCCATAAAATGATCATAATAGTTAATTTTGTTCCAAGTTTGAAATCTGTGTTTTAATGGCCACATGCTGTTAACATTCTTTATTCCAATGAAAGAAATGTGTCCTGAAGCATCTAATCTTCCTTGTGAACCTGAAAAACATGTCACATTATTGCCAAGCTGAGTAATAGGCTGTCACATAAATTTGTTCAGGATTTTGTCTATTCTGGTCAGTAGTCCCGGGACCTCATCCCTCCATTGTAACATGGATGGAAAAGGAAGCATAGTTTTCGAGTTGGTGTTACTTTCTGTTACTCGGAATTAGTAAATGTCATTAACCACGCTCAGAACTCTGAACAAAAGCCAGGTTTATCAATAACTCGGTCACGTACGCTGCTCGTAATTTCCAGCCCCTTCAGCGTTCTGTTACGAATCCAGAGATAATAGGCTGTCCCCAGGCCCACTCAGAATGCATTTGTTTGCTGAGTGCTGATGTAGGCCACAGCTGTCACCATAACTCTGTGCACTAAAACATACCGAGTTCAGATCTCCTGAAAAGGAGCAGCTACCTTAATATAATGTAACCCAAGAAAGTGAAATCCAACTTAAAGGCAGCTTTCTGCATACAATTACTATTGAAGTTTTATCTCAAGTATTAAGCACTCAGGGATAAGTGGTGAAACAATAGTTTCCTTGTCACATGAATGGAAATTAAGTTGAAATGTCAAGGCTGCAGAAATTACTTTGCTATCAGACTTCATGACCACCTCTACTTGCCTCTGTTTATTTGTGGTTCAGCACATCTTTATAAGCAATGTAGGAATTAATCGGATTATTCATTTCACTTTGTAACTTTTGATTCTTTTCAGTCTCAAATGTTTGGTAGACCTGAGAGTTACGTGTGGACCCGTGTTTCAAAACATTTCAAGCAGATAAAAACACTTCTTTGGAGTGATGGAGGCTGAGGGGAGATTCCATAGAAGCCAACAAACTTATAAGGCGCAGAACTAATCAGTCAGAATCTTTTTCCAGAAGTTGAAATAGCACATACCACAGGGTCATGCATTTAAAGTGGGGGGGGGGTTCAAAGGAGACGTGAGGGGCAAGTTTTTTTACATGGAGAGTGGTAGGAGTCTGGAACGTGCTGCCGGGGGGGTGGTGGAGGGAAATACAACAAGGTGTTTAAGGGGGTTTCAGATAAGCACATGACTATGCAAGGATTGGAGGGATATGGAGCCAGTTCAGGTAGAAGGGATTAGTTTAATGTCATGTTTGATACAATATCATGGAGTGAAGGACCCATCCCTGTGCTGTACTGTTCTATGTGCTATGCTTTATGTTCAGATGGAATAAATGAAGAGCAATGCTTTCAATCAACAGAGTTAAAAATCAAGCAACATCAGGTTATCATCCAACGGGTTTATTTGGAAGTTCAAGCTCTCAGAGTGCTGCTCCTTCAACAGGTCAGTAATAGGGCAGGATCATAGGACACAGAATTTATAGTAAACGATCAAAGTATCATACAACTGATGTCGTGGATTGAACAAACCTAGGTTACTGTTAATTCTTTAAATAAATTCAAATGGGGATGCAGGTTTCACTTGATTAATATGTGAATCCCAGAACTTCTTTCAAGTCACAGTCCCGAGGTAACTTAAGGCTTTATCAGGGCAAAGACAAGTTGACATCTCAACTCAGACAATAAATTAAAGGTGTGAGGTTATAGTCTTGTCTGCATCCCAACCTCGACTCAGACTGGTTCTATTTCCAAAGTAGGAATTTATAAAGCATCACATGGACTGACTGCCAACAGATTGTGTACTTTTTGAGCAAAATAGAAGGTATCTGCAAATGCAAATTCGGATATGCTGGAGTTTAAAAATATATGGTCACAATGTTGGATTATGTACAAAGTATCCTTCAGTACCAAGGGATTTCTATGCCTTCAAATGGCATCTGCAGTATTTAACGACATTTATGATGGTGGCAGTGCTGATGCTGTGTGCCTGATGGTGTTAGTTACACACGAAGACTGACTGCTGGATGTAGGCTGATTGTGATGTCAATCAGCCTGGAGCACTTATTTGATACCAGCTCTGCCATTAAAGGCTTAACACTCCAGTCCACATCCTCTCTGAGGTTCAAAAAATTAGCATGTTTTTCCTTTCTTTCAAACTTTATTCATAAAAATATTTTTCCATACGTATGTCGTCACTAAAGCAGTTCAGTTCTGTGCCATTTGAAGAAACGAGACTATAGTTACATATATTTTGAGGCACCGAGGGGGTCCAATAACTGAATGGACCCCCATTTACCTTCAGTAGAAAGACTTCAGACAGTGGTCTTTCCCCACTGTGCTTTGGTGGCAACTGTCCAAACCTTTAGAGCATCTATTAGCATGTGGTCCTGCATGCGCAACACTTGGTTGAAATTATCTACATGCTCTGAAAGACCAACACATTTTGGGCAGACCAAAGTGCGTCTTTCACTGAGTTGATGGTCATCTAGGTGTAGTTGATGTTTGTCTCGGTATGTGTCCCAAGGAATAGCACATACTGCACAGAGTCCCTGCGTCACAGAGATGCTCGGGATGAACCTCGACAAAAAACACTGCATCTTTCCCCAGAATCCCTTTGCAAAGGCACATTCCAGAAGGACATGTGCGATAGTCCCTACTGCACCCCTCCTCCCCCACCAAAGTTTTCAAATGGCTCACGAATAGATGGGAAGTGGTGAGAATGATACAAAGAGTCAATGGAGTGATATGGACAGTAATAAGTAAATTAACAAAGGCTTGGCAGATGGAATATAACATGGGGAGATGAAAGGTTAGCACTTTGAGATGAAGAATGGAGGAGGTGAATTTTATTTAAATGGAGAAAGTCTGCAGAAATCTGCAAATCAGAGAGATTTGAAAAATCTCACCTTTGAATCACAAATAGCTAGCACTTAAGTTCAGTGAATAATAGGAAATGCAAATAGAATGTTGGCATTTGTTTCAAAGAGAATGGAGTTTAAAAGTTGGGAGGTTTTGTTAAAACTGTATAATGCACCAGTCAGACTGCAGCAAGAATACTGTTTCCTGAAGAAGGGCTTATGCCCGAAACGTCGATTCTCCTGCTCCTTGGATGCTGCCTGACCTGCTGCGCTTTTCCAGCAACACATTTTTCAGCCCTTTTCTAAGGCAGGATGGGCCAACATTGGGGGCGCTCTAGCAAAGATTCATTAGTCTGATACCAGCTATGGTGCGTGTTCAGAGGAGGTTCACCAGAATGGTCCCAGCAAAGAAAAGCTTAACATCTGAGGAATGTTTGACGACTCTGGATTTATACTCAACGAAGTTTAGAAGGATGAGGAGAGA
This sequence comes from Chiloscyllium punctatum, assembly GCF_047496795.1. Lineage (NCBI taxonomy): Eukaryota > Metazoa > Chordata > Chondrichthyes > Orectolobiformes > Hemiscylliidae > Chiloscyllium > Chiloscyllium punctatum. The sequence continues at coordinate 20,072,853 of NC_092778.1, forward strand.
TCCAATTGAAACATACAGAATACTGAATGGTCTGGACAGAGTAGATGTTGGGAAGACTTTCCCATTGGTAGGACAGACAAGGACAGACAGCCTTAGAGTAAAGGGAAGACCTTTTACAATGGAGATAAGGAGAAATGTCTTCAGCCAGAGAGTGGGGAATCTATGGAATTCATTGCCACTGAAGGCTATGGAGGCCAGGTCATTGAGTATATTTAAGACTGAGATAGATAGGTTCGTGAGTATCAAAGGGATTAAGGGTTACAGGGAGAAAGCGGGAGAATGCGGGGTTGAGAAACCTATCAACCATTATTAAATAGTGGAGCAGATTTGATGGGCTGAATAGCCTAATTTCTGCTCCTGTGTCTTATGGTCTTATGGTCCATGAAGGGACTATCTTATAAGGAGTGGTTAAGTAGTTTGGACTTGTACTTATTTAAGTATAGAAGGGGAGGTGACCTTATCAAAACATACAAAATTCCTAGAGGACTAGACAGGATATGTGTAGACAAGATCAAGACCAAAAGGTATATTCTCATAGTAAAGTGTTGTACATTTAAAACAGAAATGAGGAGGAATTTCTTCTCTCAGGGTGCTGTCAATCTGCAGAATTATTTACACTTGGCGCTGTCAAAGATGGGTCATTAAGTTCATTTGAGGCTGAGATAGGCAGGTCTTTCATGAGTAAAGAAAAGACCGGGATGTACAATTGAGGATCATCAGATCACCATTGAATGGTGGAGCAGACTTAATGGGCTGAAGGCCTACTCCTGCTCCGATATCTTATGGTCGCTGACATGAACTGAAACTGAAGGCATTGCTGCTCGCTCATTTTCCAGTTGCTGTGTGACTGTAGACATATATCATATATCTCAATGCCCAGTATCCTAGCAGCTATCTCACTGTCTTCACTCAATGCAGTAGCCCTTGTACCACCTGCACTTGAGCTAGCATGATGAACAGAGCTATCTTCTGACTACTGTCTATGACATCAGTGTTTAAGCTGAGCACATACGAACATGGTGCTTTTAAAGAAAGTGGTTGTGTCAGATTAAATGTGATCGTGTGTACTACTGGAGTTTTTAAGCAATACTTCATCAGGAAGCGTTCTGTAGCAGTACTCAACAGAATGTATATTAAGGTACATCTTGGTTTGCCAAATGCTGCAAATCTTGTCCATTCAGAAGGCGAATGTTTGGCACCAGCTACATGATAACCAGTTAAGGAGGAGGAGGAAGGTAGGTGGATTCTGATTCAGTCCTGCCCAGGGACTGGGTTGGTAACTGAGAACATAATCCCAATTTCCCATTCAGTAACCATCCTCCTTAACCTCCTCTCATTGACTATAATAACGTCCACTTAGCCACTTTATGGATTCCTTGAGTGCCACTCTTCCATCTGTCCTAGTGGACTGTTACATCACCATCAGGAAATTTGGGCATAAATCTGTATTTAACAGATTTCTTAAGTGCTCATTTTTAATAATCTCCATTCAATGGAGCCATTTAATCATCATTTGCCATCAGATAGTAATTAAATGGTATTGTTGATGGCCAAGTGACATTAAATGATTGTCCAGCTTATTCTAAGTGCTCAAAAGGTTTTCAATTGATCAAGAAACTTGTTCATGATGAAAAATACTCAGCTCAAGCAATCACAACGAAGTGATCTTTCTAAATCTGAACTCATACAAGATGTGCATGCAGTGTGTAAATTGTCCAACATAGGGGCAGTGTACAAATCACAGAGGGTGTTATGATGATGGGGGGGAGGGTGTGGGAAAGGTTGATGATCTGAAGAGTCACAATGTATTAACAAATTCAAATACAATTTCCAGTGGTCCCTTAATGGATGCTAAAGTGGTATTTGTTCAGGATTCATTGTATATTTCACCATTACCAGCTGACTTTCACCCCTGTCTCCTTGTTCATTGAATCCCTACAGTGTGGAAGCAGGCCATTTGCCCCATTGTGCCCACACTGACCGTCTGAAGAACATCCCACCCACACCCATCCCATTGCGATCACCCTGCATTCCTTAGGGTTAACAAACCTAGGCTGCACACCCCTGAACACAGTGGGCAGTTTAGCCTGGCCAATCCACCTGATTTGGACTGTGGGAGGAAACCAGAGCCCGGGAGGAAACCCACACAGACATGAGGAGAATTTGCAAACTCCACAGAGACAGTTGCCTGAGGCTGGAATCGAACCCAGGTCCCTGTGAGGCAGCAGTGCTAAACACTGAGTCATCAAGTCTGCTCTTGCACTCTTAATATTCAGTATTATTTTAATGGCTACATATCTTTATCTTAATGGAGGAGGTGGTGATTGAATTGATGATTTATTTTGGTAGGAAGAACACCAGAAAACAATCTGAAAGAGGGGATACAATTCTAAAGGGGAGCAGAGTAACCTGGGTGTACGTATGCACTGATCACTGAAGGTGAAAGGAGAGGTGGAGGGAGCTGTTAATAAAGTGTCCTTGGCTTTATTAATAGGGGCATAGAATATGGATTAAGTTGAACACATATAAGACACTAGTTGACCTCAGCTGGAGTATTGTGTACAGATATAGGAATCACATTAGAGGAAAGATGTGTAGAGATCGGACAGAAGTGATTGGCTGGCTTTAAGTGGCATCGGGTGAGCTGAAACTCACGTTAACCTCTCACGATCCTGTGCCCCCTGAGCAGGCATACAGAGGCTTAGCTCAGCCTCCCAGTTGCAATCACATAAATGAATTGGCAAGACAAAGAGTCTGTTCTGCTTATATCAGAAACCAAACCTGATGATTAATCACACAGCAGGGTTCCCAAGTCAGTTTTGCATCATAATATAATTGTAATATTATACATATGACTTCATCTATGCCCTGAAACAGGTCAAAGCAATCAGTTTGTGCAGAAATAAGCACTTAAGTGAACAGATACTACAAACACTGCTTGCTGCCTATATCAAAGAATAAATCTTCAGGTCAATCACACATCATCCTCAAAAAGTCTCTTTTCAATCTTCATATTTGTGTAATATTATACATATGACTTAATAAAGACCTTAAAACAGGTGAAAACAATTGCTTATGCAGGAATAATCAAAGGAGATTGTATTTCTAGTTGCACTAGATTCTCCACCAATGGCAGTATTGTTTAACCTCATTCGATTGCGACTCTGAGGTGAGAATCATACAGTCATAGGGTCAGAGAGATATACAGCACGGAAACAGACCCTTCAGTCCAACTCATCCATGCCGAACAGATATTCTAAATTAATCTAAGACCATTCGCCAGCTAAACCCTCTAAACCCTGCCTAGGCATATACCCATCCAGATGCCTTTTAAATGTTGTAATTGCACCAGCCTACACAACTTCCTCTGGCAGCTCATTCCATACATGCATCACCCTCTGTGTGAAAAAGTTGTCCCTTAGGACCCTTTTATATTTTTCCCCTTTCACCCTAAACCTATGCCTTCTAGTTCTGAGCTCCCCTACCCCAGGGAAAAAGCCTTGCCTACTTACCCTATCTATGCCCCTCATGATGTTATAAATCTCTGTAAGGTCATCCCTCAACCTTCAATGCTCCAAGAAAAAAAGCCCCAGCCTGTTCAGCCTCTCCCTATAGCTCCAACTCTTCAACCCTGGCAACATCCTTGTAAATCTTTTCTGAATTCTTTCAAGTTTCATAACATCTTTCCGATAGGAAGGAGACCAGAATTTCACACAATATTCCAAAAGTGCCCTAACCAATGTCCTGTATAGCTGCAACATGACCTCCCAACTCCTATACTCAATGCACTGATCGGTAAAGGCAAGCATACCAAACGACTTCTTCACTATCTACCTGTGACTCCACTTTCAAAGAACTATGAGCCTGCACTCCAAGGTCTTTTTATTCAGCAATACTCCCAAGGACCTTACCATTAAATGTATAAGGAGAAAGTGAGGACTGCATGTGCTGGAGATTAGAGTTGAGAGTGTGGTGCTGGAAAAGCAAAGCAGATCCAGCAGCATCGGTGGAGCAGGCAGATCGACGTTTCGGGCAAAGTTCCTTCATCAAGAAGCTCCAGGTGAAGAGCTTTTGTCCAAAGTGTTGATTTTCCTGCTCCTTGGATGCTGCCTGACCTGCTCTACTTTTCCAGCGCCACACTCTCGACATGAAGTATATAAATCCTGTCCTGATTTCCCATTCCAAAATGCAGCACCTTACATTTATCTAAATTAAACTCCATATGCCACTCTTCGGCCCATTGGCCCATCTGATCAAGATCCCATTGTACTTTGAGGTAACCTTCTTGGCTGCCCACTACACCTCTAATTTTGATGTTATCTGCAAACTTACTTACTAGGCCTCCTATATTCACATCCAGATCATTTACATAAATGACGAAAAGCAGTGGACCCAGCACCGATCCTTGCGGCAAACCACTGGTCACAGGCCTCCAGTCTGAAAAACAACCCTTCTCCACTACCATCTGTCTTCTACTTTCAAGCCAGTTCTGTATCCAATTGGCTCGTTCCCCTGCATTCCATGAGATCTAGTCTTGCTAACCAATCTCCCATGGGGAACCTTGTTGAATGCCTTACTGAAGTTCATATAAACCACATCCACCACACTGCCCTCATCAATTATCGTTGTTCCTTTTTCAAACAACTCAATCAAGTTAGTAAGACATGATTTCCCATGCAAAAAGTCATGTTGACTATCCCTAATCAGTCCTTGCCTTTCCAAATACATGTACATCCTGTCCTGCAGGATTCCCTTCAACACTTTGCACACCACCGATATAAGGCTCACTGATCTCTAGTTCCCTGACTTTTCTTTACCATCTTTCTTACATAGTGGCACCACGTTAGCCAACCTCCAGTCTTCTGGTATCTCACCTGTGACTATCGATGATCCAAATATCTCAGCAAGCGGCCCAGCAATCACTTCCCTAGCTTCCCACAGAGTTCTAGGGTACACCTGCTCAGTTCCTGGGAATTTATCCACCTTTATGTATTTTAAGACATCCAGCACTTCCTCATTTGTGATATGGACATTTTTCAAGATGTCAACATCTATTTCCCCACATTCTATATCTTCCATGTCTTTCTTCACACTTAACACTGACGCAAACTACACATTTAGTATCTCCCTCATCTCCTGTGATCCACACATAGGCCACCTTGCTGATCTTTGAGGTACCCTATTCTTTCCCTCACTGTCCTTTTGTCCTTAATGTATTTATGAAATCCGTTTGGATTCGCTTAACCCTATTTGCCAAAGCTATTTCATGTCCCATTTTTGCCTTCCTGCTTTCCCTCTTAAGGATACTCCCAGTGCCTTTAAACTCTACTAAGGATTCACTCGATCTCTGCTGTCTATACCTGACATATGCTTCCTTCTTTTTATTAACCATACCCTCAATTTCTTTAGTCATCCAGCATTCCCTGTAGCTACCAGCCTTTCCTTTCACCCTGACAGGAATACTCTGTCTCTGGACTCGTTGTTATCTCATTTCTGGAGGCTTCCAACTTTCCAACCAACTGTTTGCCTGCAAACAGCTGCCCCCAATCAACTTTCGGAAGTTCTTGCCTAATATCGTCAAAATTGGCCTTTCTCCAATTTAGAACTTCAACTTTTAGATATGGCGTATCTTTTCCCATCACTATTTAAAAACTTATAGAATTATGGTCGCTGGCCTCAAAGTGCTCCCCCACTGACACCTCAGTCACCTGCCCTGCCTCGTTTCCCAAGAGTAGGTCAAATCTTCCACCATCTCTGGCAGGTACATCCACATATTGAATCAGAAATTTTTCTTGTATACACTTAACAAATTCCTCTCCATCTAAACCCTTAACACTATGGCAGTTCCAATCTCTGGGACACCCGGACCAACCAACCCAACTACCCCGTGTCTCAACATTTCAACTCCCCCTCCCACTCCACCAAGGACATGCAGGTCTTTGGACTCCTCCATCGCCAGACCATAGCAACACGAGGGTTGGAGGAAGAGCGCCTCATCTTCCGCCTCAGAACCCTCCAACCACAAGGGATGAACTCAGATTTCTCCAGTTTCCTCATTTCCCCTCCCCCCATTTTGTCTCAGTCAAATCCCTCGAACTCAGCATCGCCTTCCTAACCTGCAATCTTCTTCCTGACCTCTCCGCCCCCACCCGCACTGCAGCTTATCACCCTCACCTTGACCTCCTTCCACCTATCGCATTTCCAACGCCCCTCCCCCAAGTCCCTCCTCCCTACCTTTTATCTTAGCCTGCTGGACACACTTTCCTCATTCCTGAAGAAGGGCTCATGCCCAAAACGTCAATTCTCCTGCTCCTTGGATGTTGCCTGACCTGCTGCGCTTTTCCAGCAACACATTTTCAGTTCCAATCTATGTTTGGAAAATTAAAATCCCCTACCATAACCACCCCATTATTCTTACAGATAGCTGAGATCTCCTTACAAATTTGTTTCTCAAATTCCCTTTGACTATTAGGGGGTGTATAATACCATCCCAATAAGGTGATCATCCCATTCTTATTTCTTAGTTCCACCCAAATAACTTCCCTGGATGTATTTCCGGGAATATCCTCCCTCAGCACAGCTGTAATGCTATCCCTTATCAAAAACGCCACTCCCCCTCCTCTCTTGCCTCCCTTTCTACCCTTCCTGTAGCATTTGTGTCCTGGAACATTAAGCTGCCAGTCCTGCCCATCCCTGAGCCAAGTTTCTATAATTGCTATGACATCCCAGTCCCATGTTCCTAACCATGCCCTGAGTTTATCTGCCTTCCCTGTTAGGCCCCTTGCATTGAAATAAATGCAGTTTAATTTATTAGTCCTACCTTGTTCCTGCCTGCCCTGTTTGACTCACCCCTTTTCCCAACTGTACCAGTCTAAGACTCATCTCTTTCCTCATTATCTCCCCTCCCCCCCCACTCCCACACCTTACTAGTTTAAATCCTCCCGAGGAGCTCCAGCAAATCTTCCTGCCAGTATATTAGTCCCCTTCCCATTCAGACACAATCCATCCTGCCTATACAGGTCACTTCTACCCCAGAAGAGATTCCAATGATCCAAACCCTTCTCCCCTGCATCAGCTCCTCAGCCACACAATCATTTGCTCTACCTTCCTATTCCTATCCTTGTATCGTTCACTAGCTCATAGCATCGGGAGTAATCCAGATATTGCTACCCTTGAGAACCTCCTTTTTAAATTTCAGCCTGACTTCCTATATTCTCCCTTCAGAACCTCACCCTGATTCCTTTCTATGCTGTTAGTTCCAATGTGTGAAACGGCATCCTGCTGATCCCCCTTCCCTTTGAGAACATTCTCACCCTCTCCAAGATATCCTTGATCCTGGCACCAGGGAGGCAACACGCCATTCTGATTTCTCGCTGTCAGCTGCCTCTGACCGTGCCTCTGACTAGAGAGTCCTCTATCACAACTGATTGCTTGGAACCTGACATACCTCTTGTTACAGTAGAGCCATTCTCAGTACCAGAAACTTGGCTGTTCGTGCTACATTCCCTTGAGAGTACATCACCCCCTACATTTTCTAAAACAGCATACTTGTTTGAAGATAGCCATGGGAGACTTCTGCACTACCTACCTACCCCTCCTACCTTTCCTGGAGTTAACCCATCTACCAGACTGAATCTATGACCCTTCTCCACTCCTATAACTGCCATCCATCACACCCCCACTCCTGTACATTCCTTATTGCCTCTAACTGCTGCTCCAACTGATCCATGTAACCTGATAGGATTCACAATCAAAGACACTTCCTACAGCCATAATTATCAGTAACATGGAAACGCTCCCTAAACAGCCACATCTGACAGGAAAAGCACATCCCTCTACTAAAGGCCATCTTTGTACCTTAACAATCTACAGTAAAAAGCAGTCTTACTGCTCTAAAAAAACACTGCTCTAGGCTAACTTAGTACCTATGATATATATTTTAGAATTTTAATCAAGAGACAGATCTCAATAAAACATCTAAACAAAAAGAACCTACTCTACTCATTATTGTAGAATTTAAAAAAAAGAACAGCAAGGTAACACTTAAAAACCATGCACTTATCTGCTCCCATGTTATGAGCTGTCCCACACTGGTTCCTCCAAAGTTAGCTGTGATTTTTGCTCTTTGTTAATTTTTCTTTGATGCACTCTGATGTCCAGAGGGACTTGAACTCAAACAGCAATGGCAGTAACTGTGCAGATTCACTGCTGTGATAGACAGATTTCTTTCTTTCTTTCTTTCTCTCTCTCTCTCTCTCTCACTGACCATGTGGTCTCTGCCTTTGTCTCTTTTCCTGCTTTTTACTGTCTAGATTTTCTTTCCCCGAATATCCAAAACAATGCAACAGCTTATACAACTGTAATTACCCCTACTGGCATGTGAGGAAATCAGCTCCAACTCCTAAAATACCACACAAAAAAAGGAGCAGTTCTTAACAGCCACAATTTCTTTCCCATCCTTCATCAAGGATGCAAGGAATTTGCCACGTCAAATACCTGCTGGACCAGACATTAACTGAGAATGAAGAGTGTAGTGTTGGAGGAGAAGGTTTTTAGTTGTTCCAGTACAGATACAGCATTTATCTAAGAATGTGAAAAATGTTGACCAGATGGGTCCAGGACTAGAGGGTTTAGGATGAGAGGGGAAAACTTTAAAAGGGACCTAAGGGGCAACTTTGTCACACAAAGGGTTGTGCGTGTATGGAGTAAGCTGCCAGAAGAAGTGGTGGAGGCTGGTACAATTGCAACATTTAAAAGGCATCGAGATGAGAATATGAATAAGAAGGGTTTTAAGGGGGGATGGGCCAAGTGCTGACAAATGGGACTCGATTAGGTTAGGATATCTGGTGGGCGTTGACAAGTTGGACTGAAGAGTCTGTTTTCATACCTCTGTGAATTTATATCCTGTTCATAAAAAGCAGGATAAATCCAACCCGGATGATTTAATGTTCTTCAAGTCTCCTCACAATCACCAGTGACAGAAGAGATGCTCAGCAATGACCTGGTCAGTGACACCCAGTGTGGGTTCCACCAGGGACCACTCAGCTCCTGACCTCATTCCAGCCTTGGTTCAAACATGGACAAAAGAGCTGAATTGCAGGGGTGAGGTGAAAATGCCAGCCCTTGATATCAAGGCTACGATTGACTGAGTGTGACACCAAGGAGCCCTTGCAAAAGTGGAGTCAGTGGAAATCAGAGAGAAAACTCTGCTGTTTGGAATCATACCTGGCCCAAAGGAAGATGGTTGTGGTTTTTGGAGGTTAATAATTTCAGTCCCATCTCTGCAGGAGTTTCTCAGAGGAATCTCCTTTGCTCATCCATCTTCAACTGCTTCATCAATGACCTTCCATCCATCATAAGACCAGAAGTGAAATGTTTGCTGATGGTTACACAATGTTCACCAACATTGGTGACTTCTCAAAATATCGAAGTAGTCAGTGCCTAAATGCAACAAGACCTAGACAATGTCCAGGCTTTGGCTGACAAGTGGTAAGTAATACATATTCCACAAAAGTGCCAGGCAGTGAATATCTCCAACAAGAGAGAATCTAAACATCGCTCCATAATATTCAATGACATTGCAATTACTCATTCCCCCGTTATCGATTCATTGGAGAAGGCAGTGTTATCATTAACCAGAAATTGAATGGTCCAGTTGTATAAACACTGACACTAGAACAGCAGATCCAAGACTAAGAATTTTGAAATGAACACAGAAAATGCTGGAGAAATTCAGCAGGTCCAGCAACATTTATGGAGAGAGAAGCAGAGTTGATGTTTCTCAGCAGATTCAACTCTTTTTCAGAGCTCATTGAGTTCCTCAGACATTCTCTGTATTTGTCCCAGATTTCTAGCATTTGCAGTATTTTGCTTTTATTCCAGGAATTCTGTGGTGATTAACCCGCTCCCGTTTCCCCAGTAACTGACTGCCATCTACAAAGCGCGAGCGAGGAACGTGAGACATCTACTTGCCTGGATGGATCTTGTTTCAATAACACTAAAGAAGCTCAAAACCATCCCCGACAAATCAGTCCATTTGACTGCCATCTCATCCACCACTTTTAACATTCACTCCCTCAACACTGATGCACAGCAGCTGTAGCATATACCATCTCCACGTTGCATTGGAATAATGATCAAATGTTCCTTCCAAATTTACAACTTTTACCACAAGTATAGCAGATGCATGGGATCATCACTATTTGCAAGTTCCCCTCAGAATGACACACCATCCTTGTCTGAAAATATATCACCATTTTCACTGAGTCATAGACTCATAGACATGTAAAGCATGGAGAAAGACCCTTCAGTCTGATTCGTCCATGCCTACCAGATATCCTGAATTAATCTAGTCCCACTTGTGAGCATTTGTCCAATATCCCTTTAAATCCTTCCTATCCATATACCCATCCAGATGACTTTTATATGTTGCAATTGTACCAGGCTCCACCACTTCATGCAGAAAGAGGCCATTCGGCCTAACGGGTTTATGTTAACTCTCTGAAGAGCATCCCATGCAGACCCACCCCCTATCCCTGTATCCATTACTCTGTATCTCCACATTTCCCATGACTAATCCACCTAACCTGCACATCCCTGGACACTACGGGGAAATTTAGCATGGCCCATTGGATAGTGATAGATTCGTCATAAAGAGTCATAGAGATTTACAGCACAGAAATAGACTCTTCAGTCCAATTTGTCCATGTCTACCTGATATTCTAAATTTATCAAGTCCCATTTTCCAACACTTGGCCCATATCGCTCTAAACTCTTCCTATTCATAATCACATCCAGATGCCATTTAAATGTTGTATTTGTACCAGTCTCCACCATTTCATCTGTTAGCTTATTCCATACATGCACCATCCTCTGTGTGAAAGGTTTGCTCCTTAGGTCCCTTTAAAATCTATTCCCTCTCACTTTAAAACCTGTGCCCTCTAGTTTTGGACTACCTTACTCTGGGGAAAAAAATACCTTGTCTATTTATCTTATCCATGCCCCTGATGATTTTATAAACCTCTATAAAGTCGCCCCTCAGCCTCCGACGCTCCAGGGAAAATAACCCCAGTCCATTCAGCCTCTCCTTATAGCTCAAGCCCTCCAATCCTGGCAACATCCTGGCAATTTTTCTTCTGAACCCTTTCAAGTTTCACATCTTTCCTATGGCATGGAGATCAGAACTGAACCAGAATTGTTGATGGATCAGAATCCTGGACCTCCCATCCCAACCACGGGCCTACTTAAAGCCCAAGGAGTGTCCTCTCCAGGACAATTAAGGATACATTGGTCAAGCCAGAGACATTACATCCCATGAACATATAGAAATAAACTAGGGAAGGCCAATTTTAATGGACAAGTATTTTCAGCATGTCAGCTTCAGGCTTCTTGTTTCTACAGTCCTGGAGAAAATGAGATGTGATTTCACCTCAAATGAAGGCCCAGGTCATGAAGCAGAAGGCTTGGAACTTGGGAGATTGAATAAGGCTATGACCACATTGAGATGCTGGCAAGAGAATACAGGTCATCTAGACATACCGATTTGACCTTGGATATTCTCGATGGAGTTCGAACCAGAAGAAAGATACACTTTCACAACAAGAAAACAAAAACTTGTGCCCATCATAAATACACCATTAAGGAAATAACATTGTGCAGTTAGATGATGCCTTTTATGACTACAGAGGGCCCCTGAAGAAAAAGCAGTAGCCAATTTGAACACATGAAGTTACCCCAAAGAACAAATGGACTATGCCAGGTAGACTGTTTTTGTGATGTTGATCAAGGGATAAGAGTTGACCAGGATAGTTGGTCTGTCCACGCAGAGGGCAGAGAGACAGCACCTCCAATAGTGCAGCACTCCCTGGCACCTCCAATAATGCAGCACTTCCTGGCAATTCCAAGCGTGCAGCATTCCCGGGCACCTCCAATAATGCAGCACACCCTGGCGCCTCTAATAATGCAGCACTCGCTAACACCTCCAATAATGCAGCACTCGCTAACACCTCCAATAAGGCAGCGCTCCCTGGCACCTCCAATAATGCAGCACTCCCTGGCACCTCCAATACTGCAGCACTCGCTGACACCTCCAATAATGCAGAACTCCCTGGCAACTCCAATAATGCAGCACACCCTGGCACCTCCAATAATGCAGCACTCACTAACACCTCCAATAATGCAGCATACCCTGGCACCTCCAATAATGCAGCAATCCCAGGCACATTCAATAATGCAGTACCTCCTGGCACCACGAATAATGCAGCACTCCCTGACACCTCCAATAATGCAGCACTCCCTGACAACTTCAATAATGCAGCACTTCCTGACACCTCCAATAATGCAGCGCTCCCTGACACCAAAATTAATGCAGTATTCCCTGACACTTCCAATAATGCAGCATTCCCTGACACCTCCAATAATGCAGCACTCCCTGACACCAACTAAATTGCAGCACTCCGTGGCACCTCCAATAATGCAGTATTCCCTGACACGTCCAATAATGCAGCATTCCCTAGCACCTCCAATAATGCAGCACTCCCTGACACTTCCAATAATGCAGCATTTGCTGATACCTACAATAATGCGGCATTCCCTGACAGGTTCAATAATGCAGCACTCCCTGACACCTCCAATAATGCAGCACTTCCTGACACCTACAGTAATGCAGTATTCCCTGACACGTCCAACACTGCAGCATTCCCAGAAACCTCCAATAATGTAGCACTTCCTGACACTTCCAATAATGCAGCATTCCCTGGCACCTCCAACAATGCAGCATTCCCTGACACATCCAATAATGCAGCACGCGCTGACACCGACAGTAATGCAGTATTCCCTGAAACCTCCAATAATAATGCACTCCCAGACACCTCCAATAATGCAGTATTCCCTGGCAACTCCAATAATGCAGCACTCCCTGGCACATTCATAAATTCAGCACCTCCTGGCACCTCCAATAATGCAGCACTCCCTGACACCTCCAATAATGCAGCACACCCTGGCACCTCCAGTAATGCAGCACTCCCTGGCACATTCAACAATGCAGCACCTCCTAGCACCTCCAATAATGCAGCGATCCCTGGCACCTCCAATAATGCAGCACTCCCTGACACCTCCAATAATGCAGCTTTCCCTGATACCTCCAATAATGCAGCACTCCCTGACAACTCCAATACTGCTGCACACCCTGACACCTCCAAACATGCAGGACTCCCTGACACCTCCAGTAATGCTGCACTCCCTGACACCTCCAATAATGGAGCACTCCCTGACACCTTCAATAATGCACAACTCCCCGACACCTCCAATAATGCAGCACTCCCTGAAACTTCCAATAATGCAGCACTCGCTGATACCGACAGTAATGCGGTATTACCTGACACTTCCAATAATGCAGCACGCGCTGGCATCTACAGTAATGCAATATTCCCATAAACCTTCAATAATGCACCACTCCCAGTCACCTCCAACAGTGCAGTATTCCCTGACACCTCCAATAATGCAGCACTCCCTGACAACTTCAATAATGCAACACTTCCTGACACCTCCAATAGTGCAGCGCTCCCTGACACCTACAATAATGCAGCAATCCCTGGCACCTCCAATAATGCAGCACTCCCTGCCGCCTCCAATAAGGAAGCATTCCCTGACACATCCAATAATGCAGCATTCTCTGACACTTCCAATAATGCAGCACGTGCTGGCACCTACAGTAATGCAATATTTCTTAAACCTGCAATAATGCACCACTCCCAGTCACCTCCAACAGTGCAGTATTCCCTGACACCTCCAATAATGCAACACTCCCTGGCACATTCAATAATGCAGCACCTCCTGTCACGTCCAATAAAGCAGCACTCCCTGACACCTCCAATAATGCAGCACACCCTGGCACCTCCAATAATGCAGCACTCCCTGACACCTCCAATAATGCAGCACTCCCTAACACCTCCAATAATGCAGCACTCCCTGACACCTCCAATAATGCAGCACACCCTGGCACCTCCAGTAATGCAGCACTCCCTGGCACATTCAACAATGCAGCACCTCCTAGCACCTCCAATAATGCAGCGCTCCCTGGCACCTCCAATAATGCAGCACTCCCTGACACCTCCAATAATGCAGCTTTCCCTGATACCTCCAATAATGCAGCACTCCCTGACAACTCCAATACTGCTGCACACCCTGACACCTCCAAACATGCAGGACTCCCTGACACCTCCAGTAATGCTGCACTCCCTGACACCTCCAATAATGGAGCACTCCCTGACACCTTCAATAATGCACAACTCCCCGACACCTCCAATAATGCAGCACTCCCTGAAACTTCCAATAATGCAGCACTCGCTGATACCGACAGTAATGCGGTATTACCTGACACTTCCAATAATGCAGCACGCGCTGGCATCTACAGTAATGCAATATTCCCATAAACCTTCAATAATGCACCACTCCCAGTCACCTCCAACAGTGCAGTATTCCCTGACACCTCCAATAATGCAGCACTCCCTGACAACTTCAATAATGCAACACTTCCTGACACCTCCAATAGTGCAGCGCTCCCTGACACCTACAATAATGCAGCAATCCCTGGCACCTCCAATAATGCAGCACTCCCTGCCGCCTCCAATAAGGAAGCATTCCCTGACACATCCAATAATGCAGCATTCTCTGACACTTCCAATAATGCAGCACGTGCTGGCACCTACAGTAATGCAATATTTCTTAAACCTGCAATAATGCACCACTCCCAGTCACCTCCAACAGTGCAGTATTCCCTGACACCTCCAATAATGCAACACTCCCTGGCACATTCAATAATGCAGCACCTCCTGTCACGTCCAATAAAGCAGCACTCCCTGACACCTCCAATAATGCAGCACACCCTGGCACCTCCAATAATGCAGCACTCCCTGACACCTTCAATAATGCACAACTCCCCGACACCTCCAATAATGCAGCACTCCCTGACACCTCCAATAATTCAGAATTCTCTGACACCTCCAATAATGCAGCACTCCCTGACACCCCCAATAATGCAGCAATCCTTGGCACCTCCAATAATGCAGCACTCCCTGGCACCGGCAATAATGCAGCACACCCTGACACCTCCAAAAATGCAGGACTCCCGGACACCTCCAGTAATGCAGCACTCCCTGACACCTCCAATACTGGAGCACTCCCTGACACGTCCAGTAATGCAGCGCACCCTGGCATCTCTAATAATGCAGTACACCCTGACACCTCCAAACATGCAGTATTCCCTGACACATCCAATAACGCAGCATTCCCTGACACCTCCAATAATGCAGCATTCCCTGACACCTACAGTAATGCAGCATTCCCTGACACCTCCAAACGTGCAGCACTCCGTGGCACCTCCGATTATGCAGCACTCCCTGACACCTACAGTAATGCAGCACTCGCTGATACATACAGTAATGCAGTATTCCCTGACTCGTCCAATAATGCAGAACTCCCTGACTCCTCCAATAATGCAGAACTCGCTGACACCTACAGTAATGCAGCATTCCCTGACACGTCCAATACTGCAGCATTCCCTGACACCTCCAATAATGCAGCACTCCCTGACACCTCCTATAATGCAGCACTTCCTGATAACTCCAATAATGCAGCATTCCCTGGCACCTCCAAAAATGCAGCATTCCCTGGCACCTTCAATAATGCAGCGCTCCCTGACACCTTCAATAATGCAGCACTTTCTGACACCTCCAATAATGCAGCAATCCCTTGTACCTTCAATAATGCAGCACTCCCTGACATCTCAAATAATGCAGCACTCCCTTGTTCCTCCAATAATGCAGCACTTCCTGGCATCTTCAATAATGCAGCACCCCCTGGCACCTCCAATAATGCAGCACACCCTGGCACCTCCAATAATGCAGCACTCCCTGACACCTCCAATAATGCAGCATTCTCTGACACCTCCAATAATGCAGCACTCCCTGACACCCCCAATAATGCAGCATTCCCTGACCTCTCCAATAATGCAGCACTCCCTGACACCTCCAATAATGAGGCATTCCCTGACACCTCCAATAATGTAGCGCTCCCTGACACCTTCAATAATGCAGCACTTCCTGACACCTCCAATAATGCAGCACTTCCTGACACCTCCAATAATGCAGCATTCCTTGACACCTCCAATAATGCAGCACTCCCTGACATCTCAAATAATGCAGCACTCCCTTGTTCCTCCAATAATGCAGCACTTCCTGGCATCTTCAATAATGCAGCACCCCCTGGCACCTCCAATAATGCACTATTTCCCTGACACCTCCAATAATGCAGCACTCCCTGGCACCTGCAATAATGCAGCACTCCCTGACACCTCCATTAATGCAGCACTCCCTGACACCTCCAATAATGCAGCACACCCTGGCACCTCCAATAATGCAGCACTCCCTGACACCTCCAATAATGCAGCATTCTCTGACACCTCCAATAATGCAGCACACCCTGACACCTCCAAACATGCAGGACTCCCGGACACCTCCAGTAATGCAGCACTCCCTGACATCTCCAATACTGGAGCACTCCCTGACACGTCCAGTAATGCAGCGCACCCTGGCACATCTAATAATGCAGTACACCCTAACACCTCCAAACATGCAGTATTCCCTGACACGTCCAATAACGCAGCATTCCCTGACACCTCCAATAATGCAGCATTCCCTGACACTTCCAATAATGAGGACGCGCTGACACCTACAGTAATGCAGTATTCCCTGAAACCTCGAATAATGCACCACCCCCAGACACCTCCAACAGTGCAGTATTCCCTGACATCTCCAATAATGCAGCACTCCCTGACACCTTCTATAATGCAGCACTTGCTGACACCTCCATTAATGCAGCATTCCCTGACCTCTCCAATAATGCAGCACTCCCTGACACCTCCAATAATGCAGCATTCCTTGACACCTCCAATAATGCGGCAATTCCTGACACCTCCAAGAATGCAGCATTTCCTGATAACTCCAACAATGCAGCATTCCCTGGCACCTCCAAAAATGCAGCATTCCCTGGCACCTTCAATAATGCAGCGCTCCCTGACACCTCCAATAATGCAGCACTTTCTGACACCTCCAATAATGCAGCAATCCCTTGTACCTTCAATAATGCAGCACTCCCTGACATCTCAAATAATGCAGCACTCCCTTGTTCCTCCAATAATGCAGCACTTCCTGGCATCTTCAATAATGCAGCACCCCCTGGCACCTCCAATAATGCACTATTTCCCTGACACCTCCAATAATGCAGCACTCCCTGGCACCTGCAATAATGCAGCACTCCCTGACACCTCCATTAATGCAGCATTCTCTGACACCTCCAATAATGCAGCACTCCCTGACACCCTCAATAATACAGCAATCCTTGGCACCTCCAATAATGGAGCACTCCCTGACATCTCAAATAATGCAGCACACCCTGACACCTCCATTAATGCAGCACTCCCTGGCACCTCCAATAATGCAGCACACCCTGGCACCTCCAATAATGCAGCACTCCCTGACACCTCCAATAATGCAACATTCTCTGACACCTCCAATAATGCAGCACTCCCTGACACCCCCAATAATGCAGCAATCCTTGGCACTCCAATAATGCAGCACTCCTGACATCTCAAATAATGCAGCACACCCTGACACCTCCAAACATGCAGGACTCCCGGACACCTCCAGTAATACAGCACTCCCTGACATCACCAATACTGGAGCACTCCCTGACACGTCCAGTAATGCAGCGCACCCTGGCACCTCTAATAATGCAGTACACCCTAACACCTCCAAACATGCAGTATTCCCTGACACGTCCAATAATGCAGCATTCCCTGACACCTCCAATAATGCAGCATTCCCTGACACCTCCAAACATGCAGCACTCCGTGGCACCTCCAATTATGCAGCACTCGCTGATACATACAGTAATGCAGTATTCCCTGAAACCTCGAATAATGCACCACCCCCAGACACCTCCAAAAGTGCAGTATTCCCTGACATCTCCAATAATGCAGCACTCCCTGACACCTTCTATAATGCAGCACTTCCTGACACCTCCATTAATGCAGCATTTCCTGACCTCTCCAATAATGCAGCACTCCCTGACACCTCCAATAATGAGGCATTCCCTGACACCTCCAATAATGCAGCGCTCCATGACACCTTCAATAATGCAGCACTTCCTGACACCTCCAATAATGCAGCATTCCTTGACACCTCCAATAATGCAGCAATTCCTGACACCTCCAAGAATGCAGCACTTCCTGATACATCCAATAATGCGGCATTCCCTGGCACCTCCAAAAATGCAGCATTCCCTGACACCTTCAATAATGCAGCACCCCCTGGCACCTCCAATAATGCACTATTTCCCTGACACCTTCAATAATGCAGCACTTTCTGACACCTCCAATAATGCAGCAATCCCTTGTATCTTCAATAATGCAGCACTCCCTTGTATCTTCAATAATGCAGCACTCACTGACACCTGCAGTAATGCAGCATTTCCTCACACCTCCATTAATGCAGCACTCCCTTGTTCCTCCAATAATGCAGCACTTCCTGGCATCTTCAATAATGCAGCACCCCCGGGCACCTCCAATAATGCACTATTTCCCTGACACCTCCAATAATGCAGCACTCCCTGGCACCTGCAATAATGCAGCACTCCCTGACACCTCCAATAATGCAGCACTCCCTGGCACCTCCAATAATGCAGCATTCTCTGACACCTCCAATAATGCAGCACTCCCTGACACCCTCAGTAATGCAGCAATCCTTGGCACCTCCAATAATGGAGCACTCCCTGACATCTCAAATAATGCAGCACACCCTGACACCTCCAAACATGCAGGACTCCCGGACACCTCCAATAATGCAGCACTCCCTGACACCTCCAATAATGGAGCACTCCCTGACACGTCCAGTAATGCAGTGCACCCTGGCACCTCTAATAATGCAGTACATCCTGACACCTCGAAACATGCAGTATTCCCTGACACATCCAATAATGCAGCATTCCCTGACACCTCCAAACATGCAGCACCCGGTGGCACCTCCAATTATGCAGTATTCCCTGACACTTCCAATAATGCAGCACTCGCTGATACATACAGTAATGCAGTAATCCCTGACACGTCCAATAATGCAGCACTCCCTGACTCCTCCAATAATGCAGCACTCCCTGACTCCTCAAATAATGCAGCACTCGCTGACAGCTACAATAATGCAGCATTCCCTGACACGTCCAATACTGCAGCATTCCCTGACACCTCCAATAATGCAGCACACCCTGACACTTCCAATAATGCAGCGCTCCCTGACACCTTCAATAATGCAGCACTTCCTGACACCTCCAATAATGCAGCATTCCTTGGCACCTCCAATAATGCAGCAATTCCTGACACCTCCAAGAATGCAGCACTTCCTGATACATCCAATAATGCAGCATTCCCTGGCACCTCCAAAAATGCAGCATTCCCTGACACCTTCAATAATGCAGCATTCCCTGGCACCTTCAATAATGCAGCAATCCCTTGTACCTTCAATAATGCAGCACTCCCTTGTACCTTCAATAATGCAGCACTCCCTGGCACCTCTAATAATGCAGCACTCACTGACACCTGCAGTAATGCATCATTTCCTCACACCTCCATTAATGCAGCATTCCCTTGTTCCTCCAATAATGCAGCACTCCCTGGCACCTCCAATAATGCAGCACCCCCTGACACCTCCAATAATGCAGCACTCCCTGGCACCTGCAATAATGCAGCACTCCCTGACACCTCCATTAATGCAGCACTCCCTGGCACCTCCAATAATGCAGCATTCTCTGACACCTCCAATAATGCAGCACTCCCTGACACCCCCAATAATGCAGCAATCCTTGGCACCTCCAATAATGCAGCACTCCCTGACATCTCAAATAATGCAGCACACACTGACACCTCCAAACATGCAGGACTCCTGGACACCTCCAATAATGCAGCACTCCCTGACACCTCCAATAATGCAGCACTCCCTGACACCTCCAATAATGGAGCACTCCCTGACACGTCCAGTAATGCAGTGCACCCTGGCACCTCTAATAATGCAGTACACCCTGACACCTCCAAACATGCAGTAATTCCCTGACTCGTCCAATAATGCAGCATTCCCTGACACCTCCAATAATGCAGCATTCCCTGACACCTCCAAACATGCAGCACTCCGTGGCACCTCCAAGTATGCAGCACTCACTGACACCTACAGTAATGCAGCATTCCCTGACACGTCCAATACTGCAGCATTCCCTGATACCTCCAATAATGCAGCACTCCCTGACACTTCCAATAATGCGACACTCGCTGATACATACAGTAATGCAGTATTCCCGGACACGTCCAATAATGCAGCACGCCCTGACGCCTTCAAAAATGCAGCGCTCCCTGGCACCTCCAATAATACAGCACTCCATTACACCTTCAATAATGCAGCACTTCCTAACAACTCCAATAATGCAGCATTCCCTGGCACCTCCAATAATGCAGCACTCCCTGACAACTCCAATACTGCTGCACACCCTGACACCTCCAAACATGCAGGACTCCCTGAAACCTCCAGTAATGCAGCTCTCCCTGACACCTCCAATAATGGAGCACTGCATGACACCTCCAATAATGCAGCATACCCTGACGCCTCCAATAATGCAGCACTCCCTGACACCTCCAATAATGCAGCACTCCCTGACACTTACAGTCATGCACTATTCCCTGACGCATCCAATAACACAGCATTCCCTAGCACCACCAATAACGCAGCACTCCCTGAAACTTCCAATAATGCAACACTCGCTGATACCTACAGTAATGCAGTATTCCCTGACACTGCCAATAATGCAGCACGCACTGGCACGTACAGTAATGCAATATTCCCTTAAACCTCCAATAATGCACCACTCCCAGTCACCCCCAACAGTGCACTATTCCCTGACACCTCCAATAATGCAGCACTCCCTGACACCTCCAATAATGCAGCACTCCCTGACACCTCCAATAATGCAGCATTCCCTGGCACCTCCAATAATGCAGCACTCCCTGACAACTCCAATACTGCTGCACGCCCTGACACCTCCAAACATGCAGGACTCCCTGAAAACTCCAGTAATGCAGCTCTCCCTGACACCTCCAATAATGGAGCACTGCATGACACCTCCAATAATGCAGCATACCGTGACGCCTCCAATAACGCAGCATACCCTGACGCCTCCAATAACGCAGCACTCGCTGACACCTACAATAATGTTGTATTCCCTGACACCTCCAATAATGCAGCACTCCCTGACACTTACAGTCATGCACTATTCCCTGACGCATCCAATAACACAGCATTCCCTAGCACCACAATAACGCAGCACTCCCTGAAACTTCCAATAATGCAGCACTCGCTGATACCTACAGTAATGGAGTATTCCCTGACACTGCCAATAATGCAGCACGCGCTGGCACGTACAGTAATGCAATATTCCCTTAAACCTCCAATAATGCACCACTCCCAGTCACCCCCAACAGTGCACTATTCCCTGACACCTCCAATAATGCAGCACTCCCTGACAACTTCAATAATGCAGCACTTCCTGACACCACCAATAATGCAGCATTCCCTGACACCTCCAATAATGCAGTACCCCTCGAAAACGTCAATAATGCAGCACTTCCTGAAACTTCCAATAATGCAGCACTCGCTGTTACCTACAGTAATGCAGTATTTGCTGACACTTCCAATAATGCAGCACGTGCTGGCACGTACAGTAATGCAATATTCCCTTAAACCTCCAAGAATGCACCACTCCCAGTCACCTCCAACAGTGCACTATTCCCTGACACCTCCAATAATGCAGCACTCCCTGACAACTTCAATAATGCAGCACTTCCTGACACCTCCAATAATGCAGCGCTCCCTGACACCTTCAATAATGCATAAATTTCTGACACCTACATTAGTGCAGCACTCCATTGTACTATCAATAATGCAGCACTCCCTGGCACCTCCAATAATGCAGCACTCCCTGGCCCCTTCAATAATGCAGCACTCCCTGGCACCTGCAATAATGAAGCACTCCCTGACACCTCCAATAATGCAGCACACCCTTGCACCTCCAATAATGCAGCTCTCCCTGACACCTCCAATAATGCAGCACGCACTGACACCTCCAATAATGCAGCACTCCCTGGCATCTTCAATAATGCAGCAATCCGTGGCACCTCCAATAATGCAGTATTTCCCTGACACCTCCATTAATGCAGCACTCCCTGACACCTCCAATAATGCAGCACTCCCTGGCACCTCCAATAATGCAGCACTCCCTGACACCTGCGATAATGCAGCACTTCCTGACAGCTACATTATTGCATCATTCCCTGACACCTCCAATAATGCAGCACCTCCTGGACCTCCAATAATGCAGCATTCCCTGGCACCTCCAATAATGTAGCATTCCCTGACACCTTCAATAATGCAGCATTCCCTGACACCTTCAATAACGCAGCAATCAGTGACACCTACAGTAATGCAGCATCCCCTCACACCTACGTTAATGCAGCACTCCCTTGTACCTTCAATAATGCAGCATTCCCTAACACTTCCAATAATGCAGCAATCCCTGACACTTGCAATAATGCAGCAATCCCTGACACATCCAATAATCCAGCACTCCCTGGCACCTGCAATAATGCAGCATTCCCTGGCACCTGCAATAATGCAGCATTCCCTCACACATCCAATAATGCAGCACTCACTGACACTTCCAGTAATGCAGTATTCCCTAACACATTCAATAATGCAGCACTCGCTGACACCTCCAATAATGTAGCATTCCCTGACACCTCTAATAATGCAGCACTCACTGACACCTGCAGTAATGCAGCATTCCCTCACACCTCCAAGAATGCAGCACTCCCTTGTACCTTCAATAATGCAGCACTCCCTGGCACCTCCAATAATGCAGTATTTCTCTGACACCTCCAAACATGCAGCACACCCTGGCACTTGCAATAATGCAGCACACCCTTGCACCTCCAATAAAGCAGCACTTCCTGACACCTTCAATAATGCAGCACTCCCTGACACCTCCAAAAATGCAGCACACCCTGGCACCTCCAATAATGCAGCATTTCCCTGACACCTTCAATAATGCGGGACTCCCTGGCACCTCCAATGATGCAGTATTTCTCTGACACCTCCAAACATGCAGCACACCCTGGCACCTGCAATAATGCAGCACACCCTTGCACCTCCAATAATGCAGCACACCCTGCCACCTCCAATAATGCAGCATTTCCCTGACACCTTCAATAATGCGGGACTCCCTGGCACCTCCAATAATGCAGTATTTCTCTGACGCCTCCAAACATGCAGCACACACTGGCACCTGCAATAATGCAGCACACCCTTGCACCTCCACTAACGCAGCACTTCCTGGCACCTTCAATAATGCAGCACTCCCTGACACCTCCAATAATGCAGCATACCCTGGCACCTCCAATAATGCAGCATTTCCCTGACACCTTCAATAATGCGACACTCCCTGACACCTTCAATAATGCAGCACACCCTGGCACCTGCAATAATCCATGACAGCTCCAATAATGCAGCATTCCCTGACACCTCCAATAATGCAGCACTCGCTGACACCTACAATAATGCAGTATTCCCTGACACCTCCAATAGTGCAGCACTTCCTGGCACCTGCAATAATGCAGCACTCCCTGACACCTCCAATAATGCAGCACACCCTGGCACCTCCAATAATGCAGCATTTCCCTGACACCTCCAATAATGCAGCACTCACTGACACCGACAGTAATGCAGCATTTCCCTGACACCTCCAATAATGCAGCACTTCCTCACACCTCCAATAATGCAGCATTCCCTGGCACCTCCAATAATGCAGCATTCCCTGACACCTCCAGTAATGCAGCACTCAGTGACACCTACAGTAATGCAGCATTCCCTCACACCTCCAATAATGCAGCACTCCCTGGCACCTTCAATAATGCAGCACTCCCTGCTATCTCCAAAAATGCTGTATTTCCCTGACACTTCCAATAATGCAGAACTCCCTGGCACCTGCAATAATGCAGCACTCCCTGACACCTCCAATAATGCAGCACACCCTTGCACCTCCAATAATGCAGCACTATCTGGCACCTCCAATAATGCAGAATACCCGGACACCTCCAATAATGCATCACTCGCTGACACCTAAAATAATGCAGTATTCCCTGACACCTCCAATAATGCAGCACTCCCTGACATCTCCAAACATGCAGCACTCCATGGCACCTCCAATAATGCAGCACTCCCTGACACTTACAGTAATGCACTATTCCCTGACGCATCCAATAACACAGCATTCCCGAGCACCACCAATAATGCAGCACTCCCTGAACTTCCAATAATGCAGCACTCACTGATACCTACAGTAATGCAGTATTCCCTGACACTTCCAATAATGCAGCACGCGCTAGCACGTACAGTAATGCAATATTCCCGTAAAGCTCCAATAATGCACCACTCCCAGTCACCTCCAACAGTGCACTATTCCCTGACACCTCCAATAATGCAGCACTCCCTGACAACGTCAATAATGCAGCACATCCTGACACCTCCAATAATGCAGCGCACCCTGACACCTTCAATAATGCATAAATTTCTGACACCTACGTTAGTGCAGCACTCCATTGTACTATCAATAATGCAGCACTAACTGGCACCTCCAATAATGCAGCAGACCCTGGCCCCTCAAACAATGCAGCACTCCCTGGCACCTCCAATAATGCAGTATTTCCCTGACACTTCCAAGCATGCAGTACACCCTGGCACCTGCAACAATGCAGCACTTCCGGAGACCTCCAATAATGCAGCATTCCCTGACACCTACAATAATGCAGTATTCCCTGACACCTCCAATAATGCAGCACATCCTGGCACCTGCAATAATGCAGCATTTCCCTGACACCTCCAATAATGCAGCACTCACTGACACCGACAGTAATGCAGCATTTCCCTGACACCTCCAATAATGCAGCACTTCCTCACACCTCCAATAATGCAGCACTCCCTGGCACCTCCAATAATGCAGTATTTCCCTGACACTTCCAAGCATGCAGTACACCCTGGCACCTGCAACAATGCAGCACTTCCGGAGACCTCCAATAATGCAGCAATCCCTGACACCTACAATAATGCAGTATTCCCTGACACCTCCAATAATGCAGCACATCCTGGCACCTGCAATAATGCAGCATTTCCCTGACACCTCCAATAATGCAGCACTCACTGACACCGACAGTAATGCAGCATTTCCCTGACACCTCCAATAATGCAGCACTTCCTCACACCTCCATTAATGCAGCATTCCCTGGCACCTCCAATAATGCAGCATTCCCTGACACCTCCAGTAATGCAGCACTCAGTGACACCTACAGTAATGCAGCATTCCCTCACACCTGCAATAATGCAGCACTCCCTGGCACCTTCAATAATGCAGCACTCCCTGCCATCTCCAAAAATGCTGTATTTCCCTGACACATCCAATAATGCAGCATTCCCTGGCACCTCCAATAATGCAGCATTCCCTGACACCTCCAGTAATGCAGCACTCAGTGACACCTACAGTAATGCAGCATTCCCTCACACCTGCAATAATGCAGCACTCCCTGGCACCTTCAATAATGCAGCACTCCCTGCCATCTCCAAAAATGCTGTATTTCCCTGACACATCCAATAATGCAGTACTCCCTGGCACCTGCAATAATGCAGCACTCCCTGACACCTCCAATAATGCAGCACACCCTTGCACCTCCAATAATGCAGCACTCCCGGGCACCTCCAATAATGCAGCATTTCCCTGACACCTCCAATAATGCAGCACTCGATAGCACCTCCAATAATGCAGAATTCCCGGACACCTCCAATAATGCATCACTCGCTGACACCTAAAATAATGCAGTATTCCCTGACACGTCCAATAATGCAGCATTCCCTGATACCTCCAATAATGCAGCACTCCCGGGCACCTCCAATAATGCAGCATTTCCCTGACACCTCCAATAATGCAGCACTCGATAGCACCTCCAATAATGCATCACTCGCTGACACCTAAAATAATGCAGTATTCCCTGACACGTCCAATAATGCAGCATTCCCTGACACCTCCAATAATGCAGCATTCCCTGACACCTCCAATAATGCAGCACTCCCTGACATCTCCAAACATGCAGCACTCCATGGCACCTCCAATAATGCAGCACTCCCTGACACTTACAGTAATGCACTATTCCCTGACGCATCCAATAACGCAGCATTCCCGAGCACCACCAATAATGCAGCACTCCCTGAACTTCCAATAATGCAGCACTCGCTGATACCTACAGTAATGCAGTATTCCCTGACACTTCCAATAATGCAGCACGCGCTGGCACGTACAGTAATGCAATATTCCCGTAAAGCTCCAATAATGCACCACTCCCAGTCACCTCCAACAGTGCACTATTCCCTGACACCTCCAATAATGCACCACTCCCTGACAACGTCAATAATGCAGCACATCCTGACACCTCCAATAATGCAGCGCACCCTGACACCTTCAATAATGCATAAATTTCTGACACATACGTTAGTGCAGCACTCCATTGTACTATCAATAATGCAGCACTAACTGGCACCTCCAATAATGCAGCACACCCTTGCACCTCCAATAATGCTGCACTGCCTGGCACCTCCAATAATGCAGTATTTCCCTGACACTTCCAAGCATGCAGTACACCCTGGCACCTGCAACAATGCAGCACTTCCAGAGACCTCCAATAATGCAGCAATCCCTGACACCTACAATAATGCAGTATTCCCTGACACCTCCAATAATGCAGCACTTCCTGACACCTACAAACATGCAGCACTCCGTGGCACCTACACTAATGCAGCACTCCCTGACACCTACAGTAATGCAGTTTTCCCTGACATGTCCAATAATGCAGCATTCCCTAGCACCTCCAATAATGCAGCACTCCTTGACTCTTCCAATAATGCAGCACTCGCTGAAACCTACAATAATGCAGTATTCCCTGACTCGTCCAATACTGCAGCATTCCCTGACACCTCCAATACTGTAGCACACCCTGACACTTCCAATAATGCAGCACTCCCTGGCACCTCCAATAATGCAGCATTCCCTGACATATCCAGTAATGCAGCATTCCCTGACATGTCCAATAATGCAACACGCGCTGACACCTACGGTAATGGAGTATTCCCTGAAACCTCCAATAATGCACCACTGCCAGACACCTCCAATAGTGCAGTATTCCCGGACACCTCCAATAATGCAGCACGTCCTGGCACCTCCAATAATGCAGCATTCCCTGGCACCTCCAAAAATGCAGCACTTCCTGACACCTCCATTAATGCAGCACTCCCTGACATCTCCAATAATGCAGCATTCCCTGGGACATTCAATAATGCAGCACTTCCTGACACCTCCAATAATGCAGCATACCCTGACACCTCCAATAATGCAGCCCTCCCTGGCACCTGCAATAATGCAGCACTCCCTGACACCTCCAATAATGCAGCACACCCTTGCACCTTCAATAATGCAGTATTTCCCTGACACCTCCAATAATGCAGCATTCCCTGGCACCTCCAATAATGCAGAATTTCCCTGACACCTCCAATAATGCAGCACTCCCTGGCACCTGCAATAATGCAGCACTCCCTGACACCTCCAATAATGCAGCACACCCTTGCATCTTCAATAATGCAGTATTTCCCTGACACCTCCAATAATGCAGCACTCCCTGGCACCTCCAATAATGCAGAATTTCCCTGACACCTCCAATAATGCAGCACTCCCTGGCACCTGCAATAATGCAGCACTCCCTGACACCTCCAATAATGCAGCATACCCTGACACCTCCAATAATGCAGCCCTCCCTGGCACCTGCAATAATGCAGCACTCCCTGACACCTCCAATAATGCAGCACACCCTTGCACCTTCAATAATGCAGTATTTCCCTGACACCTCCAATAATGCAGCACTCCCTGGCACCTCCAATAATGCAGAATTTCCCTGACACCTCCAATAATGCAGCACTCCCTGGCACCTGCAATAATGCAGCACTCCCTGACACCTCCAATAATGCAGCACACCCTTACACCTCCAATAATGCAGTATTTCCCTGACACCTCCAATAATGCAGCACTCCCTGGCACCTCCAATAATGCAGAATTTCCCTGACACCTCCAATAATGCAGCACACCCTGGCACCTGCAATAATGCAGCACTCCCTGACACCTCCAATAATGCAGTACACCCTTGCACCTCCAATAATGCAGTATTTCCCTGACACCTCCAATAATGCAGCACTCCCTGGCACCTGCAATAATGCAGCATAGCCTTGCACCTCCAATAATGCAGCACTCCCTGGCACTCCAATAATGCAGCATTTCACTGACACCTCCAATAATGCAGCACTCCCTGGCACCTCCAATAATGCAGAATTTCCCTGACACCTCCAATAATGCAGCACACCCTGGCACCTGCAATAATGCATCACTCCCTGACACCTCCAATAATGCAGTACACCCTTGCACCTCCAATAATGCAGTATTTCCCAGACACCTCCAATAATGCAGCACTCCCTGGCACCTGCAATAATGCAGCATAGCCTTGCACCTCCAATAATGCAGCACTCCCTGGCACTCCAATAATGCAGAATTTCACTGACACCTCCAAAAATGCAGCACTCGATGGCACCTCCAATAATGCAACATTCCCAGACACCTCCAAGAATGCAACACTCCCTGACACCTTCAATGATGCAGCGTTCCCTGACACGTCCAATAATGCAGCATTCTCTGACACCTGCAGTAATGCAGTATTCCCTGACACGTTCAATAATGCAGCACTCCGTGGCACCTCCAATAATGAAGCACTCCCTGACACCTACAGTAATGCAGTATTCCCTGACATGTCCAATAATGCAGCATTCTCTGATACCTCCAATAATGCAGCACTCCCTGACAACACCAATAATGAAGCATTGCCTGGCACCTCCAATAATGTGGCAGTCGCTGACACCTTCAATAATGCAGCACTCCCTGACTCCTTCAATAATGCACCACTCCCCGACACCTCCAATAATGCAGCACTCACTGGAACCTCCATTATTGCAGCATTCCCTGGCGACTCCAATAATGCAGCACTCCCTGACAACTCCAATAATGCTGCATTCCCTGCCACCTCCAATAATGCAGCAGTCCCTGGCACCTCCAATAATGCAGCACTCCCTGACACTTCCAATATTGCAGCACTCCCTGACACCTGCAATAATGCAGCATTCCCTGACACCTCCATTAATGCAGCACTCCCTGACACCTCCAATAATGCAGCACTCGCTGGCACCTGCAGTAATGCAATACCCCCTGACCCCTCCAATAATGCAGCACTCCCTGATACCTCCAATAATGCAGCACTCTCTGACACCTCCAATAATGCAGCATTCCCTAACACTTCCAATAATGCAGCACTCCCTGACACTTGCAATAATGCAGCACACCCTGTCACATCCAATAATCCAGCACTACCTGGCACCTCCAATAACGCAGCATTCCCTGTCACCTTTAATAATGCAGCATTCCCTCACACATTAAAAAATGCAGCACTCCCTGGCAGCTCCAAAAATGCAGCATTCCCTGACGCCTCCAATAATGCAGCACTCGCTGACACCTGCAGTAATGCAGTATTCCCTGGCACCTCCAATAATGCAGCACCATCTGGCACCTTCAATAACGCAGAACTCCCTAGCCCCTGCAATAATGCACTATTTCCCTGACACCTCCAATAATGCAGCACTCCCTGGCACCTGCAATAATGTAGCACACCTTTGCACCTCCAATAATGCAGCACTCCCTGGCACTCCAATAATGCAGCATTTCCCTGACACCTCCAAAAATGCATCACTCGATGGCACCTCCAATAATGCAACACTCCCTGACACCTTCAATGATGCAGCAATCCCAGACACCTTCAATAATGCAGCGCTCCCCGGCACCTTCAATAATGCAGCGCTCCCTGACACCTTCAATAATGCAGCACTTTCTGACACCTCCAATAATGCAGCATTCCCTGACACCTTCAATAATGCAGCATTCCCTGACACCTCCAATAATGCAGCATTTCCCTGACGCCTCCAATAATGCAGCACTCCCTGGGACGTCCAATAATGCAGCACTCGCTGACACCTCCAATAATGCAGCGCACAATGACGCCTTCAATAAGGCAGCACTCCCTGACACCTCCAATAATGCAGCACTCACTGACACCTGCAGTAATGCAGCATCCCCTCACACCTCCAAGAATGCAGCACACTCCCTGGCACCTCCAATAATGCAGCACCACCTGGCACCTTCAATAACGCAGAACTCCCTAGCCCCTCCAATAATGCACTATTTCCCTGACACCTCCAATAATGCAGCACTCGATGGCACCTCCAATAATGCAACATTCCCGGACACCTCCAATAATGCAGCACTCCATGATAGCTTCAATAATGCAACATTCCCTGACAAGTCCATGAATGCAGCACTCCCTGACACGTTCAATAATGCAGCATTCCCTGACACCTCCAATAATGCAGCATACACTGACACCTCCAATAATGCAGCACTCACTGGCACCCAGAGAAATGCAGTATTCCCTGACACCTTCAATAATGCAGCTCACCCTGACACCTACAAACATGCAGCACTCTGTGGCACCGACAGTAATGCAGCACTCCCTGACACCTACGGTAATGCAGTATTCCCTGACACAGCCAATAATGCGGCATTCCCTAGCACCTCCAATAATGCAGCACTCCTTGACACTTCCAATAATGCAGCACTCGCTGACACATACAGTAATGCAGTATTCCCTGACACGTCCAATAATGCACAACTCTCAGACACCTCCAATAGTGCGGTTTTCCCTGACACCTACAAAACCGTAGCACCCCCGGCACCTCCAATACTGCAGCACACCCTGGCACCTCCAATAATGCAGCACTCCCTGACACCTCCAACAATGCAGCACCTCCTGGCACCTCCAATAATGCAGCACTCCCTGACACCTTCAATAATGCAGCGCTACCTGGCACCTCCAATAATGCAGCACTCCCGTACACCTTCAATAATGCAGCACTTCCTGACATCTCCAATAATGCAGCTTTCCCTGACACCTCATATAATGCATCACTCCCTGACACCTCCAATAATGCAGCACTCCCTGACAACTCCAATACTGCTGCACACCCTGACACCTCCAAACATGCAGGACTCACTGAAACTTCCAGTAATGCAGCACTCCCTGACACCTCCAATAATGCAGCATACCCTGACACCTCCAATAATGCAGCATTCGCTGACACCTCCAATAATGCAGCATACCCTGACACCTCCAATAATGCAGCATTCGCTGACACCTCCAATAATGCAGTATTCCCTGACACATCCAATAATGCAGCATTCCCTGACACCTCCAATAATGCAGCACTCCCTGACATCTCCAAACATGCAGCACCCCATGGCACCTCCAATAATGCAGCACTCCCTGACACTTACAGTAATGCACTATTCCCTGACGCATCCAATAATGCAGCACTCCCTGACAACTTCAAGAATGCAGCACTTCCCGAAACTTCCAATAATGCAGCACTCGCGGATACCTACATTAATCTAGTATTCCCTTACACTTCCAATAATGCAGCATGCGCTGGCACGTGCAGTAATGCAATATTCCCTTAAACCTCCAATAATGCACCACTCCCTGACAACTTCAATAATGCAGCACTCCCTGACACCTTCAATAATGTATAAATGTAAGACACCTACATTAGTGCAGCACTCCATTGTACTTTCAATCATGCAGCACTAACTGGCACCTCCAATAATGCAGCATTCCCTGACACCTCCAATAATGCAGCTCTCCCGGCCACCTACAAACATGCAGCACTCCGTGGCACCTACACTAATGCAGCACTCCCTGACACCCACAGTAATTCAGTATTCCCTGACACGTCCAATAATGCAGCATTCCCATGCACCTCCAATAATGCTGCACTCCTTGACTCTTCCAATAATGCAGCACTCGCTGAAACCTACAGTAATGCAGTATTCCCTGACACGTCCAATACTGTAGCACACCCTGACACTTCCAATAATGCAGCACTCCCTGGCACCTCCAATAATGCAGCATTCCCTGACATATCCAGTAATGCAGCATTCCCTGACATGTCCAATAATGCAACACGCACTGACACCTACAGTAATGGAGTATTCCCTGAAACCTCCAATAATGCACCACTGCCAGACACCTCCAATAGTGCAGTATTCCCGGACACCTCCAATAATGCAGCACGTCCTGGCACCTCCAATAACGCAGCACTCCCTGACATCTCCAATAATGCAGCACTTCCTGACACCTCCATTAATACAGCACTCCCTGACATCTCCAATAATGCAGCATTCCCTGGCACATTCAATAATGCAGCACTCCCTGACACCTTCAATAATGCATCACTTCCTGACACCTCCAATAATGCAGCATACCCTGACACCTCCAATAATGCAGCACTCACTGTCACCTGCAGTAATGCAGCATTCCCTCACACTTCCATGAATGCAGCACTCCCTTGTACCTTCAATAATGCAGCACTCCCTTGTACCTTCAATAATGCAGCACCCCCGACACCTTCAATAATGCAGCACCCCGTGGCACCTCCAATAATGCAGCGTTCCCTGACAACACCAATAATGAAGCATTGCCGGGCACCTCCAAAAATGCAGCATTCCCTGACACCTTCAATAATGCAGCACTCCCTGACACCTCCAATAATGCTGCACTCCCTGGCACTTCCAATATTGCAGCACTCCCTGGCACCTCCAATAATGCAGCACTCCCTGACAACTCCAATAATGCAGCATTCCCTGACATCTGCAATAATGCAGTATTCCCGGACTCGTCCAATAATGCAGCATTCCATGATACCTCCAAAAATGCAGCAAACCCCTGGCACCTCCAATAATGCAGCATACCCTGACACCTCCAATAATGCAACACTCACTGACACCTAAAGTAATGCAGCATTCCCTCACACCTCCAATAGTGCAGCATTCCCTGGCACCTCCAACAATGCAGAACTCCCTGAAACTTCCAATAATGCAGCATTCCCTAGCACTCCCTGACACCTCCAAACATGCAGCACTCCCTGACACCTCCAATAATGCAGCACTTCCTGGCACCTCTAATAATGCAGCACTCCCTGACACCTTCAATAATGCGGCATTCCCTGACACCTCCAATATTGCAGCACTCCCTGACACCTCCAATAATGCAGCACTCACTGACACCTGCAGTAATGCAGTATTCCCTGACACGTCCAATAATGCAGCACTCCCTAACACTTCCAATAATGCAGCACTGCCTGACACTTGCAATAATGAAGCACTCCCTGACACATCCAATAATGCAGCACTCCCTGGCACCTCCAATAATGCAGCATTCCCTGTCACCTTTAATAATGCAGCACTCGCTGACACCTCCAATAATGCAGCACTCACTGACACCTACGGTAATGCGGCATTCCCTCCCACCTCTATTAATGCAGCACTCCTTTGTACCTTCAATAATGCAGCACTCCCTGGCTCCTCCAATAATGCAGCACCACCTGGCACCTTCAATAACGCAGAACTCCCTATCCCCTCCAATACTGCAGTATTTCCCTAACACCTCCAAGAATGCAGCACTCCCTGGCACCTGCAATAATGCAGCACACCCTTGCACCTCCAATAATGCAGCACTCCCTGGCACTCCAATAATGCAGCATTTCCCTGACACCTCCAAAAATGCAACACTCGATGGCACCTCCAAGAATTCAACACTCCCTGACACCTTCAATGATGCAGCATTCCCTGGCACCTCCAATAATGCAGCACTCACTGACACCTACAGTAATGCAGTATTCCCTGACACGCCCAATAATGCAGCACTCCGTGGCACCTCCAATAATGAAGCACTCCCTGACACCTACAGTGATGCAGTATTCCCTGACATGTCCAATAATGCAGCATTCTCTGACACCTCAAATAATGCAGCACTCCCTGACAACTCCAATAATTCAGCACACCCTTGCACCTCCAATCATGCAGCACTCCCTGGAACCTCCAATAATAACGCATTTCCCTGACAGCTCCAATAATGCAACACTCGATGGCCCCTCCAATAATGCAGCACTCCCTGACACCTCCAATAATGCAGCAATCCCTGGCACCTGCAATAATGCAGCACTCCCTAACACCTCCAATGATGCAGCATTTCCCTGACACCTCCAATAATGCAGCACTCGATGGCACCTCCAATAATGCAGCACTCCCTGACTCCTGCTATAATGCAGCACTTCCTGACACCTACATTATCGCATCATTCCCTGACACCTCCAATAATGCAGCACTTCCGGAGACCTCCAATAATGCAGCATTCCCTGGCACCTCCAATAATGCAGCATTTCCTCACACCTTCAATAATGCAGCATTCCCTGACACCACCAATAATGCAGCACTCAGTGACACCTACAGTAATGCAGCATCCCCTCACACCTCCATTAATGCAGCACTCCCTGGCACCTTCAATAATGCAGCACTCCCTGCCACCTCCAATAATGCAGTATTTCCCTGACACCTCCAATAATGCAGCACACCCTTGCACGTCCAATAATGCAGAACTCCCTGGCACCTCCAATAATGCAGCATTTCCCTGGCACCTCCAAGAATGCAGCACTCCATGACAGCACCAATAATGCAGCATTCCCTGACACCTCCAAGAATGCAGCACTCCCTGATACCTTCCATAATGCAGCATTCCCTGACACCTCCAATAATGCAGCATACACTGACACCTGCAATAATGCAGCATTCCCCCACAACTCCTATAATGCAGCACTTCCCGACACCTCCAATAATGCAGCACTTCCTGAGATCTCCAATAAAGCAGTATTCCCTGGCAACTCCAATAATGCAGCATTCCCTGACATGTCCAATAATGCAACACGCGCTGACACCTACAGTAATGCAGTATTCCCTGAAACCTCCAATAATGCAGCACTCCGTAGCACCTCCAAAAATGCTGCACTCCCTGACACCTACAGTAATGCAGTATTCCCTGACACGTCCAATAATGCAGCATTCTCTGACACCTTCAATAATGCAGCACTCCCTGGCATCTTCAATAGTGCAGCACTCGCTGACACCTCCAATAATGCAGCAAACCCTGGCACCTGCAATAATGCAGCACTCCCTGACACCTCCAATAATGCAGGAATCCCTGACACCTTCAATAATGCAGCATTTCCCTGACGCCTCCAATAATGCAGCACTCCCTGGGACGTCCAATAATGCTGCACTCACTGACACCTCCAATAATGCAGCGCACAATGACAACTTCAATAAGGCAGCACTCCCTGACATCTCCAATAATGCAGCACTCACTGACACCTGCAGTAATGCAGCATTCCCACACACCTCCATTAATACAACACTCCCTTGTACCGTCAGTAATGCAGCACTCCCTGGCACCTCCAATAATGCAGCACTCCCTGACATCTTCAATAGTGCAGCACTCGCTGACACCTCCAATAATGCAGCAATCCCTGGCACCTGCAATAATGCAGCACTCCCTGACACCTCCAATAATGCAGCAATCCCTGGCACCTGCAATAATGCAGCACTCCCTAACACCTCCAATAATGCAGCATTTCCCTGACACCTCCAATAATGCAGCACGCGATGGCACCTCCAATAATGCAGCACTCCCTGACACCTGCTATAATGTAGCACTTCCTGACACCTACATTATTGCATCATTCCCTGACACCTCCAATAATGCAGCACTTCCTGAGACCTCCAATAATGCAGCATTCCCTGGCACCTCCAATAATGTAGCATTCCCTGACACCTTCAATAATGCAGCATTCCCTCACACCTCCATTAATGCAGGACTCCCTGGCACCTGCAATAATGCAGCACTCCCTGACACCTCCAATAATGCAGCACACCCTTGCACCTCCAATTATGCAGCACTCCCTGGCACCTCCAATAATGCAGCACTCCCTGGCACCTCCAATAATGCAGCATTTCCCTGACACCTCCAATAATGCAGCACTCCATGACAGCACCAATAATGCAGCATTCCCTGACACCTCCAATAATGCAGCACTTCCTGAGACCTCCAATAATGCAGCATTCCCTGGCACCTCCAATAATGTAGCATTCCCTGACACCTTCAATAATGCAGCATTCCCTCACACCTCCATTAATGCAGAACTCACTGGCACCTGCAATAATGCAGCACTCCCTGACACCTCCAATAATGCAGCACACCCTTGCACCTCCAATAATGCTGCACTGCCTGGCACCTCCAATAATGCAGCACTCCCTGGCACCTCCAATAATGCAGCATTTCCCTAACACCTTCAATAAGGCAGCACTCCATGACAGCACCAATAATGCAACATTCCCTGACACCTCCAAGAATGCAGCACTCCCTGACACCTTCAATAATGCAGCATTCCCTGACACCTCCAATAATGCAGCATACACTGACATCTCCAATAATGCAGCACTCCCCAGCACCTCCTATAATGCAGCACTTCCCGACACCTCCAATAATGCAGCATTCCCTGGCACCTCCAATAATGAAGCTCTCCCTGACACCTACAAACATGCAGCACTCCGTGGCACCTACGCTAATGCAGCACTCCCTGACACCTACAGTAATGCATTATTCACTGACACGTCCAATAATGCAGCTTTCCCTTTCACCTCCAATAATGCAGCACTCCTTGACTCTTCCAATAATGCAGCACTCGCTGAAACCTACAGTAATGTAGTATTCCCTGACATGTCCAATACTGCAGCATTCCCTGACACCTCCAATAATGCAGCATTCGCTGAAACCTACAATAATGCAGTATTCCCTGACATGTCCAATACTGCAGCACACCCTGACACTTCCAATAATGCAGCACTCCCTGGCACCTCCAATAATGCAGCATTCCCTGACATATCCAGTAATGCAGCATTCCCTGACATGTCCAATAATGCAACACGCGCTGCCACCTACAGTAATGCAGTATTCCCTGAAACCTCCAATAATGTACCACTCCCAGACACCTCCAATAGTGTAGTATCCCCGGACACCTCCAATAATGCAGCACGTCCTGGCACCTCCAATAATGCAGCTTTCCCTTTTACCTCCAATAATACAGCACTCCTTGACTCTTCCAATAATGCAGCACTCGCTGAAACCTACAGTAATGCAGTATTCCCTGACACGTACAATACTGCAGCACACCCTGACACTTCCAATAATGCAGCACTCGCTGGCACCTACAGTAATGCAGTATTCCCTGACACGCCCAATAATGCAGCACTCCGTGGCACCTCCAATAATGAAGCACTCCCTGACACCTACAGTGATGCAGTATTCCCTGACATGTCCAATAATGCAGCATTCTCTGACACCTCAAATAATGCAGCACTCCCTGACAACTCCAATAATTCAGCACACCCTTGCACCTCCAATCATGCAGCATTCCCTGACACCTCCAATAATGCAGCATTTCCCTGACAGCTCCAATAATGCAACACTCGATGGCACCTCCAATAATGCAGCACTCCCTGACACCTCCTATAATGCAGCAATCCCTGGCACCTGCAATAATGCAGCACTCCCTAACACCTCCAATAATGCAGCATTTCCCTGACACCTCCAATAATGCAGCACTCGATGGCACCTCCAATAATGCAGCACTCCCTGACTCCTGCTATAATGCAGCACTTCCTGACACCTACATTATTGCATCATTCCCTGACACCTCCAATAATGCAGCACTTCCGGACACCTCCAATAATGCAGCATTCCCTGACACCTCCAATAATGCAGCACTCGATGGCACCTCCAATAATGCAGCCCTCCCTGACTCCTGCTAAAATGCAGCACTTCCTGACACCTACATTATTGCATCATTCCCTGACACCTCCAATAATGCAGCACTTCCGGAGACCTCCAATAATGCAGCATTCCCTGGCACCTCCAATAATGTAGCATTCCCTGACACCTTCAATAATGCAGCATTCCCTGACACCTCCAATAATGCAGCACTCAGTGACACCTACAGTAATGCAGCATCCCCTCACACCTCCATTAATGCAGCACTCCCTGGCACCTTCAATAATGCAGCACTCCCTGCCACCTCCAATAATGCAGTATTTCCCTGACACCTCCAATAATGCAGCACACCCTTGCACCTCCAATAATGCAGCACTCGATGGCACCTCCAATAATGCAGCATTTCCCTGACACCTCCAATACTGCAGCACCACCCAACACCTTCAATAATGCAGCACGCGATGGCACCTCCAATAATGCAGCACTCCCTGACACCTGCTATAATGTAGCACTTCCTGACACCTACATTATTGCATCATTCCCTGACACCTCCAATAATGCAGCACTTCCTGAGACCTCCAATAATGCAGCATTCCCTGGCACCTCCAATAATGTAGCATTCCCTGACACCTTCAATAATGCAGCATTCCCTCACACCTCCATTAATGCAGAACTCCCTGGCACCTGCAATAATGCAGCACTCCCTGACACCTCCAATAATGCAGCACACCCTTGCACCTCCAATTATGCAGCACTCCCTGGCACCTCCAATAATGCAGCACTCCCTGGCACCTCCAATAATGCAGCATTTCCCTGACACCTCCAATAATGCAGCACTCCATGACAGCACCAATAATGCAGCATTCCCTGACACCTCCAATAATGCAGCACTTCCTGAGACCTCCAATAATGCAGCATTCCCTGGCACCTCCAATAATGTAGCATTCCTTGACACCTTCAATAATGCAGCATTCCCTCACACCTCCATTAATGCAGAACTCACTGGCACCTGCAATAATGCAGCACTCCCTGACACCTCCAATAATGCAGCACACCCTTGCACCTCCAATAATGCTGCACTGCCTGGCACTTCCAATAATGCAGCACTCCCTGGCACCTCCAATAATGCAGCATTTCCCTAACACCTTCAATAAGGCAGCACTCCATGACAGCACCAATAATGCAACATTCCCTGACACCTCCAAGAATGCAGCACTCCCTGACACCTTCAATAATGCAGCATTCCCTGACACCTCCAATAATGCAGCATACACTGACATCTCCAATAATGCAGCACTCCCCAGCACCTCCTATAATGCAGCACTTCCCGACACCTCCAATAATGCAGCATTCCCTGGCACCTCCAATAATGAAGCTCTCCCTGACACCTACAAACATGCAGCACTCCGTGGCACCTACGCTAATGCAGCACTCCCTGACACCTACAGTAATGCATTATTCACTGACACGTCCAATAATGCAGCTTTCCCTTTCACCTCCAATAATGCAGCACTCCTTGACTCTTCCAATAATGCAGCACTCGCTGAAACCTACAGTAATGCAGTATTCCCTGACACGTCCAATACTGCAGCATTCCCTGACACCTCCAGTAATGCAGCATTCGCTGAAACCTACAATAATGCAGTATTCCCTGACACGTCCAATACTGCAGCACACCCTGACACTTCCAATAATGCAGCACTCCCTGGCTCCTCCAATAATGCAGCATTCCCTGACATATCCAGTAATGCAGCATTCCCTGACATGTCCAATAATGCAGCACTCACTGACACCTACAGTAATGCAGTATTCCCTGACACGCCCAATAATGCAGCACTCCCAGACACCTCCAATAGTGCAGTATCCCCGGACACCTCCAATAATGCAGCACGTTCTGGCACCTCCAATAATGCAGCATTCCCTGGCACTTCCAATAATGCAGCACTTCCTGACACCTACATTAATGCAGCACTCCCTGACATCTCCAATAATGCAGCACTCCCTGGCATCTCCAATAATGCAGCACTCCCTGGCACCTCCAATAATGCAGCACTCCCTGACACCTTCAAAAATGCAGCACTTCCAGACACCTCCAATATTGCAGCACACACTGTCACCTTCAGTAATGCAGCATTCCCTGACACTTCCATGAATGCAGCACTCCCTTGTACCTTAAATAATGCAGCACTCCCTGGCACCTCCAAAAATGCAGCACTCCCTGGCACCTTCAATAATGCAGCACCCCCTGGCACCTCCAATAATGCAGAATTTCCCTGACACCTCCAATAATGCAGCACTCCCTGGCACCTCTAATAATGCAGCACTCCCTGACACCTTCAATAATGCGGCATTCCCTGACACCTCCAATATTGCAGCACTCCCTGACAGCTCCAATAATGCAGCACTCACTGACACCTGCAGTAATGCATTATTCCCTGACACGTCCAATAATGCAGCACTCCCTAACACTTCCAATAATGCAGCACTCCCTGACACTTGCAATAATGCAGCACTCCCTGACACATCCAATAATGCAGCATTCCCTGTCACTTTTAATAATGCAGCACTTCCTGACACATTCAATAATGCAGCACTCCCTGGCACCTCCAATTATGCAGCATTCCCTGACGCCTCCAATAATGCAGCACTCGCTGACACCTCCAATAATGCAGCATTCCCTGACACCTCCAAGAATGCAGCACCCACTGACACCTACAGTAATGCGGCATTCCCTCACACCTCTATTAATGCAGCACTCCATTGTACCTTCAATAATGCAACATTCCCTGGCATCTCCAATAATGCAGCACAACCTGGCACCTTCAATAAAGCAGAACTCCCTATCCCCTCCAATACTGCAGTATTTCCCAAACACCTCCAAGAATGCAGCACTCCCTGGCACCTGCAATAATGCAGCACACCCTTGCACCTCCAATAATGCAGCATTTCCCTGACACCTCCAAAAATGCAGCACTCGATGGCACCTCCAAGAATTCAACACTCCCTGACACCTTCAATGATGCAGCATTCCCTGGCACCTCCAATAATGCAGCACTCACTGACACCTACAGTAATGCAGTATTCCCTGACACGCCCAATAATGCAGCACTCCGTGGCACCTCCAATAATGAAGCACTCCCTGACACCTACAGTGATGCAGTATTCCCTGACATGTCCAATAATGCAGCATTCTCTGACACCTCAAATAATGCAGCACTCCCTGACAACTCCAATAATTCAGCACACCCTTGCACCTCCAATCATGCAGCACTCCCTGAAACCTCCAATAATGCAGCATTTCCCTGACAGCTCCAATAATGCAACACTCGATGGCACCTCCAATAATGCAGCACTCCCTGACACCTCCTATAATGCAGCAATCCCTGGCACCTGCAATAATGCAGCATTTCCCTGACACCTCCAAAAATGCAGCACTCGATGGCACCTCCAAGAATTCAACACTCCCTGACACCTTCAATGATGCAGCATTCCCTGGCACCTCCAATAATGCAGCACTCACTGACACCTACAGTAATGCAGTATTCCCTGACACGCCCAATAATGCAGCACTCCGTGGCACCTCCAATAATGAAGCACTCCCTGACACCTACAGTGATGCAGTATTCCCTGACATGTCCAATAATGCAGCATTCTCTGACACCTCAAATAATGCAGCACTCCCTGACAACTCCAATAATTCAGCACACCCTTGCACCTCCAATCATGCAGCATTCCCTGACACCTCCAATAATGCAGCATTTCCCTGACAGCTCCAATAATGCAACACTCGATGGCACCTCCAATAATGCAGCACTCCCTGACACCTCCTATAATGCAGCAATCCCTGGCACCTGCAATAATGCAGCACTCCCTAACACCTCCAATAATGCAGCATTTCCCTGACACCTCCAATAATGCAGCACTCGATGGCACCTCCAATAATGCAGCACTCCCTGACTCCTGCTATAATGCAGCACTTCCTGACACCTACATTATTGCATCATTCCCTGACACCTCCAATAATGCAGCACTTCCGGACACCTCCAATAATGCAGCATTCCCTGACACCTCCAATAATGCAGCACTCGATGGCACCTCCAATAATGCAGCCCTTCCTGACTCCTGCTAAAATGCAGCACTTCCTGACACCTACATTATTGCATCATTCCCTGACACCTCCAATAATGCAGCACTTCCGGAGACCTCCAATAATGCAGCATTCCCTGGCACCTCCAATAATGTAGCATTCCCTGACACCTTCAATAATGCAGCATTCCCTGACACCTCCAATAATGCAGCACTCAGTGACACCTACAGTAATGCAGCATCCCCTCACACCTCCATTAATGCAGCACTCCCTGGCACCTTTAATAATGCAGCACTCCATGGCACCTCCAATAATGAAGCACTCCCTGACACCTACAGTGATGCAGTATTCCCTGACATGTCCAATAATGCAGCATTCTCTGACACCTCAAATAATGCAGCACTCCCTGACAACTCCAATAATTCAGCACACCCTTGCACCTCCAATCATGCAGCACTCCCTGAAACCTCCAATAATGCAGCATTTCCCTGACAGCTCCAATAATGCAACACTCGATGGCACCTCCAATAATGCAGCACTCCCTGACACCTCCTATAATGCAGCAATCCCTGGCACCTGCAATAATGCAGCATTTCCCTGACACCTCCAAAAATGCAGCACTCGATGGCACCTCCAAGAATTCAACACTCCCTGACACCTTCAATGATGCAGCATTCCCTGGCACCTCCAATAATGCAGCACTCACTGACACCTACAGTAATGCAGTATTCCCTGACACGCCCAATAATGCAGCACTCCGTGGCACCTCCAATAATGAAGCACTCCCTGACACCTACAGTGATGCAGTATTCCCTGACATGTCCAATAATGCAGCATTCTCTGACACCTCAAATAATGCAGCACTCCCTGACAACTCCAATAATTCAGCACACCCTTGCACCTCCAATCATGCAGCATTCCCTGACACCTCCAATAATGCAGCATTTCCCTGACAGCTCCAATAATGCAACACTCGATGGCACCTCCAATAATGCAGCACTCCCTGACACCTCCTATAATGCAGAAATCCCTGGCACCTGCAATAATGCAGCACTCCCTAACACCTCCAATAATGCAGCATTTCCCTGACACCTCCAATAATGCAGCACTCGATGGCACCTCCAATAATGCAGCACTCCCTGACTCCTGCTATAATGCAGCACTTCCTGACACCTACATTATTGCATCATTCCCTGACACCTCCAATAATGCAGCACTTCCGGACACCTCCAATAATGCAGCATTCCCTGACACCTCCAATAATGCAGCACTCGATGGCACCTCCAATAATGCAGCCCTCCCTGACTCCTGCTAAAATGCAGCACTTCCTGACACCTACATTATTGCATCATTCCCTGACACCTCCAATAATGCAGCACTTCCGGAGACCTCCAATAATGCAGCATTCCCTGGCACCTCCAATAATGTAGCATTCCCTGACACCTTCAATAATGCAGCATTCCCTGACACCTCCAATAATGCAGCACTCAGTGACACCTACAGTAATGCAGCATCCCCTCACACCTCCATTAATGCAGCACTCCCTGGCACCTTCAATAATGCAGCACTCCCTGCCACCTCCAATAATGCAGTATTTCCCTGACACCTCCAATAATGCAGCACACCCTTGCACCTCCAATAATGCAGCACTCCCTGGCACCTCCAATAATGCAGCATTTCCCTGAAACCTCCAAGAATGCAGCACTCCATGACAGCACCAATAATGCAGCATTCCCTGACACCTCCAAGAATGCAGCACTCCCTGACACCTTCAATAATGCAGCATTCCCTGACACCTCCAATAATGCAGCATACACTGACACCTCCAATAATGCAGCACTCCCCCAACACCTCCTATAATGCAGCACATCCCGACACCTCCAATAATGCAGCACTTCCTGAGATCTCCAATAAAGCAGCATTCCCTGGCACCTCCAATAATGAAGCATTCCCTGACATGTTCAATAATGCAACACGCGCTGACACCTACAGTAATGCAGTATTCCCTGAAACCTCCAATAATGCAGCACTCCGTGGCACCTCCAAAAATGCTGCACTCCCTGACACCTACAGTAATGCAGTATTCCCTGACATCTCCAAAAATGCAGCACTCCCTGACACTGCCAAACATGCAGCACTCGCTGACACCTACTATAATGCAGTATTCCCTGACACGTTCAATAATTCAGCACTCCGTGGCACCTACATTATTGCATCAT
This sequence comes from Chiloscyllium punctatum, assembly GCF_047496795.1. Lineage (NCBI taxonomy): Eukaryota > Metazoa > Chordata > Chondrichthyes > Orectolobiformes > Hemiscylliidae > Chiloscyllium > Chiloscyllium punctatum. The sequence goes on from NC_092778.1 coordinate 20,117,203, forward strand.
TCCCTGACACCTCCAATAATGCAGCACTTCCGGAGACCTCCAATAATGCAGCATTCGCTGGCACCTCCAATAATGTAGCATTCCCTGGCACCTCCAATAATGCAGCACTCCCTGGGTTGTCCAATAATGCAGCACTCGCTGACACCTCCAATAATGCAGCGCACAATGACACCTTCAATAAGGCAGCACTCCCTGACACCTCCAATAATGCAGCACTCACTGACACCTGCAGTAATGCAGCATTCCCTCACACCTCCATTAATGCAACACTCCCTTGTACCGTCAATAATGCAGCACTCCCTAGCGCCTACAATAATGCAGCACTCCCTGGCATCTTGAATAGTGCAGCACTCGCTGACACCTCCAATAATGCAGTATTTCCCTGACACCTCCATTAATGTAGACTCCCTGGCACCTTCAATAATTCAGCACTCCCTGCCACCTCCAATAATGCAGCACACCCTTGCACCTCCAATAATGCATCATTTCCCTGACACCTACAAGAATGCAGCACTCCATGACAGCACCAATAATGCAGCATTCCCTGACACCTCCAAGAATGCAGCACTCCCTGACACCTTCAATAATGCAGCACTCCCCAACACCTCCTATAATGCAGCATACACTGACACCTCCAATAATGCAGCACTCCCCAACACCTCCTATAATGCAGCACATCCCGACACCTCCAATAATGCAGCATTTCCCTGACACCTCCAAGAATGCAGCACTCCATGACAGCAACAATAATGCAGCATTCACTGACACCTCCACGAATGCAGCACTCCCTGACACCTTCAATAATGCAGCATTCCCTAACACCTCCAATAATGCAGCATTCCCTGACACCTCCAATAATGCAGCATTCTCTGACACCTCAAATAATGCAGCACTCCCTGGGACGTCCAATAATGCTGCACTCGCTGACACCTCCAATAATGCAGCACTTCCGGAGACCTCCAATAATGCAGCATTCCCTGGCACCTCCAATAATGTAGCATTTCCTGACACCTTCAATAATGCAGCACTCCCTAACACCTCCAATAATGCAGCACTCCCTGACACCTCCAATAATGCAGCATTCTCTGACACCTCCAATAATGCAGCACTCCCTGACTCCTGCTATAATGCAGCACTTCCTGACACCTACATTATTGCATCATTCCCTGACACCTTCAATAATGCAGCACTCCCTAACACCTCCAATAATGCAGCACTCCCTGACACCTCCAATAATGCAGCATTCTCTGACACCTCCAATAATGCAGCACTCCCTAACACCTCCAATAATGCAGCACTCCCTGACACCTCCAATAATGCAGCATTCTCTGACACCTCCAATAATGCAGCACTCCCTGACTCCTGCTATAATGCAGCACTTCCTGACACCTACATTATTGCATCATTCCCTGACACCTTCAATAATGCAGCATTCCCTGACTCCTGCTATAATGTAGCACTTCCTGACACCTACATTATTGCATCATTCCCTGACACCTCAAATAATGCAGCACTTCCGGAGACCTCCAATAATGCAGCATTCCCTGACACGTCCAATAATGCAGCACTCGATGGCACCTCCAATAATGCAGCATTCCCTGGCACCTCCAATAATGTAGCATTCCCTGACACCTTCAATAATGCAGTATTCCCTGACACCTCCAATAATGCAGCACTCCCTGACACCTCAAATAATGCAGCATTCTCTGACACCTCAAATAATGCAGCACTCCCTGACTCCTGCTATAATGCAGCACTTCCTGACACCTACATTATTGCATCATTCCCTGACACCTTCAATAATGCAGCATTTCCGGAGACCTCCAATAATGCAGCATTCCCTGGCACCTCCAATAATGCAGCACTCCCTGGCACCTCCAATAATGCAGCATTTCCCTGACACCTCCAAGAATGCAGCACTCCATGACAGCACCAATAATGCAGCATTCCCTGGCACCTCCAATAATGTAGCATTCCCTGACACCTTCAATAATGCAGCACTCCCTGGGACGTCCAATAATGCAGCACTCGCTGACACCTCCAATAATGCAGCGCACAATGACACCTTCAATAAGGCAGCACTCCCTGACACCTCCAATAATGCAGCACTCACTGACACCTGCAGAAATGCAGCATTCCCTCACACCTCCATTAATGCAACACTCCCTTGTACTGTAAATAATGCAGCACTCCCTGTCACCTCCAATAATGCAGCACTCCCGGCATCTTCAAAAGTGCAGCACTCGCTGACACCTCCAAAAATGCAGTATTTCCCTGACACCTCCAATAATGCAGCAGACCCTGGCACCTCCAATAATGCAGCATTTCCCTGACACCTCCAATAATGCAGCACTCGATGGCACCTCCAATAATGCAGCACTCCCTGACTCCTGCTATAATGCAGCACTTCCTGACACCTACATTATTGCATCATTCCCTGACACCTCCAATAATGTAGCACTTCCGGACACCTCCAATAATGCAGCATTCCCTGACACCTCCAATAATGCAGCACTCGATGGCACCTCCAATAATGCAGCCCTCCCTGACTCCTGCTAAAATGCAGCACTTCCTGACACCTACATTATTGCATCATTCCCTGACACCTCCAATAATGCAGCACTTCCGGAGACCTCCAATAATGCAGCATTCCCTGGCACCTCCAATAATGTAGCATTCCCTGACACCTTCAATAATGCAGCATTCCCTGACACCTCCAATAATGCAGCACTCAGTGACACCTACAGTAATGCAGCATCCCCTCACACCTCCATTAATGCAGCACTCCCTGGCACCTTCAATAATGCAGCACTCCCTGCCACCTCCAATAATGCAGTATTTCCCTGACACCTCCAATAATGCAGCACACCCTTGCACCTCCAATAATGCAGCACTCGATGGCACCTCCAATAATGCAGCATTTCCCTGAAACCTCCAAGAATGCAGCACTCCATGACAGCACCAATAATGCAGCATTCCCTGACACCTCCAATAATGCAGCATACACTGACACCTCCAATAATGCAGCACTCCCCAACACCTCCTATAATGCAGCACTTCCCGACACCTCCAATAATGCAGCACTTCCTGAGATCTCCAATAAAGCAGCATTCCCTGGCACCTCCAATAATGAAGCATTCCCTGACATGTTCAATAATGCAACACGCGCTGACACCTACAGTAATGCAGTATTCCCTGAAACCTCCAATAATGCAGCACTCCGTGGCACCTCCAAAAATGCTGCACTCCCTGACACCTACAGTAATGCAGTATTCCCTGACACGTCCAATAATGCAGCATTCTCTGACATCTCCAAAAATGCAGCACTCCCTGACACTGCAAAACATGCAGCACTCGCTGACACCTACTATAATGCAGTATTCCCTGACACGTTCAATAATTCAGCACTCCGTGGCACCTACATTATTGCATCATTCCCTGACACCTCCAATAATGCAGCACTTCCGGAGACCTCCAATAATGCAGCATTCCCTGGCACCTCCAATAATGTAGCATTCCCTGGCACCTCCAATAATGCAGCACTCCCTGGGTTGTCCAATAATGCAGCACTCGCTGACACCTCCAATAATGCAGCGCACAATGACACCTTCAATAAGGCAGCACTCCCTGACACCTCCAATAATGCAGCACTCACTGACACCTGCAGTAATGCAGCATTCCCTCACACCTCCATTAATGCAACACTCCCTTGTACCGTCAATAATGCAGCACTCCCTAGCGCCTACAATAATGCAGCACTCCCTGGCATCTTGAATAGTGCAGCACTCGCTGACACCTCCAATAATGCAGTATTTCCCTGACACCTCCATTAATGTAGACTCCCTGCCACCTCCAATAATGCAGCACACCCTTGCACCTCCAATAATGCATCATTTCCCTGACACCTACAAGAATGCAGCACTCCATGACAGCACCAATAATGCAGCATTCCCTGACACCTCCAAGAATGCAGCACTCCCTGACACCTTCAATAATGCAGCAATCCCTGACACCTCCAATAATGCAGCATACACTGACACCTCCAATAATGCAGCACTCCCCAACACCTCCTATAATGCAGCACATCCCGACACCTCCAATAATGCAGCATTTCCCTGACACCTCCAAGAATGCAGCACTCCATGTCAGCAACAATAATGCAGCATTCACTGACACCTCCACGAATGCAGCACTCCCTGACACCTTCAATAATGCAGCATTCCCTAACACCTCCAATAATGCAGCATTCCCTGACACCTCCAATAATGCAGCATTCTCTGACACCTCAAATAATGCAGCACTCCCTGGGACGTCCAATAATGCTGCACTCGCTGACACCTCCAATAATGCAGCACTTCCGGAGACCTCCAATAATGCAGCATTCCCTGGCACCTCCAATAATGTAGCATTTCCTGACACCTTCAATAATGTAGCACTCCCTAACACCTCCAATAATGCAGCATTTCCCTGACCCCTCCAATAATGCAGCACTCGATGGCACCTCCAATAATGCAGCACTCCCTGACTCCTGCTATAATGCAGCACTTCCTGACACCTACATTATTGCATCATTCCCTGACACCTCCAATAATGCAGCACTTCCGGAGACCTCCAATAATGCAGCATTCCCTGACACGTTCAATAATGCAGCACTCGATGGCACCTCCAATAATGCAGCATTTCCCTGACACCTCCAATAATGCAGCACTCAATGGCACCTCCAATAATGCAGCACTCCCTGACTCCTGCTATAATGCAGCACTTCCTGACACCTACATTATTGCATCATTCCCTGACACCTCCAATAATGCAGCACTTCCGGAGACCTCCAATAATGCAGCATTCCCTGGCACCTCCAATAATGCAGCATTCCCTGACACCTCAAATAATGCAGCACTCCCTGACTCCTGCTATAATGCAGCACTTCCTGACACCTACATTATTGCATCATTCCCTGACACATCCAATAATGCAGCACTTCCGGAGAAATCCAATAATGCAGCATTCCCTGGCACCTCCAATAATGTAGCATTCCCTGGCACCTCCAATAATGCAGCCCTCCCTGACTCCTGCTAAAATGCAGCACTTCCTGACACCTACATTATTGCATCATTCCCTGACACCTCCAATAATGCAGCACTTCCGGAGACCTCCAATAATGCAGCATTCCCTGGCACCTCCAATAATGTAGCATTCCCTGACACCTTCAATAATGCAGCATTCCCTGACACCTCCAATAATGCAGCACTCAGTGACACCTACAGTAATGCAGCATCCCCTCACACCTCCATTAATGCAGCACTCCCTGGCACCTTCAATAATGCAGCACTCCCTGCCACCTCCAATAATGCAGAATTTCCCTGACACCTCCAATAATGCAGCACACCCTTGCACCTCCAATAATGCAGCACTCCCTGGCACCTCCAATAATGCAGCATTTCCCTGAAACCTCCAAGAATGCAGCACTCCATGACAGCACCAATAATGCAGCATTCCTTGACACCTCCAATAATGCAGCATTCCTTGACACCTCCAAGAATGCAGCACTCCCTGACACCTTCAATAATGCAGCATTCCCTGACACCTCCAATAATGCAGCATACACTGACACCTCCAATAATGCAGCACTCCCCAACACCTCCTATAATGCAGCACTTCCCGACACCTCCAATAATGCAGCACTTCCTGAGATCTCCAATAAAGCAGCATTCCCTGGCACCTCCAATAATGAAGCATTCCCTGACATGTTCAATAATGCAACACGCGCTGACACCTACAGTAATGCAGTATTCCCTGAAACCTCCAATAATGCAGCACTCCGTGGCACCTCCAAAAATGCTGCACTCCCTGACACCTACAGTAATGCAGTATTCCCTGACACGTCCAATAATGCAGCATTCTCTGACATCTCCAAAAATGCAGCACTCCCTGACACTGCCAAACATGCAGCACTCGCTGACACCTACTATAATGCAGTATTCCCTGACACGTTCAATAATTCAGCACTCCGTGGCACCTACATTATTGCATCATTCCCTGACACCTCCAATAATGCAGCACTTCCGGAGACCTCCAATAATGCAGCATTCGCTGGCACCTCCAATAATGTAGCATTCCCTGGCACCTCCAATAATGCAGCACTCCCTGGGTTGTCCAATAATGCAGCACTCGCTGACACCTCCAATAATGCAGCGCACAATGACACCTTCAATAAGGCAGCACTCCCTGACACCTCCAATAATGCAGCACTCACTGACACCTGCAGTAATGCAGCATTCCCTCACACCTCCATTAATGCAACACTCCCTTGTACCGTCAATAATGCAGCACTCCCTAGCGCCTACAATAATGCAGCACTCCCTGGCATCTTGAATAGTGCAGCACTCGCTGACACCTCCAATAATGCAGTATTTCCCTGACACCTCCATTAATGTAGACTCCCTGGCACCTTCAATAATTCAGCACTCCCTGCCACCTCCAATAATGCAGCACACCCTTGCACCTCCAATAATGCATCATTTCCCTGACACCTACAAGAATGCAGCACTCCATGACAGCACCAATAATGCAGCATTCCCTGACACCTCCAAGAATGCAGCACTCCCTGACACCTTCAATAATGCAGCAATCCCTGACACCTCCAATAATGCAGCATACACTGACACCTCCAATAATGCAGCACTCCCCAACACCTCCTATAATGCAGCACATCCCGACACCTCCAATAATGCAGCATTTCCCTGACACCTCCAAGAATGCAGCACTCCATGTCAGCAACAATAATGCAGCATTCACTGACACCTCCACGAATGCAGCACTCCCTGACACCTTCAATAATGCAGCATTCCCTAACACCTCCAATAATGCAGCATTCCCTGACACCTCCAATAATGCAGCATTCTCTGACACCTCAAATAATGCAGCACTCCCTGGGACGTCCAATAATGCTGCACTCGCTGACACCTCCAATAATGCAGCACTTCCGGAGACCTCCAATAATGCAGCATTCCCTGGCACCTCCAATAATGTAGCATTTCCTGACACCTTCAATAATGTAGCACTCCCTAACACCTCCAATAATGCAGCATTTCCCTGACACCTCCAATAATGCAGCACTCGATGGCACCTCCAATAATGCAGCACTCCCTGACTCCTGCTATAATGCAGCACTTCCTGACACCTACATTATTGCATCATTCCCTGACACCTCCAAAAATGCAGCACTTCCGGAGACCTCCAATAATGCAGCATTCCCTGACACGTTCAATAATGCAGCACTCGATGGCACCTCCAATAATGCAGCATTTCCCTGACACCTCCAATAATGCAGCACTCGATGGCACCTCCAATAATGCAGCACTCCCTGACTCCTGCTATAATGCAGCACTTCCTGACACCTACATTATTGCATCATTCCCTGACACCTCCAATAATGCAGCACTTCCGGAGACCTCCAATAATGCAGCATTCCCTGGCACCTCCAATAATGCAGCATTCCCTGACACCTCAAATAATGCAGCACTCCCTGACTCCTGCTATAATGCAGCACTTCCTGACACCTACATTATTGCATCATTCCCTGACACATCCAATAATGCAGCACTTCCGGAGAAATCCAATAATGCAGCATTCCCTGGCACCTCCAATAATGTAGCATTCCCTGGCACCTCCAATAATGCAGCACTCCCTGGGACGTCCAATAATGCAGCACTCGCTGACACCTCCAATAATGCAGCGCACAATGACACCTTCAATAAGGCAGCACTCTCTGACACCTCCAATAATGCAGCACTCACTGACACCTGCAGTAATGCAGCATTCCCTCACACCTCCATTAATGCAACACTCCCTTGTACCGTCAATAATGCAGCACTCCCTAGCACCTCCAATAATGCAGCACACCCTAGCATCTTCAATAGTGCAGCACTCGCTGACACCTCCAATAATGCAGTATTTCCCTGACACCTCCATTAATGTAGACTCCCTGGTACCTTCAATAATTCAGCTCTCCCTGCCACCTCCAATAATGCAGTAATTCCCTGACACCTCCAATAATGCAGCACTCCCCAACACCTCCTATAATGCAGCACTTCCCGACACCTCCAATAATGCAGCACTTCCTGAGATCTCCAATAAAGCAGCATTCCCTGGCACCTCCAATAATGCAGCATTCACTGACATGTCCAATAATGCAACACGCGCTGACACCTACAGTAATGCAGTATTCCCTGAAACCTCCAATAATGCAGCACTCCGTGGCACCTCCAAAAATGCTGCACTCCCTGACACCTACAGTAATGCAGTATTCCCTGACACGTCAAATAATGCAGCATTCTCTGACACCTCCAATAATGCAGTAATTCCCTGACACCTCCAATAATGCAGCATTTCCCTGACACCTCCAAGAATGCAGCACTCCATGACAGCACCAATAATGCAGCATTCCCTGACACCTCCAAGAATGCAGCACTCCCTGACACCTTCAATAATGCAGCACTCCCTGACTCACCCAATAATGCAGCATTCTCTGACACCTCAAATAATGCAGCACTCCCTGACTCCCGCTATAATGCAGCACTTCCTGACACCTACATTATTGCATCATTCCCTGGCACCTCCAATAATGCAGCATTCCCTGGCACCTCCAATAATGATGCATTCCCTGGCACCTCCAATAATGCAGCACTCCCTGGCACCTCCAATAATGCAGCATTTCCCTGACACCTCCAAGAATGCAGCACTCCATGACAGCACCAATAATGCAGCATTCCCTGACACCTCCAAGAATGCAGCACTCCCTGACACCTCCAATAATGCAGCATTCTCTGACACCTCCAATAATGCAGCACTCCCTGACTCCTGCTATAATGCAGCACTTCCTGACACCTACATTATTGCATCATTCCCTGACACCTCCAATAATGCAGCACTTCCGGAGACCTCCAATAATGCAGCATTCCCTGGCACCTCCAATAATGTAGCATTCCCTGACATCTTCAATAATGCAGCACACCCTGGGACGTCCAATAATGCAGCACTCGCTGACACCTCCAATAATGCAGCGCACAATGACACCTTCAAGAAGGCAGCACTCCCTGACACCTCCAATAATGCAGCACTCACTGACACCTGCAGTAATGCAGCATTCCCTCACACATCCATTAATGCAACACTCCCTTGTACTGTCCATAATGCAGCACGCCCTGGCACCTCCAATAATGCAGCACTCCCTGGCATCTTTAATACTGCCGCACTCGCTGACACCTCCAATAATGCAGTATTTCCCTGACACCTCCGTTAATGTAGCACTCCCTGACACCTCCAATAATGCAGCACACCCTGGCACCTCCAATAATGTAGCATTTCCCTGACAACTCCAATAATGCCACACTCGATGGCACCTCCAATAATGCAGCACTCAGTGACACCTACAGTAATGCAGCATCCCCTCACACCTCCATTAATGCAGCACTCCCTGACACCTTCAATAATGCAGCACTCCCTGCCACCTCCAATAATGCAGTATTTCCCTGACACCTCCAATAATGCAGCTCACCCTTGCACCTCCAAGAATGCAGCACTCCCTGGCACCTCCAATAATGCAGCATTTCCCTGACACCTCCAAGAATGCAGCACTCCATGACAGCACCAATAATGCAGCATTCCCTGACACCTCCAAGAATGCAGCACTCCCTGACAGCTTCAATAATGCAGCATTCCCTGACATGTCCAATAATGCAACATGCGCTGACACCTACAGTAATGCAGTATTCCCTGAAACCTCCAATAATGCAGCACTCCGTGGCACCTCCAAAAATGCTGCACTCCCTGACACCTACAGTAATGCAGTATTCCCTGACACATCCAATAATGCAGCATTCTCTGACATCTCCAAAAATGCAGCATTCCCTGACACCTCCAAGAATGCAGCACTCCCTGACACCTTCAATAATGCAGCATTCCCTGACACCTCCAATAATGCAGCATTCCCTGGCACCTCCAATAATGCAGCACTCACTGACACCTACAGTAATGCAGTATTCCCTGACACGCCCAATAATGCAGCACTCCGTGGCACCTCCAATAATGCAGCACTCGATGGCACCTCCAATAATGCAGCATTCCCGGCCACCTCCAATACTGCAGCACCACCCAACACCTTCAATAAGGCAGCACTCCATGACAGCACCAATAATGCAGCATTCCCTGACACCTCCAAGAATGCAGCACTCCCTGACACCTTCAATAATGGAGCATTCCCTGACACCTCCAATAATGCAGCATACACTGACATCTCCAATAATTCAGCACTCCCCAGCACCTCCTATAATGCAGCACTTCCCGACACTTCCAATAATGCAGCATTCCCTGGCACCTCCAATAATGAAGCTCTCCCTGACACCTACAAACATGCAGCACTCCATGGCACCTACATTAATGCAGCACTCCCTGACACCTACAGTAATGCATTATTCACTGACACGTCCAATAATGCAGCTTTCCCTTTCACCTCCAATAATGCAGCACTCGTTGACTCTTCCAATAATGCAGCACTCGCTGAAACCTACAGTAATGCAGTATTCCCTGACACGTCCAATACTGCAGCATTCCCTGACACCTCCAATAATGCAGCATTCGCTGAAACCTACAATAATGCAGTATTCCCTGACACGTCCAATACTGCAGCACACCCTGACACTTCCAATAATGCAGCACTCCCTGGCTCCTCCAATAATGCAGCATTCCCTGACATATCCAGTAATACAGCATTCCCTGACATGTCCAAAAATGCAACACGCGCTGACACCTACAGTAATGCAGTATTCCCTGAAACCTCCAATAATGCACCACTCCCAGACACCTCCAATAGTGTAGTATCCCCGGACACCTCCAATAATGCAGCACGTTCTGGCACCTCCAATAATGCAGCTTTCCCTTTCACCTCCAATAATACAGCACTCCTTGACTCTTCCAATAATGCAGCACTCGCTGAAACCTACAGTAATGTAGTATTCCCTGACACGTCCAATACTGCAGCATTCCCTGACACCTCCAATAATGCAGCATTCGCTGAAACCTACAATAATGCAGTATTCCCTGACACGTCCAATACTGCAGCACACCCTGACACTTCCAATAATGCAGCACTCCTTGGCTCCTCCAAATATGCAGCATTCCCTGACATATCCAGTAATACAGCATTCCCTGACATGTCCAAAAATGCAACACACGCTGACACCTACAGTAATGCAGTATTCCCTGAAACCTCCAATAATGCACCACTCCCAGACACCTCCAATAGTGTAGTATCCCCGGACACCTCCAATAATGCAGCACATTCTGGCACCTCCAATAATGCAGCTTTCCCTTTCACCTCCAATAATACAGCACTCCTTGACTCTTCCAATAATGCAGCACTCGCTGAAACCTACAGTAATGTAGTATTCCCTGACACGTCCAATACTGCAGCATTCCCTGACACCTCCAATAATGCAGCATTCGCTGAAACCTACAATAATGCAGTATTCCCTGACACGTCCAATACTGCAGCACACCCTGACACTTCCAATAATGCAGCACTCCCTGGCACCTCCAATAATGCAGCATTCCCTGACATATCCAGTAATGCAGCATTCCCTGACATGTCCAATAATGCAACACGCGCTGACACCTACAGTAATGCAGTATTCCCTGAAACCTCCAATAATGCACCACTCCCAGACACCTCCAATAGTGCAGTATCCCCGGACACCTCCAATAATGCAGCACGTCCTGGCACCTCCAATAATGCAGCATTCCCTGGCACTTCCAATAATGCAGCACTTCCTGACACCTCCATTAATGCAGCATTCCCTGACATCTCCAATAATGCAGCACTTCCTGACACCTCCATTAATGCAGCACTCCCTGACATCTCCAATAATGCAGCACTCCCTGGCACCTCCAATAATGCAGCACTCCCTGACACCTTCAAAAATGCAGCACTTCCTGACACCTCCAATAATGCAGCTTTCCCTGACACCTCCAATAATGCAGCACTCACTGTCACCTGCAGTAATGCAGCATTCCCTGACACTTCCATGAATGCAGCACTCCCTTGTACCTTAAATAATGCAGCACTCCCTGGCACCTCCAATAATGCAGCACTCCCTGGCACCTTCAATAATGCAGCACCCCCTGGCACCTCCAAGAATGCAGCACACCCTTGCACCTCCAATAATGCAGCACTCCCTGACACCTCCAATAATGCAGCACACCCTTGCCCCTCCAATAATGCAGCACTCCCTGAAACCTCCAATAATGCAGTATTTCCCTGACACCTCCAATAATGCAGCACTCTCTGGCACTCCAATAATGCAGCATTTCTCTGACACCTCCAAACATGCAGCACTCGATGGCACCTCCAATAATGCAGCATTGCCAGGCGCCTCCACGAATGCAACACTCCCTGACACCTTCAATGATGCAGCATTCCCTGACACCTCCAATAATGCCGCACTCGCTGATACCTACAGTAATGCAGTATTCCCTGACACATCCAATAATGCGGCACTCCCTGACAACTCCAATAATGCAGCATTCCCTGGCACCTCCAATAATGCAGCGTTCCCTGACAACACCAATAATGAAGCATTGCCTGGCACCTCCAATAATGCAGCACTCCCTGACACCTTCAATAATGCACCACTCCCCGACACCTCCAATAATGCAGCACTCCATGGCATGTCCATTATTGCTGCACTCGCTGACACCTCCACTAATGCAGCACACCCTGACACCTCCAATAATGCAATACGCCCTGACACCTCCAATAATGCAGCACTCCCTGGCACGTCCAATAATGCAGCACTCCCTGAAACCACCAATAATGCAGCATGCCCTGGCACCTCCAATAATGCAGCACTCCCTGAAACCACCAACAATGCAGCATTCCCTGAAATCTCCAATAATGCAGCACGCCCTGACACCTCCAATAATGCAGCATTCACTGGCACCTGCAATAATGTAGCATTCCCTGACACTTCCAATGATGCAACACACCCTGGAACTGCCAATAATGCAGCACTCCCTGGCACCTCCAATAATGTAGCATTCCCTGAAACCTCCAATAATGCAGCACCCCCTGGCACCTCCAAGAATGCAGCACACCCTTGCACCTGCAATAATGCAGCACTCCCTGACACCTCCAATAATGCAGCACACCCTTGCACCTCCAATAATGCAGCACTCCCTGACACCTTCAATAATGCAGCAATCCCTGACACCTCCAATAATGCAGCATACACTGACACCTCCAATAATGCAGCACTCCCCAACACCTCCTATAATGCAGCACATCCCGACACCTCCAATAATGCAGCATTTCCCTGACACCTCCAAAAATGCAGCACTCCATGACAGCAACAATAATGCAGCATTCACTGACACCTCCACGAATGCAGCACTCCCTGACACCTTCAATAATGCAGCATTCCCTAACACCTCCAATAATGCAGCATTCCCTGACACCTCCAATAATGCAGCATTCTCTGACACCTCAAATAATGCAGCACTCCCTGGGACGTCCAATAATGCTGCACTCGCTGACACCTCCAATAATGCAGCACTTCTGGAGACCTCCAATAATGCAGCATTCCCTGGCACCTCCAATAATGTAGCATTTCCTGACACCTTCAATAATGTAGCACTCCCTAACACCTCCAATAATGCAGCATTTCCCTGACACCTCCAATAATGCAGCACTCGATGGCACCTCCAATAATGCAGCACTCCCTGACTCCTGCTATAATGCAGCACTTCCTGACACCTACATTATTGCATCATTCCCTGACACCTCCAATAATGCAGCACTTCTGGAGACCTCCAATAATGCAGCATTCCCTGACACGTTCAATAATGCAGCACTCGATGGCACCTCCAATAATGCAGCATTTCCCTGACACCTCCAATAATGCAGCACTCGATGGCACCTCCAATAATGCAGCACTCCCTGACTCCTGCTATAATGCAGCACTTCCTGACACCTACATTATTGCATCATTCCCTGACACCTCCAATAATGCAGCACTTCCGGAGACCTCCAATAATGCAGCATTCCCTGGCACCTCCAATAATGCAGCATTCCCTGACACCTCAAATAATGCAGCACTCCCTGACTCCTGCTATAATGCAGCACTTCCTGACACCTACATTATTGCATCATTCCCTGACACATCCAAAAATGCAGCACTTCCGGAGAAATCCAATAATGCAGCATTCCCTGGCACCTCCAATAATGTAGCATTCCCTGGCACCTCCAATAATGCAGCATTTCCCTGACGCCTCCAATAATGCAGCACTCCCTGGGACGTCCAATAATGCAGCACTCGCTGACACCTCCAATAATGCAGCGCACAATGACACCTTCAATAAGGCAGCACTCTCTGACACCTCCAATAATGCAGCACTCACTGACACCTGCAGTAATGCAGCATTCCCTCACACCTCCATTAATGCAACACTCCCTTGTACCGTCAATAATGCAGCACTCCCTAGCACCTCCAATAATGCAGCACACCCTAGCATCTTCAATAGTGCAGCACTCGCTGACACCTCCAATAATGCAGTATTTCCCTGACACCTCCATTAATGTAGACTCCCTGGTACCTTCAATAATTCAGCTCTCCCTGCCACCTCCAATAATGCAGTAATTCCCTGACACCTCCAATAATGCAGCACTCCCCAACACCTCCTATAATGCAGCACTTCCCGACACCTCCAATAATGCAGCACTTCCTGAGATCTCCAATAAAGCAGCATTCCCTGGCACCTCCAATAATGCAGCATTCACTGACATGTCCAATAATGCAACACGCGCTGACACCTACAGTAATGCAGTATTCCCTGAAACCTCCAATAATGCAGCACTCCGTGGCACCTCCAAAAATGCTGCACTCCCTGACACCTACAGTAATGCAGTATTCCCTGACACGTCAAATAATGCAGCATTCTCTGACACCTCCAAAAATGCAGCACTCCCTGACACTGCCAAACATGCAGCACTCGCTGACACCTACAATAATGCAGTATTCCCTGACACGTCCAATAATGCGGCACTCGATGGCACCTTCAATAATGCAGCACTCCCTGACTCCTGCTATAATGCAGCACTTCCTGACACCTACATTATTGCATCATTCCCTGACACCTCCAATAATGCAGCACTTCCGGAGAAATCCAATAATGCAGCATTCCCTGGCACCTCCAATAATGTAGCATTCCCTGGCACCTCCAATAATGCAGCATTTCCCTGACGCCTCCAATAATGCAGCACTCCCTGGGACGTCCAATAATACAGCACTCGCTGACACCTCCAATAATGCAGCGCACAATGACACCTTCAATAAGGCAGCACTCTCTGACACCTCCAATAATGCAGCACTCACTGACACCTGCAGTAATGCAGCATTCCCTCACACCTCCATTAATGCAACACTCCCTTGTACCGTCAATAATGCAGCACTCCCTAGCACCTCCAATAATGCAGCACACCCTAGCATCTTCAATAGTGCAGCACTCGCTGACACCTCCAATAATGAAGTATTTCCCTGACACCTCCATTAATGTAGACTCCCTGGTACCTTCAATAATTCAGCACTCCCTGCCACCTCCAATAATGCAGTAATTCCCTGACACCTCCAATAATGCAGCATTTCCCTGACACCTCCAAGAATGCAGCACTCCATGACAGCACCAATAATGCAGCATTCCCTGACACCTCCAAGAATGCAGCACTCCCTGACACCTTCAATAATGCAGCAATCCCTGACACCTCCAATAATGCAGCATACACTGACACCTCCAATAATGCAGCACTCCCCAACACCTCCTATAATGCAGCACATCCCGACACCTCCAATAATGCAGCATTTCCCTGACACCTCCAAGAATGCAGCACTCCATGACAGCACCAATAATGCAGCATTCGCTGACACCTCCACGAATGCAGCACTCCCTGCCACCTTCAATAATGCAGCACTCCCTGGCACCTCCAATAATGCAGCACTCCCTGGCACCTCCAATAATGCAGCATTTCCCTGACACCTCCAAGAATGCAGCACTCCATGACAGCACCAATAATGCAGCATTCCCTGACACCTCCAAGAATGCAGCACTCCCTGACACCTCCAATAATGCAGCATTCTCTGACACCTCCAATAATGCAGCACTCCCTGACTCCTGCTATAATGCAGCACTTCCTGACACCTACATTATTGCATCATTCCCTGACACCTCCAATAATGCAGCACTTCCGGAGACCTCCAATAATGCAGCATTCTCTGACACCTTCAATATTGCAGCACTCCCTGATACCTCCAATAATGCAGCACTCCCTGACACCTCCAATAATGCAGCATTCCCTCGTGCCTGAAATAATGCATTACTCCTTGAAACTTTCAATAATGCAGCATTCCCCAGCACCTCCAATAATGCAGCTCCTCCTGACACCTCCAAACATGCAGCACTCCCTGACACCTCCAACAATGCAGCACTCCCTGTCACCTTCAATAATGCAGCATTCCCTGGCCCCACCAATAATGCAGTATTGCCTGGCGCTTCCAGTAATGCAGCCCTCCCTGTCACCTCCAATAATGCAGCATTCCCGAGCACCTCCAATTATGCAGCACTCCCTGACACCTCCATGACCGCAGCACTCCGTGACACCTCCAATAATGCATCACTCCCTGGCACCTCCAATAATGCAGCATTCCCTGACGCCTCCAATAATACAGCACTCCCTGACACCTCCAATAATGCAGCATTCCCTGACACTCCAATAATGCAGCACTCCCTGACACCTCAAATAATGCAGCATTCCCCAGCACCTCCAATCATGCAGCATTCCCTGACACCTCCAATAATGCAGCATCCCCTGACACCTTCAATAATGCAGCACTCCCTGACGCATCCAATAATGCAGCGTTCCCTCGCGCCTGAAATAATGCATTACTCCTTGAAACTTTCAATAATGCAGCATTCCCTAGCACCTCCAATAATGCAGCTCCTCCTGACACCTCCAAACATGCAGCACTCCCTGACACCTCCAACAATGCAGCACTCCCTGTCACCTTCAATAATGCAGCATTCCCTGGCCCCTCTAATAATGCAGTATTGCCTGGCGCTTCCAGTAATGCAGCCCTCCCTGTCACCTCCAATAATGCAGCATTCCCGAGCACCTCCAATTATGCAGCACTCCCTGACACCTCCAATAATGCATCACTCCCTGGCACCTCCAATAATGCAGCATTCTCTGACGCCTCCAATAATACAGCACTCCCTGACACCTCCAATAATGCAGCATTCCCTGTCAAGTCCAATAATGCAGCATTCCCTGACACTCCAATAATGCAGCACTCCCTGACACCTCAAATAATGCAGCATTCCCCAGCACCTCCAATCATGCAGCATTCCCTCCTGACACCTCCAATAATGCAGCATGCCCTGACACCTTCAATAATGCAGCACTCCCTGACGCATCCAATAATGCATCACTCCTTGACACATTCAATATTGCAGATTTCCCTGACATCTTCAATATTGCAGCACTTCTTGACACCTCCAATAATGCAGCATTCCCTGACTCGTCCAAAAATGCAGCACTCCTTGAGACCTTCAATAATGCAGTACTCCCTGGCACCTCCAATAATGCAGCACTCCCTGACACCTCCAATAATGCAGCACTCCCTGGCATCTCCAATCATGCAGCAATCCCTGACACCTCCAATAATGCAGCACGCGCTTACACCTGCAGTAATGCAGTATTCCCTGGCACATCCAATAATGCAGCATTCCCCAGCGCCTCCAATAATGCAGCAATCTCTGACACCTCCAATAATGCAGCAATCGCTAGCATCTGCAATAATGCATCACTCCTTGACACCTTCAATAATGCAGCATTTCCTGGCACCTCCAATAATGCAGTATTCCCTGGCACTTCCAATAGTGCAGCACTCCCAGACACCTCCAATAATGCAGCATTCCATGACATATCCAATAATGCAGCATTCCCTAGCATCTCCAATAATGTAGCATTCCCTGACACCTCCAGTCATGCAGCACACCCTGTTACTGCCAATAATGCAGCACTCCCTGACACCTTCAATAATACAGCATTCCCTGACACCTTCAATAATTCAGCACTCCCTGACACCTGCCATAATGCACCACTCCCTGGCACCTCCAATAATGCACCACTCCCTGACACGTCCCATAATGCACCACTCCCTGACACGTCCCATAATGCACCACTCCCTGGCACCTTCAATAATGCAGCATTCCCTGACATATTCAATAATGCAGCACTCCCTGACACCCACGGTAATTGAGTAGTCCCCGACACGTCCAATAGTGCAGCATTCCCTATTACCTCCAATAATGCAACACTCGCCGACGCCTCCAATAATGCAGCATACCCTGACACCTCGGATAATACACCACTCCCTGGAACCTCCAATAATGCAGCACTCCCTGACACTTCCAATAATGCTTCACTCCCTGGCACCTCCAATAATGCGGCACTCCCTGGCACCTCCAATAATGCAGCACTCGCTTACACCTCCAAGAATGCAGCACTTCCTGACACCTCCAATAATGCAGCATTCCCTGACACCTCAAATTATGCAGCACTCCCTGACACCTCCAATAATGCAGCACTCCCTGACACCTCCAATAAGGCAGCACTCCCTGACACGTCCAATAAGGCAGCACTCCCTGAGACCTTCAATAATGCAGCACTCCCTGGCACCTCCAAAAATGCAGCACTCCCTGACACCTCCAATAATGCAGTACTCCCTGGCACCTCCAATAATGCAGCATTCCCTGACACATTCAATAATGCAGCACTCCCTGACACCTACGGTAATTGAGTAGTCCCCGACACGTCCAATAGTGCAGCATTCCCTATCACCTCCAATAATGCATCACTCCCTGGCACCTCCAATAATGCGGCACTCCCTGGCACCTCCAATAATGCAACACTCGCCGACGCCTCCAATAATGCAGCATACCCTGACACCTCGGATAATACACCACTCCCTGGAACCTCCAATAATACAGCACTCCCTGACACCTCCAATAATGCATCACTCCCTGGCACCTCCAATAATGCGGCACTCCCTGGCACCTTCAATAATGCAGTATTCCCTGGCGCTTCCAATAATGCAGCCCTCCCTGACACCTCCAATAATGCAGCACTCGCTGACACCTCCAATAATGCAGCATTCCCTGACACCTCAAATTATGCAGCACTCCCTGACACCTCCAATAATGCAGCATTCCCTGACACCTCCAATAAGGCAGCACTCCCTGAGACCTTCAATAATGCAGCACTCCCTGGCACCTCCAATAATGCAGCACTCCCTGGCATCTCCAATCATGCAGCAATCCCTGACACCTCCAATAATGCAGCACGTGCTTACACCTACAGTAATGCAGTATTCCCTGGCACGTCCAATAATGCAGCATTCCCCAGCGCCTCCAATAATGCAGCACTCCCTGGCATCTCCAATCATGCAGCAATCCCTGACACCTCCAATAATGCAGCACGTGCTTACACCTACAGTAATGCAGTATTCCCTGGCACGTCCAATAATGCAGCATTCCCCAGTGCCTCCAATAATGCAGCACTCCCTGGCATCTCCAATCATGCAGCAATCCCTGACACCTCCAATAATGCAGCACGTGCTTACACCTACAGTAATGCAGTATTCCCTGGCACGTCCAATAATGCAGCATTCCCCAGTGCCTCCAATAATGCAGCACTCCCTGGCATCTCCAATCATGCAGCAATCCCTAGCACCTGCTTTAATGCATCATTTCTTGACACCTTCAATAATGCAGCATTCCCTGGCACTTCCAATAATGCAGCACTCCCAGACACCTCCAATAATGCAGCATTCCATGATATCTCCAATAATGCAGCATTCCCTAGCACCTCCAATAATGCAGCAGTCCCTGGCACCTCCAATACTGCAAAACTCCCTGACACCTCCAATAATGCAGCATTCCCTGACACCTCCAATAATGCAGCATTCCATGATATCTCCAATAATGCAGCATTCCCTGACACCTCCAATAATGCAGCATTCCAACATATCTCTGTCCCTGAGCATCGGAGATAGTGAGATTAATTGTCTATTTGAGCAAAGTGTCAACGTTAATCTCTTAGACCCACATCTTCTCCAAGACCAAGTCATTTCAGCCATTTAATCATGCGTTTTCATTTGTTTGCAAAGCACCATATATTGAAATCTTATTTGTTAATTGTCTCTGCCATCAAAGAAAGAACAAAAACCCCTGCCTAGAAAGAATAATGACTCTTTCAGAAGCTAAATTCTGTTAAAGGCACATCATCACTGGACACTGCAGGCACCAGTGCAGATTCAAACACACTCCACCATCTCTCAGGCATTGAATTATCTGGTGACTTACATGGTGTCAGGGGCAGCCACAGAGCACCTTGTTTCTGGACACTCACCTCTCCAGCTGGGCAGTGGTGTTGCTAGGGTTCAGCATCAGTGGAAAGAATGGGGTTCAGCAGCCACTGGGTACAGTTCTGACAGGCGGCAATGGAGGATTCCAGTTCAAATATGTAAGGAGTGACAGTGCAGAGTTTCTTAATGTTCCATTCAGCTGCCCCCGTGCTGTATCTAGGAGTTTCACTGCAATAACGTCAACGGTATTTAAACTTCCACTAAGTTTCAAACAATTTTGAGGCTAAGGGCCTAGCGCTGCAAAGTTGGACCCGAGTCAACCATAGGATATTTTTGGCAGCACAAACTTGATGGGCCAAAGGGCCTCTTCTGTATTGTATGATTCTATGGTTGCATGAATTCACTAATAATATTTCATTATTCAATAAGTTGCTCATTGCGACTTCTACTTAAACAGCTACTTGATTTCTCACTAATGAGAACAAATTGTTGAGAAAGATGACGTTAAACTTGAAAGGGTTCAGCAAAGATTTACAAGGATGTTGCTAGGGTTGGAGGGTTTGAGCTACAGGGAGAGGCTGAAGAGACTGGGGCTGTTTTCCCATAATCTAAAACCCTGGCCTCAGCATTACACCTCATGTAGCTGTCATTTTGTTTTTGGCTTTGGCAATTTGTTGCAAAAATATTTTAAGTCAAACATCAGGAAAGCAGGTACCACACCACTAGGAATTATTTAGAACTTAACAAACCAAGAAAAAAACAAATTTGAAAAGTTATTGTTTTCCAGTCACTGATGTATCTATTATGGTCAGAGAGGCTTCAAATTAAATTAAATTAAAACCGTCGAAAAAGTGATGTGATTCACAATGACATTGTCAGGTTTGCATGTAGAGTCATAGAGTCATACAGCATGGAAACAGACCCTTCGGTCCAACCAGTCCACGCTAAACATAATCGCAAATTAAACCAGTGCCACTTGCCTGCTCCTGGCCCACATCCCTGTAAACCTTTCCTATTCATGTATCCATCCAAATGTATTTTAAACATTGTAATTGTACCCACATCCACCACTTCCTCAGGATGTTCATTCCAAATGCATGCCACCCTGTGTGAAAAAAATATGCCTCTTATGTCCTTTTTAAAATCTCTCTCCTCTCACCTTTAAAAATCTGCTCCCTAGTCTTGCAAACCCCCATCCTATGGAAAGGACAGCTGCCATCAACTCTATTATATCTCTCATTATTTTACTAACTCCTATCAGGTCGCCTCTCAACCTCCTACACTCCAGTGAAGTAAGTCCCAGCCTATCCAGCCTTTCATTATAACATAAGGCTTTACTAGAATTCAAATAAACAATGTCTACTGCTCTGCCATCATTGACCTTTCTGATCACATCCTCAAAAAGTTCAATCAAGTTTGTGAGACACGATGTTCCTGACACAAAGCCATGCTGACTATCCCTAATCAAATTTTGCCGCTCTGAATGTCCATGGATCCCATCTTTTATAATTACCTCCAACAGTTGACACACAAGCGAGGTCAGACTCACAGGTCTACAGTTGGATTTGTTGTTGGTCTGTTTACCAAATTGGCAAGCTTGTTAGCAGACATTTCGTCCCCTTTCTAGGTGACCTCATCAGTGTTGTGTTGCCTCCAGTGAAGTGCTGCTGTACTGTTCCACTTTGAATTGATGTGGTCCTGTTTGAGCTGTTTCCAATTGGTGCAGATTCCAGGTTTTCCATTGCAGAGGTTTGTAAAATGGTCCAGGTCAATGTATCTGTTGACAGAGCCAGAGGATGAGTACCAGGAACGCTTACAGGAATTCCCTTGCTGTTCTTTGTTTGGCCTGTCCTAGTATCATTGTGTTGTCCCAGTCAAACTCATGGTTCTTCTTGTATGGATACCAGGGAGAGTTGATTGTGTTGCTTAGTTGGTAGTTGGTGTTCATGGGTGTGGTTCGCTAGCTTTCGGCCTGTTTGCCCTACATAGTGCTTCATGCATTCACTGCATGAGATTTTGGAAGTTATCAGCTGAACACCCACAAGAGGAACCGCATTAGGACCCTGTTCAAAAGAGCACCAACACACTGCAGCACTCTGGAATTGTGAAGAGTTGAAGAAGAACACCTGCACAAAGCCCTGTACAAAAACGGAAAGCCCTACAGCTTTGTCTGCAGATGCCTGGAGGACAAACAGCACCAAGAAGAGAAGACACTCCCCAACACACTGGCTACTCTCCCTTACATTAAAAACATTTCGGAACTGGCAACCAGATTGGTCCAACCACTAGGGATCTTGACAGCACACAGACCAACAGGCACACTCAGATAGCAGCTTACCAGTATAAAGGACCCGATACCCCGAATGTAATTTACAAAATTTACAACAACGCATCCAACCAGCTTCTGAGCTACAGATCTTCACAAAAACTTTAAAGGTCTATAGTTCCCTGGTTTCTCCTTACAATCTCTCTTAAACAAAGGTTCATCATTAACCACCCTCCAGTCATCAGGCACTTCACCCATAGCTATAGATGATGCAAATATTTCTGCAAGGGATCTCGTAATTTCTTCCCTTACTTTGGAATGCTTTGGAATACATTAGATCAGGTCCCAGAGATTTATCACCTTCATATTCTCTAAGACTTCCCGAACTTCCTCTTTGGTAGTGTGAACTGTTTCTAAAGTTTATTTCTCTGCATTCTCTAGACTCCATTTCTTTCTCAACTGTACAAATTGACTCAAAATCCAAGAGGCATATTTCCCATCTCCTGGGGTTCAACACAAAGTCAACCTCCCTGATATTTAAGAGGCCCTAACCTCTCTCTCGTTACCCAGTAGTCCCGTTTGCCAGCATTTGGCCCATACCCCAAATAAACCCTTCCTATTCATATACCAATCCAAATGCCTTTTAAACGCTGAAATTGTACCAACCTCCACCATTTCCTCTGGCAGTTCATTCCATAAGCACACCATCCTCTGCATGAAAAAGTTGGCCTTTAGGTCCCTTTTATATCTTTCCCCTCTCACCTTAAACCTATGTTTTTTTAGTTTTTAATCTCTTAGTGTTTCCATTTGAATTTTTTCGCTTGATGATTTCCAGCCTGTCCACAATCTTGGGCTTAAAGTTGTTATTTCGACACACAGTTAGTTGAGGGAGTACCAATCAGAGAATGTTCCATCTGCATCAATGGCACAACATTAGTTTAACTGACAGAATTCTTTGCTCCTGTTTCCAGAGATACATTGATTGGATTCTCAAAATTATTTTCAGAAGGGCTAAATTTCAAAAG
This sequence comes from Chiloscyllium punctatum, assembly GCF_047496795.1. NCBI lineage: Eukaryota > Metazoa > Chordata > Chondrichthyes > Orectolobiformes > Hemiscylliidae > Chiloscyllium > Chiloscyllium punctatum. The sequence goes on from NC_092778.1 coordinate 20,140,965, forward strand.
CTTCCTTGAACGTATAGGAAAACGAGATCAAGTTCTATACACCAGGCTGCAATAATTATACCTGTTATAGTTTGGTTCATGAATTGGTTTGAATGATCTATTAGAGATTATTATCAGTGAGAAATGTCAGCTTTTATCTCTGTATCTAACAATATTTTATTTGAAGTATAGTTGAGTTCAATTTAAATTGGAAGATGAGTTTGACGCCATTTGTGGTGTCATTTGCCTCTGTGCTTATTGTACCATCATGCTAAAGCATTCTGCCCATTTGCCTGGATAGTGAAACATCATGCTAAAGAATACTGGCCATGTACCTGGATATTGTACCATCATGCGAAAGAATACTGGCCATGTACCTGGATATTGTACCATCATGCTAAAGAATACTGGCCATGTACCTGGATATTGGAACATCATGCGAAAGAATACTGGCCATGTACCTGGATATTGGAACATCATGCGAAAGAATACTGGCCATGTACCTGGATATTGGAACATCATGCGAAAGAATACTGGCCATGTACCTGGATATTGTACCATCATGCTAAAAAAGTACTGGCCATGTACCTGGATATTGTACCAACATGCTCAAGAATACTGGCCATGTACCTGGATATTGTACCATCATGCTCAAGAATACTGACCATGTACCTGGATATTGTACCATCATGCTAAAAAAGTACTGGCCATGTACCTGGATATTGTACCATCATGCTCAAGAATACTGGCCATGTACCTGGATATTGTACCATCATGCTCAAGAATACTGGCCATGTACCTGGATATTGTACCATCATGCTAAAAAAGTACTGGCCATGTACCTGGATATTGTACCATCATGCTCAAGAATACTGGCCATGTACCTGGATATTGTACCATCATGCTCAAGAATACTGGCCATGTACCTGGATATTGTACCATCATGCTAAAAAAGTACTGGCCATGTACCTGGATATTGTACCATCATGCTCAAGAATATTGGCCATGTACCTGAATATTGTACCATCATGCTAAAGAATACTGGCCATGTACCTGGATATTGTACCATCATGCTCAAGAATACTGGCCATGTACCTGGATATTGTACCATCATGCTAAAAAAGTACTGGCCATGTACCTGGATATTGTACCATCATGCTCAAGAATACTGGCCATGTACCTGGATATTGTACCATCATGCTCAAGAATACTGGCCATGTACCTGGATATTGTACCATCATGCTAAAAAAGTACTGGCCATGTACCTGGATATTGTACCATCATGCTCAAGAATATTGGCCATGTACCTGAATATTGTACCATCATGCTAAAGAATACTGGCCATGTACCTGGATATTGTACCATCATGCTCAAGAATACTGGCCATGTACCTGGATATTGTACCATCATGCTAAAAAAGTACTGGCCATGTACCTGGATATTGGAACATCATGCGAAAGAATACTGGCCATGTACCTGGATATTGTACCATCATGCTCAAGAATACTGGCCATGTACCTGGATATTGTACCATCATGCTAAAAAAGTACTGGCCATGTACCTGGATATTGTACCATCATGCTCAAGAATATTGGCCATGTACCTGGATATTGTACCATCATGCTCAAGAATACTGGCCATGTACCTGGATATTGTAACATCATGCTAAAAAAGTACTGGCCATTTGCCTGGATGAATGCAGCTCCAGTAATACTCAAGATGTTCAACACCATCCAGGACAAGGCAACCTGCTTGACTGGAACCACATCGACCAACTTCCACAATCATTCCATCCACTGTCAACTCAAAGTGGCTGATCCTTCCTGACAACTATTTGCAACAGGCCTGACCAAACCCATGCTTGCAAAATCTAGAGGGCAACATTCAACATTAACCGCGGTTCCATGATTGAACCATGCTTGGTAATGCAGTCAGCTTCCTATATTATTGCCAATGTACCTACCATCCCTGGGCTATGTTAGTCATCAGTGAAAATAGTTTTTGTCACATTCACTGCTATAATTGGTGCTTATTCATTCTTATAGATCTTTTCTTTCAGTCAGCAACTAACTACTTTGACGTCACCAGCTATGCTAGATTCTGTAGACTGGCTGATATCGCAATGCTTGCAAATTTCTTGAAATATATGTGACTTTTCTAGTTCATCTAGAAATTAGACATCTTACTTATTTTAATTCAACATCCTCTTGTAACACATAGCCTAGAAATGTCATAAAATGCAGAACACTGTTTTGGTGGCTGAGAAGTGCCACACCTGACACAAAATTCAGATGTTTAGCTGAAACTGTTCATGGGTGCAATAGTTGGCTCGGAATCATAGAGTCATATAGCATGGAAACATGCTAACCATAATGCCAAACTAGTCCCACATGCCTAAACTTGGCCCATATCTCTCCAAACGTTTCCTCATCGTGAGTTTATTCAAATGCCTTTTAAACACCGTAATTGTACCTGTATCCATCATTTCCTCTGAAAGGTCATTCCACACACGAACCATCCTCTGAGTGAAAGAAAATTGCCCCATATGTTTCTTTTAAATCTTTCTCTTCTCACTTTAAAAGTATGCCCCCTAGACTTGAAATCCCCTACTCCAGGGAAAAGGTACCTACCATTCATCTCACCTATACCCCTCCTGATTTTATAAACCTCTATTGGGTCACGAGCCAACCTTGTACATTCCAGTGAAAAAGGTCCCAGTCTATCCCATTTCTCCCCATAACTCAAACCCTTCACATCCTGGTAAACATCTTGGTAAATCTCTTCTGAACTCTCTCCAGCTTAATAATATCCTTCCTTTAACAGAGCAACCAGAACTGGACACAGTATTCCAGAAGTGGCCTCATCAACGCCCTGCACAATCGCAACATGACGTCCTAACTCCTATACTCAAAGGCAATGAAGGCAAGTTTGTCAAGTGCCTTCTTAACCACCCAGTCTACATGTGATGCAAACTTGCAGATGCTGCTGGCCTGTGACAAGTCTTTTAGTTAAGTTAGCCTTAATTAAATCACTTACCATATCATTGCACCAATATCTGCAGACAAATTGATTGATTACTTTGCCTGGCAATTATCATTTTGACATGAGCTCAAGCGTATATGTTCCAAAATTGACCGAGACTTTAAATTCCTTTTTTCACAACTGGAAGATTTTTATAGGAGTTTTATGGTCATCACCAGAAATACCTGAGGAGTGCATTCTTCTTAATTCATCAATACCCAAAGCCAGAAGATATTTGATTTCCTGTCATCATTTGTCAGCTATCTGCAGATTCACAAAATAATGATTGATTCTTTATTTAAACAACTGAAGTAGTGATCACATGTCAATAGATTGCCAGTCCATCATGAGGTACTTGCTTTCCATCTTTCTTCATTGCAGCTTCCTACTCTCTATAGTGTTAGTATTGGAGAGATATGGGCCAAGTATAGGCATGTGGGACTAGTTTGGCATTATGGTTAGCATGTTTCCGTGCTATATGACTCTATGATTCCGAGCCAACTATTGCACCCATGAACAGTTTCAGCTAAACTGGGCGGCACGGTGGCACAGTGGTTAGCACTGCTGCCTCACAGCGCCAGAGACCCGGGTTCAATTCCCACCTCGGGCGACTGACTGTGTGGAGTTTGCACGTTCTCACCGTGTCTGCGTGGGTTTCCTCCGGGTGCTCCGGTTTCCTCCCACAGTCCAAAGATGTGCAGGGTCAGGTGAATTGGCCATGCTAAATTGCCCGTAGTGTTAGGTAAGGGGTAAATGTAGGGGAAGGGGTGGGCTGCGCTTTGGCGGGTCGGTGTGGACTTGTTGGGCCGAAGGGCCTGTTTCCACACTGTAAGTCTAATCTAAACATCTGAATTTTGTGTCAGGTGTGGCACTTCTCAGCCACCAAAACAGTGTTCTGCATTTTATGACATTTCTAGGCTATGTGTTACAAGAGGATGTTGAATTAAAATAAGTAAGATGTCTAATTTCTAGATGAACTAGACATCCTACAATGAATCCATATTGTAGACTCCTGCCTTCTCCATGTTTTTCAAAACTTGTTTGCTTCCCTCTTTTCTTTTAATATTGTATGTTGTTGCTCCTTTACAAGTTGCATATTTGTGTCTGTCATTATCATTTGTATCTAAAAAGAACTAGTGAAGATATTATACATAGTCAAGCAGTGTGGCACCGGAAAAGCACAGCAGGTCAGGCAGTATCTGAGGAGCAGGAGAGTCGACGTTTCAGGCATAATTCCTGATATAACGTCGATTCTCCTACTCCTTGGATGCTGCCTGATCTGCTTTGCTTTTCCAGCACCACACATTTTGACTCTAACTCTCCAGCATCTGCAGATTCACTTTCTCTATGATATTATTCATGCCTTGTTAAAGTTTCTGTGCTTTATCAGAAGTAAATGTCAGCACTGACTGATATCTGGACATAGATACGACCTTTCAGAATAGAAGTTTTATTTTTCTTTCATCGTAACTGTATCTCCTGCATAATTGGTTTCTAAGATCTCTGAGTTGGCCTTTAAGCACCTTTTCAACTGCCTTTTTTTTAAAAAGATGACTCAGATCAGCAACCACTCTCCTGTTTGTTTTGTTTTAAACAGAGAGCTGTATTGTGCTTCAGTGCAAGTTTGTATTCTTTAGTTTTTGTGGTATAACTTTAATTGTAACTTCAGTGCTGAGCTCAAACAGATTCACATGTGTTTCTTTTGGAAAAAAACATTTCTCAAAAGTGTCACACTGTTATCACCTTTCAAGCTTTTAGTATTTATTTACTGCCACTGACTAGCTGTTGTTCGAGCTCCCTCTAAGCTGTGTATCCATGTAGCAGATCTGAGGTTTGAAGCATGCCAATGGCTTGATCAGTGTGCTGATGCATTGACTTCTGGTTTTGGAAGTTGCTGTGGTGCAGAGTTCCTTGCACTGAAAAGGAAACTTAGAGTGAGTATTGTCTGTCATTACAAGGCTTTAATGCCCCTCAAACTGCCATCATGATGTGTTTTTCAGTATTGTACATGTTTGTCCAAATAACAAATGCAGAGAATCAGGTTCTTGTTGAGAAATATATCTTGAAGTTTACTTACAACTCTATGTACTTGCTTAAAATGTCACAAATTCATACACATAGCGTAAGTACACAGTATTTCTAAAACATAGACTTTATGCTCTCTGACAACTTATATATTGCAAACATATAGCTAGCTGACTGACTGAAGGTTACTCCTTTGACTCAATTACACAGAGACACTGGGCAAAGTGGGTACCTTTATCCTGGAATGTTAATGTTGTGACATCCTGTCACTATCTTAAAGGCATGGACCTGTCTGACCTGGAGTCCATGACACAATATACAGCAATTGTCTTTCCCTTGCTCTCATGCAAGGTTAATTATAAGTGGTTAACCAAATATCAACTTTGCATCAACTCTCACATTTCGTGAAAGAATATAAAAGAAGCTAAGACAAATTAATTGATTATTAGTCAAATAAATGATTGTTCTCTGCTGTTCAGCCTCATTGTGTTGTTCGTCAATCTAATCCTTGTGTAAATAATGCAGAAATGAAGTTGAAACATGATTTTGATTTCATCAGAAGACACTACAAAAGTGATTAAAATTATGAAGAGATTGCATGCAGTCAATAGGAATAGATGATTTTGATTGATTGAGTGATCTCGATCAAAGAGGGTCCAACATAAAATTATGTAATGAAGATTTTTATGTGGAAATTTGTAAGGGTGTGAGTTCGTGGAATACAGTATATGGTTTACACAGAAACTATGCCAACATTGAAAAATAGATTCAGTAGCAGGTCAAAGCAAAGGGAAATGAAGGGATATGGAGCAGGATGGCATGAGAGATTAGGAGATCTACTCACCAACAAGAGCTGTTCAGACTGAACAACCTAGTTCCAAGTTGTAATTTCCATTTAATTTTGGATATTTGTGCAGTTTCATTCGAGTGTATGGTGAGGCGCAGTTGGTAACACTGTCATTTCTGGACCATAAGATTCCTGGTTCAATTCCCACTCTAAGCACAATCCAGTGCAATAGTCAAGGGTGTTGTCACAGTCGGAGAGGAGGCTTATGAAATCATGAGAGGCATGGATAGGATAAATAGGCAAGGTCTTTTGCTTGGGATGGGGGAGTCCAAAACTAGAAGGTATAAGTTTAAGATGAGAGGGGAAAGATATAAAAGGAACCTAAGGGGCAGCTTTTTCACACAGAGGGTGGTACGTGTATGGAAGTGGTGGAGCCTGGTGCAATTACAGCATTTAAAAGGCATCTAGATGGGTATATAATAGGAAGGGGTTAGAGGGAAAGAGGGCAAATGCTGGCAAATGGGACTAGATTAATTTCAGATATCTAGTTGGCATGGACAAGTTGGACCGAAGAGTCTGTTTCCATGTTGTACATTTCTACGACTCTATAATTGTGTTATGATTGTACTGAGAGGTATGTGCTGATGATCAAACCTCACCACTCCATCAACAGTAAAAATGAAGCAGGGGGCTGGCTACCTCAGTTGGCTAGACAGCTGGGGTCAGGGTCTAGAGTGATGCGAACAGTGTGGATCCAATTCCGGCACCAGCTGAGGTTACCATGAAGCACTTTCCTCCTCAATCTCTTCCCTCACCTGAGAAATGGTGACCCTCAGGTTAAACCACCAGCAGCCATCTCTCTCTCGTGAGAGAACAATCCCATGGTTCTTTGGGTTTATGGTCAATATGCCTTCAATGCAGTCATGGCCAATTGGTTCCTTTGTGTACTGCTCTTCCAAATAGAGGGCTCTTTCACTGAACTGCATAATGATCTGCCTTACATAAATAAAACCTACTCAAAAAACAATTGGTAAAACTGGCTCAAAATTAAGCTATCAAAAAGAATCAAATCCCAGACAGACGTACATATAGCACAAACACAAAACAAACTCTGCACAGATGGGCTTATTTTTAAAAATATAGGAAAAATGTACACTTGCTGTCTAATGGTTTGTGAAGCAGAGAATGAAATTTGGTCAATCCTCTGAGAAATTGATACTTGCAAATCAAGCTGAAAGTCTGACTGCCTTTGATTTGATTTCTCACATGTACTGAGATACAGTGAAAAGTATTGTTTTGCACACTACCCAGACAAATCATACCTCAGTACATCAGGGTAATAAAACAGAATGCAGAATACAGTGTTACAGCTACAGAGAAAGGGCAGAGAAAGATCAACTCTAATATATGAGAGGTTTGTTTATAAGTCTGATAACAGCAGAGAGGAAGCTGTCCTTGAATCTGTGGGTACCTGTTTACAAACATTTTTATCTTCTGTCGGATGGAAGAGAGTATAACCAGGGTGGGAGGGGTTTTTAATTATTTGGTTGCTTTCCTGAGGCAGCCGGGAGTATAGACTGAGTGAATTGAAGGAAGGCTGGCTTGTGAGGTAGGCTGGGTTTGGACTGATGGAAAACCTTTCATACACAGCTTCAGTTCTAATGGAAATCCAGTTAAGCCTAGGTCTCTGAATAGAGGTCACGGAGGTTGGCAAAGGTAGTCTAAATATTGAAAATAGACACAGAACAGTACAGGCACTTCAGTCCTTGATGTTGTGGTGACCTTTTATCTTACTCTAAGGTCAAACCAACCTACTTACCCTTCATTTCACTACCATCCATGTGCCTATCCAAGAATGGCTTAAATGTCCCTCATGTATCTGACTCTACTATCACTGCTAACAGTGCATCTCACACACCCACCTCTCTCTGTGTAAAGTACCTGCCTCCTTAAAATTATGTCCGCTTGTGATAGACATTGCTGCCCTGGGGAAAAGTCTCTGGCTATCCATTCTATCTATGCCTTTCATCATCGTGTACATCTCTATTAAGTCACTTCTCATCCTTCTTTGCTCCAATGAGAAAAGCCTGAACTCCCTCAACCTTCCTTCATAAGACATGCCCTCCAGTTCAGGCAGCATCCTGGTAAATCTCCTCTGCACCCTCTCTAAAGCTTCCACATCCTTCCTATAATGAGGCGACCAGGACTGAACACAATATTCCAAGTGTGGTTAAAGCAGGGCTCTATAGAACTGCAGCATAATCTCACGGCTCTTAAACCCAATCCTCCTGTTAATGAAAGCCAACACGCCATATGCATTCTTAACAACCCTGGCAACTTTGAGGGATCCATGGACATGGACCCCAAGATCCCTCTGTTCCTCCACACTGCCAAGAAACCTACCTTTAACCCTGTATTCTGCATTCAAATTCGTCCTTCCAATGTGAATGACTTCACACTTTTCCAGGTTGAACTCCATCTACCACTTTGCAGCCCAGCTCTGCATCCTGTCAATGTCCCGTTACAACCTACAACAGTCCTCCACACTATCCACAACCTTCGTGTCATCGGCAAACTTAATAACACACCCTTCCACTTCCTCATCGAAGTCATTTATAAAAGTCACAAAGAGCATCGGTCCCAGAACCGATCCCTGTGGAACACCGTTGGTCACCAAGCTCCAGGTTGAATACTTTCCCCCTACTACCATCATCTACTAATACTACATATTGAGGTTTGGAATTTTTAAAAAGCAGGTTTCCAACTTGAACTCAGAGAGAGAGTGAGAGAGAGAGAGAGCTGCAACTTTTGCTAAACTGCTGCTGTTCCTTTTTCCAACTGCCCATCACTTTCTTGCTCTTTTCTCTGAAGCACTGGTTCAGGCTCTTAATTTTCATCGCTGTTGCCACAGCAAACTGCATCAATTCCTTTTCATGTTCATTGCTGCCTTACTTGCAACTGAGTTCTTGTTAACTCAATTCACCCACCAATTCACCTATCACAGGAGTGCTACCGACCTGCTTGGAGAGGTGTAAGTGGTCATATTATTACTGCTGAATATGCCATTCTCCAGTTGACTAAACACAGTGTAGGAGCAAATTACAGCAGGTGCTGGAATCTGAACTGAAAACAAAAAAGTCATGTCGACTCGTTGGCTTTTTGTCCATGGATGCTGCCTGACTCGTTGTGACCTCCAGCACTTTTTGTTTTCATGCCATTACTTCAGAGAAGTTGTCCCTAGCACCCTGCCCAAGGTTTGTCCCTCATTCAACACGACCTGAAATTGACCTGATGATCGCCACCTTACTGTTCGTGGCATCTTCTGTGTGTAAATTGGCTCCTGTATTTCCGACATTAAAACAATAGCAACACCCGAAAAGTGACACTTCTGCTGTAAAACACTTTGAATTGTCCAGTGATCATGAAAAGGGCTATATAAAATGCATGTCTCCCTTTTGCTATTTCACACTTTTTTTTACACACAATGGTTCTGCTAATATAGTGACAATAATGTTATATAAAAGCATTCCACATTAATATCCCCAACATAATATCTAGTTAATAATATTTTGGGACTGTAAATGACCATCATATTCAATGTTAATTTACTAAATTTATTTATTACCTACCACTTTGTATTACATATTTGACATCTCTCAATTGCGTCTTTCTCAGTTGAGTCATAGAGTCGTACAGCACAGAAACAGATCCTTCAGTCCAGCCAGTCCATGTTGACTGCAATCCCAAGCTAAACAATCCACTTGCCAGCGAATGACCCACATCCTTTCAATAATTTCTTTTTGATGTACCAAATGTCTTTTAAATATTGTAACTGTACCCGCATCCTCCACTTCTCCTGGATGTTCACTCCACATGCAAACCACTCTCTGTGTAAAAGGAAACTCCCCCATGTCCTTTTTAAAGCTTTCTCCTTTCACTTTAAAAATATGCCTCTCATTCTTGAAATCACCGACCCTAAGGAAAAGACCTTACCTATTCCCCTCATGATTTTATAAACCTCTAAAAGGTCACCTCTCAATCTCCTGCATCCAGTGAAGCAAGTCCCAGCCTATCCAGCCTCTCCTTATAATTCAAAGTCTCCATTGCTGGCAATATCCTGGTAAACATTTTCTAAACTGTCTCCGATTTAATAACATCCTTCTTATAACAAAGCAATCAGAACAGAGTCTTTTCCTTTGATCATTCAAATTTTCTGCATTTCAGCTCTCTTCACTCCAATTCCTTCTGATGCCTTTTGTTGATGACGCCAGGGTCTCTTCCATTACCAGATCTTAAATCCATCAGAGGAAGAGTAGATGCTTTGGTTCAGATTCCAAGTTGATCTTAATCCGAATAAGTTTTTGGTAGTGAATGATTTTGCATTTAGATTAGAGTGGGGAACATGCTATTCTCCTTTGCTTCTGTTATTTTAGTGCTATCTCCAATAAAATCAAAGTGAGGAACATGTAACTCCTTCAGTTAATGAGCTTTCTGGTAATGCTCTATCTATTATTCAAATCACAATGAGGGAACACAGTATTCACTTAAATATAATCTGGATTAAAAACCTCATTTTCTGAATGTTCCCTCGCCATGTTTTGAAAAGAGCATGCCCTCCAGTGTAGTTCCATTTTACCTTTATCTTAAACTGAGTGAAGAATGTAAGGACACATAATTTTGAACGGATAACATAGAATCAATTATGGTTTGGGAGCAGGGTCCAGATTACATAGTGTTGTTTAATGCAACAAGCATAACAACCACTTCTCCTGACAGCTTCTCCATTATATTTCATTGTTCAGACACAATCAAAATGCACACAGAAAACTGTATCAGTGATTGTTACATTGGGAGCGAAGCATTATCAGACTGGGACATGTTAAGAGTATGCAAATGCTAAATGATATTCGATCAATCAACTGACAGCGATAGTAGACAACGGTGTTTGTATTTTCACTGGATACAAAGGAACTGTGAAAGCGTACAAACACTATGATGTTAACAATTTGCATATCAGCTAAAACACAGCAAAGATACTATAAAGCCAGTCATCTTTGAGCTGTTAGAATGGGATATATGAGGCTCTAGTCAAATGGAGATCATGTTCAGGACAAAGCAGATAACTGAATCACCCTTTGCTGGTGAATTGCTTTATTTCATAACAGATGGGAAGGGAGTGAAGTATATAATGGCACCTACATTGCTCTTCAGACAGTGATGTTAAATAGCACATGTAAGTCCTGCCCTTTGTATGACATTTGGCAAAGAGGACAGCTGATTGTAAAGGGGCGGGGGGGGAGGTGGGTATCTGTCCGCATCAGAAGAGGTTTGGTAATGGATCTTGTTTGTCATTTATATAAATGATTTGGATGAGAATATAGAAGGCATAGTTAATGTTTGCAGACGACACTAAAATTGATGGTATAGAAGACAATGAAGATGCTTTTTTTAAGATTACAAAGGGATCTTGATCAAATAGGTCAATGGGCTGAAAAATGGCAGTTGGAGTTCAACCTGGATGATGTGAGGTATTGCATTTTGGTACAACAAAAGGGGAGGGTTTATACAATGAATAGTAAGATCTTGGATAGTGATATAGAGCAGAGGGACCCAGGGGTGCTGCTGCATAATTCTTGAAGTTTGTGTCACATATAGACGGGGTGGTTAAAAAGGCATTTGGCATGCTTACCTTCATTGCTCAATCCTTCAAGTATAGGAGTTTGGAAGTGATATTGAGATTGTACAGAACATTGGTCGGGCCTCCTGTGGAATACTGTGTCCAGTTCTTGTCGCCCTGTTAAAAGAAGGATATTATTAAGCAGGAGAAAGTGAGGACTGCAGATGCTGGAGATCAGAGCTGAAAATGTGTTGCTGGAAAAGCATCCAAGGAACAGGAGAATCGACATTTCGGGCATAAGCCCTTCTTCAGGAAGGGTTTCAGGCTTATGCCCGAAACGTCGATTCTCCTGTTCCTTGGATGCTGCCTGACCTGCTGCGCTTTTCCAGCAACACATTTTCAGCTATTATTAAGCAGGAGAGGGTTCAGAAGAGATTTACCAGGATGTTGCCGAGTATGGATGGTTTGAGTTATAAAGTAAAGCTGGGCCTCTTATTGAGATATTTGTATCATCGACAGTCATAGGTGAGGTGCCGGAAGACTGGAGGTTGGCTACCGTGGTGCCAATGTTTAAGAAAGGTGATAAGGACAAGCCAGGGAACTATAGACCAGTGAGCCTGATGTTGGTGGTGGGCAAGTTGTTGGAGGGAATCCTGAGGGACAGGATGTACATGTACTTGGAAAGGCAAAGATTGATTAATGATAGTCAACATGGCTTTATGTGTGGGAAATCATGTCTCACAAACTTGATTGAGTTTTTTGAAGAAGTAACAAAGAGGATTGATGAGGGCAGAGTAGTAAATATGATTTATATGGACTTCGGTAATGCATTCGACAAGGTTGATTGGGAGATTGGTGAGCAAGGTTAGATCTCATGGAATGCAGGGAGAACTTGCCATTTGGATACAGAACTGGCTCAAAGGTAGAAGACAGAGGATGGTGGTGGAGGGTTGTTTTTCAGACTGGAGGCCTGTGAGCAGTGGAGTGCCACAAGGATCGGTGCTGGGAAGGTAGTGGAGGCCGGAGTTCTTACAACCTTTAAAAAAAAGTGGATGAGCACTTCATAACATTCAAGGATATGGAACTAGTGTGAAAAATTGGGATTGGCATCATTTACTGATAGTGTTGATGCAGATTCGATGGGTCTTTTCTGCATTGTATGAATCTATGAATCGTCCCAGTCATTAATATCAGTGCTACTGAGTTTCACAGTGTTTCTTTGACCTCCACTAGAGCATTGAGGAGAAAACAGGAGCTGGTGGGAAGGTTCATTGTAAAACAGTGTTCAGGCTGAGACATTACATAGAACATCACAGTGCAGTACAGGCCCTTCGGTCCTCGATGTTGCGCCGCCCTGTCGTACTAATCTGAAGCCCATCCCACCTACACTATTCCATGTATGCCCATTTGCCTGTCCAATGACGACTTAAATGCACTTAAACTTGGCGAATCTACTGGCGATGCAGGCAAAGCATTCCATAGGAGAAAGTGAGGACTGCAGATGCTGGAGATCAGAGCTGAAAATGTGTTGCTGGAAAAGCGCAGCAGGTCAGGCAGCATCCAAGGAGCAGGAGAATCGACGTTTCGGGCATCAGCCCTTCTTCAGGAATCCTTGTACTGATGATGGCAATTTGGCAAGAGCTAAGTTGGAGGTCAAGTGTCATGAATCTTTCATTCATGAGTGGGGAATTCTAACATTGCGTTCCATGATCTTCCTCCATGGAGGGAGGGTTTTTTTTTAATCAATGGTACCTTTTCAGCTGGATATGTCACTTCCTCCTCATTCCCAAGAAGGCAGGTCTTACTGAGGCTGGCGATGGTAATCAGAATCTCCAAACTTGATGTGACAGCTTTTCTCTTCTGATGGTCAATCTTGAGATTACTCCCTTGTCATAAAGCAAGGGGGTCGCATTCAGATGTACGTAAATGCTGCTGATGATAATGGCCGGGTTGTTCTAGAAGGTTGGCATCTCTGAGATGAGTCAAAAAGTGTGGAAAAGCACAACAGGTCAGGCAGCATCAGAGGAGCAGGAGAGTCGATGTTTCGGGCATAAGCCCTTCATCAGGAATGTGACTCTCTGAGATGACAATAGTCTGACTGAGCAGGTGGCAGAATCGATACTGAGCTGACGTTTCATGTGTGAAGGGTGACAATGTCAGCACACGTTAAGTTGAAGCATTCCCTGATCCTTCAGTTCACCGACCAAGCTGTATGGAAGGAATGTGTTTCTCTGAGAGGGTGGACATTGAGTAAAAGTAAAACTAGCATTCATCCAGTACTTTTCTATTCTGAAGCCCTGTTTTGTCAAGTTGGAGCACAGTGAGGTATTCTGGAGTGGGATTTGAACTTACCACCTCTGACTCAGAAACTGAAATGCCACCCAATGATTTTATCAGACACTCAGGAACACTACATCCATCCAATCTGGATCCGACAGAAGGATGTTGTGAAACTTGAAAGGGTTCTGAAAGCAATTGCAAGGATGTTGCTAAGGTTGGAGGATTTGAGCTACAGGGAGAGGCTGAATAAGTTGGGGCTGTTTTCCTTGGAGCATCAGACGCTGAAGGGGGACTTTATGGAAGTTTATAAAATCATGATAGGCATGGATCAGGTGAAGATCTAAGGTTTTTTTCCTCTAGGGTAGGGGAGTCCAAAACTAGAGGGCATAGGTTTTAGAAGAGAGGGGAAGGATTTTAAAGAAACCTGTGGGGCAACATTTTCACACAGAGGGTGGTGCACGTATGAAATGAGCTGTCAAAGGGAATGATGGAGGATGGTACAATTAAAGCATTTAAAAGGCATCTGGATTTGGGCACATGAATAGGAAGGGTTTAGAGGGATATGGGCCAAATGCTTGTAAATGGGACTCGATTAATTTAGGATATCTGGTCGGCATAGACAAGTTGGGCTGAAGGGTCTGTTTCTGTGCTGTACATCTCTGTGACTCGATTGGAGTAGAGAGACTCTTTGAACTCAGTAAAAGAGATTTGAAGGGGATGAGCTGCAGAGGCTGCAAAGTTAGATTTTGCTTTTCAGATTAAAACAATCAAGTATGAAACATAAAAGACTTTGAAATAAGCCAAATTGATTGATCATATGGTTGAAGAAAAGCTCATTTTCCCTATCAAGCTCATACCAGCTCGATGGGAGTGGAATTGCTGCACAATCTAATGCTTCGCCTTTAAATTCCTGTCAGATTTGCTTTTGAAAGCTACAAGTGAGCCAATCTAATTGTGTTCTCTAACAATACCACAGATTATGTAAATCTGAAATAAAGACAGCAAGTACTGGAAAGGCTGAGTAATTCTGGCAGCATTTATACACGGAGAAACACAACTAAGCTTTTGAATCCAATGTGATTCTTTTCTTTCCTGGACTGAAGGCTTTCAATTTTGACACCATATTGGACTTGAGGTATGAGCTTTGTTTCTGTGCTATTGCATTGATGTTGGAGTACTTTCAATATCTCTGAAAGACTGCTGACTTTAAACTTTGTCATAATGCACCTACATTTATGAGAACACTCTCTAATGCTAGCTGCTTTCTCTTAGACTCTCAGATCACAAGTGTATGTTACTTCCTTCTATGATATCACAGGCTATTATAGTCACCCTCTAATGGGTCTTAGTCTAGCATAGATGATTATGCTACACAATCTGATTCTACTACAAGCTCAGTCAAGATGTTCCATACTCTAAATAGTTGCTACATAAAATAAGCTTTCCTGATGTCATCCCCAGGTGTGCTACCATTTACCTCCTGGATCCCAACCTTGAGAGACCTTTTCTGTTTCCTACATCCGGGCCCCTCACAATTTTCAACACCTCTATCAAATCTCCTCTCTAATTTCTCTAAAATGAGCAGCTCTGCGTTCCTCAATCCATCCGCATGATTGATCTTGAGGGGACAATAGAGTCCCCACTGAGTCCACACTGACCCTCCGAAGAGCATCCTACCCTTACCCTGCATTTCCTGTGTTCCATCCACTTAGTCTTGCACATCCCAGGACACTGTAGGCAATTTAGCCTGGCCAATCCACTTAAGGCTGTGGGAAGAAACCAGAGCACTCTGAGGAAACCCGCACAGACACAGAGAATGTGCAAATTTCACACACACAGTCACCCAACGGTGGAATCGAACCCAGCTCCCTGTGAGGTAGCAATGCTAACTACTGAGCTACTGTGGTAAAAACAATGACTGCAGATGCTGAAAACCAAATACTGGATTAGTGGTGCTGGAAGAGCACAGCAGTTCAGGCAGCATTCCTGATGAAGGGCTTTTGCCCGAAACGTCGATTTCGCTGCTCGTTGGATGCTGCCTGAACTGCTGTGCTCTTCCAGCACCACTAATCCAGTACTGAGCTACTGTGCCAACTATGCAGGCAAAATTCAAGATCTGGTGTTTCTGGTTGGTTGTGGGTGTTTATTTTTTCTGCCATTCATCAAATCACCCAAAAGGTGGAAGAATTTCAATCTCAAAGTGCATCCAGTGGAAGTTATGTTTCGGTGATTTTTTTTCTGTTCATTAGAAAAACATTGTGTTGGTAAGTGGTCCCACCTACAGACCTGGCAATGCCACTAATCTGATTAGTCGCCATGGTGAATTTCCATTAAATCATGCACCTTTTCAGGCCCTCAAAGAGGCTTAATTATAACCTGGTATTGGGCACAAGGACACTAGTTAAAAATATTTTGGGTACAGTTATTTTCTGTTTCTATATTCCTGGCTGTTTAATCTTGTTCTATTCCATTTTTTATCAACTCTGTTGGCCAAACTTTAATGATTTCTTCAACTCTCCCTCTCCTCAGGTTTATAGCTATATTTTGCAAAATTCTAAGTCTTTTCCTCGAAACTAACATTATTATTACTTTCCCTAGTGGACACAGGTGAGTTTTTTTTATGGAATGTATTTTTATTGAAAAGGTTCATTCCAAATTCTTCAAATGTTTTCCACTGCTTATTTACCTCCAAATGTTTTCGTCTACCTACCAAAGCAACTTTAGTGAACTCTCTCCACATATCTGTACAATCAGCTTTGTTAATTTAAGCTTCTAGTTTTCCACTTGAGTATTCACTCTCAAACTTAATATAGAACCTAACAGTTTTACGATCACGTTTCTGGTGAGGAATTTTGTCAAATTATTAATTAACTCTGTTTCATTGCCTGACACATGAGATCTAAAATATCTTTATCCTAGTTAGTTCCCTAATGCCTTGTTCTGGAATACTATCATCAAAGCATTCCACAAACCCATTTATTGGACTATCTTTGCCAATTTGATTTACCCATCTCCATGAAAACTGAAGTTTTCCACAATTATAACAATCCTTGGGTCACCAACTCCAATTATTTCTTGTCTCACGTTCTGTCTAATAGCACAAAGATTGTGAAAGAGTCTATAAAGATTAGATTAGATTCCCTGCAGTGTAAAAACAGGCCCTTCGGCCCAACTAGTCCACACTGACCCTCTGAAGAGTAACCCACCCAGACCCATTTAACCCTGACTAACGTACCTAACAAGGTAAAAACAATGACTGCAGATGCTGGAAACCATGTGTCGGCACCTAACGTACCTAACGCTCTGGGCAATTTAGCATGGCCAATTCACCTGACCTGCACATCTTTGGACTGTGGGAGGAAGCCGGATCACCCAGAGGAAACCCATGCAGACACGGGGAGAATGTGCAAACTCCACACAGTAGCCTGAGGCTGGAATCAAACCTGGGATCCTGGTGCTGTGAGGCAGCAGTGCTAACCACTGAGCCACCAACATCAGCACCAACATTTTCTAATCTTTGTTTTAATCTTTCTTTTGAGTCAAGAGTCTTTCTTACCATAATACAATCTTTTATTCTCAAGATTTTATTATCAGGAGGAACACGGAGGATTTGGAGAGGGTGCAGAAAAGGCTTACCAAGATGCTGCCTGAATTAGAGGATATGAACTATAAAGAGAGCTACGGCTAGATAAGGATTGTTTTCTCTGGAGTGGCAGTGGCTGAGGGGAGAGCTGATAGAAGTTAATAAAATTATGAGAGCCGTAGATAGGGTTGACAGTCAGAATCTTTTTCCCAATCTTGAAATGTCTCAAACTAGAGGGCATGCACTTAAGGTAAGAGGGGGAAGTACAAAGGAGATATGAGGGGCAGGTTTTTTACACAGAGTGGTAGGTGTCTGGAACACTCTGCCAGAGGTAGTGGTGGAAGTAGATATGGTCAACAAGGCTTTAGATAAGCAGATGAATATGCAAGGAATGGAGGGATATGGAGCATGGACAAGCAAAAGGGATTAGTTTAATTTGGCATCATGTTCACCATAATATCATGGACTGAAGAGTCTGTTCCTATGCTGTACTGTTCAATGTTCTATGTTATAAGATTACTTCTCTACATTTCCATTTTTGCCTGTCTCTTCAATGTGCAAAGTAGCTTGAAATATTATTTTCACAACCTTGGTCACCTTGCATCCCGGTAATAGTGATCACACCATTTTGTTTCAACTTTTAAACCAGCCAAACTTGTTCATTATCAGATTTCCATTCTGTATATGGAGATGATTGAATTGAACAGACAAGATTTTGAGGGGAGTTAACTGAGCGGATGTTGAAAGGATATTTGTAAAACTAAGGATCATCGTTTAAAAATGAAGTATTGGCCTTTTAAGACAGAGATAAGATTTTTTTTTCCTCTCAGACATTTGTAAGTCAAAAGGTGGAAATGGAACAAAAGTATGATTTACAAATTTGTTGGCTTCATTGTCCACTATTGAAAGTGGGATGTTTAGACGGGATTCCCTACAGTGTGGAAACAGGCCCTTCAGCCCAACAAGTCCACACTGACCCTCCGAAGAGTATCCCACCCAGACCCATTTCTCTCTCACTAATGCACCTAACATTATGGGCAATTCACTTGAACTGCACGAATTTGGACTGTGTGAGGAAACTGGAGCACCCAGATGAAACCCACGCAGAGAATGGGCAAACTCTACATAGACAGTTGCCCAAGGCTGGAATCGAACTTATGTCCTTAGTGCTATGAGGCAGCAGTGCTAACCACTGAGCCACCACGATGCCAATGCACTTGCTCAAGTGGCAGAGACTGAATTTGATTTATTTTCATACAATTCATTTCTGATGCTGGGAGAAGGATGATTGAGAAAAATTAGAAAAAAAAAATTATTCCTGAGTGAGTAACTTCCAATAAAGTTCGCACATATCTATTATTTGCAAAAAATGGAATGATTATGAGTGGGCATGTTCCCGTAGGTTACCAAATACTGGAAAATGAAGGCTTACATTTTGCTCTGTTGTTTGGTGCATTTGTTAAAAGGCCTGGGGAAATCTATAGAGACTCATTCGGCCCTGAGCTCCACTCCTGATCTATCATCCCCATACTTCCATCTAATGCCTAAAGAATCAAAGGTCATAACATTCTGGAGTACTTCCCAAAACAAATATTGAAAAATAAATTCTGTCTCTTTTCTGATCGTGTGTTTGTTTGCTCTTTCTATTCTTATTGGGCATTCCCAACAAAATTTCTACAAGCCTACATCCCACTGTATTCTTAGCACAGGTATGCATGACCAGATACCTTGTAAGCCAATTTCTCTAGTGTGACACCACGCTGGGAAGATGTCTACTGAATGCTGTATACGTTTGCACAACAAAAATGAGATGCTCAGAGGATGCTTGCATCACCAACTGGTGATCCATCTTAGGAAAGAGAGCATTGAGTTGCAAACAATTCTCGGACTGTGCCAACTTGTTTAAATATTTGGTCGGATTCTGAACTGGTACATGCAAGAGTAGGGTTTGCGAAACTGTAGGTCATGATACCCAATGGCAGTTGGGGTGCGGAGAAACAGATTTGACAGTCCTGGGAATGGTGGCAAGATCCCTTAAAGGAAGACCAAAAGATGTCGATGCAGAAGTAGACCATTTGGCCCAATCAGCTTGCTCTACCATTCAATGCTCTGTGATCACTTTCCTGTCTTTTCCTCATTACCCTGCATGGGAACTAAGTGGGATAGGAGGAATACCACCACTCAGCCAGAAGGCCTCATCTAAAAGCCTCTTACAAATGAATGTAATTAGCAGCAACTCAAGGGAAATTGGCTTAGTTTGGGGTTAGAGCCAGTTTTGTGTGCAGTGACAAACAAGGTAGTGAAGGAGGCACTTGGTACGCTTGCCTTTATTGGTCAGTGCATTGAGTATAGGAGTTGGGATGTCATGGTGCAGCTGTACAGGACATTGGTTAGGCCACTTTTGGAATACAGTTTTCAGTTCTGGTCACCCTGCTTAGGAAAGATGTTGTGAAGCTTGAAAGTGATCAGAAAAGATTTACAAGGATGTTGCTAGGGTCGGAGGTCAAACTAAGGGAAGAGTCTGAACAGACTGGGGCTGTTTTCCCTGTAGCGTCAGAGACTGAAGAGGGACTGAAAAGGTTTATAAAATCATGTGGGACATGAATAGGGTGAATAGCCAAAGTCTTTTTTTGCAAAATTAAAGGGCATTGGTTTAGGGTGAGAGGGGAAAGATTTAAAAGTGACCTAAGAGGCAGCTTTTTCATGCAGAGGGTGGTGTGTGTATGGAACGAGCTTCCAGAGGAAGTGGTGGAGGCTGGTAAAATTACAGCGTTTAAAAGGTATCTGGATGGGTATATGAATAGGAAGGGTTTAGAGGGATATGGGCCAAGTGCTGGCAAATGGGACTAGATTAGTTTAGGATATCTGGTCAGCACGGACAAATTGGACAAAAGGGTCTGTTTCCATGCTGTATTTTCCTATGACTCAATGTGTTTGTAAAGGGACGCAGAATTTCACAGAAGTTCAATTTGCTCTGGGCTAATTTTAATTTGTAATTATATTGTCCTTAAGCGAGCCATGTTTTGATGGGGACAAAGTACCTTGAAGAAATTACAACTTGCACAGGCAAAAGCTCAGGTCACTGGCTAAACCTCTCTCTGTCCAATGTTAAAACAGTGAAAACTATGTGCAGTCAGGGTACTATCATTAAATTCAATTCCATTATTTTTATTAGCAGCACTTTATGATAGTCAAGTAGCAGGAAATGTTAAGTCTAGGATTTGATGATGTATTTTTAAAATATATGGCCGTTGTTTGCACTTCCTTGACCAACCGGAGTGCTATTAGTTTCCAAGGAAGTCCTTTTGTATGTTTAATGGAGTAAATGTTAAATAAATGCATTCTTTTGGATTTCTAACCCTTCCCTCTATCTTCAGCCCTGCAGAGAGGAAATGGATGTTAAATTGTTGGTCAAATCAGGACAAGCTTCTTGAACAAAGAGGCTGAGGAAGATGGACAGATGTCGTTTATTCACATCTGGAAGTGAACCACAAGAAAACTGGCAGGAAGGTGCACCAAGAGACATTGTATTCAGCTAGGACAGGCTGGCTCAGCACAGTGCTTGCACCCTCCCCTCCAAGTCATTAGGTTGAGGTGCCAAACATTGCTTCCATGATGGCACTATAGAAACTTGAAACATTACCAGCATTGGCCAGACTACTTCTGATTGGCACTCCTTACGGGTGGTAAAGTGGGCATCCCATACCTGTACCAGAAGAATGCAGAGTGGTGGGTTATGTGGTCAAACGTGCTGATTTGGTGCATGGCCTGCTAATCACAACATGGCAGATCTCTCTGAAATACACTGAGCTGGACATACATTCAACTGAGTGTACGCCTGATCCCTGTCCTCCAATAACCGCGACTGCATTAAGGATTCGCCTTCAGATTTTCACCTGAGATTCCTCTGGATTTACTGCAGCTTGACTGAATGTGCAGTCTTTAGTGTTCTGGGTGGTTGTTTGACTCAGAAGGGAAGGATACCAGACTTTGCCAAACATGGTGAGAGGTATAGGTAGAGTTAATGGTGGTCGTCTTTTCCCTAGCATGAGGGATTTCAAGACTAAGGGACACATTCTTAAGGCGAGAGGAGGCAGATTTAAAAGGACATGAGGGACACGTTTTGATACAGAGGGTGGTTCCCGTGTGGAATGAACTGCCAGAGGAAGTGGTGGACATGGGCACAATTACAATGTTTAAAAGGCATTTGGATAGGTACATGAATAGAAAAGTTTTGAGGGATATGGGCCAGGAGCAGGCAGGTGGGACTAGTTTAGTTTGGAATTATGTTTGGCATGGACTGGTTGGGCCGAACGGTCTACTTCAGTGTTTTCTGACTCTATGGCAGAGGAAGATGAAAGCAGGTCAGCCGAAATCCTGCATTTAATAAGGTGATTGGAGCTAAACTTGCACTTGGGCTGCAACACAACAGGAGGAAAAGCAGTAGAGTGGGACAACTGTATGCAGAGAGGGGTCCAGGTAATGTCTCAAGAGATTTTATCCATTAGGGTCTTCAGGGAACACTTCTGTAATCTCCAGCTCAGCCAGTGACTGAGGCATTTACAAGTCACCAAAGAGGTGTACCAGCTCGATCTAACAGAACCCAGATTCAATACTGCCTTCAGGTGACTGTCTGTGTAGAGTTTGCACATTCTCCCTGTGTCTGTGTAGGTTTCCTCCGATGCTCTGGTTTCCTCCCACAGTCCAAAGATGTGCAGGTTAGGGTGGATTGGCCATGCTAAATTGTGGTAAAAACAATGACTGCAGATGCTGGAAACCAGATTCTGGATTAGAGTGGTGCTGGAAAAGCACAGCAGTTCAGGCAGCATCCGAGGAGCAGGAAAATCAACGTTTCGGGCAAAATCCCTTCATCAGGAATACAGTTGTGTGGTGCTGGAAAAGCACAGCCAGTCTGACAGCATCCGAGTAGCTTGTGCTCGAACTGTCGACTCTCCTGCTCCTCGGATGTTGCCTGACCTGCTGTGCTTTTCCAGCACCACACATTTTGACTCTGATCTCCAGCATCTACAGTCCTCACTTTCTCCCTGCTCGACTGCCCATAGTGTCCAGGGATATGCAGGGTAGGTGGGTTAGGAGGGGGTAAGTCTGGGTGGAATGCTGTTTGGAGGGTTGGTGTGGATTCAATGGCTTGAATAGCCTGCTTCCATACTGTAGGGATTCTCTGATTCCAACAGCAACCACAAACTGGCATTTTGCTCAAATTCCTGAAGTGAAAGCAATCACTCTCACCGCCCCGCACAAAAAAGAAATTGTTGGCACCTCTACCCAACAATCCTCTTGTATGCTAGCTGAACTAATCATGGTTGTGCATTCTCCCTCAGTATCTGTTGTGTGAGTGAGCTAGCCTGCTCTGACAGTCCAATATAGTGCTAGACATTAGCTGGCTCCTGTCTGTGCTATGGTACAAACTGAGACATCAGCCTTGGACCTTCATTATTGATCCAGTTGTTCAGTTGATCTGTTTTTGATTGTGTGTGCCTGTCTTGAGTGCTGTCAGTCATACCTGTATATCATTACCAAGAAGGAGAAATTCAAAGCAAGAGTCAGCTTGTGGTTGTAGGTACATTTTAAGCCATTGAATAAAAACCCTGTTCAGGCGGAAACTGCTGTCTTTTCTACATATCTCCATGGCACTAAACTCCACATTTATGGGGTGACCTTTAGGTCGAGGCTACTATAAAGAAATGCTTTTCAAATTGATTTGTGCAAGGAAAGAAGGTGCCATATTAATGTGGGCTCAACCTTTCCAATTCAGACATAACTCAAACATAGACAGGCACAATCTGATCACAATAAGCCAAAGAGATCCACAGAACAGAAAGAGGCTCTAGTATCCATGCTAGTCAAGAGCAAACCCCTAACTATTCTAATCCCATTTACCAGCACTTGATCCATAGCTTTGTATGCCTTGGCTTCATAAGTGTACACCTAAATCAAGTATGCATTAAGGCTGCGTTCGACCAAGTATGGCATTAAGGAGCCCAAACAAAAATGGAATCAATTGGCATCAGGGGGCAAACTCTCCAGTGGTTAGTCATACCTGGCACAGAGGAAGATGGTCATGGTTGTTGGAGGCCTGTCATCTCAGCTCCAGGACATTTCTTCAGGGGTTCCTCAGGATAGTGTCCTAGGCCCAACCATCTTCAGTTGCTTCATCAATGAGCTACCCTCCATCATAAGGTTAGACGTGAGGATGTTCACCGAGGATTGCATAATGTTCAGCACCATTCATTGCTCCTCAGGTATTGAAGCAGTCCCTGTCCAACTGCAACAAGATCTGACAATATCCAGGCTTGGGGTGCCAAGTGGCAAGTAGCTCCACCACTGTCACTCAGTAGCAGTAGTGTGTACTGTCTACAAGATGCACTTCAGAAATTCACCTCAGTCTGCATCTTCCAAGTCCATGACCACTATCATCTGGAAGGACAAGGGTAGCATATATATGGGAACACCACCACCTTCAAGTTCCCCTCCAAGCCTGTCACCACCCTGACGTGGAAATATATCAACGTTCCTTCACTGTCACTGGGTCAAAATCTTAGAATTCCCTCCCTAATGGCATTGTGGATCAACCCACAGCAGGTGGACTGAAGCGGTTCAAGAAGGCAGCTCGCTACCTTCTCAAGGGGGCAACTAGGGACGGGACAATAAAAACTGGCCCAGCCAGTGATGACTACAGCCCACAAAAATGAATTTGAAAAAACACTTCTTCAATGCTTTGAGGGGTTCTGCCTCCCCCACCCTGACAGGAAGTGAGTTCCAGATTCACACCACCCTCTGAGTGAAAAAGTTTATCCTTACATCTCCTCTCAACCTCCTGCCCCTAAACTTAAATCTATTTCCCCTAGTCATTGATGCCGCCATCAATGGGAAAAGTTTCTTCCTGTCCCCCCTCGTGGTTATAAGCAATTTCTCTAATTTTATTATAATAATACTAGATCACATTTATGAGTTGTAGTTTATTGATATTGCTCAGATTTAAGGAAGATCTCTTTAAGATATTAAATCTGTGGCAGGTTTTGTGATGAAGTATTAGCATAAATAAATGTAGATTCATATCTCATGAACAAGTAAAAACCTAGTGTATTGTGTACAGTTTTGATCCCGTTATTTGAGGACGGTTGTAATTGTATTGGTGGCAATTCAGGAGAGGTTCAGTAGACTGATTTCAGATATGATGTGTTTGCCTTGCAAAGATAGATTGAGCGGTTTGGGTCTATACATACTACAGTTTAGAATGATTTGGAGATGCCGGTGTTGGAGAGCTGCTTATTCATCAGGGCTACCACCTGATGTAGGAGCGAGTCTCCAACATCTAGTGTGCTTCCAATTAAACCTGTTGGACTACAACCTGATGTTGTGTGATTTTTAGCTTTGTACAGTTTAGAAGACTGAGACAAAATGTATTTTAGGTTAATGGGGTGGTAATGAAGATTAATGAAGTAGAGGTAGTAAACCCCTGTTGGGCAATCCAGAACAAGTGATCATCCACAACAAGCTTTCTTGGACTCTACATGTGGATGCACTGGTTACAAAGGCCCAACAATGTCTCTTTTTCCTCAGGCAGCTGAGGAAATTTGGCATGACAGCGAATACCCTCGCCAAGTTTTATACATGCACCATCGAGAGCATTCTGTCTGGATGTATCACTACTTGGTACGGCAACTGTACCATTCAAGATCGGAGACGGTTACAGAGAGTGGTGAACTCAGCCCAGACAATCACAAAGGCCAACCTCCCATCTATAGAATCCATCTCCCAGGCCCGCTGTCAAGGAAAGGCCGCCAGCATTCTCAAAGATCTATCCCACCCTGGCAATGTTTTTCTACAACCTCTACCAAATGGGGAGAAGGTACAGAAGCCTGAACACACACATCAGCCGGTTTCAAAACAGTTTCTACCCTACTGTTGTTAGAATATTGAATGGAGTCACAAACTCTTAACATTCGCCTGTACCTGTGTTTTTGTTTCTGCTGTTTACCTGTTATTTACTTATCTATGCTACTTGACTATGTGATCTGCCTGTATTGCTCGCAAGACAAAACTTTTCACTGTGCCTCGGTACACATGACAATAAATTCAATTCAATAATTGTATTGGAGGCAGTTCAGGAGAGGTTCATGAGAGTGATTTCATATATGACATGTAAGCCTTGCAAAGAGAGATATACATACTACTGTTTAGAAGACCGGGACAAAATGTAATTAATAAGGTGCTAATGGAGATTCGCAAACCCCTGTGGGGCAATCCAGAACAAGAGGTCACAGCTTTAAGATAAAGGTTGGCAGATTTAAAACAGACATGAGAAGAAATTACTTCTGTAAAGGGTCATGAATCTGTGGAATTCACTCCCCCAAAGTGTCATGGATGCTGGGACATTGAGTGAATGTAAGGAGGAAATAGATAGGTTAGGGTTAAAGGGTTCAGGGGAGCAGTCAGGTAAGTGAAATTAAGGCCAAAATGAGATCAGACATGATGATGTTAAATGACTCCACCTGACAAAGGAGCAGTCCACCCTAGTCCAACACTGGCACCTGGTTAAATGGTGGAGCAGACTGTAGGGCTGAATTGCGTATTCCTGCTCCTGGTTCTGATGTTCTTTGCTCTTATTTTCTAAAGAGGAAGTTGTGTAGTACATTAGAAAAAAAGTAAAAAATATGCAGTTTTGTTTTCAGTCTTTGAAGAATTTGATTTTAATCAGCTACCATGATTGTATAGTGGATATCTTTAATCCTCAGCAGCATAAAATCTGTCAATATTCTCATGTTCCCAGACAAGCGATGTTTTTATAATTCGTTTTCTGAATGGATTGTTTCTTTGAGAGACTGAGTGAAAATTGGCAGGGGGAGAGAAAGAGTCTTCAGATTCTGAATTACAAATTAACCTTCCTTATCTGATCCGCTTCAAAGCTGTTTTCCTGAAATATAGTTCACTTTTATATTCTCATGTCGGGCACCATTTTCTTTTCCCAAGCGAGTTAACTGACAGGCAGCCTTCAGTGCTACACATGAAGCTTCCAGGGAGGTTTAAATCTAAGAATAAGAGACAAGGTTTCATTCATGCTTAAATTGAACATAGAACAATACAGAGCAGAACAGGCCTTCGATGTTATGACCTCCGAATTAATCTAAGCCCATCCCCCTACACTATCCCATCATCATCCATCTGCTTATCCAAGACTGTTTAAATGTCACAGAACAAAACAAAAAGCCTCCCCACGGTCACCTATGGTGAATCTATCTAGCCTGCACATCATGGGCAACTTAGCTTGGCCAATCCACCTAACCTGGATATCTTTGGACTGTGGGAGGAAACCAGAACACCTGGAAGTGACTCACACAGGCACAGGGAGAACATACAAACTCTACACAGTTGCCCAGGGTAGAATTGAACCCAGATCCCTGGCACTCTGAGGCAGCAGTGCTAACTGTTGAGCCACCATGCCACCCAATAATTGTACATTTTGACTCAGATTGTCCTGTTTATCTCACATTCATTTCATGAGCCTGATCAAGTGATCACTGCAGCCATTTTAGATTCATGTTTCTTTCTTTTTAAGACCATTTTAGTCCACAATTAAAGCAAACAGTAGAAGTGGAAAATTGACAGCCCATTGTGTACCCTCTCACAACCATAGTCAGTACCAAACGGCATGATTACCGTCTTAACAGATTGAACCAAGTTAAGGCTTACATCACTTTGAATGGACACAGGGTAGTCTAACATTGCAATCCTCACACTCAATTTCCTGAAGTATCCAATTCAGCCCCCCCGAGGGTTTGTTACAACTGACTTGGGTCAGCTGGTCAATAGTTCACCCTCCGTTCCCTTCTTGACCAAATGATATTTAGAATTAGAATTAGTTTTAATGTCATGCGTACTCAAGTTACAAAAGAACAGGAGTACAGTGAAAAGTGCACAATGTCGCCAACATACAGCACCATTTTAGGTACAAATTACCTGGGTTCAAATATTAGGTACAAAAGTAGAATAGAAAACAATAGTCATGGAGTCGTAGAGATGTACAGCATGCAAACAGACCCTTTGGTCCAACTCATCCATGCTGACCAAATATCCTGAACTGATCTAGTGGCATTTGCCAACATTTGGACCATATCCCTCTAAACCCTTTCAATTCATGTGCCCATCCAGATGTATTTTAAATGTTGTAAGTATACCAGAATAGAATAGGATACCCTTTACTGTCACAAATACTCAAGTACAGAAGTACAGGAGCACAGTGGAAATGTTACAATGTCACCTCTCACGACACTATCTTAACTACAAAGTACCTCGGTACAAGCCTTAGATACTAAAAGAGGAATAAAAAAGAAAAAAAGTTGCACTACCTTACAGAGATTCACAGTACCAGTTAGAAATAGGACATTGTTAAAACAGTAGACATTATAGAATAAATTCGCAAAATAAGAAACTTTGGCAATGGCTCAATATGCATACTTAAAGAGGATTAATCTTCCACTTGCTTCTCTGTAACATTAGGCAACTGTCTTCAGGATGTAGCTATCAGAGCCTGGTACCTTGTCACCTTAAACACTGCAATTTCTTTTCCTAGAAGCAACTAATTTTCTACAGCAGCATTCTAATAGACTCTCCTGGTTTCAGATATTGCTGCATCGGGCTAATGCACAGGCTTTTTGGATCTTTGGAAGTATATAATAGTGAACGTTTGTGAAAAGAGTCAGAAGCGTGAGAAACAAAGTGACATACTTAGTGATTGATAGCTCTTTATCTCCTGATCCCCATTGTCGTGTAGAAAGAAGCTTAATCACTCCTGCAGAATAATGGCATCAACTGGCACATGGTCATCTATACTTTAAGAATTTCAGAGCACAGTCAAACATTAATGGTAGATGCAGAAAAAAAAGCTAAGGATATAAACCTGTTGTGGTTGTAACGAGGTCAGTCAGGTGAACCTCATAGAATATGAGTCCCCTGAGTGAGGCTGTTGACCTGGGTCAATCAGGGAGCCCTGGCTGACCGATATAAACAGGAGGGTCAGAGGTTCTGTTCACTCTCTGAGCTAGTTCTGCGGGAGCTGGATCAGTGTTAAGGACTCGCCACGTGTAAGTAAAAGGTGACCTGTTGATGGGATACCAGCCTCTGTAGAGTTATTTCAAAACCAGTGAAATAAAATTAACTCTACAGGCTCCATAATGTGGTAAAATTACATTATTATCACTGGTAGCCACGATGTGGAGGAGCCGTTATTGGACTGGGGTGGACAAAGTTAAAAATCACACCACACCAGGTTATAGTCCAACAGGTTCATTTGGAAGCACCAGCTTTCAGAGCATTGCTCCTTCATCAGTTAGCTGACACCTGGTGTGGTGTGATTTTTAACATTGACATTGCTGGGGAATGCTTCAACTGATATAAATTAATTCAGTATTTTCTCTGTGCTAGCTCCATGAACGAAGCATACCAATTCCCCCAATTATCCCCAGTTCATCCAGTCTGTGTTGAAGAGGAGCAACATATTCTTGTCCAGAGAGCTATGCACCTCATTTGCAGAAATAATAAACTGTGCAGGGAGTGCAGCAGCAACAGGAGGGGGCAATGGAAAAGCTGGCTCTCTACTCAACTGTAGCCATCGGGGAAGGAGACTGTGGAAAGTTTTACGTTCATGCTTGGGTCCCGCAAAAAAAAAGCTTAATTTTTGTAGCACCTACTAAGGAAGATTGCAGCAATCTGTGCAGCAGACTAAGCAGTTTAAAATTGACTCTGAGATAAGAACAGGTAACTTGGACAAAGCGATAGGTATTAAGGAAGAGATTATTGAGGGGCGGAGAGGGACAGGCAAGGTGATGAAAGGAATTACAAAGATTTAAACCTGGGCGGATGAAGGAATTGCCTCCAGTGCTGAGGTAAAATCTAAATAATCAACAAAAGTAAAACACTTCAACAAAGTATCTTTTGAAGTGATCCTTTACTGAGTAAAATGGAGAGGAAACAGTGAACAGAGGGCACTCGTTTCATTTCTCAGTGTTTTCCTTCCCAAGGAACTGGAATCAGAACAGAAAGAGGAAGTAACTCAGCACTGAGTCCATCAACATTGTTCATATCATCTTTCTTTTTTTCCCCTTATTCATTCACTGGCTGAGGGCATCACTGACTAGGACTACACTCCCTGCACAGTTTATTATTTCTGCAAATGAGGTGCCTATCTCTCCGGACAAGAATATGTTGCTCCTCTTCAACACAGACTGGATGAACTGGGGATAATTGGGGGAATTGGCATGCTTCGTTCATGGAGCTAGCATAGAGAAAATACTGAATTAATTTATATCAGTTGGAGCATTCCCCAGCAATGTCAATGTTAAAAATCACACCACACCAGGTGACAGCTAACTGATGAAGGAGCAATTATTGCCCAGAGGGCAGTCGAGAGTCAACCACATTGGCTGTGGGACTGGAGCCACATGTAGGCCAGACCAGGTAA
The DNA here is from genome assembly GCF_047496795.1 of Chiloscyllium punctatum. Lineage (NCBI taxonomy): Eukaryota > Metazoa > Chordata > Chondrichthyes > Orectolobiformes > Hemiscylliidae > Chiloscyllium > Chiloscyllium punctatum. The sequence continues at coordinate 20,170,738 of NC_092778.1, forward strand.
GGACAGCAGCTTCCTTCCCTAAAGGGAAACCTTTCCCTTTAGCAACGTCCTTCACTCAAGGGCATTAGTGAACCAGATAGGTTTTTCCAGACGTTCAACAATAGATGCATGCCCAACATTACACTCCTAATTCCAGCTTTTTTTAACAATTTAATTCACCTTCCACCATCTGCCATGGCAGGATTCAAATCTGGGTCCCTAGAACATCCCCTCAGTCTCTGGATTAATAGTCCAGCGATAATACTACTCGGCCATTGCCATTCACCCTATCACTCATGCTCAGAGTCACTCTGGGTAAACTGGATGGTTTCGACTAAGAGTAGACAACACAAAGTGAAGATTGCCATAGCCCAAGATGACTCATTAGAGAGAGTGAGATAGATCATTGTGGTGTGTTTAACTTGAGAATCACTGCATCTTAGATGAGGGATAATGTTGAGGAGGCAGGTTTTTTACAGTGCCCTCAGCTCATGTAAGAATTGAACCCTTGGTGTTGGCATCACAAATGAGCCATTCAGGCTAATCAAACACCAGGGCAACACTGGCTGGTGTAAAACACACAGACCAGGGGTGGAAGGAGTACAAATGAAGGAGAATATTGTTGAATAGAAACTAAGAACTGGTCAAGTCCTGGCAAAGGAGATAGTGCTGGACAGGGCAATACATTGAACATAAGTAATAGAAGGCCTCCATGAAGGGACTGTAGAATCATTTCGGAGAACATGCAGCAGATTTCCAATACAATGTCTGTGGCACAACAGAAGAGATTTCTCAACATTGCAGAGATACCTAGAGAGAGTAACAGCTCAACTTATGTTCCATGGAACATAAAGAAGTGGAGAGAAATCATTTGCTCTCTTGTGCGGGCTTTGGCTGAGTAATAGAATCCCTACAGTGTGGAAAGAGGCCATTCGGCCTTATGGGTTTGTACTGACTCTCTGAAGAGCATCCCATGCAGACCCACCCCCTATCTCTGTATCCATTACTCTGTATCCCCACATTTCCCATGACTAACCCACCTAGCCTGCACATCCCTGGACACTACAGGGAAATTTAGCATGACCCATAGGAGAGTGATAGATTAGTCACAGAGAGTCATAGAGATGGACAGCACAGAAACAGTCTCTTCAGTCCAACTCCTCCATGTCGACCTGATATTCTAAACTAATCTAGTTCATTTGCCAGTACCTGGCCCATATCACCCTCAACCCTTCCTATTCATATACACATCCAGATGCCTTTTAAATGCTGTAGTTGTACAACTTCCATCACTTCCTCTGGCAGCTCATTCCATACCTGCACCACCCTCTGCATGAAAACGTTGCCCCTTAAGTCTCTTGTAAATGTTTCCCCTGTCACCCAAAACCTATGCCCTCTAGTTCTGGACTCCCCAGGGAAAAGACCTTGCCTATTTACCCTATCCATGCCCCTCATGATTTTATAAACCTCTATAATGTGATCCCTCAGCCTCTGACACTCCAGAGAAAACAGTCCCAGGGTGGCACAGTGGTTAGCACTGCTGCCTCACAGCGCCAGAGACCTGGGTTCAATTTCCGCCTCAGGCGACTGTCTGTGTGGAGTTTGCACGTTCTCCCCGTGTCTGTGTGGGTTTCCTCCGGGTGCTCCAGTTTCCTCCCACAGTCCAAAGATGTGCAGGTCAGGTGAATTGGCCATGCTAAATTGCCCGTAGTGTTAGGTAAGGGGTAAATGTAGGGGTATGGGTGGGTTGCACTTTGGCGGGGCGGTGTGGACTTGTTGGGCCGAAGGGCCTGTTTCCACACTGTCAGTAATCTAATCTAATCTATTCAGCCTCTCCCTATAGCTCAAACCCGACCACCTGGCAACATCCTTGCAAATCTTTTCTGAGCCCGTTCAAGTTTTACAACATCCTTCTGACAGGAGGGAGACTAGAATTGCACATAATATTCCAAAAGTTGCCTAACCAATGTACTGTACAGCTACAACATGACCTCCCCACTCCTATACTCAATGCATTGACCAATAAAGGAAAGCATACCAAATGCCTTCTTCACTATCCTATCGACCTGCAACTCGACTTTCACGGAGCTATGAACCTGTATTCCAAGGTCTCTTTGTTCAGCAACATTCTCCACGTCTCTACCATTAAGTGTATAAGTCCTGCCCTGATTTGCCTTTCCAAAATGCAGCACCTCACTTCAGATTCATGATCAAGTTCCTCAGGCTTCCTCTCCTGACTCGGTCTCCACTTGAGAAATGAGAACTGTGGAGGAAATAATGGACCAATGGAGTTGGTGAGGCAGCCATGTTGCAATCAATAAATGGGCATCAGATCTGCTCAGCAATGGCTAATGATGCACAGTGCAAGGCTAAATTCCAAAAAGTAAAACTGAAGACTTGCATTGAAGTTGTTGAGCAGCTGAAGAATTGCTTCTGCCCATCATTGGGGGTCGATGGAGGTGAGTAGTTCAATTCATGGTTTGTTGACAGCAGTTCGCATTGAGGCAGGCAGTTTGCAAACATTCTGCTTCCTCTTCAGTTGAATTATTTCAGTGACTGCGCTCAGCAGAGAGCCCCGACAGTGCTAAGGCAACCATGCTTTCCTGCCTCTTTCCAACTCTTAAAGGCAGTCTGTCCCACTAAAGCAGAACCTGCACTGACTGAGAGGAGGCTGTTCTTGTCTCGCAGTGCTGTGTTTAGAGAGGTGAATAATAGGGCACAGGGAGTTTACAAGTGTGATTCCAGGGGCCTGATTGATGGAGCTTGGGATGCAAAAGGATGCCGCAGGTGGGCAGAAAGATTAACTCCTAGAGCCTGGCTCTGAGGAGCAGGCGGCAGTGCCAACAGACAATGACCTTATGAGTGTCATCGAGGTCAGTGAGTATATCTTCATATGACACGCTTTAACATCTAACCTTCCATTCTGCCCAGTGTGAACATTAATGAAATGGAAATCTCTAAGTAACTTCCTTGGCGCTCATGTCAATTTACTTTTCTCCAAAGCAGAACTTAATTAATTCTCTAATGAAAATTCCCGTGTAAGTGTGCGTTTGGTGAAAGGGTCAACAATCACAGAAGTTCCTGTTGTCGGTTTAACACATAACAAAACTCCGATTATTCCAGACCCTTCTTCTGAATGGCTTTGTGCTGGTTACATCTTGTAGCTTGTAATCAGCTTGGGGTTATGGTCTGCGGCCTTTTGTTCGTGGGGGTTAAAGGTCAGGTCAAATGTCAAACCCAATATGAGCAACAATTCTCGGTGTCTCTGTAGTGGGCTGAATTCAAAGTCTCTGCCTGTGGCTAGGTTTATTGAAATGTTTGTTCTCATTCATGTAATAACCAGCCAACCAACTGATGATAGAAACTTGGTCAAATTGCTTGTATTGTGTTGGTGTTGCAAAACTGTTTTGGAGCAACACCAGGGAAAGAGCCATTTAACTGTGTGAAAATAAAGAACTTAGGGATTCGTAAGTTTAAATTTTAGATGTTTTACTTTAGCCAAAGGCTGGGCAAGATTAGTGTTGTGCCTGAATGTGCATGAATTGGCTAAGCAACCAGGATAAAGAGGAATTGTTCTCGGATTGAGAAATCACACGACACCGGGTTAGAGGCCAGCAGGTTTATTTAAAATCACACACTTTCAGAGCTCTGCTCTTTCATCAGGGAAAGTCTATACAAGACTTCTGCATCTCCCTTGAATGGTTACAGTGAAATTCAGTATTGAACACAAAGGAGCCTGGTCAATTCTGTAACTTGGAAAGGCTACTGAGGTCTGAAATTCCTGGTGTTTTAAGTCAACTCATTCGTTCCAGTACTCAGGAGGTGAACATTTCAGAATGCTAAGAAACCAGAAAACCCATTCGCTCGTGACTTAACTTCATGAAAATAGTTTTCAACTGCTTCGAAATAAATATAGAATTGGTCTTAGAAATGTCAAAGTTATGATAATTCACTATTTCAATTATTATTCATAATTGTAAAAAAGATCAGCAACATTTTTATAGCCAAGGTCGGGAAACAATATTGGAGGGCAGCATTTTGTGGAGAAAGTTGTAAACACAGGTACACAATCCTTTATCTGAAATTCTGAAATCCGAAAAGCTCCAAATCCATAATATATTTCGTGGAGTGTGGAGCGTCATTTTGGCATACGAGCAGGTGACCACCCACTTGAGCCACGTCACTCAGATGAGACCTGGTAGCGTAGCCCAGCATTGGCAGGCGTCAAATATGTCTCAGCGCTTTAACTATTTACATGTACGTCTGCTGTTAGCTAATTGTTTTTATTTCACTGTGAAAATGTCATTTATTGCAAAATCCAAAAAATTCCGAATTCTGGGAAACAACCGGCGCCAAGGATTTTTGATAAAGGACTGTGTGCCTGTATATATACTCTATATTATATATTAACATATATAATATTATATAGAGTCATAGAGTCATAGAGATGTACAGCACAGTCCAACCCGTCCATGCCGACCAAATACCCCAACCCAATCTAGTCCCACCTGCCAGCACCCGGCCCATATCCCTCCAAACTCTTCCTATTCATATACCCATCCAAATGCCTTTTAAATGTTGCAATTGTACCAGCCTCCACCACTTCCTCTGGCAGCTCATTCCATACACGTACCACACTCTGCGTGAAAAAGATGCCCCTTAGGTCTCTTTTATATCTTTCCCCTCTCACCCTAAACCTATGCCCTCTAGTTCTGGACTCCCTGACCCCAGTAAAAAGACTCTGCCTATTTACCCTATCCATGCCCCTCATAATTTTGTAAACCTCGATAAGGTCACCCCTCAGCCTCCGACGTTCCAGGGAAAACAGCCCCAGCCTGTTCAGCCTCTCCCTATAGCTCAAATCCTCCAACCCTGGCAACATCCTTGTAAATCTTTTCTGAACTCTTTCAAGTTTCACAACATCTTTCCGATAGGAAGGAGACCAGAATTGCACGCAATATTCCAACAGTAGCCAAATCAATGTCCTGTGCAACCGCAACATGACCTCCTGAACTCAATACTCTGACCAATAAAGGAAAGCATACCAAATGCCTTCTTCACTATCCTATCTACCTGTCACTCCACTTTCAAGGAGCTATGAACCTGCACTCCAAGGTATCTTTGTTCAGCAACACTCCCTAGGAACATACCATTAAGTGTATAAATCCTGCCAAGATTTGCTTTCCCAAAATGCAGCACCTCATACTTATCTGAATTAAACTCCATCTGCCACTTCTCAGCCTATTCTGGTCAAGATCCTGTTGTAATCTGAGGTAACCCTCTTCACTGTGCACTACACCTCCAATTTTGGTGTCATCTGCAAACTTACTAACTGTACCTCTTTATGCTCGCATCCACATCAATTATGTAGATGACAAAAAGTAGATTATAATTATGCTATCTCTTATGGTATATGTTCTGTTGCTAGCGTTACTATTATCTGTTATCATAATCCTGCAAACAACTCACCTCATGCTCCGTTATGACAAAGACTTGTGTACAAAATTAAAGGACAAACACTTGAAAGATAATAGTTATCCAAATGCGCAAACAGCCCTGCGCACATGCAGTCCCAGTTTGGGACGTCAGTGACAAGGGTCCACATGTGTTGCTGGTGTTGGCGTGCTTAGAAAGGAGGGGTCCCAGGCAGCTGGGGTTGAGGGTTCCACGGATTCAGTCTGCGATTCCAATGCCACCCCACTCCATCCACCGAGCTATCTGGAATTCCAGACTTTCCCGCAGCCGGGAGGCTAGGGCTGCTGCAAGGCCAGTACCCCCTCCCTAACCTGCTGCTCCTGTCTCCGGCTTGTGTGGACAATGAGAAACACAGGTCGGCTGGCTATAGCAGCTAGCTGTGGCAATGTGTTGTTGCCCGTGCACTATCACTGGTCCACTGGGTGGTGACATTCATGATAAAGTTCACCTTACAAAAAGCCCCTTTCAGCCATAAATCTCACTCAAACACGAGGGCTGTCTCTCAGATCTGCTGACACATAAAATCAATAATGAATGAGACTGCTTCAGCCTTCTGACAGAGAATGATATTGTTCCGCGAACAAAGAAATCAGCCTGAAAGGAATCTGTTGGCACAGATCTGCAATTTGAGCTATTGACAGTTTTGACACCTTTTTGATGTGATACTGTTCCCGAGTCAAAAGTGTTCTGTAAAGGCAGGGCTGTGGGAATGAATACAGCAACGGGATGAGTCGTAAGTCACCTTATTTGGCACAAATGGTGTGATAGAGCTCCAAACATTGCAGGAGGATATTTCACAGGATGTGGATGTTGCTGGCTAGCCCAGAATCTATTGGACATCCCTAATTGCCCAGAGGGCAGTTGTTTGCAGTCAACCACATTGCTGTGGGTCTGGAGTCACATGTAGGGTCAGACCAGGTAAGGATGGCAGATTTCCACCCTTACCTGAAGAACATGATGGACCAGATGGGTTTTTCCTCACAATCAGCAATGGTTTCATGGTCATCATTAGACTCCCAATTCCAGATGTTTTAATTGGATTTAATTTCTACCATCTACTACCCTGGTAGGATTTGAACCTGGATTCCCAGAACATTACCTGGTTTTCTGGATTAACAGTCCTGTGGTAAGACTATCACCTCCCCGCCCTATCCAAATGAAGTATTGCCTTTGCACTTTTTTCCCAATATCCTCAGTGTAGCCAACTGGCCAGCCACCCGAACACAATCCGAGGCTAGTAGTGCAGGTTACTAACAACAAACGCTACTTTCAGTGGCTAAGGCTAAACTAGCTTAGAGGGGATTGGACTAAGTTAGCAATCCTCATCAGTAAAGGACAGACTACCGATGAAGTTTGCTCCAAAGAGTCAATCAGCTGTACTCAAAATAGCTGAGCATTTCTGTCAAATACTTGGTTCAGTGGTGTGCAAGAATTTCCAACATTACTGTTGAAATTAACATGGTTTTCTTTCCAAAAGCCTTGACAGGATTTATTCTTTGCACACGCAGGGAGGAGAACTGCACCCTAGAAGGGCTGGAGATGCTGGCACAGGAGACTGAATGTTTGCTGATGGCACTCTATCAGGTTTAGCTCAGTTGGCTGGATGGTTGGCTTATAGAGCAGTGTGATGCCAAGAGTGTGGGCACAATTCCCATATTGGCTGATGTTCCCACAATGGCCTCTCCTTTGCAAGGTCTCCCTTGCTTGAGATAGAATAGAATAGAATCCCCACAATGTGGAAACAGGCCATTTGGCCCAACAGGTCCATACTGACCCTCCGAAGAGTAACCCACCCAGACTCATTCCCCTGCCTTATTACTCGACATTTACCCCTGACTAATGTACCTAACCTACACATTCCTGAGCACTATACGCAATTTAGCACGGCCAATTCGCCTAACCTGCACATCTTTGGATTGTGGAAAGAAACTGGAGCACAGACATAGGGAGAATGTGCAAATTCCACACAGACAGTCACGCGAAGCTGGAATGGAACCCGGGTCCCTGGCGCTGTGAGGCAGCAGTGCTAACTATTGAGCCACCATGCTGCCCATGTGGTCCTCAGGTTAAATCGCCACTAGTCATCTCTCTCTATTAGGAAAGCAGCCCCATGGACCGGTAAGCCGAGAGAGGCTTGATTGGGCCAATAGAGGCACCAGGATGTCAGCAAGAGACTCCGAGGAGGAAGGTTTGAGTTATCTCTGAAGCCAATAAGAAAGCCTTCTGTGGTTAAAGCTAACTGCCATATATTGCTTCATGGTTTGCAAAGTGTTGGGAACCGATTAGTGAGAAAACAGCAAATGTTCCAGTGAGCATCATTAATGCATGCAAAGCAAAGATAAAACAACAAACTGCTGGAAATGGGAAACAACAGAAATTGCTGGAGACACTCAGCCGATCTGGCAGGGTGGGTGGGGAGAAAGCAGAGTGGGTAAAGAGTGGAGCTGGAAAACGCACAACAAGTTGAGCAGCATCAGAGGAGAAGACGAGTTGACATTGCAGGTCGGAACCTTTCATCAGAAAGCAGAGATAATGTTGACCCTGTTTCTCTCTTCACAGATGATGCCAGACCTGATAGGTTTCTCCAGCAATTTCTGGTGTTGTTACATCATTCCTGGCTGCATTGGAGAGTTAGCTTTGTATAACTTGACACTTATATACTTGTATAAATTAGCAGTTTCCTCATCAGAAAGCATGGCGAGTTAGCATCAGCGATTAAGAGCTCTAAGCTTTGCAAAGATAATGTGTGATGATTTTAAACACCTGGAAATGTTTCAATAACCTGAGCACATAGTAGTCAGACTTTTTTGTCACCTCTGCTAATGGCAGGCAGAGTACTAACTGGCCTCAATTTACTTACTTGTGGATCCTCTAAGGCGCAGTGAGGGTCATAACACTTACATGGCTATATCAAGCAAGCCATGTGGGCTGAGGCAAGTTACATACATTACAATTACAGACCTCAATATGGTTCAGAGGAGGCTATTCAGCCCATCATCCCTGCCCTGACTCCATTATCCAGTCTGGCTCTATTATCCAGATCCCAATCTCCTGTCTATTCCCCATGGATCTTGACAAATGAGCAGGTCGCCAAACTCCTGGCCAGGATCGGCCCACCCGCTGGGTGATTATGGCCTGACTATATGGAGTAAACCCTTTTACGAGCAAGATGGGACACCATGCTCATCGAATTGCAGACTAGCATGCGACCATTTCATACGAGTCATTCAAGTGTCATCAACCCCAGGAGCAACCATTCATCCTGTAACAATTCAACACTGCCGTAGTCTCTGAGCAGCTCCGCAGTTGGCGATTAGAGGTCAAGTTGAGAGTGTGTTGCTGGAAAAGCACAGCATGTCAGGCAGCATCCAAGGAGCAGGAGAATCGACATTTCAGGCCTGAACCCTTTATCAGCCCTTCCTGATAAAGCCCTGCCCGAAACATCGATTTTCTTGCTCCTCAGATGCTGCCTGACCTGCTGCGCTTTTCCAGCAACACACTCTCGACTCTGATCTCCAGCATCTGCAGACCTCCCTGTCTCCTATTAGAGGACAAGGGACACCTATTTCCATTGCCGTTGAATGCCCACAAACTGTGACTTGAAGGCTCTACAATTACAGCTATGAGAGACCTCAGGCAGTAATCAAGCAGGCTAATAGTTTACTGAAACTGCAAAGCTACTGCCCCGAGGAATCTGATGGATTCCTTCAGTCTCTCAAAAAAAACCAAGCCCCATGTTACATCACCTTGTAATGGAGCCAAGGGATTGAGGCTGTCAGAGTACAGGAGCAGACAATATCAAAGGCTGCAGGAACAAAGGGAATGTACCTCAAACATTTAAATGTAACATTTCCTTTCCCATTGTTTAGTCACAGGAACGAAAGTACAAACATTCCTGATGGCACATGACAATGTAGCTGTTTGCTGGTTTTGTGAGAAGGATGGCTAACAGCTGGAGATTAGCATTGAAAATTCCTTCAAAAAAAGGTTCAGTGTCTCGGACACACTTTTTTAAACTAGCATTCAAATAGTAGGGAGAATTCAAAAAGGCTATTTGTTAAAACCTTCCCACACCTCCAACAAGGTAATGAGAATAACAAGGTAATGCCACCATTTTTTCGGAAACAACTTGAATGTGGTTTCTGAAATTCACTCTGCGTTTCTTTTTGAAAATGACTAAATCTCAATTTTCACTGGCCAAGAGGTTCCTTTGTGTTTTACATCCCATAATGTGACACGGTCGCTCAGTGGTCAGCACTGCTGCCTTACAGTGATGGAGTCTCTGGTGCAATTCCAGCCTCGAGTGACTGTCTGTCAGACCATACCTCTACCCTATATTTCCCATGGCTGTTTCACCTAGCCTGCACCCTTTGGTCAATTTCGAATGGTCAATCCACCTCACATGCCCATCTTTGGACTGTGAAAGAAGTGCAGTCTGGAGTTTGCATGTGCCTGTGTGGGTTTCCTCCCACGGTCAAAAGATGCAGAAAGTTTAAAATCACACAACACCAGGTTATAGTCCAACAGATTTATTTGGAAGCACTGTGTGATTGTTTGTGTGATTTTTAACTTTGTACACCCCAGTCCAACACCAGCACCTCCAAATCAGTCCAAAGATGAGCAGGCTATGTGGATTAGCCATGGGAAATACAGGGTAGAGATATGGGTCTGGAGAGAGTGCTCTTTGGAGAGAGGGAGGATTCTATGATAAGTCTTAAAATTAAAAGAATGATTTTGCCAATGGAATAATCCTGCTGTGAAGCATCCCTTGCAGGAACTGGTGAGTCAGAATGAGTCACAAAGCCAGGAGCCTTAATTTTCTAACCTGGTGTTTAAATAAGTGGAAAGGTAAGGTGTGTGGACGAGCACTCATTACCCAGAGCATCTAGTGCCTGAGAATCAATAAACAAGGGCTGGTGCATTTTCTCAGGTTACTGCACAAGTAATGACACTTCAACAGTACACCCTGTAAATAGGTTTCTACTGAACCTGTTTGTACACACTCTAGCTCATTTGTCTCTTCATTGCATTTCCTACTGGTGGATTACAGTAGACCCCCTCCAGAAATTCTTTATCCTTTTCCCATTGCTTGCAGGGAAGATGCACTTACTATAGTTTTTAATTTACTCAAACCGTTGCATGATTTCCTCATTGATAATACTGTTCCTTTTCACTACAAGTTGTTTTCATAACTGACAGTTATGCAGAAGAACATAAGATTGTCAGAACATAGAACATACAGCAGTGCAGCACAGGAACAGGCCCTTCGGTCCACGATGTTGTGCCTACCATGACACCAAATTAAACTGATCACTTCTGCCTGCCCTTGGTCCTTGTCCCACCGTTCCTTGCACAGAGCAGTAGGCCATTCAGCCCCTCGAACTTGCTCTGTCTTTCAATAAGATCGTGGCTGATCTAACTGTGGCTTTAACATCACTTTCTCGTCTGCTCCACATCATGTGAGCTCCCTTGTCACCTAATTACAGTCCTCTGTTCTCTGTGGGACAGAATTCCAAAGACTAACAATCCTCTGGAATAAGAAGTGCTACTTCATCTCCATCTCATGGCAGGAGCACGGTGGGGGTGCATGTGCTGTGATCAAATCTCCAGGAAAACCCTTCAATTCCATTTGGTAACCCCTAAGAGGGATGAACAGATAGATACCTCATCGTCCTGCAGGATTCCTCATGCGCACTCAAAAAGGAAGATAGAGTTTAAAATCTGTGATTGATCTACCTCGATTCTACACTCAAGTCTCCTGCATGGGGTTTTGAACCGCACCTTCCCACATGAAAGTAAGAATGCTCTCACCAGGTCAATGGACAAGCTTTAATTAATCTACCCACCACTTTTGGGATATTGCATTCAGTTCTGTCTCCCTGCTATCGGAAGGATGCTGTGGAACTTGAAAGGTCTCGAAAAAGATTTACAAGGATGTTAGTGGCTACAAGGAGAGGCTGGGTAGGTCGGGGCTATTTTCCCTGGAGCGTTGAAGGCTGAGGGAGGAACTTATAGAGGTTTATAAAATCGTGAGGAACGTGGTCAATAGTCTTTTCCCCAGGGTAGGGGAGTCCAAACCGAGATGGCATAGGTTTAAGGTGAGAGGGGAAAGCTATAAAAAGGACCTAAGGGGCAATGTTTTCACGCAGAGGGTGGTGTGTGCGTGAAATGAGCTGCCAGAGAGGGTGGAGGAGGAGGGTACAATTATAGCATTTAAAAGGCATCCGGGTTGGTGCATGGAATAGGAAGGGTTTAGAGGGATATGGGCCAAACGCTGTCAAATGGGACTAGATTAATTTAGGATATCTGATTGGCACAGAACAGTCGAACTGAAAGGTTTGTTTTCATGCTGTACATCTCTATGACTCCATGACTCTACTTACATTGATGTAGCTGTAAGACAGTGCCAACCAATGAACCACTGTGCTGTCCACTTGATACTCACGAACCTATCTATCTAAGTCTTAAATATACTCAATGACCTGGCCTCCATAGCCTTCTGTAACAATGTACAAGGAAGCCTTGGGGGTGGAGAGATAAATGGGAGAGGGTTGGGGCTGGGGAGAAGGTAGCTAAGAGTACAATAGGTGGGGATGAAGATGATAGGTTGGAGAGGAGGATGGAGCGAATAGGTGGGAAGGAAGATTGGCAGGTAGGACAGATCATGAGGATGGTGCTGAGCTGACAGGTTGGAACTGGAGTAAGATGGGGGGGGAGGGAAATGAGGAAACCAGTGAGGTCCACACTGATGCCCTAGGATTGAAGTGTTCTGAGGCAGAAGATGAGGTGTTCTTCCTCCAGGCACCGGCTGGTGAGAGAGTGGTGGTGGATGAGGCCCAGGACCTTCAGCTATCTCCCTTAGAACTCTGGGGTGTAGTCCATCTGGTCCAGGTGATTTATCCACCTTTAGGCCATTCAGCTTTTCTAGCACCTTCTCCTTGGTGGTGGACACTATACATTCAGCTCTGCCTCCTCACTCTCTTGAATTTTTGGGATGTTACTCAAGTCTTCCACTGTGAAGACTGACATGAAATAATTACTCAGTTCCTCAGCCATTTCCTTGTTCCCCACTACTATCTCTCCAGTGTCATTTTCCAGGAGCCCAATGTCCACTTTTGCCTCTCTTTTGCCCTTTTTATATCTAAAGAAACTCTTACAGTCTTCCTTTATATTACGGGCTAGCTTACCCTCATATTTAATCTTCTCCCTCCTTATTTCTTTTTTTGTTGCCCTTTGTTTGTCTTTGTAAGCTTCCCAATCTTCTGGTTTCCCACTGCCCTTTGCTACATCATATGCTTTCTCTTTTGCTTTTATGCTGTCCCCGACTTCCCTGGTCAGCCATCGTTGCCTCATCCTGCCTGTATCATGCTTTCTTTTCCTTGAGATGAATCTCTGTTCTGTCTCCTGAATTACTCCCAGAAAGTCCTGCCATTGCTGTTCCACTGTCTTTCCTGCTCGGATCCTCTCCCAGTCAATTCTACCCAGCTCCTCCCTCATGGCTCTGTAGTTGACTTTATTTAGCTGTAATAGCATTACCTCTGATTCTAACTTCGCCCTCTCAAATTGTAGAGTAAATTCAATCATATTACGATCACTGCCTCCCAAGGGTTCCTTCACCTTAAGCTTCCTTATCAAGTCTGCCACCTCGCACAACACTAAATCCATTATTGCCTGTTCCCTAGTGGGCTCCACACAGGCTGTTCCAAAAAGCCATCTCACAGACACTCCACTAATTCCTTTACTTGCAATCTACTACCAACCTGATTTTCCCAGTCCACCTGCATAGTGAAATCCCCCATGATCACTGTAACTTTGCCTTTCCTGCACATCTTTTCTATCTCTTGGTGTATCTTGCGCCCCAGCTCCTGACGGCTATTTGGAGGCATGCACATTACTCCAAGTATGGTTTATTCACCTTTGCGGTTCCTCAATTCTACTCATACAGATTCTACACCACCTGACCCTGCTTTGTTTCTTACTATTGATTTAATTTCATTTCTGTCCACCTGTCTATCTTTTCAATAGGATATATATCCTTGAATATCCAGCTCCCAAACCTGATCCCCTTGCAACAATGTCTCCGTGATGCCCACCACAGCACACCTGCCTCTTCTTTCATTTCATGTTTTATTGCAGTGGCTTCAAGGGGGGAGCAAATAAAAGAAGCCGAGCATCCAATGTTGGGCTCATCATCGGCTTCTCTGTCCCACGTGTGCTAGAAATGCTCATTACTACCCTCCTGGATTATTTTCCCCAATATCCTCCCACACCCACTGTGTTGAAAGTATTATCTTTCTCCAGGTTACAGTCCCAGTTTCCTGTGGCTGCGTATTCATCTTGTTGGATGCTTGAGAGGGAGAGGGCGTTGAATGTAAGAACAGGAGCAGGGGTAGGCCTTCTGGCCTCTCCAGCCTGTTCCGCCATTCAACCAGATCACGACTGATCTACACATGGACTCAGCTCCATTTACCAGCCCGTTCACCATAAACTTTCATTCTTTTCCTGTTCAATAATCTATCTCTCTCCGCCTTAAAAACATGCAACAAGGTAACCTCAGCTGCTTCACTGGGCAGGGAATTCTACCGATTCACAACCCTTTGGTTGAAGAATTTCCTCCTTAACTTAGCCCGAAATCTGCTCTCCCTTATTTTGAGGCTATGCCCCTAGTTCTAGTTTTTATTTAGATTAGATTAGATTACTTACAGTGTGGAAACAGGCCCTTCGGCCCAACAAGTCCACACCGCCCCGCCGAAGCGTAACCCACCCATACCCCTACATCTACATCTACCCCTTACCTAACACTACGGGCAATTTAGCATGGCCAATTCACCTGACCTGCACATCTTTGGACTGTAGGAGGAAACCGGAGGAAACCCACGCAGACACGGGGAGAACGTGCAAACTCCACACAGTCAGTCGCCTGAGGTGGGAATTGAACCCGGGTCTCTGGCGCTGTGAGGCAGCAGTGCTAACCACTGTGCCACCGTGCCGCCCAGTTTTACCTGCCAGTTGAAACAATCTCCCTGCTTCTATCTTATCTATTCCCTTCATAATTTTTTTTATGTTTCGATAAGATTCCCCTCATTCTTCTAAATTCTAATGTGAATATTCCCAATCTACTCAATCTCTCCTCATCAGCCAAACCCTCTCAACTCCCGAATCAACCTAGTGAACCTCCTCTGCACCCCCTCCAGTGCCAGTACATCCTTTCTCAAGTAAGGAGACCAAAACTACACACAGTACTCCAGGTATGACCTCACCAGAACCCTATACAGTTGCAGCATAACCCCTCCCACCTCCGCCCCCTGCTTTTAAACTCCACCCCCCCTAGCAATGATGGACAATATTCCATTTGCATTTTCTGGGGTCAACCCTCAGGACATGGACTGCAGCAGTTCAAGAGGCAGCTGACCGCCCCCTTCTCAAGGGCAACGAATATCGGGCAATAAATGCCGGCCCAGCCAGTAACACCCACTTCTCACAAATGAGCAACGGGAAAAAGAGCCTCCTGACCCTGAATTTCTTTGTTCTTTGCAATCACTGCACCCCGGCCTTCACCAGAAGTCACAAATGCATTTGATGCCACCAATGCAAGGTCCCAGTTTTCATTCAGCCCCTAATTACAATGGGGAATCTAATGCTAACAGAGCCGTGATTTTGCTCCCTCCAATGCTGTTTTTTTGACAATAATAGCTAATTGCCATCACCCTCCAACTGAGATTTGTTCACTCAGCACAGGCAAAAGATTGGATTCAGTGCTTGTTCGGCTTATTTCAATACTGCACCACGTACATGTGAACGACACTAATGGAGGAACTTTAAAATCAAAGTAATATTTCATGTTATATTGACAAGTCACGCAGCTGGATTTGTCAGCTCCTGCAGGTGATTGCAATATATACTTATACCGCCCTGCTTGTGTAAGTGTCTGCATTTGACAGAAAACCTTTGTCAGGTCTTTAATAAATAATGCAAGTGATTAAGAATCAAAAATAACATTTTCAGGAGAAAAAAAAAATGGGCTGCCTGATGGACAGGAGAAAGCATATCGCTTAAGGTTAGTGTTTTATATCGTTCTCCATAATCCTGAAATAAAGATTTTGTCTCAGAAATGAAACCAAACAACATCAGTTCCATCGTCAACAGTGTTAGGTGTCATTGTAGGTCAAAAAGAATGAATTAGCTGTTACATTTCAATCAGATGCTGTGTGTACATATATTGTAAAATCCATGAAAGCTATTAGATTTGACATTCTAGATTTGAATCCAGATTGAAGCCAGCTGATGAATCAATTTGAATCAATCAAGTCAACTATTTGCTGAAATATTTTCTTTCCCATATTTTTCACTTTTCATTATTTTTTTTTTCTGTGTTTATTCAATATATATGCTCTCAGGGCAACACAGAATCAGACAGAAGTGCATCTAATCTAAACAGAGTACCCAGATAGTTCAATGAACTGATGATAACACATTTGCAAGTCTAGGCAATCCTCCTACAAAATGACAATTGAGTATTATATTACAGTCTGGCTGATTGAGGAAACAAAGTTCAAACCAATATGGCTAGTGTTATTCAAACATGCCTTATTTCCCTTCCCAATATTACATCCTAGAAATTGCCGGAATGAGAAATGACCATTTATCCAGCCAGTTTTCTCAACCATCCAGCTCTTTTGCTTTGCTTAAGGAGTTAGCCATTCAATATTTTAAAGAAAGTATTTCTTTGTCCACATTTGTATTTGTTATTGATTCAATTCACTCAGTAGTTCCCCTTGGAATGTTTTAAGCGTGTTGAACAGGGTGTAACTCAGCCATGGAAGTATACAAGCAGGATAAAGAAGCTGGATTTGTGGGGCGACTAAGATCTGAAGCGCAAGATCATTCTACAGAAGGATCAGCAATTATGTCAAAACACGGCCAAAGAATTTCCAAGCCATTTAAGCAGTATCAGCGATTTCCCGCTGAGAAAAATTCCTGTAACATTTGCAAACTAATAATGTGCCGAAGACAGGAGGCAATCCACATTAAGTTCTATTAAAGACTTGCCTAAGAACTTGTTAAATTACTTCAGATGCTTAACTATTCATCAAATGCTTTTAAGGTAGACAGTGGTCGGCCACTGGCCATCCGGACAATGGTCACAGGCACTGCAATCTGATTCTATTGCAGTTAGAGTCATCGAGTTGTACAGCATGGAAACAGACTCTTCAGTCCAACGCATCCATGCTGACCAGATATGCTAAACTAATCTAGCCCCTTTATCAGCATTTGGCCCATATCCCTCTACACCCTTCCTATACAGATACCCATCCAGATGCCTATTAAATACTGTAATTGAACCAACCTCCACCACTTCCTCTGGCAGCTCACTCCATACACGCACCACCCTCTGTGTGAAAATGTTACCCCTCGGGTCCCTTTTAAATCTTCCCCCTCTCACCTTAAACCTATGCCCTCCAGTTTTGGAGTCCCCTACGCTGACGGAAAGACCTTAGCTACGAAACCTATCCATGCCCCTCATGATTTTATAAACCTCTATAAGATCATGCTTTCGCCTCTGATGCACCAGGGAAAATAGCCCCAAGGCTCTCCCTTTTGCTGAAGCCCTCCAAACCTGGCAACATCCTTGTAAATCTTTTCTGAACCCTTCTAAATTTAACAACATCTTTCCTATAGCAGGGAGATCAGAATTGCGTGCATTATTCTAAACATGGCCTAACTAATGTCCTGTCCGGCTGCAACATGACATCCCATTTCCTATACTCAAAGCACTGACCAATGTAGGCAAACATACCAAACATCATCTTCTTTACCCTGTATACCTGTGACTCCACTTTCAAGGAACTATGAATCTGCAACCCAAGGTATCTTTGTTACCCCAAGATCACGCCAAGATCAGGTGGTTCCAGTTAGTTGACCTCCAACTAAGGCAGTGGTTGATTCTCAAAGCTGGGCTGATGTTAAATAACTCTGCCAGGGTTCCCAATACTAGGTGCCATCCAATAGATCTGCCAGCTGGCTCAACATCACATTGACTCAGGCTCCCAGGGCCCCTGCTCAGTCAGATAGCCTTGTTCTTTCTATCCATTCCAACATTTTAATTCCTTAATAAACATAAATGAATAATTCAGTTTTATTACAGCCTCTCTGAGTTTCTCCATCCTCATGGCCATAATACTGAGTCCCCAAGATAGGCTGCTTACTCAATACTTGCACCGTCAAACTGATTACTTTCACGTTTGTAATTTCACTGAAAGTTTTCTGTATCTCAGATCATCTGCTGTCGAACACCACCCCCTCCCCGCGCCCCCCCCAGCCCCCATACTTGCCAGCATTAACTCAAACCTTGATTATTCTATCCTGCATTGACTACACGGTAAAGGGCAGAACCCTCAGAAGCATGGACATGGAGAGGCATCCAGGTGTAAAAAGGGAAGCTAAAAGGGGGTAAGTTTAAAGGAGATGTGAGAGAAAAGTTATTTTACTCAGGTTAGATAGAAGGGTGTCCGTTTCCCTGCTGTACAACTGTGTGACTTCATGACTGTACTCAGGGGGTGGTAAGTGACTGGAATGCACTGCCAAAGGAGATGGTGGAGGCAGATATAAGACCAACATTTAAGAGGCATCTGGACAGATATATGAATCGGCAGGAAATGGAGAGATATGGGCTGCATAGAAGCAAAAGGTTTTTAGTTGAGAAAGGTGTCATGAGTGGGCACATTCTTGGTGAGCTGGAGGGACTGTTCCTGTGCTGCAATGTTCTTTGTTCTATGCATTCCTGGATCATTGCCCTCAATTTACTCTCTGAAAAGTTAATGATACCCCAATTCCTCCTGCCTATGTCCTAACTCATTCCCATATTGATGTGATATATTTTCTTACACACAACATACTTTCCATATGTACCATATATCCCAATGACTTGGACTGTTACTGAGACAGGCATCTGGAGGTTTATTAAAAGCTAATTATATGCCCTAGTATGATATATCAGGCTTGAATGGGACTAGGGTTACATATTTACTTTGATTACTGATATATATGTAGTTGACTGGCTGACTAATTGACTGCTGAAGTGTCTGGTTAACAGTACTGACAGTAAGATGGACATCAGTTATAACATGCCATTAGCTGACTTAAACGTAGGGTGTCTTTTTCAAATGTGTGCGATCCCACAACAGCTCTCATCTCTGTGCTTGCTGACATACAATACTTTTACTAAAGGAAGTTTTCATCCTTGTTTTCAAATCCCATCACAGATTCCCCCCTTCCTATCTCTACTCTCCTCTAGGCCATACTGAATTCCTATAATTCTGGGCCTTTGTGAAACCCCCAATTTTTTTTTATATAGATATTTTTATTAGAAATCGAACATTTTTACAAGTTTACAAAAATAAACAAAACTCTCAAATACAAACATTGATATACAATTAAATCAAATATACAATAGCCAAAATTTAACAAAAGAAAAAAATACCGAAAAAGAAAAAAAAACAAAACTCAACTATCTACTAATCTAACCTACAACTAACCAGAGTGTATATTTAAGTCTCTTACATGCTCGGAATGTGTTAATATCAGATGTAATAAAACCCGTATTCATGCGGGATTCCTCTCCTAAGGGGCCTCAGACCAGCCAGGTTTGTAATCTCAATTAAATAAAAGCCCTTGTTAGGATAGCCGAAATATCTGTATTCATATAATTCAAGAAGGGCTGCCATATTTTATAAAATAATTCAGTCTTTCGGTGCACCATATTTATAAGGAAGTCAAGGGAAATACATTCCATAATTAATCTGTGCCAATTTGAAAGTCCAGGGGGGCCCTCAGCCACCCAGTTCACCAAAATATTTTTCCTTGCACAGAAAGAGAGAATAGAAAATAGTCTCTTCCCGTATGTGTCCAGGGAGGGAAAGTTTGAAAAGCCCAAAAGGAGAGATACAGGGTCCACTTTAATTTCATTTCCTAAAATTTCTGTCAGGGCACTTGCTACTTTAGTCCAATATCTATGGATCTTATGACAGGTCCATAGACAATGTACAAGAGTGTTCACCTCTATTTTGCATTTGGGACACATTGGAGATGCTCCTGCCTTAAATTTTGCCAATCGATCCGGTGCTATATGGGCCCTATGAAGTATCTTCAGCTGGATAGCCTGAGTTCTGTTACAGATAGTAATTCTTCTAGCGTTTTCCCAAATATGATTCCACGTTTCTATAGAGATTTCTAGTCCCAATTCCTGATCCCATGTTTTAAGCAGATTGTCCATATCTCCCAATACTTCATCATGTAGTAAATGATAAATAGTACTGACGGAAGATACCCCCACTGGTTGTAGGACACTACATTCTCTATCTGATTTATAAAGACTATCTAATAACGTGGTCTTCTTCTGTATATAATCTCGAATTTGGAAGTATCGATAGAGGTCTCCATTAGGTAATCCGAATTTCTGACGCAGCTGTTCAAAAGACATCAGGACCCCATCCTTAAATAGGTCCCATAGACATGAGATACCCCTGGATCTCCAGAGTTTAAAAGTGGCATCTGTAAACCCCGGTTGGAATCCCCATGCTCCCACTATCAGAGCATAGGGGGATGTTTTATGTGAATTACCCTCATTTTGCCGCATTATATTCCAAGCCTTAATTGTGTTTAGTATTATAGGGTTTTTACAGTGATCTGTAATGATTTTCCTCTTGTCTGAAAATAAAAGGTTAATAAGTGGGTATTTTACTTGAGAGGCCTCGATGTCCAACCAGATTGATTGTGGATCAGACAAGACCCAATCAGCTATGTAACTTAATAGGGAACTTAACTGATATTTCCTAAAATCTGGGAAGTCCAATCCTCCCCTTGTATGTGGAAGCTGTAGCTTCTTCAGCTTGATGAGGGGCCGTCTATGATTCCAGATAAAGGAACCCAACCAGCCATATAATTTACGTAGAGCCATCCTCGGCAGCATCACCAGAAGCATTCTCATAGGGTATAGGAGATGGGGCAGGACATTCATTTTAATTAGTGCTATTCTACCCAGCCAGGAAATTGGAAGGTCTCCCTATCGCTGGAGGTCCTGCCTTATCCTCTCCAGTAAATACACAAAATTAGCCTTATACAACTGACCAAATACTGGAGTAATAAAAATGCCTAAATATAAGAAACCCTCCAAGGACCACCGAAAGAGAAAAAGGGATCTGTCCACTAAGTGGGGTGTCATAGCAAGGTCACCCATTGGCATAGCCTCCGATTTTGAAAAATTAATTTTATAGCCTGAGAATGCGCTAAATGCATTAATAACTTGGATTAGGTGAGGTACGGACATCAGAGGATTACTGAGGAATAGAAGAACATCATCTGCATACAGGGTGATTTTATGTTTACCTGTACCAATCCTCGGGGCCGTTATATTAGGATCAGCCCATATAGCTTCTGCTCGTGGCTCAATTATTAGCGTAAATAACAATGGCGAGAGAGGACATCTCTGATGGCAGCCCCTATCCACACTGAAGCTATCCGAACCTAATCCATTGGTGACCACAACTGCTTTGGGATTACTATACAATGTTGAGACCCATTTGGTAAACACCTGTCCAACGCCAAACCTTTCCAATGTGTAAAACAAATATGACCATTCAACCCTATCAAATGCCTTTTCTGTGTCTAATGAAACTACGAGAAACCCCCAATTTTAATCACCGCAGCGACAGAAATGTACCTTCAACCGCCTGGTCCCACTTTCTGGAATTTTCTCCTTGACCTGATCTTCTCTACCCTGCTTTATTCCTTTAAGGCAACTTTAAAACCTACCTTGTTAACCATGCCTTTGGTCAGCTGGTCCCAATGTAACCCATGTCTTATTGTGATTTATAAATCTTCTGTAAAGTGCCCAGGGGTGGTTTATTATATAACAGATATAACAGTAAGCTGTTGTTACTGCCCTGATGCTAGTTGTTAAATATGTCAGTGAGGTGGAGGAAGAGACTTGACATTGGCTGTTGACAGTGGTCGCCTCACATAATTACCATCTAACTTCACCCACAAGAGTGATTCATTTAGAAAATGACAGGTGGACTTGGTGTCTGCAGGAAAGGTGAGACGAGAACTGAAGTATGAGAGGACTAAGCAAAGCCACAGGCCAATGGGGTGGTGTGGTGGTTTAATGTTCAGCACTGCTGCTTCTCAGCCTGACGGAGCACAGGTTCGATTCTGGCCTAAGGGAGTGTCTGTATGGGTATTGCACATCTCCTGTAGGTTTGCTCCACTTTCCTTCTGTAGTCTAAGGATGTGCTGCTTACCTGGATTGGTCACGGAAAATGCAGGGTTTTTGGGACTGGGTGGGATGCTCTTCAGTGTGGACTTGATGGGCTGAATGGCCTGCTTCCACACTATGTGACGATATCCCTTTTCAGTGTCACATCCATTGATTGCTTTAAAAACTCAATTTGGAAAAGAATGAAACCAGAGCATGCTGGAGAAACTCAGCAGGTCATGTGATATTTGTGGAGACAGAAAAACAAAGTTAATATACCAGAAATGAATTGCATCAATTTTGAGTAGTTTCTGGGAGGGTCTTTGTCAACAAGACCCAATGCATTTTCTCACATTAATCCTGCTCCTTCCACAGAAATTGAGCAGAACAGAGAGCAATTTCTGCAATCAGCAGAGGACAGGTTACATGAACCACAATTTGTACATCTTTCAATATAGCAATGCTTTCAATTCATTTGCATTTCAGTAACCTTTGAAAGCAAAAGCAAACTCTATCAGACAGCTGAGTAGCAAGTCTGCTGTATGGAAATGAGACATCTCCAAAGGTTATCAGCGTACGCCGCGGATGGACAATGATGTCCGTACATGCTGAAAATTCAGATTCTGCAAAGATTATGTCAAATTGTAAAGAGTTTAGAACACGAGACCAGACTATTTGCTCCAATGTCACCATGAATAGGCTATAAAGCCTTCTGCTCAAATACCTCGTCTCTATCTTCTCTCGTATCCCTCCAAAATTTTCTTTCCCGTTTAATGCATCAAGTCTTCTCTTTAAATGTGTCAACATCATCTGCTACAACCGCCCTGTATTCTAAATTCTGGTAACATTGTTTGTCTTTCAAACCTTCTCAACTTTTACAGTCATCGAGATGTACAGCTCAAAATCAGACCCTTTCGCCCAATTCATCCTCACCTACCAGATATCTAGTCCCATTTGCCAGCAATTGGCCCATATCCCTCTAAATCCTTTCTATTTATATACCCATCCAGATGCCTTTTAAATATTGTAACTGTACCAGCCTTCACCACTTCCTCTGGCACCTCATTCCATACGTGCACCTCCCTCAGTGTGAAAATGTTTCCGCTTAGGTCCCTTTTCAATCTTTCCTCCTCTCACCCTAATCCTATGCCCTATAGCTTTGGACACCCGTACCTTGGGGAAAAAAATACTCATCTATTTACCCTATCCATGCCCCTCATGATTTTATAAATCTCAATATAGTCACTTCTCAGCCTCCGACGCTCCAGGGAAAACAGCCCCAGCCTATTCAACCTCTCCCTATGGCTCAAACCCTCCAACCCTGGCAACATCCTTGTAAATCTTTTCTGCACCCTTTCAAAGTTTAACAATCTCTTTCCTGTAGCAGGGAGACCAGAATGGAACACAGTATTCCAAAAGTGACCTAACTAATGTCCTGTACAGCTGCAACATGATATCCCAACTCTTATACTCAATGCCCTGACGAATTAAGGTAAGTGTACCAAACGCCTTCTTCACCACCCTGTAACGCCATCTTCCAGGAGCTATAAATCTGGACCCCAAGGTCTTTCGTTGTGACATTGGGAACAAAACTGCACACTGTGAGCCAGAACTGGGAAAAACAGACTGTAATTTTAACATGAGCTGAAAAATGTGTTGCTGGAAAAGCACAGCAGGTCAGGCAGAATCAAAGGAGTAGGAGAATCGACTTCCTGAAGAAGGGCTTATGCATGAAATGTCGATTCTCCTGCTCCTTTGATGCTGCCTGACCTGCTGCACTTCTCCAGCATCACATTTTTCAGCTCTGATCTCCAGCATCTGCAGTCCTCACTTTCTCCTTGTAATTTTAACATCACCTCCCTTCTGTTGTAACTCAGCTGTCTAGAAATGAACTCTAGTAATTTGTTTGCAGGCCTTATGAATCTTTGTGTTATGCCTCAGTGATTTTTATTATCTGCTTTCCAAAATCTCATTGCTCCTCAGTCCCATTTCGAATTGATTCCTCCTCCTATAACACACCAACTGGCCTCACTCATTGAGAAATGCTGAAGTGTGAAAATCCTAGCCCGGACCTGCTTTTAACTGGGTTCTCGCAATGTGCTGCTGGCTATCAGTCAAATTAAATTGAGAAATCGTCAGGACATAGATTTCCTAACCATCGTGCCCTATGGGTTAGACTCC
Source organism: Chiloscyllium punctatum (assembly GCF_047496795.1). Lineage (NCBI taxonomy): Eukaryota > Metazoa > Chordata > Chondrichthyes > Orectolobiformes > Hemiscylliidae > Chiloscyllium > Chiloscyllium punctatum. The sequence continues at coordinate 20,194,625 of NC_092778.1, forward strand.
TTGACTGGATGTGCCCAATCAATGTTTGAACTGAAAGCCAATGAGACATCTGGTTAAGGATGAGTTTAACTCTGAAGTAATTCTGTTGCCAATGGCGGTTTGTCACCTGGACATAGCGTAGTGAACATGAATATTTGTTGCTTCAAGCAAAGCAAAGGGTGGCATGGTGACTCAGTGACTAGCACTGCTGCCTCATAGTGCAAGGGACCTGGGTTCAATTCCAGCCTTGAGCAACTGTCTGTATGGAGCTTGCACTTTCTCCCTGTGTCTGTGTGGGATTCTCTTCAGAGGGTCAGTGTGGACTTGTCGGGCCAAATAGCTGGTTTCCTCGCTGTAGGGATTCTGCCTTGAAATTTGTTTTTTGCCCTGTCCAAACCTGGAAAGGGGCCAAGCAGTGATATCGTACTGTGAGTTACAATGCTTTCTTCTGCTATTTGGAAAGATTAACTGAAAAGATTAATAGCAGTAAGAACCAGGAGGAGGTGGCTGAGCAATGAATTGTTATTACCACATTTTGCAACTAATGAAGTGGATATATGAGTGCTTTGCACTTACACAGTTTTAAAAGGTCATGTATGAATTTAGCAATCATATTTTTTAGTGCCTACCTCTAAATCTTTTGTTTTAGGAAGTATTGATGCACTACACAAAGATTAGTAAATTTTGTCCAAGACTAGACAGAGGGCAATCATATCATTCGAATACTTTAAGAAGTACAGTAAATTTTCAGGTTTTGCAGATGGCCCTGACAGTGTATGCTCTGAATCCAGAATACCTAAAGGCATCATATTTATCAACTTGAGCAAAATATTGATATAAATCTTGTATGTAGCTTTGTTGTCACATGTGTTCAAATGAGTACAAAGGAAAGTTTACAAGTTTCCACTTCGGGCACCATCTTAGGTACAAAGTACCAAGGTACAGATTCTTCAGTACAGATTCTTAGGGAGAAAGACATTAGAGAAATAAAAAGATAAGAAGTCCAGCATTACAGATCTTGGGAATAAATAAGAAAATAGAGAATTAAAAATTTCAGAATGACAGCCCTTCAAACCCAGTCCTTGAGTTCAAACCCTGGTGGTCAGCTGAGAGAACAGCATGCCAGTCCATGCTGAGGCTGGGAGTTCAAATACACACTGAGGCCGGGGGATTGAGTCCACACTGAGGCTGGGGGATTGAGTCCACACTGAGGCTGGGGGATTGAGTCCACACTGAGGCTGGGGGATTGAGTCCACACTGAGGCTGGGGATTCGAGTCCCACACTGAGGCTGGGAATTCGAGTCCATGCTGAGGCCGGGAATTCGAGTCCACTCTGAGGCCGGGGGATTGAGTCCACACTGAGGCTGGGGATTCGAGTCCCACACTGAGGCTGGGGATTCAAGTCCCATACTGAGGCCAGGAATTCGAGTCCACTCTGAGGCCGGGGGATTGAGTCCACACTGAGGCTGGGGATTCGAGTCCCACACTGAGGCTGGGAATTCAAGTCCCATACTGAGGCCGGAAATTCGAGTCCGTGCTGAGGCCGGGAATTCGAGTCCACTCTGAGGCCGTGAGATTGAGCCCACACTGAGGCTGGGAATTCGAGTCCACACTGAGGCTAGGAATTCGAGTCCATGCTGAGGCCGGGAATTCGAGTCCACTCTGAGGCCGTGAGATTGAGCCCACACTGAGGCCAGGAATTCTAGTCCACACTGGGGCTGGGAATTCAAGTCCCAGACTGAGGCTGGGAATTCGAGTCCCAGATTGAGGCTGGGAATTCAAGTCCCAGATTGAGGCTGGGAATTCGAGTCCACACTGAGGCTGGGAGTTCGAGTACACACTGAGGCTGGGAATTCGAGTCCCAGACTGAGGCTGGGAATTCGAGTCCACACTAAGGCTGGGAATTCGAGTCCCAGACTGAGGCTGGGAATTCGAGTCCACTCTGAGGCTGGGAATTCGAGTCCCAGATTGAGGCTGGGAATTCGAGTCCACACTGAGGCTGGGAATTCGAGTCCCAGACTGAGGCTGGGAATTCCAGTCCACACTGAGGCCAGGAATTCGAGTCCACACTAAGACCGGGAGTTCCAGTCCACACTAAGGCCAGGAGTTCCAGTCCACACTAAGACCGGGAAGTTGAGTCCTACGCTGAGGTTGGGAGTTCGAGTTCACACTGAGGCCAGGAATTCGAGTTCACACTGAGGCCGGGAATTTGAGTCCACACTGAGACCGGGAATTTGAGTCCACGCTGAGGCCGGGAATTCGAGTCCATGCTGAGGCCGGGGTTTCATGGCATCACTGAGAACAAAGAAAGAAATAAAAACTCACTGCCAACTTGAGCTGCTCTTTGTTCCTGTTCAATCCTAGATCTTAACCATCAATAATTATTCAAGACTCCTCTGCAATTGAAAGCAGAAGCTTAAGTGTGTCTCACTGGGGTGGCACAGCGGCTAACACTGCTGCCTCACACCACCAGGGACCCGGGTTCGATACCAGCCTCGGGTGACTGTCTATGTGGAGTTTGCACATTCTCCCTGTCTCTGCGTGGGTTTCCTCTGGATGCTACTGTTTACTCCCACAATCCAAAGATGTGCCGGTTAGGTGAATTGGCCATGCTAAATTGCCCAGAGTGTTCAGGGATGTGTAAGTGAGGAGTAAATATAGAGTAGGATCGGGGAATGGGTTTGGATGGGATAATCTTCAGAGGGTTGGTGTGGAATTGTTGGGTTGAAGGGCCTGTTTCCATACTGTAGGGATTCTATGATTCTATTTAAATATTAACATTGGAAAGTCCACCTGTGTCTCTGCCAAAACCCCTGGCAGCCAATGAAACAATGGAGGGAACAGCCAGAAAAAGAATAATAGAATCCCTAAAGCATGGAACAGACTGTTCAGCCCTTACCTCCCCTCTGAAGACCCATCTTCCTACCCCATTCTTGTAACCCTGTATTTCCCTTGGCTAATCCACCTAGCCTGCACATCCATAGACACTATGGGGCAATTATAGTATGGCCAATCCACCTAACCTGCACATCATTGATGTGGGCGTGGATACGAAAGTACCCAGAGGGGACCTCCAGTGACACGGGGAGAATGTGCAAACTCCACACAGATGGCTACCCAAGGCTGGAACCGAACCCAGGCCCCTAGTGCTGTGAGGCAGTAGTGCTAATCACTAAGCCTCTGTGCTCAATGGAGCTGCAACATGGGAATCCCAGGCACCACAGTATCCCAACAACCACAACAGCACAAACCTGCTCAATCAGTCAACTTGCTGCAGTTTGGAGCAGTTCCCCCCAGTTCTCTCTTGCAGGTACTTAACCTGACTCACTGCCCCCCCCCCGCCCCACCCCCACTGCAATATGTAACATGCTCTATGACCTGATTCTTTCCACTTGCATTCTGATCAAAAGAAGTGGATACATTCCAGACTCATACATCAGACCTGAAGTGAAAACAAAATCAGACGTCACACGACACCAGGTTATGGTCCAACCAGTTTATTTAAAATCACAAGCTTTCTTTGTTAGGTGACATGGCAAAAAGCAGAAATTACTGGCGAAACACAGCATCTGTGGGAAGGAAGCTGAGTTAAGGCTTCGAGTCCTGTGACTCTCCAGCAATGTTGTTAACAGCTAGGAAACAGCGGCATTTATGTGGAAGACCAAGTTAAAGCTACAGTTCAAACTTCTGCGTAGTGCATTTTAAAGTTTATCCTAAATCAGCACATTAACATGAAAATGGAAAAATACAAATGTCCTTTATTTATTCTGCTATAAATCAATCTCCAATCTGTATATTGCACTGATCAGTGAGTGCTATCTGCTTGGTATGACAGAGGAAGGGACAGTAAATCCTCAGAGAATGTATTCACACACACTAACCTGAAGTGAATATAATTCTACAAAGGAAATGCAGTTTAGGTTCAAAAGGATTCAAACTAATGTCTGACTAGATGCGACAAGCTGATGTATTAATATTCATGCGAGGAGGTCTGGGAAAGATATGATTAGATAAATGGAAGCCAGTGTGTGACTGGGTGAGTGACATGCAAGCTGTCCCTTCTGATTTGAAGGGAACTTCATGGTAATTACAATGTAGATCTGTCAGGGTGATAAATGAGTTTCTTCCTTTACTTTAATACCCCCAATTTACAGCTCATTTAGATTTAATGTCAACACTGAGCTTCAGACAACACATTTGCAAGCAGTAATTTTTTCTCCCTAAACCGTTGATGAATGCAGAATCATTGTTTGGGTTTCTGCAGCTTCAGGTAGTAGTGACAGCACAGCGTGTGGAAAGCTTGTTGAATTGCTAAACATCATGTGAACAAAAGAGACGTCAGGAATTATCCCCAATATTTCACCTGCAATTTTTCAGCTGATTCCCCTACTGAAGTTATGGGAGAAATGCAGAAGGAACTTTTGGTGATTAATGCAAACTGTAATATCACTAGGAGAAAGTGAGGACTGCAGATGCTGGAGATCAGAGTCGAGGGTGTGGTGCTGGAAAAGCACATGCCTGAAATCTCGATTCTCCTGCTCCTCCGATGCTGCCTGACCTGTTGTGCTTTCCCAGCACCACACTCCCGACTGTCATATAAATAGCACAAATATTTCAACGCAGTGAAGCAAATAAGCCAAATCAAAATAATCAGATTCAAGACTGAATTTACCTCAGATGCAAAGATACAACCTTCTGGACAAATTCTGAAGAAGAATTGAAGCCTTAACTCTTTTTGTCTCCACAGATGCTGCCAGACTTACTGAGTTTCTCCAGAATTCTTTATGCTTATTTCAGATTTCTGGCATCTTCATGTGTATTTTGATTTGGTACAAAGATACAAATACTACATAGAGGTGACACCATTTTAGATTAGATTCCCTACAGTTTGGAAACAGGCCCTTCGGCCCAACAAGTCCACACTGACCCTCCGAAGAGTAGCCCACCCAGACCCATTCCCCTACATTTACCCCTGACTAATGCACCTATCAGTATGGGCAATTCACCTGGCCTGCACATCTTTGGATTGTGGGAGGAAACCCCCGCAGACACGGGGAGAACATGCAAACTCCACACAGTCACCCGAGGCAGGAATCAAACCCAGGTCCCTGACGCTGTGAGGCAGCAGTGCTAACCACTGAGCCACCATGCCACCCCCATCACACCAGAATCACAGCATTTAGCTTGTTAACCCATTTTCTTGGTCGGGGGAATAAATGAATCTTGTTACAGATGTAAGATTAGATTAGATTACTTACAGAGTGGAAACAGGCCCTTCGGCCCAACAAGTCCACACCGACCCGCCGAAGCGCAACCCACCCATCCCCATTCCCCTACACTTACCCCTTCACCTAATACTATGGACAATTTAGCATGGCCAATTCACCGGAAATGAGAGCTCATTCTCTGGGAGTGTGTCCCTCCCTGGTGCCTCCAGTTGTGTCCCTCTGTTTGTGAGGAAAGAGCGTCAGTGAACGTCACGCTATAGGTTTGGGGAATGTGGCTATCATAGTTGAGTTGCTGGATGGGTGTGCAAATCTGAGGTGGGGGTAGGAAACGTGAAAGAGAGCTAGGCGTGAGGGTGTGAAGAGGAGAATGTGAACATTATATATCATTGAACCTCTACAGTGTGGAAGCAGGCCATTCTGCCTATCGAGTTCACACCAGCTCTCTGAAGAGCATCCCACCCAGACCCACACTATCCCTGTAACCTTGTATTTCCCATGGCTAACCCATTAACTTGCATACTCCTGGACACCATGGGGCAATTTAGCATGGCCAATCCACCTGACCTGTTCATCCTTTGGACTGTGGGAGGAAACCAGAGCACCTGGAGGAAACCCAAACAGACATGGGGAGAGTATGCAAACACTCTATAGACAGTTGCCTGAGGGTGGAATCAAACCCAGGTCCCACGTGCTGTGAGGCAGCAGTGCTAACCACTGAGCCACTCATGCTGTGCTGTATGACACCTGACAGAGATTAGTGGCAGATGATTGGATGTTGGGAATCGAGTGAAGTTTGAAGCTGATGATTCAGTTACATGCAATGATAAATGCACTGACTTTGACTACTTTCATCGAATGTCTTCCAGCAATGTTTACTGGGACTCGATTCTCTGCACGATCTCTGTGCCAATCTCTGCTCAAGCATTTTGACTACATCTTTGGAGGACATCCTGAGGGTCGAGGACATTCTCAATACTCTCACCTGCAATCACCAAAACCTCGATTCTACTGTCCAAAGAACTCAGAGCTATCTCTCATATTCGACTATTGTTGCCCAGGTTACAGTGACTTTGTCCGTGACTGCGAGTATCAGTGTTTTTTTTTTAAATTCATTCTTGCAATGTGAATGTCACTAACATAACCAACATCCATTGCCCATGAGCAGTGAGTGAGTGATAAGCTGCTACTTGGATGCTGCCTGAACTGCTGTGCTCTTCCAGCACCACTAATCCAGAATCTGGTTTCCAGCATCTGCAGTCATTGTCTTTACCTTGCTTCCTTAAACTCCTGCCTTCCATATGGTGTAAGTGCACTCACTGTGCTGTCAGGAAGACAGTTCCAGGATTTTGACCTAGCCACAGTGAAGGAACAGCTGTTTGTTTCCCAAGGCAGAATTGTGTATGAACTGAAGGTGACCTTGTGCAAGTTAATGTCCTCATGCATCTGCATTTGTCCTTCTCAGTGGTAGGTTTGGAAGATGCTGTCTAAGGAATCTTTGTGAATATCTACAGTGCATCTTGTAGATGGTACACGCTGCTGCTACTGAGTGTCAGTAGTGGAGGGAGAGGACAACAGTCATACGGGCTGCTTCATCCTGAATGGTATCAAATTTCTTGAATATTTTCATATGTGGAATGCTCTACCCCAGAAGGCAGTGGAGGCCACGTCTCTGGATACTTTCAAGAAAGAGATGGATAGAGCTTTTTAAAGATAGTGGAATCAAGGGTTATGGGGATAAGGCAGGGACAGGATACGGATTGTGGATGATCAGCCATGATCATAATGAATGGTGGGGCTGGCTCAAAGGGTTGAATGGCCTACTCCTGCATCTATTGTCTATTGTTTTTGGAGCTGCACTCTTCCACGCAAGTGGGGAGCATTCCATCACACTCCTGACTTGTGCCTTGTAGATGGTGGAGAGAGAAAATAAGTTTCATAGAATCCCTACAGTGTGGAGGGAGGCCATTCAACCCATTGGGTGCACATCACCCGTCTAAAGAGCGTCCAAACCAGGCCCATTCCCTACCCTATAACCCTGTATTCCCATGGCTAACCCACCTGACCTGCACATCCCTGGACTGTGGGAGGAAACTGGAGCACCCGGAGGAAACCCGCACACCCACGGGAGAATGTGCAAACTCCACACAGATGTTCACTTGCAGGTGGAATTGAACCATGGTGCTGTGAGGCAGCAGTGCTAACCACTGAGTCACCATGCCACCCAAAAGCTGGATTCCAAAGTCCAAATGCAGATATCTCAGCCTCTGACCTGTTGTTGTAGCTGCTGAATTTCTATGGCTAATGCAGTTCAGTTTCTGGTCAATGACAAACCTCTGGATATTAAATAGTGTAGTATTCAGTGATGGCAATGCCATTGAATGGCAAGGAATGATGGTCAGATTCTCTCTTTTTAGAGTCAAGATTAGAGTGGTGCTGGAAAAGCACAGCAGGTCAGGCAGCATCCAAAGAGCAGGAAAATCGATGTTTCAGGCAAAAGCTCTTCATCGCGATTCTATCTTTTTGGAGACAGTCATGGCCTGACCCTCGTGTGATGTGAATCATCCAGTCCCAATGAATCCCATCTAATCATTTTCTAGCTAATTAGCAAGCTTGGTGTTGGAATAGTCACACGCAACCATTATAGGTATGAAGGGTCACAGGATTTGAAATGTTAATTGTTCCTTGCTCCACACATACTGCCAGACCTGCTGAGTTTCTCCAGCACTCTCTGCGCTTGTTTCAGGTTACCAGAGCCTGCAGTTCTTTGTTTTCAGTCAAGATTAGAGTGGTGCTGGGAAAGTAAAACAGGTCAGACAGGACCGGCTTCTGCCCAAACTGTCCATTTTCCTGCTCCTCAGATGCTGCCTGACCTGCTGTGCTTTTCCAGCACCACTCTAAGCTTGACTCTAATCTCCAGCATCTGCAGTACCCACCTCCGCCTAGTTCTTTGTTTTCAGTTTAGCTCCCCTTCGAGGTTTTAATTCAATAAGTAAAGGGGAAAAAAGACAGATCAAAATAAGATCTTCTGGAACAGGCTGATCTAACATACCTCACTTCTAACAACACAAAAGAAAACCCACTGTTTAAATCTGAATCCAGATAGAAAAAAAGACTTGGGTGTCACAGCCACTGAATCTTTCAGAGTGCTTACAAATGAGGGACTTTGAAGTGTAGACACAGATGTGGTATAGGAAACAGAGATGCTAATATGCACACAACAAAACATGTGTAAACAGCGATGTGATAATGACCGAATAATCTCTTTTTTTGTGATGTTGAACAAGGGATCAATATTGGCTGGGGCAATTTGCAATTTGAAAGAAAAATGCTGATTTGATGTTTACCACGATACAATTACCTTTATGAGTGAAATAAAAGGGAAACGTCTGAAAAAATATGGGGGTTGGAGAGGAGATCTAGCCTGGTGACTGGGATTTTAACACTACCACTGATAAACTGTTGAGAGGTAGCTTATGATCATGCCCTAACCTACTTTCATTTGTACCATTTACTTTTCGGAAGGCACTGCTAAATCAAACCATTCAATGATTTAATTTAAAAAGAGTTATTTTCCCTCCACTGAAGCAATGTTATTGATTCACTCGAGAAACAATTACTGCCAGTGCCAAAGCACTTTGTCACAAAAGCAAACCTCGTCTTTTCAAAAGTAGAAGCAATTGTGTGAGGAGCCGTGTCAACAGCCTTCCCTGCCAGTTTTGTACTCCGACTCTGAAACAGTGCAACTTGTAACCTCGATGTACGATTGCCAAACCTGCAGGATTGCCCAAAAATTGATCTCTGCTGCCAGCAGCCAGGAGACATTATCGTAGGAATATTATTATGAACTGTTTCTACTTTGAACATATTCAGGATCCCTACAGCGTGGAAAGAGGCCGTTTGGCCTATCAAGTGTGCACCACGCCTCCGAAGAGCTTCCCACCCAGAACCCTATCCTCAAAGAATCATAGAATCCCTACAGTGTGGAAACAGACCAATTGGCCCAACAAGTCCACACCGAATCTCCAAAGAGTAACCCATTAGTCTACATTTCCCTGAACACTAATGAGCAAATTAGCATCGCCAATCCACCCTAACTTGCACACCTTTAGACTGTGGGAGGAAACCAGAGCACCCAGAGGAAACCCACGCAGACCCAGGGAGAAGGTGCATACTCTACACAGACAGTTGCCCGAGGCTGGAATCAAACTCAGGTCCCTGGCACTGTGAGGCAGTAGTAGCTAACCACTGAGCCGCCGTGCCACCCATTAATCCACCTCACCTGCACATCTCTGGAGACTATGGGCAATTTAACATAGCCAATCCATTTAACCTGCATATCGAGTCATAAAGTCATACAGATGGACATGTGTCCATACCAACCAGATAAGCTAACTTAATTTAGTCCCATACGCAGACATTTGGCCGATACCCTTCTAAATCTTTCCTATTCATATACCCTTCTACATGCCTGTTAAATGTTGTAATTGTACTAGCCCATGGATAGGGTGTATTGTCCCAAGGTGGTGGAGTTCAAAACTAGAGGGCATAGGTGTAAGGTGAGAGGGGAAAGATTTAAAAGGGAAAGTGAGGACTGCAGATGCTGCAGATCAGAGCTTAAAAATGTGTTGCTGGAAAAGCACAGCAGGTCAGGCAGCATCCAAGGAACAGGAGAATCGACGTTTCAGGCATAAGCCCTTCTTCAGGAATAAGGGCTTATGCCCGAAACGTCGATTCTCCTGTTCTTTTGATGCTGCCTGACCTGCTGCGCTTTTACAGCAACACATTTTTAAGCAAAGATTTGAAAGGGACAAGCCGGCAGTTATTTAACGCAGAGGTGTATCTTTTGACTGTGGAGGGAAATCGGAGCTCCTGATGGAACCTCATGCAGATCCTTTTAGCCTCAAGTGCTGTGTCCAACTCTTTTCTGAAATCATTAATTATTTTGGCCTGAAGTGCTATTTATAGCAGTGAATTCCACAGGCTCACCACTCTCTGGATGACGAAATTTCTCCTCCTCTCAGTCCTACAGAGTCATAGTCATTGAGTCATACAGTCATTCAATATGGAAACAGACCCTTCGGTCCAACCACTCCACACCAACCATGTCGCCAAACCTAACTAGTCCCACCAGCCTGTGTTTGACCCATATCCCTCCAAATATTGCCTATTCATGAACGTATCCAAATGTCTTTTAAACATTGTAACTGTACCCACATCCACTAGTTCCTCTGGCAGTTCATTCCACACATGAATCACTCTCTGTGTAAAAAAAGTTGCCCCTCATGACCTTTATAAATCTTTCTCCTCACACCTTAAAAATATGCCCTTAAACCTAGATGGCCTATTGTATATCCTTAGACAATGACCCCTGATTCTTGACTCCCCTGGTCATTGGGAATATCTTTCCTGAATGATGAACATGAATAAGCAATCCTGCTGATGGCTACAAGGCAGATGTAATGCTAGACATGATGTAAAGCTCCAGCTGGTTTCCACAATTCATAAGCTCATTCCAAGATGCTGTAGGCTGCACAAGATCCTGCACCTACTGGACTATAGAGTGCCTACATCATCTTTGAGAAAATGCTGCTTTCTTGGGTAATGTTGGTGAGGTGGGCCAGGGAGCTCTGCTCCCTCTCATGTTTTCTGTTGCTGTGGGGATAACTGCAGTCTGTGTGGGACAGCCACTCCCATAACCATGGAAGCTTACAGGGAATATTGAGGGAAAGAGATTTTCCTATCACACTTACAGTCTCCTCCTGCCTGTGTGCCACATGGTTAGTGCAGCACCACCCTGAATCAGGGCAAGGATGACATCCCATTGCTGTTCCTGATGCTTGGAGGGCTTTGTTTAAATTGTGTGTGCGTGTGTGCGTGTGTGTGTATATATATATATATATATATATATATATATATAAAAACATACAAATGTGTCTGTGTGTGCATGTGCCTGTGTATCTGTGTGACTATGTGTGTGTGGAAGTGTGTCTGTGTATGTGCATGCATGTACATATGTGCGTGCATGCGCATATATATGTGTGTGACTATGTGTGTTGTGTATGTATGTGTGTGTTGTGTGTGATTATGTGTGTTATGTGTATGTGTGCATGTATGTGTATCTGTGTATATGTGTGTCTGTGTCCCTGTGTGTTTTGTGTGTGTGTGTGCGTGTATGTGCGTACATGGGTGTGTCTGTATTTCTGTTTGTGTGTACATGCATTTGCATGTGTGTGTCTGTGTCTATTGTGTCTGTGACACTGTGTGTGATGTGTGTATGTGATGTGTGTGCGTGTCTGTGTGTGAGTGTGTGTGAGTGTGTGTGTGTGTGAGTGTATGTGTGTGAGTGTGTTTGTGTGTCCCTGTGTGTGTGAGTGTGTGTGTGTGTTTGAGTGTGTGTGTGTGTGAGAACGATACCACTTGATGATGTGAACAATTCTATGCCAAGTTCATGGATAGTTTAATAAGAGATTGACCACTCGAGTTGAAAACATTGTCTCACCCACTGATGGCACATGCAGTGACAGGTCAGAAATAATTGATTGAATGGAAATACTTTGGGATGTTGTTAACATTCAAACTTCTTTGTTTTTTTAACATCCGAAGCAACAGCCTGTCTTTTCCCCTTTGAAATGTTGAGGATTCTGCTCACTACTTGGAATGTCACCGCCTGCAGATCTGTTGGTTTTACTGTCTGGGTGAAATGCTTTCACCTGGTGAACATAGAACATAGAACATTACAGCGCAGTACAGGCCCTTCGGCCCTTGATGTTGCGCCGACCTGTCATACCAATCTGAAGCCCATCCCACCTACACTATTCCATGTACATCCATATGCCTGTCCAATGATGACTTAAATGTACTTAAAGTTGGCAAATCTACTACCGTTGCAGGCAAAGCATTCCATACCCTTACTACTCTCTGAGGAAAGAAACTACCTCTGACATCTGTCCTTTATCTTTCACCCCTCAATTTAAAGCTACGGCCCCTCGTGCTCGCCGTCACCATACAAAAGGAGAAAGTGAGGACTGCAGATGCTGGAGATCAGAGCTGAAAAATGTGTTGCTGGAAAAGCGCAGCAGGTCAGGCAGCATCCAAGGAGCAGGAGCCCTTCTTCAGGAATGAGGAGGGTGTGCCAAGCAGGCTAAGATAAAAGGTAGGGAGGAGGGACTTGGGGGAAGGGCGTTGGGAAATCGATAGGTGGAAGAGGTTAAGGTGAGGGTGATAGGCTGGAGAGGGGGTGGGGGCAGAGAGATCAGGAAGAAGATTGCAGGTCAAGAAGGTGGTGCTGAGTCTGCGGGTTGGGACTGAGAAAAGATGGGGGGAGGGGAAATGAGGAAGCTGGAGAAATCTGCATTCATCCCCTGTGGTTGGAGGGTTCCTAGGTGGAAGATGAGGCGCTCTTCCTCCAGGCGTCATGTTGCTATGGTCTGGCGATGGAGGGGACCAAGGACCTGCATGTCCTTGGTGGAGTGGGAGGGGAAGTTAAAGTGTTCAGCCATGGGGCGGTTGGGTTGGTTGGTGTAGGTGTCCCAGAGGTGTTCACCCTATCTGACCCTCTGATTATCTTATATGTCTCTATTAAGTCACCTCTCAACCTTCTTCCCTCTCATGAAAACAGCCTCAAGTCCCTCAGCCTTTCCTCATAAGACCTTCCCTCCATACCAGGCAACAACCTAGTAAATCTCCTCTGCACCCTTTCCAAAGCTTCCACATCCTTCTTGTAATGCGGTGACCAGAACTGTACACAATACTCCAAGTGCGGCCGCACCAGAGTTTTGTACAGCTGTAGCATAACCTCATGGTTCCAGAACTCAATCCCTCTATTAATAAAAGATAAAACACTGTATGCCTTCTTAACAACCCTGTCAACCTGGGTGGCAACTTTCAAGGATCTGTGTACCTGGACACCGAGATCTCTCTGCTCATCTACACTACCGAGAATCTTACATTAGCCCAGTACTTTGTATTCCAGTTACTCCGACCAAAGTAAATCACCTCACACTTGTCCGCATAAAACTCTATTTGCCACCTCTCAGCCCAGTCTGCAGCTTATCTATGTCTCTCTGTAACCTACAACATCCTTCGTCACTATCCACAACTCCACCGACCTTAGTGTCGTCTGCAAATTTACTAACCCATCCTTCTACGCCTTCATCCAGGTCGTTTTTAAAATAATGAACAGCAGTGGACCCAACACTGACCCTTGCAGTACATTTTACGTTGCTGTTCAGCCCAATCAGAACTTTGGATCCCCAGCACTGACCTAGTTAACAGCAACGTACAACACCGGGTTTGGGAGCTTCATACTCTGCACCCACCTCCCACCGGCATTCTTTCATTCCCAAAAAATGATGGACACTCAGCAAAGCGAATCATTTGGGTACACCGATGGCTAAAGCAACCAGTTTGTGAGAGGCCGGTTCTGCCATGAGTGTTTTGTATGAAGTGGGTTCTTCTCCCTAGTATTGGCACCCATTGCCTTGGTCATACAACCACAAATCTTCATGGGTATTTCCTATCAACCCAAAGGATAAGGAGGCAGCAAATTTAAAACAGAGTTAAGGAGAAACTACTTTGCCAAAAGGGTTGTGAATCTGTGGAATTCGCTCCCCCGAAGTTAAAAATAACATAACACCAGGTTATAGTCTAACAGGTTTATTTGGAAGCACACTCAGGAGCACTAGCTTCAGGAGCACTAGCTTCCAATTAAACCTGTTGGACTATAACCTGGTGTTGTGTGATTTTTAACTTTGTACATCCCAGTCCAACACCGGCATCTCCAAATTATGACTCCCCCAAAGTGCAGTGGATGCTGGCACAGTGAGTAAATTTAAGGAGGAGTTAGACAGAGTGTTGATTGGTAATGAGTTGAGGGGTTATAGGGAGAAGGCAGGAAAATGGGGGTGAGGCACAGATCAGTCATGATCAAATAGTGGACCAGACCTGATGGTCTAATTCTGCTTCTATATCTTATGAAGTTATGAACAAAGCTCCATTTTGCTCCTTTGTCAACTAATAACTCCCAAGTGTGACAGTGAATGTTTCAGGCCTTCATGCCATATTTGCAAACAGCTTTGAACTGGAACTTTACATTTCTTTTAGTTTGTGATTAGGATGTGAACATTGCGCACTGGACCTGTACCTTTTATTGGATTAGTGGTGCTGGAAGAGCACAGCAGTTCAGGAAGCATCTAACGGCAAAACCCCGAAACGTCGATTTCGCTGCTCGTTGGATGCTGCCTGAACTGCTGTGCTCTTCCAGCACCACTAATCCAGTATTTGCTTTCCAGCATCTGCAGTCATTGTTTTTACCTGTACCTTTTATTGCCCGTTCTTGGTTGCCCTGGAGAAGGTGGTGGTGAGTTACCATCTTGAAGTGTTGCAATTCACAGAGTGTAGGAGCACCTACAGTGCTATTAGAAAGGGATCGGAAGGAGGTTGACCAAGTGACACTGAAGGACACATACTGTTCCATACCAAAGTGTGTGTGATTTGGAGGAGAACATGCAGGCGGTAGTGTTCTGATGTAAGTGGCAATGGTTCAATTCTCTCTTGTTTGAGATGGCCATTATCTGGCCCCTGTGCAGTGTAACCATATCAGCTCAAGCCTGGATATTTTCCAGGTCTTGTTACATTTAAGCCTGGACAACTTCAGTCTCCAAAGAGTTGTGAATGGTGTTGAACATTGTTCAAATATCAGCAAACATCCCCACCTCTGACCTGATGATTGTGGGGATATCATTGACAAAGCAGATGAAGCTGGTTGGTCCCTCGACACTTCCTTGAGGGAATGCCCCTGAGCCCAGAGGCCCAGGTTCAGGTACCACTTAGAGTCTTGGGATGTACAGCACAGTAACAGACCCTTCGGTCCAACTCGTCCATGCTGAGCAGATATCCTAACATAATCCAGTCCCATTTGCCAGCACCTGCCTCAAAACTCTTCCTATTCATATACCCATCCAGGTGCCTATTAAACGTTGTAATTGTACCAACCTCCACTACTTCCTCATTCCACACACCCACCACTCTTTGCGTGAAAACGTTGCCCTATTGGTTCCTTTTAAATCTTACCCATGTCACCCCAAACTTATGTCTTCAAGTCTGGTCTCCCCCAACCCAAGGAAAAGACCTTGTCTATTCACCCTATCCATGACTCTCATGATTTTATTAACAACTATAAGGTCACCCCTCAGCCTATAGCAGTCCAGGGAAAATGGCCTCAGCTTATTCAGCCTCTCCCCACTGAAGCTCAAATCCTCCAATCCTGGCAGCATTCCTGTAAATCTTTTCTGAACTTTTCAGGTTTCACAACATCATTCCTATAGGAGGGAGACCAGAACTGCACAAATATTCCAAAAGTAGCATAACCAATGTCCTGTACAGCCGCAACATGACTTCCCAACCCCTATTCTCAATGCTTTGACCAATTAAGGAATGCACACCAAACGCCTTCTTCACTATCCTATCTACCTCCACTCTACTTTCAAGGAATTATGAGCCTGCACTCCAAGATCTCTTTGTTCAGCAACACTCCCCAGTGTATAAGTGTATAAATCCTGCCCTGATTTACCTTAGATGTGTGTAATAATGTCTTGAACAGATTAATGAGATGAATGAGAAAAGTGATGTTCTGGAGCTTGGGTAATTAATAATCAACAGCTATATTCAACTTCCTTTGTGCTACAAATAGATCAGGTTAGATTCCCTACAGTGTGGACACAGGCCCTTCCACCCAACAAGTCCACAACGACCCTCCAAAGAGTAACCCACCCAGACTTATTCCCTATATTTATCCCTGACTAATGCACCTAACTATGGGCAATCTAGCATGGCCGATTTACCTGACCTGCACATCTTTGGACTGTGGGAGGAAACCGGAGCACTCAGAGGGCATAAGCCCTTCATCAGCTTGTATGAAGGACTGGGCTGTATTCACAACTCTCTGTAGTTTCTTACAGGGCTGGGCACAGCAGATGCCACACCAAGCTGTGACGCATCTGGATGGAATGCATTCTGTAGTGTATCTATAAAAATTGGAAAGAGTCTGTACAGACATGCCAGATTTCCTTAGCCTCCTGAAGAAGTGGAGGCATTGTTGTGCTTGCTTGACCATTGCGTCAACAAAGGTAGACCAGGACAGATTCTTGTTGACCTTCACTCCTAGGAACTTGATGATCTCGACCATCTCCATATCAGCACGATTGGTATAGTCAGAGGAGCACCCTCCATCTTCCTCCATGAAGTCAACGACCAGCTCTTTTGTCTTGCTGATGT
Source organism: Chiloscyllium punctatum (assembly GCF_047496795.1). Taxonomy (NCBI): domain Eukaryota; kingdom Metazoa; phylum Chordata; class Chondrichthyes; order Orectolobiformes; family Hemiscylliidae; genus Chiloscyllium; species Chiloscyllium punctatum. Next base: position 20,211,106 of record NC_092778.1, read on the forward strand.
TGAGGGAGAGATTCTGGGGATCAGATGTGATAATTCCAGTTTGTTAAATGACATAAAACTAGGTGGTCATGTGAGTTGTGAAGAGGTTGCTAAGATGCTTTAAGGAAACTTCAGCAGGCTAAATTAATGGACAAGGACACAGCAGATGGAATAAGACGTGGACATACATAAAGTAATCCACTTTGGTAAGAGGAACAGATTTGCAGAGTTCTCCTTAAATGGCAAGAAGTTGAGAAGTGTTGAAGTCCAAAGGTTCCTGGGTAACCTTGATGATAAGTCACTAATGTAAATTCAGCAAGCAGTTGACCTTCCTTGGAAGCAGGTTTGAGAACACGAGTAAAGAAATTTGGCTGCGAAACGTGTAGGATGTCAGTGAGACAGCACTTGGAGACTTGAGTACCAATTTGATTGCCTTACTTAAGGAAGGATGTTTGTGCCATTGACAGAAGTTCACAAGATTTCTGGGAAGGCAGGGTTGTACTATTTCGATAGGCTGAGGAGAATGGGTCTGTATTCTCTCGAGTTTAGAAAAATGATTGATGATCTCTTTGAAACATCTCAAGTTCTTAAAGGATTCGACAGCATGGATGCAGTAAAGATGTCTGCCTGAGGAAAAGACATTTCGGATGTGAAATGTTAATCCTGTTTCTTGCTTCACAGATGCTGCCAACTTGATTTGATTAGATTCCCTACAATGTGGAAATAGGCCATTTGGCCCAACAAGTCCACACTGACCCTCCAAAGAGTAACCCACCCAGACCCATTTCCCTAAACTTACCTCTGACTAATGCACCCAACATTAGTATGGCCAATTCACCTGACCTGCACATCGTTGGACTGTGGGTGGGAGCCGGAGAACCCAGAGGAAACCCATGTTGTCATGGGGAGAACGTGTAAACTCCACATAGACAGTCGCCCAAGGCAGGAATTATACCCAGGGTCCCGGGTGCTGTAAGCAGCAGTGCTAACCACTGAGCCACCGTGCCTCCCTAAGACCAGGTGAGTTTCTCCAGCATTCTGGGAGATAACATCAGAATAAGGGGTAGGCCATTTCAAACTGGGATGAGGTGGAATTTCTTCACTCAGATGGTAATGCATCTTTGGAATTCTCCATCTGAGAGGGTCATGGAGACTCAGTCATTGAAAAGATTCATGAAAGAGATCAAGAAATCTATAAATTTTAAAAATCTTAAGAGATATGCTGATAGTGTGCAGGTTGGACAGCACGGTGGCTCAGTGGTTAGCACTGCTGCCTCACAGCGCCAGGGACCAGGGTTCAATTCCTGCCTCTGGCAACCGTCTATGTGGAGTTTGTACATCCTCCTTGAGTCCACGCGGGTTTGCTCCGGTTTCCTCCCACAGTCCAAAGATGTGCAGGTTAGGTGAATTGACCATGCTAAATTGCCTGCAGTGTTAGGTGGATTAGTCGGGGCAAATGTAGGAGAATGGGTCTGAATGGGTTGCTCTTCAGTGGGTCAGTGTGGACTTGTTGGGCTGAAGGGCCTGTTTCCACACTGTAGGGAATCTAATCTACTGCAGTGAGGTAGATCAGCCATGGCACAGACTTGAGGGGCCAAATGGCCTAGTCCTGCTCCTATTGTTTCCCCATCTCTACATATTCCACAGTCCAGACCTTGCTCGGTGACTCCTTTAACAAGAACAACAGCGAGAGTTAATGACTGAAGGAGTTATCACAACATGAAATCTGAGTTTTCTTTTACATGACATCCCACCCTATTTCAACTCTTACACTGGCAAAACATATCTTTTGCCCAGAATGAGCAAGATAGATACGATGTGCCCAGGGCACTGCTGACAAATATAACCTCCCTCTTCTCTGATTTGTGAACATAAAATAGTTGTAGATGTCTGGCTCAGGATGGAGTGATTTCCATGCCCATAGCTCCGTATATAGTGCCTGTGCTGCAGTCTGAGGTATCAAACCTGATAGACACTGCCCTCATTCCTCAACTGTAAAACACAGGCAAATTTAGCCAAAAAAACAGTGGGACAGCTCAATCTGAGCAGATGTTGGTCTGAATGTGAAATTCTTTCAACCGCATAAAATAAGCATTTGTCATCATAAATACATCAACAAGTGCCTTGCACTGAGTGAAGGATTCTTTCCAGATAGTGGATTGTCCTGATCAGACCCTCAGGCCTGATCGGCTCCTGTTTTCTGGATACAGATGAGGCCTAACGTGGCCTAAAGAGGAGAGGAGGTTTATTTTTAAAAAATGTAACCTCTACCAGGACAGAAATGCTGTGGACTCGAACAGTCCCCCCTTCCCACTGTCCTTGACCCTGAACTAGGATTTAGCTGAGGGTCATTAATGAGTTGATGATGGGAAGAGACAAACCAGGACAACCACAGCAAACCCGGTTGGGAAAAGGGCTTTTGCCCGAAACGTCGATTTCGAAGCTACTTGGATGCTGCCTGAACTGCTGTGCTCTTCCAGCACCACTAATCCAGAATCCCATGGGATATATGCTTGTCCATACGAATTTAATGGTAATTCTAAATGCAGTGAGGAACACACAGCATTGGAAGAATTTTGCCCTTTGTTAAATGCCCTCCTTGAACAGTCATATATGCCACTTCTATACGTTTTATGAATGAAGCATATATCTGAGAGTAAAAGGAAGCAACTGAGGAAGGGGTGATCATCCTTACCCTGCACCTCCCTATAGAAATGTCCCGGGCACTTGGAATATTTAAACAATTCACAAACAACCTCAAGCCTCTTTGTTCAGTTGCGGAAACGGATTTCTACCTGAGTGGGAAATTCAGCAGCAACCAAACCAGTTCTGACCACCTGTTCATCAAAGGCACCTTTTCCGGCAATGGATCGGAAATCAGGAATAAGGACTCAGGTTCGATTCCAGCCTCGGGTGACTGTCTGTGTGGATTTTTCACAATCTCCCCGTGTCTGCGAGGGTTTCCTCTGGGTGCTCTGGTTTCCTCCCACAATCCAAAGATGTGTAGGTTCGATGGATTAGGCGTGGGAGATTGCTCAGAGTGTCCAGGGATGTGCAGACTCAGTGGGTTAGCCAATGGGAATTGCAGGGTAATGGGGATAGGGTGGGTCCAGGTGGGATACTTTTCAGAGGGAACTCAGTGGGCTGAATGGCCTGCTCCTACACTAAAGGGATTTAATTACCTTGGCTGTCATTTCTCTCCCTTTCCTCATCTGAGAAAACAGACCATCATCCCCACAGAGAGTCATGGAGTGACAGGGGACCTTTTTTATATCAGTTGTATCAATTGACTTTTATATCCAGGGGAACGCAAAGGGGATAAAATTATTCTTCCGCTATGCAGAGCCCTGACTAGAACCCACCTGGAGTAACTGCAATTCAACTTAAGCATTATTCTTGGAGGGACTGCAGTGTAGGATTGCCACAGTGATAACTGAGCTCTCAAAGACAGAGTTACGAGGTGAGATTGGGTTGTGTTCAATGCCTCCTCTTAGCTGTGAGAGGGGAAGGCTAGACAATGTTGCAGAATCTATCGTGCATAGGTGGTGACCCAGTGGTGTCATTGCCAGTCTCTATTGTAGAAATCCAGATAATGTTCTAGGAATCTGTGTTCTAAACCCATGGTGGGTGGTGGTGGTTCAATCTAATTAGAGTTTAGAAATGAAACCATGGTGAGGGAAAAGACTCATCTGATTCACCAATGCCCATTGGAGAGGGATACTGCTCTCCTTACCTGTTCTGACCTACGTGTTACTCCAGATTCACAGTGATGTTTTTAACTCTCTCACTGTCCCCTGAAAAGGCCCAGTACCCCAAATACGAAATGAGATCTGACAGACCAACCAGCGTTGATCTGGCCAGTGGAAGCAGCTGCATAGTCCTCCTTACTAACATCCGGGGGCTAGCACGGTCATTGGGAGAGCGGTCTCACTGTCTAGTCAACAACAAATCATCGCATTCTGTGAATGGGCCATTCAGCCCATTATCTTACAGACAAGCTCTTCCAGTACAATGACAATACTGGGATCTACCCGACAATGTGGAAAATTACCCAGATATGGCCTGTGCACAAAAAGTAGGACACGTCCAATCCAATCCATTATCATCCCCAACTAGTCTACACTTGATCATCAGTAAAGTGATGGACAGTGTCCTCAACAGCGCTATCAAGCAACACTTGCTAAGCAATAAGTTGCTCAGTTAAGCTCAGTTTGGGTTCAGGGAGGGCATTGTTGACCACATGGGAAGGGAAATTGCAATCCTGGAAAAAGATCTTCCACAGCTACACTGGCACCACCTGCCACCTGTTCCTCCATTACATCGATGACTATATCGGCACTACCATGTGCTCCCACAAGGACGTTGAACAGTTCATCAACTTCACTAACACATTTCACCCTGAACTCAAATTCAGCTGGACCATCTCGGACACCTCCCTCCCCTTCCTGGACCCCTCAATCTCCATCTCTGGCGACCAACTAATCATAGACATCTGTTACAAATCCACTAACTCCCACGGCTACCTAGACTACACCTCCTCCCTCCCTACCTCCTGTAAAAATGCCATCCTTTATTCCCAATTCCTCCACGTCTGCTGCATCTGTTCCCAGGATGACCAATTCCACCCTAGAAAATCCCAGATGGCCTCCTTTTTCCAAGTTGGCAATTTCCCTTCCTACATGGCTGACGATGCCCTCCAGTGCATCGCCGCCATTTCCTGCACCTCCGCCCTTGAATCCCACCCCTCCCAACGCAACAAGGACAGAGCCCCTCGGTCCTTACCATTCACTCTACCATCCTCTATATACATTGCATCATCTTTCGCCACTTCCACCACCAGATATGTTTCTCCCTCCCCTCTTCTATCAGCGTTCTGGAGAGACCATTCCCTCCGCAAGTCCCTCGTCAGATCTAGCCCGCCACCCCTCCCCCTCCCTACCAGCCCACACCCCACTCCCAGCACCTTACCCTGCCACCGCAGTAAGTGCAAAACCTGCGCCCGCACCCCTTTCCCCCCCTCCGTCCAAGGCCCCAAAGGATCCTTCCACATCCAACAGAAATTTACCTGTACCTCCACACATCATCATCTACTGCATCATTTGCACCCGATGTGGTCTCCTCTACACCGGGGAGACAGGACTCCAACTTGTCAATCATTTCAGAGAACATCTCTGGGACACCCGCACCAACCATCTTCACCACCCCATGGCCAAACACTTCAATAACCCCTCCCACTCTGTCAAGGACATGCAGGTCCTGGGACGCCTCCACCACCAAATCCTTACCACCCAACGCCTGGAGGAAGAACACCTCATCTTCTGCCTTGGAACCCTATAACCACATCGGATTAATATAAATTCCACAATTTCCTCATTTTCCCTCCCCCAACATTATCTCAGTCACAAGCCTCCAACTCAGCACCGCCCTCTTGACCTGTCCATCACTTTCCCATCTATCCTCTCCACCCTCCCCTAACTACCACCATCCCTCCTGCCTTCATCTACCTATAGCATTCTCAGCTACCTACCCCAACCCCCTCCCATTTATCTCTCAGCCCCAGCTCGACCCACGAACCTATTCCTGATGAAGGGCTTATGCCCGAAACATCGATTCTCCTGCTCCTCAGATGCTGCCCTTTTCCAGCACCACACTCTCGACATGGAAAGATGGTCTTGGTTGTTGGAGGTCAGTCATCTCAGCTCCTGGACATCTCTGCAGGAGTTCCTTAGGATAGTGTCCTAGGCCCAACCATCTTCAGCTGCTTCATCAATGACTTTTACTCCAACATAAGGTCAGAAATGGGGATATTTGCCAATGATGCACACTCTTCAGCACCATTCGTGACTCTTCAGATACTGAAGTATCTATGTTCAAATGCAACAAAACCTGGACAATATCCTGGCATGGGCTAATAAGTGGCAAAAAATATTCATGTCACACAAATACCAGACAATGACCACCTCCAATAAGAGACAATTTAACCATTGAGCCTTGACATTTGATGGTGTTACCATCACTGCATTTCCCACTAATCAATGTCCTGGGAATTACCATTGACCAGAACCTTAAATGGGCTTGACATATATGGACTTGCAGCAAGCAACCCGTCTCCTGACTCTCCAAAGCAGGTCCATCATCTACAAGGCACAAGTCAGGAGTGTGATAGAATACTCCCCATTTGCCTGGATGGATGCGTCTCCAGTAACACTCAGAAAGGTTGACATGATCCAGGACACAGCAGCCAACTTGAGTGACACCACATGCACAAACATTCATTCCCTCCAGCATCGATGCTCAGTAGCAGCCTTATGTACCATCTACAAGATGCACTGCAGAAATTTACCAAGGCTTCTCAGACAGCACCTTCCAAACCCACGGCCACTTCCATCTAGAAGGACAAGGGCAGCAGTTACATAGAAATATCCACCTGCAAGTTCCCCTTCAAGCCACTCACTATCCTGACTTGGAAATATATTGCCAGTCCCTCACTGTTTCTGGGTCGGAATCCTGGACTTCCCTAAGCACATTGTGGGTCAACCCACAGCAGGAGGACTACAGCAGCTGGAGAAGACAGCTCACCGCCACCTCCTCACAGGTAACTAGGAATGGGTAATAAATGTTAGCCCAGAAAGCAACACCAAAATCCCATGAGTGAATAAAATTAAAGGCGGTGTGGAAGAAATATGTGGTTCCTTTGAGATGAGTGATAAGACACCTTAAAGGCACATGTGCAGCTCAAATGTACAAAAGGGAATTTAGAGGGAAAATTGGCTACATTGAGAAGGTTAAGTGCACATCTTATTAAAGTTTTCAACCTATCTATGAGAACAGATAAAGAAGATCGGGAGAAACTGCTTCCCCTGATTGGAGAGTCTATAACTGTGTGTGTGTGTGTGTGTGCGGCAGAGATAGAAGATGTCAGTGTATATGTATGTGTGTGTGAGTATATGTGTGCAAGAGTGAGAGAGAAAGTGTCAGTGCATGTCTGTGTGAGAGAGAGAGCATATCAGTATATGTGTGTGTGGGTGTGTGTGTGGAGTGCATGTGTGTGAGAGACAGAGAGCACTTGTCAGTGTAAGTATACGCATGTGGAATGTAAGTGTGCGAGAGACAGAGAGAGAGTGTGTGTGGAGTACATGTGTGTGAGAGACAGAAAGTGTCAGTGTATGTGTGTGTGTGTGTGTGTGTGAGAGTGAGAGAGGGACAGAGAAAGAGAGAGAGATAGTTCTCCCAATTCAGAATCTTATACACTTCAATCAAGTCACTACTCACTTTTCTAAACTCCAGTGGAAATAAAGCCCAATTTATCATACCTTTCCTCATCAGACAACCACTCGATCTGGTTTTGGGCGGCACGGTGGCTCAGTGGTTAGCACTGCTACCTCACAGTGTCAGGGACCCAGGTTCAATTCCTGCTTGGGTCATTGTTCAGATTGTTAAAAATTTAACACATTGTTTGTGTGGAGTTTGCACATTCTCCCTGTGTCTATGTGAGGTTCCTCTCACAATCCAAATATGTGCAGACCAGGTGAATTGGCTGTGCTAAATTGCCCCATAGTAATTGGTGCATTGGTCCGGGTAAATATAGAGTAGGGGAATGGGTCTGACTGGGTTTGAAGGGTCAGTGTGGACTTGTTGGGCCAAAGGGCCTGTTTCTATATTGTGGGGAATATAATCTAGTGTGACAGTCCAAGATAGGATAAACACAAGTATGATATTCCCAACAACTGGGGAATCCAGAACCAGGGATCGTAGGGCAAGGATACAGGATAGAACATTTTGGACTGAGATGAGGGGAAATTTTTTCACCCAGAGAGTGGTGAACCTTTGGAATTCTCTGCCACATAAAGTGAGTAAGGCCAAAGCATTGAGTACTTTCAATAAGGAGTTAGATATAGTTCTTAGGGCTAAAAGGATTAAAGAGTAGGGTGAAAGTGGGAACAGGGGAACTGAGTTTGGATGATCATATTGAGTAGGGGAGAAGGCTCAAAGGGCTGAATGGCCTACTTTTGCTCCATTTTCTATGTTTGTTTCAACCTCCTCTGAAATGCTTCAACCTTAAACAGGAAGATCAAATCTGCACATAATATTCAAGATAAGCTCTCACCAGTGCCCTGTGATAATGAAGCATAGCATCCTTCCATTATGTTCACTCCCTTCAGAAAAAAGGATTACATTAGCCTTTATGAATATGTGCTGTACCTGGATATTAACATTCTGTAAAAGACAATAGACAATAGTGCAGGAGTAGGCCATTCTGCCTTTCGAGCCTGCACAACCCTTCAATATGATCATGGCTGATCATCCTTAATCAGTATCCTGTTCCTGCCTTATCTCCATAACCCTTGATTCCACAATCCTTGAGAGCTCTATCCAACTCTTTCTTAAATGAATCCAGAGACTGGGCCTCCACTGCCCTCTGGGGTAGAGCATTCCACACAGCCACCACTCTCTGGGTGAAGAAGTTTCTTCTCATCTCTCTCCTAAATGGTCTACCCCATATTTTTAAGCTGTGTCCTCTGGTTCGGCACTCACCCATCAGCTGAAACATGTTTCCTGTCCAATCCTTTAATAATCTTATGTGTCTCAATCAGATCCCCTCTCAGTCTTCTAAACTCAAGGGTATACAAGCCCAGTTGCTCCAGTCTTTCAGCGTAAGGTAGTCCCGCCATTCCAGGAATTGACCTCGTGAACCTACGCTGCACTCCCTCAATAGCCAGAATGTCTTTCCTCAAAGTTGGAGACCAGAACTGCACACAGTACTCCAGGTATGGTCTCACCAGGGCCCTGTACAGCTGCAGAAGAACCTCTTTGCTTCTATACTCAATCCCTCTTGTTATGAAGGTCAGCATGCTTCACTACCTGCTGTACCTGCATGCTTACCTTCATTGACTGGTATACAAGAACACCCAGATCTCTTTGTACTGCCCCTTTACCTAAATTGATTCCACTTAGGTAGTAATCTGCCTTCCTGTTCTTGCCATCAAAGTGGATAACCATACATTTATCCACATTAAACTGCATCTGCTATGCATCTGACCACTCACCTAACTTGTCCAGGTCACCCTGCAATCTCCTAACATCCTCCTCAAATTTCACCCTGCCACCCAACTTAGTATCATCAGCAAATTTGCTAATGTTATTACTAATACTATCTTTATATCATTAACATACATTGTAAAAAGCTGCAGTCCCAGTACTGATCCCTGCGGTACCCCACTGGTCACTGCCTGCCATTCCGAAATGGAGCCGTTTATCACTACTCTTTGTTTCCTATCAGCCAACCAACTTTCAATCCAAGTTAGTACTTTGCCCCCAATACCCTAATTTTGCTCACTAACCTCCTATGTGGGACTTTATCAAAAGCTTTCTGAAAGTCCAGGTACACTACATCTACTGGATCTCCCTCATCCATCTTCAGAGTTACATCCTCAAAAAATTCCAGAAGATTAGTCAAGCATGATTTCCCCTTCATAAATCCATGCTGACTCTGACCTATCCTGTCACTACGATCGAGATGTGTCGTAATTTCATCTTTTATAATAGACTCCAGCATTTTTCCCACCACTGAGGTCAGACTAACTGGTCTATAATTTCCTGCTTTCTCTCTCCCACCTTTCTTAAAAAGTGGTACAACATTAGCCACCCTCCAATCCGCAGGAACCGATCCCAAATCTATTGAACTCTGGAAAATAATCACCAACGGATCCACGATTTCTCGAGCCACCTCCTTCAGTACCCTGGGATGTAGACCATCAGGCCCTGGGGACTTTTCAACCTTCAGCCCTAACAGTCTCTCCAACACCAGTTCCTGGCAAATATAAATTCCCATCAGTTCAGGTCCTTCAGCCACTCTTACCGGAGGAAGATTGTTTGTGTCTTCCCCAGTGAACACAGATCTGAAGTACCAATTCAACTCTTCTGCCATTTCTTTGTTCCCCGTAATATATTCCCCTGTTTCTGTCTTCAAGGGCCCAATTTTAGTCTTAACCATTTTTCTGCCTTTCACATACCTAAAAAAGCTTTTACTATCCTCCTTTATATTTTTAACCAGTTTACCTTCGGACCTCATTTTTTCTCTGCTTAATTCCTTCTTCGTAATCCTCTGTTGTTCTTTAAAAGCTTCCCAGTACTCCGTTTTCCCACTTATCTTTGCTATGTTATACTTTTTCTCTTTTAACTTTATATGTTTCTTTATTTCCCTCGTCAGCCACGGCCACCCATGCCTCCTACTAGGATCTTTCTTCCTTTTTGGAATGAACTGATCCTGCAACTTCTGCATTATACACAGAAATATCCGCCATTGTTCCTCCACTGTCATCCCTGCTAAGGTATTGCACCATTGAACTTTGGCCAGCTCCTCCCTCATAGCTCCATAGTCCCCTATATTTAACAGAAAAATTGTCACTTCCGATTGTACCCTCTCTCCCTCAAATTGCAGATTGAAGCTTAATGTATTATAGTCACTACTTCCCAATGGCTCCTTCACTTCGAGGTCCCTGACCAATTCTGGTTCGTTGCACAATACCAGATCCAGAATTGCCTTCTCCCTGGTCGACTCCAGCACTAGCTGTTCTAAGAATCCATCTCGGAGGCACTCCACAAAGTCTCTTTCTTGAGTTCCAATACCATCCTGAATCTCCCAGTCTACCTGCATGTTGAAATCCCCCACAACAACTGTAGTAACATCTTTGCGACAGGCCAATTTCAGCTCCTGATTCAACTTCCATCCGACATCCATACTACTGTTTGGGGGTTTGTAGATAACTCCCAAGAGGGTCTTTTTACCCTTAGAATTTCTCAGCTCTATCCACACTGACTCTAAATCCCCTGATTCTAGGTCCCTCCGTGCAAGGGATTGAATATCATCCCTTACCAACATGGCCACCCCACCCCCTCTGCCCGTCAGTCTGTCCTTACAATAGCACATGTGGCCTTGAATATTCATTTCCCAGGCCCTGTCCACTTGAAACCGCGTCTCAGTTATCCCCACAATATTGTATCTGCCAATTTCCAAAAGAGCCTCAAGCTCATCCATCTTATTTCTAATACTTCGTGCATTCATGTATAGTATGTTTAATTTGTTACTGCCCTCACCCTTCCAATCAACTCCTATTTCACTCAACCTTACAGCATGATCCCTTTTTGAGTTTTCTGCCTCATTGATACAGTTGTCTTTCTTGACTTCCCTCGTTCTAACTTTCCCTTCAATTTTCTTCTTAAACTTTCGGTTTGTCGCCTCCCACCACCCACCACCCCACCGCCCCCCCCCCCCCCCCCCGCTACTTAGTTTAAACGTAGCTGTGTTGCAGTAGCAAACCTGCCTGCCAGAATGCTGGTCCCTAACCTATTAAGGTGCAAACCGTCTCTCTTGTATAATTTATGCTTACCATAAAACATACCCCAGTGATCCAAGAATTTAAATCCTTGCTTCCTGCACCAGTTCTCCAGCCACATGTTCAAGTCCATTATCTCCCTGTTTCTGGCCTCACCAGCCCGAGGAACTGGAAGCAAACCGGAGATAACCACCTTGGACGTCCTGCTTTTCAGCCTTCTTCCTAGTTCTCCAAAGTCCCGCCGTAGTATGTTCCTCCTCTTCTTCTTCTTGCACTAGAACACCACAGATTTCCCCATCCTTCTCCAGTTCAGTAATTTACATGTTATCATTCTTCCTGTCAAAGTGAACAACTTCACAGTTTGTCACATTACTGCCAGATTTTGCCTCTTGTTGGTTACATGCCAAGGATTTGTCGGTGTGTATTGGAAAAATTTAAAATGAGGAAACATTCATCACTCGATGTCAGTGCAACGTTACCTGTTAACAGAGCCCATGTGTTTGGGATGTTAGAATATAATTGAATCACTGGTAGTGTGGAAGCAGGCCATTTTGCCCATCAAGTCCACACCAACCCATTGGAGACAATTCAATCCCATCCCTCTAAGCCTGCATTTCCCATGGCCAATCCACCTAACCTACATAACCTTTAGACTGTAGGAAGGAAATCCACAGGGAGAATGTGCAAACTCCACACAGACAATTGCCAGGGATGGATGTGAACCCAGGTTCCTCACGACATGAGGCAACAGCACTAACCACTGAGTCACTATGCTGTCCAGATCACAAATGGGGCCTTGCTTCCAGGGTACAAATGAGCAAGCTGTGTGCAATTGCCTGACTGTCACATGTACCATGTTAATACCTAATGTTTTAAAGATAGCTTTACAGATTTATAGGGCCTTCAAGATAGAGGAACTGATTATAAAAGACAAGAGGTTTTGCTAAACCTATATAAAACATTTGGACCCTGTGGTAAGTATGAAGTATAATGATCACCCAAAGGGTGGGGTGTTGGGTGGAGTACAATGGGCATGGAAACAGGAGGGGCTGTCTCCCAGGCCCTGCGAGGAGCATGGAGGATAATATAGGCCCTCAGAATAAGTCCCAAACCAAGGTAACAAAGGCAGTTCCTGTCTGAGAGTAAACCCTCACAATGTAAAACCAAACAGCCTCTGAGTGATGGTCCAGAGAGCAAACCTTTTCCACTGACCAATGAGTAAAAGGCTGTACCATCTGACTATGTGTCGACATTTTGGCCTCGGACTGTTCCAGCTCTTTCAATGCTGTTGTGTACATCCCTGGGTTAAACTGGAAATCTACAGGCAGCCCAGGATAAACAAGGGCAAGAAGACAAAGTAAAGACACTCGAGTGAGATTTTAACCCCCTTCCCTTGCCGAGTATTAAAGTCAGGTCTGTGTGTGCCAATATTGCTCGCATTGCGTGATTAGTGTGTGGAAATTGATCAGCATTTCTCACGCCTAGAGGGGTTTGGGCACAGGCAGTGTCACATACGGGAATCAAACATTGAGGATTATGAGTCGCTATTCCAACTTAAATGCCTGTATCGAGCCTCAACCCAAATGTGCCTCTATATTGAAATTCAGCCCTATGTATTTGTACCCCAAAAGTATGTGAGCCAGCGACTTCAGTCCTTAGCCCAGCTTGTTGCCATTGTTAATTCAACTGAAGACTGGACGAAACCACATTCCGACAGCGTGTGTGTGCACTTTTGCCTCCAATCTTCTGCAGGACCTTTGACAGCCAAGTGGATGGCAAACGCCCCACTGAAATCCCCAGCATCTTTCTTTCTGTAGTTTCAACCTCCACTTGTTTGATCTTTTTTTTCTTTGTAGTTCTTGCGAGCCATGTGTCTTTCCACACAGGGAAAAAGTGAGGACTGCAGATGCTGGAGATCAGAGTCGAGAGTTTGCTGCTGGAAAAGCACAGCAGGTCAGGCAGCATCCGAGGAGCAGGAGAATCAATGTTTCAGGCATAAGCCCTTCATCAGGAATGAGTTATTCCTGAAGAAGGGCTTATACCCAAACTGTTGATTCTCCTGCTCCTCGGATGCTGCCTGACCTGCTGTGCTTTTCCGGCACCACACATCCATCTTTCCGCAAAACAACATTAGAGTCATAGAGGTGTACAGCACAGAAACAGACCCTTCAGTCCAACTCATCTGTGCCAACTAGATATCCTAAATTAATCTAGTCCCATATGCCAGCACTTGGCCTATATCCCTCTAAATCCTTCCTATTCATATAATTGATTTTTGACTCAATACGTAAATATTTCTGCTTTCTATTATATAAGGGGCCTGAATCATTCGGTGCTTTCAGCATTTTGTAACCCTTATGACAATTCTTTTTACATGTCTTCCAGCTGTAGTTTAAAAAGAAGTTTCTGACAAGTCAAGAGGGGAAGAGCAAATTGATGACTGGAATGGAGTTTACTGCAAACCGTAGTTAATATGCACACACCAAGCACACAGTGTAACCATCCTTTGCTCAAAGGATATTCGAAAAGCCTTGTCCAAACAAGCCCAGTACGCGAACGCTTTGGTGATTGTGAAGGGAAGGACTTGCCCAGTTCTGCACACATAATTGTTTTTCACATAGTGGGGTCCCTGGAGCAAAACAAAATGAGGGTTTACAGCGTGCCTAATAATGGATCCCAGTTGGAATTGCTTCAGTGTCTTGGCAAACAAATGAACTTTCCAACTCTCCCTGTGAACAAATCAAAGTACTACAGACCCCATACAAAGATGTAAGGGAACAATGCGAATGCTAAGCATGTGGAAGCTGCAGGAACAATAGCACCGCGCAACAATGAGGGAACCTTGCAGAAATGCCAAGTGGAATGTAGTTCCTTTTGAAAGCTTGTTTGAGGGTATTTGGTGGCACAAGTCCCAGCTTGCTATAGGAATGGGCGGTTTGTTCTAGAAAGAATCACTCCATTCTCTATTAGCAGTCTCTGGTGAACAGAGGGATCAGGTGAACTGCTTTTCTCACTGTAGTGAGCATGCTACATTCCTCAATTGAAAATATAATCCCACAGATTAAACATATTAAGTCTTTTCATCAAGGAGTCTGTAACTGCTTCAAGAAATTACATCACTGAAGTAAACCTGCCCTTTTTCTCCACATGGTTCACTTCACCAATGTTGCGTTTCCCTTTTCCTTTCATGTTGTTATTCAATACTGAGGAAATATTATACGTTTATGTCGAGGCTGAAGTTGGAGCTAAAAGACTTTACAATTAAGCTTAAATGTGGGTACATGATAACATTTGCTACTAGACTGTCATTGGATTTAAAAATACAAATTGCTGGAAAAGCTCAGCAGGTCTGGTAGCATCTGTGGAGGGAAATCAGAGTTAGCATGTTGGCTCAGTGGTTAGCACTGTTGCCTCATAGCACCAGGGTCCCAGGTTTGATTCCAGCCTCGGACGACTGTCTGTGCGGAGTTTGCACGCTCTCCCTGTGTCAATGTGGGTTCCCCCCAGGTGCTCTGGTTTCCTCCCACAGTCCAAATGATGTGTAGGCCAGGTGAATTGGCCATACTAAATTGCCCATAGTGTTCGGTGCATTAGTCAGAGGGAAATGGGTCTGGGTGGGTCACTCTTCGGAGGGTTGGCTTGGGCTGAAGGGTCTGTTTCCACACTGTAGGTAATCTAATCTAATCTTAAAAAAAATCATAATGTTTTGTTCAGAGGAAGGGTCACTGGACATGAAATGTTAACTCTGATTTCTCTCCACAGATGCTGCCAGACCTGCTAAGCTTTTCCAGTAATTTCTGTTCTTGTTCCTGTCTCACATCAACCATAGTTCTTTCGGTTTTTATTTTATAATTGGATTCAGAGCTTTTGTGAGATGAATATTTGGTAAAATTCTGGGATTGAGTCATGGATGCTAATTGTCCTGTCCTATAGGCAATTTATATTTAACCAAATTTTAACTTCCATGCATGGTCTGGCAGGTTATCTTCACATGGTGTAAATGTTCTGGATCTAAAGAGAATGAAGATGATACCCTTGAGGAACCTGAAGGGTTATGGGAGCAGAAACATTATAAGGTTTTAAGTCCATAAACCATAGGAGCAGAAGTAGGCCATTCAGCCCATCAAGTCTGCTCCACCATTCAATAAGATCATGGCTGATCTGATAACCCCAACTTCACTTCCCTGCCTTTACTCCATTACCCTTGATTCCTTTCCTGATTAAATATCTCAGCTTTGAATACATCTAATGACCCAGCAATAAAGGATTCCACGGCTTCACTGCTCTCTCAGAAAAATTCCTCCTCATCTCTGTGTCAGATGATTAGATTTATCGAAATGTAGAAAACCTTATAGCAAAGACCAAGAAATACCAGTCCACTATTTTTGTACTGGCTGCAAAGTAACTATCTCATCTCAAATCTACCTTTCTGCTCTTGTACTGAATCCCTACAGGTTACAGTGTCTCAAGTTCATAGATTTAGAGAATCCCTACAGGCCATTCAGGCCATTGGGTCCACACCGAACTTTCAAACAGTATCCCATTCAGACCCAGCCCCTACCCTATCCCTGCAACACTGCATTTTCCATGGCTATTCCACCTAACCTGCACATCCCTGAGCACGCTGGGCAAGTTAGCAAGGCCAATTCACCTAACCTGCACATCCTTGGACTGTGAGAGGAAACCGGAGCACCCGGATAAAACCCACGCAGACACATGGAGAATGTGCAAACTCCACACAGACACCCAAGGGTGGAAATGAACCTGAGTCCCTGGTGCTGAGAGGCACCAGGGACTGGAAAAGTGTGAAGAGATTAATTTTGGAAGGTCAAATTTGAAGACAGGTAACCACTAAGCCATCATGCAGAATCAAAATTCAAGATATGAACCACCATGCTGCCATATTTTTGTAACTATGCTGGGGATCTCTGCTGTCAACATCCTTTGAGATTCAGATCCTCAACATCGACATCTCTGTTTCATGGTTACTGACCATCCTGTTATCTGCTCCATTCCCGCACCTCAAAACATTTATACACCTCAACTAAATCTCCCATCAACTTCATAGAACATAGAACATAGAGTAGGATAGCACAGTACAGGCCTTTCAGCCCTCGAAGTTGTGCCAACCTTTTATCCTACTCTAAGATCAAACTAACCTACATACTCGACATTTTACTATTTTCCATGTGCCCATCCAAGAGTCGCTTAAATGTCCCTAATGTATCTGACTGTCCTCCCACTGCTGGCAGTGCATTCCACACACCCATCACTCTCTGTAAAGAACCTACGTCTGACACTTCCCCTAAACCTTCCTCCAGTCATGTTAAAATTCTGCCCCCTCATGACAGACGTTTCTGCTCTGGGAAAAAAAATATCTGGCTATCCACTCTATCTATGCCTGTCATCATCTTGCCCACCTCTATCAAGTCACCTCTCATCCTTCTTCGCTCCAATGAGAAAAGTCCTAGCTTCCTCAACCTTTCTTCATAAGACATGCCCTCCAGTCCAGGCAGCATCCTGGTAAATCTCCTCTGCACCCTCTCTAAAGCTTCCACATCCTTCCTATAATGAGGCGACCAGAACTGAACACAATACTTCAAGTGTGGTCTAACCTGGGCTCTATAGAGCTGCAGCACAAACTTGCATCTCTTAAACTCAATTGCCTTGTTAATGAAAGCCAACACACCATACACCTTCTTAACATCCCTGTCAAACTGGGTGGCAACTTTGAGAGATCTATGAACATGGACCCCAAGATCTCTCTGTGACTCCACACTGCCAATAATCCTGCTCTGTAATCTGTCTTCAAATTTGACCTTCCAAAATGAATCTCTTCACACTTTTCCAGGTTGAACTCCAGCTGCCACTTCTCAGTCCAGCTCTGCATCCTATCAATGTCCTGTGGCAACCTACAACCGACCTTCACAATATCCACAACTCCGCCAACCTTTGTGGCATCGGCAAACTTGCACTTCCTTATCAAAGTCATTTATAAAAATCACAAAGTTCCCAAAACAGATCCCTGTGAAATACCATGGGTCACCAAGCTCTAGGCAGAATACTTTCCATCTACTACCATCCTCTGTCTTCTATGCGCCAGCCAATTCTGTATCCAGGCAGCCAGATTTCCCTCTATCCCATGACTCCTTACTTTCTGAATGAGCCTACCATGGGGAACTTTATCAAATGTCTTGCTAAAATCCATTTACACCACATCCACTGCTCTACCTTCATCAACGTGTTTTATCACATCCTCAAAGAATTCAGTAAGGCTTGAGAGACATGGCCTGCCCCTCACAAAACCATGCTGACTATTTCTAATCCAACTATGCTTTTCCAAATAATCATAAATCCTGTCTATCAGAATCCTCTCCAATTATTTGCCCACCACCGACATAAGACTGATTAGTCTGTAATTCCTAGCGTTATCCCTATTCCCTTTTTTGAATAATATTTACCACCCTCCAATCATCTGGTACTGCTCCAATGGACAGTGAGGACGCAAAGATCATTACCAAAGGCACAGCAAACTCTTCCCTCGCTTCCTGTAGTAACCTTGGGTATATCCCTTCTGGCCCAGGTGACTTATCTATCCTTACTTTTTCAAAATTTCCAGCACCTCCTCCTTCTTAACATCAACCTGTTCTAGCATATCAGTCTATTTCACACTGTCCTCACAACGACAAGGTCCCTCTCAGTAGTGAATACTGAAACAAAATATTCATGAAGGATCTCCCATCCCTCCTCCGACTCCAGGCACAAGTTTCCTCCACTATCCCTGATCAACCCTACCCTCATTCTGGGCATCCTTTTGCTCCTCACGTAAGTATGGAATGCCTTAGGATTTTCCTTAATCCTACCCGTAATGGCTTTTTCAAGTCCCCTTCCAGCTCTCTTAAGTTCATTCTTCAGTTCCTCGTAACCCTCTGGAGCCTTGTCTGATCCCTTACTTCCTCGAGTGTGGACAAAACAGAACAGCTCCAGCCTATCCAATCATTCCTGACCATCAAAGTTCTCCCTTACTGGCAACAACCTTGGAAGTCTGCTCTGTACCATCTCGAGGGTGATCACACCCATCCTATACCCCAGACATCAGCATGCTGCACATTATCAACTCTGGGGCCTAGTCTTTTAGAGAAATTTAGAATCCAGTATCCCACTTGCCTTGGCCATCTTATCCATCTGCCCTGATACTTCAGGGTTCTGTAGATATACACTCCGTCTGGATTCATGGAACCCTGTCATTATATGACTATGGAGGACTGTTGGTGTAATGAATACTGCCACTGTCTGAGGCTGAGTTCTGTGTGTCAAAGTATACCACACATCTGAGACAAAACCAAAAGGTGTGGGTGAACACTCAGCAGGTTAGACAGAGAAGTTGATTGTATGGGGGGAGTATCTTGTCATGGAGGTGAGGGGTGTCTTGTCAGCCAGCTGGGGAGGGGTCTACCAGACTGATGTGTACTTCAATCAGGCAGTGGCGAGGTCACCTTTACCAGGGTCAGGTCCCCAAGAGGCAGAGCTCCTCAGCAGCAATGCAGAGGGGGCTGTGGCTGCTCTTGGAGAGGCAGTTCCTTTCCAGCCCACTCCCTCCAAAGACCCAGGAGCAGAGTAGGTGATGAAGGAGTGAATTGTGGGTGAGACTGGGAGGGAGAAGGGGCATCAAAAGCAAGGCCAGGACCTAGGTCCTGATGGGCACACCCTCCCACCCCCAACCCTCAATACCCACAATACTTATTCTCCCCATTTAGACACTGACTGGCTTCAATTAAGGATCCTCTTTTGATAAGCGGGCCTTCACACTCATTGACTAAGTTTCAGCCTCCTATTTCCAACTTTGTACTATTGTGGATTGAGCGCAGATTCCTGGGAAATAAAGATTTCACAGCTTCTTTTTCCAGCCAAGTTAAAAAGAGGAAAGTACACTGCAAATGGTGGACAGATCCATTGTTCAGCTGGCACAAGTGAGCAAACCCATTAAAACTTCAAAGTTAGTGAGTGAAATCCTGCTTTGCACAAGGATAGCTTTCTCAGGCTCAATGTCTTTGTCCCCCTCCTCAGTCGACTGCTCCCATTTCCCCAGTTTCTCAGCATCTATTCCATCACCTGGATGCCTGCTCTCTTTCTGCGGTCACAGAGCTCGTCACGACAGTCTGCCCTTCCCCAGACTGCTCCAAACTGAGGACATGGACTTTCAGCAGCCCCATTGTCTGCTCCACTACGGCCCTGCTCACAGCATGGGCACCGACCTAGCCTCACCAATTGAGTGACCAACAACATCCACAGAGTGGTGCCTACTGCACTCTGGCACCCTTCACTTCCCAAAGCCACAATAAAGCATTCCATGTTCCGTTGCATTCAGTGGAGTCTGTGGTCGTACTTATGTGCTATAGGGAGAGGTTGAATGGGCTAAGGCTGTTTTCCCTGAAGCGTCGGAGGCTGAAGGGTGACCTTATAGAGATTTATAAAATCATGA
Source organism: Chiloscyllium punctatum (assembly GCF_047496795.1). NCBI lineage: Eukaryota > Metazoa > Chordata > Chondrichthyes > Orectolobiformes > Hemiscylliidae > Chiloscyllium > Chiloscyllium punctatum. The sequence goes on from NC_092778.1 coordinate 20,230,903, forward strand.
AGGGCATGGATAGGATAAATAAACAAAGTATTTTCCCTGAAGTGGGGGAGTCCAGAACTAGAGGCCATAGGTTTAGGGTGAGAGGGGAAAGATATAATAGAGACCTATGGGGCAACTTTTTCATACAGAGGGTGGTGCGTGTATGGAATGAGCTGCCAGAGGAAGTGGTGGAGGCTGGTACAATTGCAACATTTAAGAGGCATTTGGATGGGTATAGGAATAGGAAGGGTTTAGAGGGATATGGGCCAGGTGCTGGCAGGTGAGACTAGATGGGTTGGGATATCTAATCGGCATGGATGAGTTGGACCAAAGGGTCTGTTTCCATGCTGTACATCTCTATGACTCTATGATCCTATGACTTATGTTACAATGATATCTCCTTCAGTCGATAGTAAACTGTGCAAACTCCACAAATGAAGGGATACCTTTTGCCAGCATTTACTCCCTTTTGAATTAACGATGCATGACTGAGATGGTGATGTTGGTTTAGTTTTGTCCAACATCTGAAGCATTAACATATTAAATCTGCATGCATTGCGTAAGTGCAGAGAAGGCATTGCAAATGAAACGTGGGTGGATGTTGAAAACCCATGCTTCGTGTGTTTGCCCCTTCAGTGTCTTAGCATCCAGCAGACATGGATTCTGCACTTTTGCCAATCAAAGTGGCATAAGTTCTGCCCATCTAGAGCATGGGACAAGGAACACAGCTCAGCGTGGGCACCAGGATGTGTCTCCCTCCACACCTCACGCCTCCATGTCCCTGTTACCATCCCAACAGCCAATTCCACCGACAGCCCCATGCAGATTGATCTCTGTTCCAATCACTCTCCTCCACCCTGATTGCACCTCAATAATATCCTGCTCCTCTACACCCCCTCCCCTGGGGAGACCACAGTGATGGTCCCTGTCCTACAGCCTACCTTGCTCTCTAATGTTGCTCCATCTGCCAATACCCTCCCATATACCTCAAGATCCCCCTTGTCTCCCTCCTTGTAACACCTCTACACCTGCCCCTGTTTTCCCCTCTAGCCCTCACTCCCTTGATTTCCACTTCTCTGCCCATCAATGGACGTATTCCCAGGACTTTATTGACCTCTGACTACTCGCCAACCTCAATGAGCAGTCCCTACATATGACCCCTGATTGTTCTGTTTGCAGCTCCCTGATTGATGATACATGACCCACCCTGTCTCCTGCTGCTTATGTCCTGGAACACAGTCAGACTGGTCCCCAGACTGTCAGCATCCTGAGCTGATGATGGCTAAGCCCTTGGATTGTGTTGGGGTTGTACCTGTTACCGGACACCCTGACCAACTAAGGACCAATATTGTTTGAATCCAATGAAATCTGGAATTAAAAGCTAGCCTAATGGCAACTATGTAACCACTGCCATCAAAACCCATTTGTCCTGCTGTTGTGATTTGACAAAAGAAATCCGAGGTGCTTATCTGGTCTCCATGTGACTCCAGACCCATTGCAATATGGTCAACTCTTTAACTGCCCCCTAAAATGGTGTAGCAAGTCATTCTGTTTAAGGGCATTACTGATGGGCTAATACTGTCCCAGCCAATGACACTCACTTCCCACGAACAAATTTTTAAAAATGAGAACCAATACATTTGCTATCTCTGACACCGCCTCATCTTTTAACACCCTAGGGTGGGGGTCATCTGCTCTGGGATGTTTGTCACCATTTAGTTTACAATGCTTAACCATGGATGACTTTAGTTTACATACAAATTGGACTTACCAACTAAGTAATGGCATTGTGGAGGGGGATTTCCTGGAGTGTGTCTTTCAGATGATAGTCTTTTAGACTAATAAATTGTGGAATTAACTACTCTGGCCTGGGTGCCATGCAACAGGAAAGGATTAATTAGCAATCTTATTGTGTGGGTGTCTTGGGGAAGAGCGACCATAATATGATAGAATTCTTCACTAAGTTAGAGAGTGACATAGTTGAATCAAACCTCAGGTGCTGAATCTAAATAAAGGAAATATGAAGGTATGAGGAACAAATTGGCAAGGATGTCTTAGGGAAGCTTATGAAAGGGGTTGAACATTGAACAGCAATGGTTTACATTTAAAGACCATTTGCATGAATTGCAATGATCATTCATTCCTATCTGGTGCAAAAACTAAAGAAGTAAGATAGCCTAAAATTAATGCTATGACATGGGGTAAACCTTCCTGTTTAATTTAAAACAGCAACACAGAAAAGATTTATCCCGTGAAGTCATCTGTGAAAATCTGAGAGGCCAAGAACTATTTAAAGTAAAAATTAACAACTGCATTTCTTAAAGAATAACAGAGAATAATTAACTAACAACTATATACAACTCCTTCCTCTCACCTAGCTTTTACTTTCCCTTCTATAATACTTGTCTGATAAAGCCCTCAATTAAGATTGACTGAAAAATTCAAATTTCAAAACGAACCAGCCAGTTGTCGAATCTTCTCTTTGCAGGTTTGCTCTGCAGGTCGTTGTTGATGTTGCTCTCTGTGCAAACTCCTTCTCTAGTCAGGTACCACTCCGACAGTTCTGACTAGCAGTCTACCAATGTCATCTACTGGATCTGTTCCACCCGGTGTGGTCTCCTCTACCTCGGGGAGACAGGATGCCTTCTTGCAGATGGTTTCAGAGAACATCTCTGGGACACCCGCACCCACCAACCCCACCGCCCCATGGCTGAACACTTCAACTCCCCCTCCCACTCTGTCAAGGACATGCAGGGTCCTGGGGCTCCTCCACCACCAAACTGTTACCACCCGACACCTGGAGGAAGAACACCTCATATTCCACCTTGGGACCCTGCATGAGATAAATGTGGATTTCATTAGTTTCATTTCCGCTCCCCCCCCCCCCTCCCCCACATTATCCCAGTCCCTAGCCTCCAACTTGGCACCGCACTCCTGACCTGTCCATCACCTTTCCTATCCATCCGCTCCATCCCCCCGACCTATCATCTTCTCCCTCACCTTCATCCATCTATCACCTTCCCCCCAACCCTACCCCACTCCCATTTATCTCTCAGCCCCCGGCCCACAAGCCTCATTCCTGATGAAGGGCTTATGCCCAAAATGTCGATTCTCCTGCTCCTCGGATGCTGCCTGACCGGCTGTGCTTTTCCAGCACCACACTCTTGACTCTGATCTCCAGCATTGCAGTCCTCACTTTGTCTAGCAGTCTACATCCATTGGGTTTGTGACAGTTCTCTTCCAACTTTCAATTTTCCCCGGCCTTATAACCCAAAGCCTCAGATTGTTTCATTGGTTTTTAATATTGTCTATATCTTCAATTCAAACTTAATTGGAGGTTGGTATTTTGGGGTATAATTTAAACTGATTGGCCAAATTTGAATTTGTTTTTGTCTCCAGGCAACCAGCTACACTAACAGCTGGACCATATTCTACGTTGTATCTTGTTGAGAACACTTGGTGGTGTCAAGTAGTTCTGCTCGCTTTTAACTTTCTTAAAGGTACAGTACACCCACATTTTCATAAATCTGGGAGAGGAATGCATCCAAAATGGAGACATACAAAATTTCCAGAAAAAACAGCAAACTTGAGGATTGGCAGCATTTTGGAATTCATCAAAAGAGGACAATGAGCTTGAACAAGACAGGGAAGAGAAGGGTGAGAGTAAAATGGCAGGCAGCATAGAAAATGACCGTAAAAGCTTCCATAAATATATGAAGAGGAAAATATTAGCAAGGTCAAGTGCAGGTCCTTTATAGTCAGAAGCCAGGGAAATTACAAACAGGAACAAAGAAATAGAAGAATTGAACACATACTTTGGTTCTTGTTTCACAAAAGAGGGCACAAATAATCCCCCCCAGAAATGTGAGGAACCAAGTGTCTAGTGAAAGGACAGAACAGAAGGAGGTCAGTGTTAGTGAGAAAATAGTGCTGCAGAAATTTGTGGGGGTTAAAGGCTAACCAATCCCCAGGGCCTGATAATCCACATCCCAGAGTACCAAATGAAGTGACCCTGGAAATATTGGTGGTCATCTTCAAAATTCTAAAGACGCTGAAGTACCGTGCCGTGCCGCTTGTGGGTGGCACGGTGGCACAGTGGTTAGCACTGCTGCCTCACAGCGCCAGAGACCCGGGTTCATTTCCCGCCTCAGGCGACTGACTGTGTGGAGTTTGCATATTCTCCCAGTGTCTGCGTGGGTTTCCTCCGGTTGCTCCGGTTTCCTCCCACAGTCCAAAAATGTGCAGGTCAGGTGAATTGGCCATGCTAAATTGCCTGTAGTGTTAGGTAAGGGGCATATGTAGGGGTATGGGTGGGTTGCGCTTCAGCGTGTCGATGTGGACTTGTTGGGCCGAAGGGCCTGTTTCCACACTGTAATATAATCTAGTCTAAATGTATTTTGAAAAGGAGGAAGAGATTAAAGGTAGAACTACAGATGTGTTATATAAAAGAATGATAAAAGCTATATGGACAGACGATGCTATTGCTTGCCAAAGCAGGCAAATTCAAAGAGCTATTAAAAAGATTGACAATTACTTTAACCTCAGCTCTACTAACATTGCTCACACATTTCACAAAAGAGTGCAGCATCGAGATTAATCCAGCGATGATTTCAACATTGAGCTTTCTAGGCTAGTGGAGAGATGTGACTATGGTCTGACATAAAGTCTGAATTCATGAGAGATTGAAGTGTTGTAGGCCTTACTGATGAATCTTTGTTAGATCTACTACAGTACAAAAAAAGTCTAGACTGTAGAGAACACCACTCGGGTAGTGAATGAAGTGGAAGTGGAGAAGAAGACCAAACCCAACACAGGAAATCTGCAAACCTATATTTTTTAAGGTACAAAACCAGAAGAGACACACCAGATAGGCCGATGCAGTTGTTAAAATAAACACCAGATAGTAAAAATCTTTGCCAATGCTGTGGTGGAAGAAATCTCACAGAGCCCCTAGTTTTGAAAAACCAAATGCTTTTATTGTAAGAATGTAACTCACTGTTATAAAATGTGCAGAAGTAGGAATTTCCTTCCACTACCATTAAGCTGTTCACTGATTGTTTATTGGGAGAAACTGTATGGCAAACATAGAACAAAGGAGAACCACAAACTCGGACCGTCAGGGAGGGAGTCCAACTCATGTCCCTTCTGCCCAACAAACTATCACCCTTCCAAGTCTGAGGAGAACATGTTATGGGAAGAATGGTGAAACCTGCAGGTCATCTGAATTTGTAAAGTGAAAGGTTTGCAGGGGGGACAGATGGAGTAATGGCAAATATGAATAAAGTATCAACAAATGCAAAACAATATAATAATTATGAGGAAAAAATACAGTTGAGTGAGATGTTGTGTATGGATCTGAAAGAGTTGACTGAGTGCAGTAGGCATGAGACATTGTGATAGTGGTCTCGGGCTGGTCAGGATAAAGAAGGAGCATGTTGGAGGTAGACCTGGGACTCATGGGTTTCGATCAGTCTCTATCATAATGTAGATCCTTACAGTAGGTTGTTGAAGTAATGTAATGAATTTCATTCAGTTTACTCAACACCACCCTTCTCATTACAACAGAAAAGTGGACATCCTCAACCATGCTGTAGAGGTGAGGCTGGGACGATGCCACACACACCATTACCTTGTTACAATCACCTCTGAATTCCTTATATTTACCATATTCATGAGCAGTGCTCATCTCCAATGATAAATATGTCTACTTTACAACAGATCTACCACTTCCATTTTCTAAATCTATATTCAAGTTTTTCCTTACCTGCAGGATTATCTCAGAGCTGGTCATCTCTAGGTTGAAGTCCAGATGATAAAGGGGAAAAGGAAGCTGGTAGGTTGCATCATGACTTCCTTATTTGGGCTGCAGGTCCTATTGATGAGACTTTTAGCATTAATCACAAACTGCCCCAGACCTGACGAATGGATAATAGCTGCTTTCCATCCTCTTTTTGATGCACTAACTGTATGTGTGGGTGTTGTGGGGGTGTCTGCAGTTTTAACTTAATCCTGTCAAACTGATTAGCTGCTTGTCATAGTCATAGCACCATAGAGCTCTGCAGCATGGATACAGATCCTTTGATCAACGCCGCCATGCCAATCAGTTATCCTAAATTAATCTAGTCCCATTTGCCAGCATTTGGGCCTTAAACCCCCTAAACATTTCCTATTCACACACCCATCCAAATACCTGTGAAGTGCTGTAATTGTCCCAGCCTCCACCACTTCCACTGGCAGCTCATTCCACACACACACCGCTCACTGCATGAACAAGTTGCCCCATAGGTCCCTTTTAACTCTTTCACCTCTAAACTTACACCTATGCCCTCTAGTTTTGGATTCCCCTACCCTGAGGAAAAGACCTTGGCTATTTACCCTATCCGTGCCCCTCATGATTTTATAAACCTACAAATGGTCACCTCTCAGCCTCCAACGCTCCAGGGAAAACAGCCCCAACTTATTCAGTTTCTCCCTGTAGCTCAAATCCTCCCACCCTGGCAATATCCTTGTAAGGCTTTTCTGAGTTTCAAGTTTCACAACATCCTTCCTAAAGGTGGAAGACCAGAATTGCACGCAATATTCCAAAAGTGGCCTAACCAATGTCCTGTACAGCCGCAACATGACCTCCCAGCTCCTATACTCAATGCTTGTGTTGGACTCAACTTGATTTTGCTTTACATTCACATTTTCAAGAAGGATTTAGATATAGTTCTTGGGGCAAAATGGATCAAGGAATACGGGGAGGAAGTGGGAACACCTGAAAATATTGAGAATTTTGGAGGACTAATAGTGAAAGGGAAAAACATGAAATCGGAAGCCTCAGGAAGTACAAAGAATCAGAGAGACCTCAGCGGCTACATCCATAGATCCCCGAAGTCAGTAAATATTTTTAAGGCAGAGGTAGCTAGACCACCAAGAGGAGGAAAGATTATTGGGAATATGCAGGACGGTGGAATTGAGGTTAAAATTAGATCACCCATGATCTTATTGAATGGCACAGCATGCTCAAAGGGCTGAATGGCCTACTTCATTTCCTGTTCACTATATTTCTATGTTGCAAGCCATTGTCAGTTTTCTAAATTTGCCCACATCCCTCTGACTTGAGTCCGTCCTTCTGTTTTGACTATGAGCTTAGTTAACAAGTTTAACCTTGTAATCTTTTTAGCTACTGGCTGATCCCTGGATCCCCAGCACAGAAAGGTCAGCTGAAATGATACTCCTCGGCTAAACATGTTTCTGTTGACCAAGAAACATCATTAGCTTGAGAATCCTTCCAACCGAAAGGAAATCAGTAGCAAGTTAAGAATGTACAGGGAGGGTCTGTAAAGTGGTCATTTAAAAAAAACACACAAAGATATTGAGATTTTAATACTTCAGAATAATAGAACTTATGATGCTAAATATAGATTAATGTGAATGAGATGCAAGTCAAAGGACATGAGCAACAAACAATAATATTCATTAAAATAACAGAAGCAATATAAATATAGATCAGTTTATAAATGAAAGAAATGAGCCAATGGTTATTTTGTCTGTGGTAACCATTGATTCTTGTCCTTGCTTATTTCACTTACGTTCCTTACCTTTGGTGAATTGCTGAAATAATGTTGACCGATGTGAACATTATATAACGTTGAAAGCAGATTTGGGCTCACTGACAGCGTAACGTGGGCGTGTAGGTCACAATTTCTGGCCTGGAAGGTAGATCAGACACAGAAAGGTCAATCAAGAGGGAAAATGGTCAGCGCTGATAGAAATCCAAGGATTCTTTAATCTGACAGGTTTTGCTTCCATCTTGAGTAACCATGGCGACGGTGAACAGGAGATTCGTGTGGCTGCATTGTCCCTTGGAGTTGAGGGCTTTTGCCCGAAACGTCGATTTCGCTGCTCGTTGGAAGCTGCCTGAACTGCTGTGCTCTTCAAGCACCACTAATCCAGTATTTGCTTTCCAGCATCTGCAGTCATTGTTTTTACCACCTTGGAGTTGAGTGGCTGGCAGTGCCAATGCATGGGGGCTGTCAGAATATTGCCATACCTATCCATCTGTGGCAAATGTTATCAGAGCCCATAGCATTTGCAGTATCCAATATCCCTATCCATTTTTTGATTTCATGTGGAGTGAGTTGAATTGGCTGAAGTCTGGTATCTGTGATGTTGGAGACCGGAGAGGCATCATTCACTCAACACTTCTGACTCTACACCGTTTCTGTTGCTGTGCTTCTCCAGCATTTTCCACGTTTATGTCAGAAAATCTTCAGCCCTGGCTGTGTGGTTGAAAAAATATATTTCCAGCCATTTATGATTAAAATTAAGACAGCACAGTTTTCAGTAAAGTTTCCTGTTTTACGAGGTGAGCCTATCTTTTGAATGGAATATGCAATGGGGAACTCCTCAGAGATGCTCTTCAGAGGGTCGGCGCAGACTCGATGGGCCAAATGGCCTCTATTTGCTCTGTAGGGATTCTATGACATTTGAAATACAAACGTTTTTCAACGCTGAGGATTGAAATTTCTTTTGTGGAAATTCTTTTGCCTTTTGGGATGGGAATGTCATTACAGTTGCTGACAGAATATCAAAACTATCAATTCAAAATGTCTATTTGCAATAACTTGTTCAACCCAGGATTTCTGAATTAGTGAGTTATACTACAGGAACACCTTCACCTCGAACTATGTACTATAAAAGCACTTTTACATTGTTGATAAACAGTAAAGAAAGATCCAGCTTCAGCAACTGCATTCTTCCCAAACAAAAGTTGCTGTTTCCATCAAACCTTCATTCAACTCCTGAAAAGGCACAAGAGATAGAAGCTGAACATAAGTCTTCCCCGTATTGTAAGATTTACAGCGTTTAGGCTCACCGCATAATCTGAACATCACAATCAGCATTATCTCCTCAAATTCAAAACGTGTTGTAAAGCAGCTCTGAAAAATCTTCAGGGCTTTTCAATAGCTTTGACTGTGTCTAACCTTTAAATAATTACTTCTTCACAGCTGGGTAAATTATGTGCCTATTCCCCACATTACTAAATAATTGACTTTCCCAATGTCACTGAATTTGTGTTACGTAATTTATGTCATTTACGGGCTATAATTTCCAGCAAAATTGAATTTTTTTTCACTGTTTAGCATTGTTTCACACTTTCGAATGACAACAATTTTGATTTGTCTTATGGGTAACTAAATTTAAATTACTGTTTCAAAGCTGTATAATAAAAATAATTTGAAGACATCTAATAACCAGAGTCTAGGATATTTCTCCATTTATTTCCCAGCAGGTAAATGCTGTAATTGCATCTCACACCGTACTTTTATTCAGATGTCGGAATTCATAATTGCTTTCTGGCATATTTAAAGGACACTGAGTGCGTTCGGTGCTCAGCTTCAGTATTTGCGGCCAATGGTACAAAGGAGCTACAAACTGGCACTAAGACAGACAATTATGCTACAGTGATATTGAAAAGCTGCAATCAGTGGCAGTGCAGCAGCAGCACAGTTATGTAAGTGAAATGGCTTTTCACATCTGAGATTCAAGACAGATTCACCCACGTTGTTGTTGCAAAGTTCAACTCAAACGTGCAGATCAGCAATTCAGTCTTTCATAAGCTGCCTGCTACTGTGGAATTAAAAACTCAAATGATGTGGAGGTTGAAGTCACTTCCATGTTCCTAAATTTACACGAGCAGGACCATGAGCATTTTGCTGTCCAACAGGACTTTGTGAAACAGTTGAAGGACTTTAACAATATCAGTACAACACTAGGACAGAATGTGTCTGAAGTTGCCTGATAAATACACAGAGCTACATCTAATAGCTCCTACATTCATGTCCTTCTCATGAACAGCCGACATAACTAAGAGTCTCTAAAACAATGGATAATTCATAGTAGATCATTAAAAATTACACAACACCAGGTTATAGCCCAATAAGTTTATTTGGAAGCACTAGCTTTCGGAGCGCTGCTCCTTCATCAGGTGGTTGTGGAGTATATTACGATCTTATACTCCATAACCACCTGATGAAGGAGCAGCACTCCGAAAGCTAGTGCTTCCAAATGCACCTGTTGGACTATAACCTGGTGTTCTGTGATTTTTAACTTTGTTCATCCTAGTCCAACAAGGGCACCCCCAAATCATAGAGACCTGCAGCATCTTCCAGCATCTACAGTCCTTACTATCTCTGAGTAATACATAGCGTATTGTTTCTGTTTTCTCAGTGTGAAGGGAAGAATACAATTACAACATTGAAAAGGCATCTGGATGGGGGCACGAATAGGAAGGGTTTGGCGGGATATGGGCCAAATGCCGGCAAATGGGACTAAGTCAGATTAGGTTTCTGGTTAGTGTGGACAAGTTGGACCAAAGGGCCTGTTTTTGTGCTGTATGACTCTATATCATGAACAATGAGAATCTGCTCAGTGCCACTGTTGGATGTGTGCAGGGGAAAAGGCTACAATCCCTCAAATTGGTTTTTGAATTCATTTGGGCCTTCTCACGACAAATGGTAGCAGAAGCTGATATATAGAAAAGGATATGTACTCACTGACTGGTCATTCTAACTACACTGGAATAGTTTTAATTGATGTGCGTGTTCTCCAACACAGTAACTTTTTTATCTCCATTATTCTGGTTTACTTATCTGTCATTTTTTAACCAAACAAGCAACGTACCCACAACATGGAATCTTCTGTCTGGACAATAAAGTGAAAGTGAAGTCAAATGAAATGAATATATATTTTCAAATACCTGTTGTAACCCAGTGCTGTGGATGGTGATAATAAGGGATGGTCCATTAAGAGAGTTAATATTGAGCAGAGGAGAAGGGGCTCTGAACTTTCAGGGAAATGTTACTTGTAAGTCACTTTAACCTGAAAGAAACCCTGCTGACTTTAGCCAACAAAGCACAATAGTCAAAAATGGAAATTTGATGCTGATCCTTTTAGAACTAATAGCATATAACGTTGAACTGAATTAGCTTTATGGTCACATGTACTCAAATGAGTACAGTGAAAGTTTACACCACTTACGGTGCCAACTCAGGTACAGAACCTTCAGTACAAATCCTTAGGGAAAGAATTTAGAAAAATAAAGAAACAAAATGTCCAGCATTATAGATCATAGGAATAAACTGGAAAATGGAGAAATAAAATGTTCAGAATAACAGTCATTCCAACCCAGTCTGTGCTGACACCTAGCCTCCAGTCTGCACATGGCTTCCCCTCAAAGCACTTGAGGCCAAGAGACTGCTCAGGAATCACCGAGAACTGGAAATCCACACCGAGGCCATGTCAGGCCAAGAAACTACTATGCCTGGTAGAAGGACCACCACACCAGGCCAGGAGACCACCATGTCTGACTGGGAGACCACTACCATGCCTGACAGAGAGACCACTACCATGTAGCGGCTATGTAGAACAGTTGATCTTCCGTAATTACACCGGCACCACTCCCCACCTCTTCCTCCGCTACATTGATGACTGCATTGGCGCCACCTCGTGCTCCCGCAAGGAGATTGAGCAATTCATCAACTTCACCAACACATTCCACCCTGACCTTAAATTTACCTGGACCATCTCTGACACCTCGCTCCCCTTCCTGGACCTCTCCATCTCCATTAATGACGACCGACTTGACATTGACATTTTTTACAAACCCACGACTCCCATAGCTACCTGGATTACACCTCTTCCCACCCTATCTCTTGCAAAAATGCCATCCCGTATTCCCAATTTCTCCGCCTCCGCCGTATCTGCTCCCAGGAGGACCAGTTCCACCATAGAACACACCAGATGGCCTCCTTCTTTAGAGACCGCAATTTCCCTTCCCACGTGGTTAAAGATGCCCTCCAACGCATCTCGTCCACATCCCGCACCTCCGCCCTCAGACCCCACCCCTCCAACCGTAACAAGGACAGAACGCCCCTGGTGCTCACCTTCCACCCTACAAACCTTCACATAAACTAAATCATCCGCCGACATTTCCGCCACCTCCAAAAAGACCACACCACCAGGGATATATTTCCCTCTCCACCCTTTTCCGCCTTCCGCAAAGACGGTTCCCTCCGTGACTATCTGGTCAGGTCCACACCCCCCTACGACCCACCCTCCCATTCTGGCACTTTCCCCTGCCACCGCAGGAACTGTAAAACCTGTGCCCACACCTCCTCCCTCACTTCTATCTAAGGCCTTAAAGGAGCCTTCCACATCCATCAAAGTTTTACCTGCACATCCACTAATATCATTTATTGTATCCGTTGCTCCCGATGTGGTCTCCTCTACATTGGGGAGACTGGGCACCTCCTAGCAGAGCGCTTTAGGGAACATCACCGAGACACCCGCACCAATCAACCACACCGCCCCGTGGCCCAACATTTCAACTCCCCCTCCCACTCTGCTGAGGACATGGAGGTCCTGGGCCTCCTTCACCGCCGCTCCCTCACCACCAGACACCTGGAGGAAGAACGCCTCATCTTCCGCCTCGGAACACTTCAACCCCAGGGCATCAATGTGGACTTCAACAGCTTCCTCATTTCCCCTTCCCCCACCTCACCCTAGTTCTAAACTTCCAGCTCAGTAACTGTCCCCATAACTTGTCCGGACTTGTCCTACCTGCCTATCTCCTTTTCCACCTATCCACTCCACCCTCTCCTCCTTGACCTATCACCTTCATCCCCTCCCCCACTCACCCATTGTACTCTATGCTACTTTCTCCCCACCCCCACCCTCCTCTAGCTTATCTCTCCACGCTTCAGGCTCACTGCCTTTATTCCTGATGAAGGGCTTTTGCCTGAAACGTCGATTTTGCTGCTCGTTAGATGCTGCCTTAACTGCTGTGCTCTTCCAGCACCACTAATCCAGTATTTGATTTTCAGCATCTGCAGTCATTGTTTTTACCAGAGAGACCACCACCCTGCCTGACAGGGAGACCTCCACCATGCCTGACAGGGAGACGACCACCCTGCCTGACAGGGAGACCTCCACCCTGCCTGACAGGGAGACCACCACCCTGCCTGACAGGGAGACCTCCACCCTGCCTGACAGGGAGACCTCCACCCTGCCTGACAGGGAGACCACCACCCTGCCTGACAGGGAGACGACCACCCTGCCTGACAGGGAGACCTCCACCCTGCCTGACAGGGAGACCACCACCACCCTGCCTGACAGGGAGACCTCCACCCTGCCTGACAGGGAGACCTCCACCCTGCCTGGCAGGGAGACCTCCACCCTGCCTGACAGGGAGACCTCCACCCTGCCTGACAGGGAGACCACCACCCTGCCTGACAGGGAGACCACCACCACCCTGCCTGACAGGGAGACCTCCACCCTGCCTGACAGGGAGACCTCCACCCTGCCTGACAGGGAGACCTCCACCCTGCCTGACAGGGAGACCTCCACCCTGCCTGACAGGGAGACCTCCTCCCTGCCTGACAGGGAGACCTCCACCCTGCCTGACAGGGAGACCACCACCCTGCCTGACAGGGAGACCACCACCCTGCCTGACAGGGAGACCACCACCACCACCCTGCCTGACAGGGAGACCACCACCCTGCCTGACAGGGAGACCACCACCCTGCCTGACAGGGAGACCTCCACCCTGCCTGACAGGGAGACCTCCACCCTGCCTGACAGGGAGACCTCCACCCTGCCTGACAGGGAGACCTCCTCCCTGCCTGACAGGGAGACCTCCACCCTGCCTGACAGGGAGACCTCCACCCTGCCTGACAGGGAGACCACCACCACCACCACCCTGCCTGACAGGGAGACCACCACCACCATGACTGACAGGGTGACCACCATGCTTGACAGGGAGACCACCACCATCATGCCTGGCAGAGAGACCACCACCACCATGACTGACAGGGTGACCACCACCATCATGCCTGACAGGGAGACCACCACCACCATGCCCAACAGGGAGACACCCACCATGCCTGGCAGAGAGACCACCACCACCATGCCTGGCAGAGAGACCACCATCTTGCCTGACAGGGAGACCCCCACGCCAGGCTAGGAGACCACCATGCCTGGCAGAGGCAACCATGCCTGGTAGGGAGACCACCATGCCTGGCCATGGCTCTCCCATGCCGTGCTAAGAGATGTCCATGCTGGGCCACCCAGGGACCTCTAGCAATTCCTTTGTACTAAATTCACTCGTACCCCATGTGTATTCCATTACTGTGAAGTCACTTTGCCTTGACTGAATTGTCACCATTTTACTCAGCTCATCCACTACCAAAGAATAGGACCCTTAATATTATCCAGGGTCTTACTATGACCAAGGGTCTGTTACTGATATTCCTTTTCTGAGAGAAGAAAAATATAACCAGGAGATTCAGAATCCCCTCAGTTGAGGACTGACTCTGCGCTGGCTGGCCACAGTCAGTGTACTGTGCACTAGTAAATAAAGGGTTGACATAGTGCTGGGACCCGGGGCCTCTGTGCAGTTCCTTCACAAACATTCTGGCCAACTGAGCTAAACAAAAGCTAAAGCACCCTCCCCATTCTCACACCATTTTCTGTCAAAGAGCTGCACCTTCCATTCCACAGTAAATATGAATAGGAAGCACCTTTTTTTCCCTGACAAGACGTGTTTATTATTCAGTTCTAGAGGCACTTGCATCAGTGAGCTAGGCCCTAGTACTTTGAATGCTAAACTTGGTTTCCTCATCATAAGGCCAGGTTGGTTGGTGCAGGAAAAGCCAAGTCACACTGGGAATGGACCTTCAGGCAGCAGCAGAACCCCCTCTTAAATCGATTTGCTGCATAAATATTCCATTAAAAGTTCAAATTAATGCTCACAGCTATCATCATGAGGAGATGCTAGGAATGAGATACATGGTTAAAAAAGTGCAACAGAGCACAAACTCACAGAACATATTATAACTGGGTCTACTCTTATCAATAAAATGCATTGGTATGATTATTATGTCAGGTCAAAATGTATAACTCTCACTCCTCATCAAGAAGAATTGAAAAATATGAACATACACTTGTGAAACGGTCTCGCCCATTCAGGAGCAAGGGTTTGGTGCGTTGAGGCTTTTCATGCAACAATTTGAATCACGGCAACTGGATGGCTGTAGTTTTGATTGACATCTACTGGATAGGGATTGGCAGCCATTGCTCTTAACATATGCCGATTAGCTGCCATTCTTGCCACCCTCTGCCAATTGGTCGTCATTGTTCCTGACCTGTATCCAGACATTTAGCAAACTAAGGCGCTGAGAGCATTTTCCTGTTCATAAGTTCGTAAGATATAGGAGCAGAATTCGGCCATTCAGCCCATCGAGTCTGCTCCTCCATTCGATCATGGCTTATATGCTCCTGACTTCCATTTCTCTGCCTTCTCTCCATATCCCTTCAACCCACTGCCAGTTAAAACTCTGTCTAACTCCTCCTTAAATGTACTCACTGTCCCAGCATCCACCGCACTTTGGGGGAGCGAATTCCACAGATTCACAACCCTTTGGGAAAAGTACTTTCTCCTCAACTCTGTTTTAAATTTGCTGCCCCCTTAGCCTAAGACCATGACCTCTCTTCCCAGAATGCCCCACGAGAGGAAGCATCCTCTCCACATCGATTTTATCCATACCTTTTATCACCTTGAATACCTCAATTTGATCTCCCATCATTGTTCTAAATTCCAAAGAGTATAGGCCTTAGCTGTACAACCTCTCTTCATACGACAAACCCAAAAGTGCATCCAAAGAGATTATATTTTCTTTTGATCTTTTGTAAGTCAAACCTCCACCAAAAGTCAAAGACCCTTTTAAAAATGTCTGCTTTTAACTTAGAAGAACGTATATGAAGAAAATAAGTTAATTGCTTGAAGTGTTGATATTTTAGGATAAGATCTCAAGATAGATTTCTCACACTGTTGTCGTCAATGTTGTCAAACCTTGTAAAAATCTACAGCCATTTTTCATAAGCCCTGATGGCTGCTTAGCACAAAATGTAGAATTCCGTGACAAAAACATTGTTGTCGACCCTTCCAGTGTTAATTAAGGAGGTTCTGCTTGGATGTGGGCTGTGAGTAAACTGTTTACTGTGGTTGAACATAAGGGAATCTTATTCCTCCAGTGCTGAGATTTCTAAGGCCAGTCAGCTACCAATGATTCCACTTTCCCCTGTAATTGCTTGTTTGTCTTCACACTATTTTTTTCTCTGAAATCTTCCATCAAAATGAGGCAAAATGTTGGTTTTTCTCTCTCTGAAAGAAGCTGAATTAGCACATCAACAATGGGCTTCCCCCCCTCCCCCGAGATAAGTCGCCCATTGTTGCCGCCAGTTCTGGATACGATTAATCATCAAAACGTGGGGCAACTCGCTGTTTCTTGAGAATTATTTTGTCCCCAGTTTCATTGACCCGACTGATCTCTTCACATGTGAACGGCTGGCAGGGAATTCATTGCACGCATTTATAAAACAAAACGGCAATAACGTGGAATAAGCTGTCAGGCACAGAGAGCTCAGCAAAACAATACACTAATAGATGAGACACTGTGAGGTTAAAAACAAAAAAAAACTTGATTATGGGATCGAGCCTCTTAAGAATTACCTATTGAACTTTAAATGCTTCTTCAAGAGGGCTGGCAATGTGATGCTCATACAAAAATAAATTTGCAACAAGAGTACCAAGGTGAAATCACTTGGACTCAGATTGGTGAAAACTCCTCGGAATGATAATATTCCCAGCGGATGAAATTAGCACTGCTGTTGTAAGTTTAGTAACAGAGATGGGTGGGAGGGCTGGGGGAGGGGAGCAGAGATTGCAAAGGCAGACAGTGGATTTGAACTGATCCTCCAATCAGAAGGAGAATGGGACAGATAAGCCCAAGTTCTTTGTGGGTCTCGGAGGAATGGCCCACTCCACTTATCCTGTGGTCACGAAGGATTCTGATTTGTTGGAGCAAGCATTCTCAACTTCCTGATCTCTCCTTTTCATTCATTCACAGGATGTGGGCGTCACTGGCTAGACCAGCATTTATTGCCCATCCCTAAGTGCCCAAAGGGCAGTTCAGAGTCAACCACACACTGGTGTGGGTCTGGAGTCACATGTAGGCCAGACCAGGTAAGGACGGCAGTTTCCTTCCTTAAAGGACATTAGTGGACTGGATGCTTCACAATCATCATTGTGAAGACTCTTAATTCCAGAATTTCTGTTTTATTTAATCCAAGTTCTGTCAACTGCCGTGGGACTTTTCACCCGGGTCCTCAGAATATTGCCTGGGTCTCTGGATTAGCAGCCCAGTGCTAATACCCTGTCTTGAACATTCCACAGCCTCTGGGGCCGAGACTTCCAAAGACTTACCACCCTCAGACTGAAGATATTCCTCCTCACCTCAGTCCCGAAATGGCTCAGCTTTTATTCGGAGACTGCGTCCCTAATTCTGGGTCACTTAGTCGGTGGGGGTGTGGGAGATAATCCCAGCATCTATTATTCCTTTCAATCAAGTTCACACAAGGTCACCTTTCATTCTTCTGAACTCAGAGGGTATTAGATGCAATCTCCCCAGCCTCTCCTCACAGGACAGTCACTCTATTCCAGGAATCAACCTGATGGACTTCCATTGCTCTCTGTCTGTGGTAAGTATGTTTTTCTGATCAGAACTACACCCAACGTTGCAGGTGGGATCCCACCAGTGTTCTATGAAAATAAAGCAAGACTGGTTTGCTCTTGTAATAAAGGCTAACAGGCCATTTGCCTTCCAAATTGCCTGCTAGCTTTCAGGGACTTATAGACAACAACATCCGGCTCTTTTGGACATAGTACTTTTCAATCTCTCACTATTTAAGAAACAGTCTGCCCCTTTGATCCTCCTACAGGAATTGATAACATTACATCGATCCATATTGTGTTCCATCTGTCACACCCTTGCGCACATTGTCTGTCCAAATCACCTTGAACCATAGAACCCCTGCAGTGTGCAAGCAGGACATTCAGTCCATCGAGTTCACATGGACCCTCCAAAGAGCATCCCACCCAGATCCACCCCATTGCTGTAACCCTACATTTCCCATGGCTAGTCTACCCAACCCCTGGAAGGAAACCCACACAGACACAGGGAGAGCATGCAAACTTCACACACACACACACACACACACACACACAGGGAGAGCATGCAAACTTCACACACACACACACAAACACACACAGACACAGGGAGAGCATGCAAACTTCACACACACACACACAAACACACACACACACAAACACACACAGACACAGGGAGAGTATGCAAACTTCACACACACACACACACACAAACACACACACACACCACACACAAACACACTTGTCTGAGGCTGAAATCGAACCCACGTCCCTGGTGTGGTAAGGCAGCGGTGCTAACCACTAACCACTCCCCTTGTGTGGGAACTTATCAAAATGCTTCTGAAAATCTATACACACCACACCAACTGGTTCATCCTCTTTAACTCTGGCTTCTATTATTTTAGAAAAGATTAAACAGCGCATTGTGATCTACATTATCAAGTCCCCTCAGGAATCTGGGAAAAGGGATGCACGTCACTTTTCAGCTTCCCCTTTTTTACATCATCATGCAACTTTCTGTCGCCTTAAATCATTATGGGCTGTTCGCTTTCAACACCTTTTTAACACTGCGGAGTCCAGAATGGAATACAAAATTCCAAGTCAAATTAATGATTACAAAGTGGCAAAGTTATGTTATTGTTCCAGCTCAATATTGACATTTTAATACACCCAAACATCTGACCTGTAGGTTTCAGTCACAATTCACATACAGTCTTTTTGTTCAATTTAAATGAATGGGCTTTCCTACAGTTTTGTCCCCACTTTAAATTTAATTTGTAACCTGTTTTCCCAATCCACAAAAACAAAACTAGGATTTCATTTTTAAGGTAAGAGGAGAGAGTTTCAAAAAAGGCACGAGGGGCAATTCTTTTACATGGAGGGTGGTTCACTTGTGGAATGAATTCCTGTGGAAGTTGTGGATGTGGGCACAGTTCCAATGTTGAAAACACATTTGGATAAGTATATGAAGAGGAAAGGTTTGGAGCGTTATGGGCCAGGAGCAGGCAGGTGGGGTCAGTTTAGTTTTGGATTATGTTCGATGTGGACTGGTTGTACTGAGGGGTCTGTTTCTGTGCTGTGTGACTCTATGACTGCAAATCAGAAGTAAAAATAACAACTTCTGTTTCTGTTTCCAATCTGCAAGTTTGTTCCAAATCTCTTATAGGCAACCTGGTCAGCTTCATTAGCTTTGTATCACCTTTAGATGTAGACAGTTTAGCCAAAGATGTCCATCTCCAGATCGCCTCTGTCAATATTAATACCTGGAAGTGGTCTTTTGAGGGACTCAACTTGTAACTTCTCCCAATTCATTGACAATCCTTCTAATTACCTTTCTCTGCCACCAGTGGTTTGGCAAGGTTCCACACAAGAGATTAGGAAGGAACATTAAAGCTCATAGTATCAGAGGTAATGTATTGGCATGGATAGGTTGGCAGACAGGAAGCAGAGAGTTGGAATAAACGGGTTATTTTCAGAGTAACAGGTAGTGACGCGGCGTACGGCAGTGTTCAGTGCTGGGACCCTAGCTGTTCACAATACACATTACCAATTTGGACAAAGGAATTGAATGCAATATCTCCAAATTTGCAGATGACCATGCTGTGAGGAGGATACTAAGAGGCTGCAGATGACTTGGACAGACTGGCTGAGTGGGCACATACTTGGCAAATGCAATACAATGTGGATCAATGTGAGGTTATCAACTTTGGTCACAAAAACAGGAAGCAGATTATTATTTGACTGGCGGCAGTTTAGGAAAAGGTGAGGTGCAACGAGTCCTGGGTGTCATGGTGGAACAGTCACTGAAGGTTGGCATGCAGGGGCAGCTGGCAGCGAGGAAAGCTGGCCTTCATAATGAGAGGATTTGAGTTTCGGAGTAAGGATGTCTTGCTTAGTTATACAGGACCTTGGTGAGGCCACACCTTGAGCATTGTGTACAGTTTTGGTCTCCTAGTCTGAGGAAGGACATTCTTACTATTAAGGGAGTCCAGCGAAGATTCACCAGACTGATTCCTGGGATGGTAGGACTGACATATAAGGAAAGACTGGATCGACTGGGCTTGTACTCACTGGGATTTGAAAGAATGGTGGGGGGAATCTCATTGAAACAAATAAAATCCTGATGGGTCTGGACAGGCTGGATGCAGGAAGAATGTTCCTGATGTTGGGGAAGTCCAGAACTATGGGTCACAGTCTAAGAATAAAGGGTAAGCCATTCAGGACTGAGATGAGGAAGAATTTCTTCATTCAGAGAGTTGTGAACCTGTGGAATTCTCTCCCACAGGAAGCTGTTGGGGCCAGGTCATTAGATAGATTCAAGAGTGAGTTGGACGTGACACTTGCAGCTAAAGGATCAAGGGTAATGGAGAGAGGGCAGGAATGGGATGGTGAGATTGCATGATCAGCCATGATCATATTGAATAGTGGAGCAGGGTCAAAGGGCTGAATGGCCTACTCCTGTCCCTATTTTCTATGTTTCTATGTTTACCTTCATCAGAAAACCCACCAGACCTGACACCAACCAAACAAGCTGATTGGTTGCTGTTGGATTTCCTGTTGGCATTCCAAGGCCAGCACCTAGCCTCCTGCACCACCCTTCACCCCCATTCATCCTTCATGTCACCCACCCTCACGCCTGCAGTTGCTGGCCAATCAGAGGCTGACATTTCCAGAAATCAGCAGCACCGCGCCAAAGTCTCCACTGAAGACCACGGCTTCACCGGATTCTCAGGTGGAGGGTCACCGCTGAGGAAAGGTAGGTGTTTTTATTTTTGGAGGGGTTGTGGGGGGGGGGAGAGGTTCCCAAGGTATCAGGAACAGGGAGCAGGGTGGTCAGAAGCGAGGGGTGCTCGGTGCTGCCCCTGCTGGAGGTCTTGGAGGAATGAGTGAAGAAACTACCCTAAAGGACAGCCCACCCACCCTGACTCACCATTCAGATAGGCTGATTCTTTCTAGTTCCAGACACAGCCCCGGCCTAAATGGAATAAGTATCTTACTGGGTCATTGCCCATAACAAGCAGACTCAATGGGTTGAACGGCACTGTAGGGATTCGATGATTCTGACAGTCTTACAAAAGCCCTGAGCGCCTTAATTAGTGATGGATAAGGAAGGTTACCTAGGAACCTTCCTGCCCAGCCAGTATTTTCAGAGGTGATGGGATGGGTGCAGCTATCTCCCCAGTGCCAACCCAATTGATTATCTGTCCATCCTGCCATTTAGCCTCACAACAAATGGGATTAATTCCATGCTATGTTCCAATAGCAAAGCAAAACTGACAAGCACAACCTCTTGTAAGACCCTAAAGGGGACATGAAATGGCTTTGGCAAATAGATTTAAGGAGAATCCAAAGGGTTTTTACAATTGCATTAAGGATAAAAGGGTAACTAGGGAGGGAATAGGGCCTCTCAAAGATCAACAAGGTGGCCTTTGTGTGGAGCCGCTGGAGACAGGGCAGATACTAAATGAGTATTTTGCATCAGTGTTTACTGTGGAAAAGCACATGGAAGATACATAATGTAGGGAAACAGATGGTGACATCTTGAAAAATGTCCATATTACAGAGGAGGAAGTGCTGGATTCCTTGAAATGCATAAAAGTGGATAAATCCCCAGGACCTGATCAGGTGTACCCTAGAACTCTGTAGGAAGCTAGGGAAGTGATTGCTGGACCTGTTACTGAGTTATTTGTATCATCGATAGTCACCGGTGAGGTGCCAGAAGACTGGAGGTTGGCAAACGTGGTGCCACTGTTTAAGAAAGGTGGTAAGGACAAGCCAGGGAACTATAGACCAGTGAGCCTGATGTCGGTGGTGGGCAAGTTATTGGAGGGAATCCTGAAGGACAGGATGTACATGTATTTGGAAAGGCAAGGACTAATTAGGGAGAGTCAACACAGCTTTGTGCGTGGGAAATCATGTCACACAAACTTGATTGAGTTTTTTGAAGAAGTAACAAAGAGGATTGATGAGGGCGGAGCGGTAGATGTGATCTTTATGGACTTCAGGAAGGTGTTCGACAAGGTTCCCCATGGGAGACTGGTGAGCAAGGTTAGATCTCATGGAATACAGGGAGAACTCGCCATTTGGATACAGAACTAGCTCAAAGGTAGAAGGTAGAGGGTGGTGGTGGAGGGTTGTTTTTCAAACTGGAGGACTGTGACCAGTGGAGTGCCACAAGGATCGGTGCTGGGTCCTCTACTTTTATCATTTATTACTTGGATGTGAGCATAAGAGGTATAGTTAGTAAGTTTGCAGATGACACCAAAATTGGAGGTGTAGTGGACAGCAAAGAAGATTATCTCAGATTACAACAGGACCTTGATTAGATGGGCCAATGGGCTGAGAAGTGGCAGATGAGGTTTAATGTAGATAAATTGAGGTGCTGCATTTTGGGAAAGCAAATTTTAGCAGGACTTATACACTTACTGGTAAAGTCCGAGGGAATGTGGCTGAACAGAGAGACCTTGGACTGCAGGTTCAGAGCTCCTTGAAAGTGGAGTCGCAGGTGGATAGGATAGTGAAGGTTATGTTTGGTATGCTTTCCTTTATTGGTCAGAGTATTGAGTACAGGAGTTGGGAAGTCATGTTGCGGCTGTACAGGACATTGGTTAGGCCACTGTTGAAATATTGCATGCAATTCTGGTCTCCTTCCTAGTGGAAAGATGTTGTAAAACTTGAAAGCGTTCAAGTTTTACAAGGATGTTGCCAGGTTTGGAGGATTTGAGCTATAGGGAGAGGTTGAATAGGCTGGTACTGTTTTCCCTGGAGATTTGGAGGCTGAGGGATGACCTTATAGAGGTTTATAAAATCTTGAGGGGCATGGATAGGACAAAGTCTTTTCCCTGGGATGGGGGAGTCCAGAACTTGAGGGCATAGGTTTCGGGTGAGAGGTGAAAGATATAAAAGGGACCTAAGGGGCAACGTTTTCACTCAGAAGGTGGTACGTGCATGGAATGAGCTGCCAGAGGAAGTGGTGGAGGCTGGTACAACTGCAACATCTAAAAGGCATCTGAATGGGTATATGAGTAGGAAGGGTTTGGAGGGGTATGGCCCAGGTGATGGCAGGTGGGACTAGATTGGATTGGGATATCTGATCGGGATGGCCGAGTTGGACCGAAGGGTCTGATTCCGTGCTGTACATCTCTATGACTATGACTCTCAGTGGCCAGCTCTATGTGCTACCCATGCCTTCAAGTTGGTGGTTTAAGCTCAACAACATATTAAGAGCTTAACCCATTCAATCTTTACGAGTCAAGATTGCCACTTGGCTTACTTTAGCTTGCTGCAAGTTGTTAACATTCACATACAGGGCACCTCTCTGCAGACAAAAGATATTTGTTCAAGCCCTGATATTTTATTGAATCACCTGGGAGCCTAGGGAGTCTATAATTCTCTATTGCCTTCTATGTTGCAACATTTCAACCAAGCACCTTCCAAACCCACAGGCACTTCCATCTCGTAGGACAAGGTCGGCAGATACATAAAGTCGTAGAGTCATAGAGCTGTACAGCACTGAAACAGACTTTTCAGTCCAATTTGTTCCTGCCGACCAGATATCCCAATCTAGACCGATTTGCCAGCACTTGTCCCATAGCCTCTGAACCCTCCCTATTTATATACCCATCCAGATGCCTTTTAAATGCTGTAATTGTACCAGTTTCCACCACTTCCTCTTGCAGCTTATTCCATACACGCACCACCCTCTGCTTGAAAAAGTTGCCCCTTGGTCGAACCTTGTTTTTTGGGATGAAGTTGACCCTAAAAGCAAGAGCTCCTTTTGCACGCATGATTACCTTAATCCTTCATTGTCCGTGTGTCTGTGTGTCCGTGTGTGTGTGCCTGTTCAGTCTCTCCCTATAGCTCAAACTCTCCAACCCTGGCCACGTCCTTGTAAATCGTTTCTGAACCATTTCAAGTTTGACAACATCTTTCCGATAGCAGGGAGACCAGAATTGCTCACAATATTCCGAAAGTCACTTCCCATTGTAATAATTTTCTGAAGCTCCCAGCTCTGATGGTACACAGAGCCTCAGAAACCCCGACCCTATTGGCAGTGAAAATACAATCTCCTGGAAGGAGTGGCAGCAGAATTGAGTGTCTGCTCAATGGGTAGCTGCACCCTAACTCCATCACCATTCGCTAGTCGAGGTCAGACCCAACCCAGCCGGAATGTCAGTGAGTGCCCATGCTGCTGGTGGAGATGCTGGAAGCCATCTTGGTGGTAGCTGGAGACTGTTGCTGGGGTCAGATCACATCCCTGAAGAGCTGGGTGCACTGACAGAAGATAGCAAAACAGTTCCATAAGGGATTGGCCCCCAAATGGCCCTCCTTAAGGCCACCAGAAACTGAAGTAGGCCAATCAGCCCATGGGTTCAGTGGTTAGCGTTGATCCCTCACAGCACTAGGGACCTAGGTCCGATTCCAGCCTCAGCTGACTGCCTGTGCGGAGTTTGCACATTCTCCCTGTATCGGTGGGGGTTTCTTCCAAGTATTCCAGTTTCCTCCAACAGTCCACAGATGTGCAGGCTAGGTTAGTTAGCTTTGGCGAATACAAGGTTACAGGAATAGGGTGGGTCTGGGTGTGATATTGTTTGGAGGGTCAGTGTGGACTCAGTGGGATGAATTCTTGATGAAGAGTTTATGCTCAAAACATCGACTCTCCTACTCCTCGGATGCTGCCTGACTGGCTGTGCTTTTCCAGCACCACACCTTTTGACTCAATGGGATGTAAGGCCTGCTTCTACATTGTAGGGATGCTGTGAAGTCTCCTCCACCATCGATGAGCGCGTGGCTGATCTGATAATTCTCAACTCCACTTTCCAGTCCTTTCCCCATAACCCTTCATTCCTGTACAGATTGAAAATCTGTCTGTCTTAACATTGAATACCCTTAACGAGCCAGCCTCAACAGCCCACTGTGGTGAAGAGTTGTACAGTTTCACAGGTTGTCTACGGCCCCTTATCTTTATGCTCTCTGCACCTCAACTGTCCATGAGGAGATGCAGCCTTTCTGCATCTAGACTGTCAAGTCCCCTTCGAATCTTGTTTCAATAAGCTCATCTCTGTCTGGATGTATCACTACCTGGTATAGCAACCTAACTATTAAAGATCGGAGACGGTTACAGAGAGTGGTGAACTCAGCCCAGACAATCACAAAGGCCAACCTCCCATCTGTAGAATCCAACTACCAGGCCTGCTGTCAAAGAAAGGCCGCCAGCATTCTCAAAGATCCATCCCACCCTGGCAATATTTTTCTACAACCTCGACCATCGGGGAGAAGGTACAGAAGCCTGAACACACGCACCAACCGGTTTCTACCCTACTCTTATTAGAATACTGAATGGACTCACAAACTCTTAACATTCACCTGTACCTGTGTTTTTGTTTTTGCCACTGTTTACCTATTATTTACTGTCTACGCTACTTAACTCTGTGATCTGCCTGTATTACTTGTAAGACAAAGCTTTTCACTGTGCCTTGGTACACATGACAATAAATTCAATTCAATTCAAAACACCCAAAGAGTACAGGCCCAACCTACTCAATCTCTCCTCATAAGATAGTCTCTCTGTACCTGGGATCAGCTTAGTGAACCTCTTCTGGATTGCCTCCAATGTCAGTATATCTTTCCTAAGATAAAGAGCCTGAAATTGGTCACTACTACATGGTAGCTGAGTTCAGGAGTCAAATCTTTAACATTTTTGTTGTCTTAAATTCTAATAAAAACTTCATTCCTGAGAAAAAGGCACAGAGATCTCGCCTAGCCATGTGCACCCAGATTCTGCCGATACAGTTTCCTAGATGGTCAATCTTGGTCAATCTTCAGAATCTTCAGCCTTATCTGTTCAAAATAAGGCTGTTGCTACTAACTACAAGCCATTTGTTAGAAATCGCACTGCTTGATTTCTCTTACTGGTTATTACAGCGGCAAGAGTTTCCTCGTTTTTAGTTCTTAACCTTGCCTGACCTCACTAAAATACTGGTAAGATTCTTAGCATTTTAGATTTGCTGTTCCGAGTTGATGGAATGCTCTCTGAGAGCTCTTGAGTGCTTATTCTTTCAGATGATAACTTATTTGGCTTCTATTTAAAACTTGAAGTCTGAATTGGTCACCGAAAGGACTGAATATCAAGTGGCATTTTGAGTGACTGTTACATCAACCCCTCTGCAAACCCCTCTATAATTTGAATGCTTTCTGTAGCTACAGCTTGCGTTTGAAAGGTTATCAATAATGTATAGTCAGAAGCTCCAAAAACCCTCAGAAAGTTTGCTAAAAATAATGGAATATGTATTATCGCAAATGTTTGGATGTTGATGCAAAGAGACATATTGTTGAAGATTTTAATTGCATATTCAACAGGACAAATACAAGAATGTCAAAATTTCAAAAGACCATAACATTTTTACCACATGAGAATAAGGTGTTGGCTAGTTGACTCTGATTTTTAAAATACATTTTTGGAATGTGGCAATTATTGCCCATTTCTAGTTGCTGTTGCGAAGGTGGTGAACTATCTTCTTTAACCACTGCTGTCCATTTAGTGCTTAAGTAGAGCTACTGTGCTTTAAAGGAGGGAATTCCAGGCTTTTGATCCAATGTCACCAAAGGAAAGGTAGTATAGTTACACATTGAGATGGAGAGTATCCTGAAGGGGAACTTGCAGGTGATGAAGGATTCTGGGTAATCCCCCACGATGGAGAATGGGAAAAAAATTGTGGTTGTAAGAGCTGTTCATTTTTCGAGGTTATTGAAGCGTTGGAGGTGATTTCTTCAACCTCCAGGTGCAGCAATTACTGTTTTATAAGCTGTTGCGATGTTTTGGAACTTTTGGGGAAAAAAGTCAAAACAATGGCACCTTTTAAAGGGAGGAAGACGGATAAAAGGAAATGAGGTCAGCGAGGCACAGAGAAAGAAACATACTCGGCCATCTGACACAGCAGTGAGTCTGTACAGTTACTGCCTTTGCTGTTTGAGTTCATGTATCTCTGGACATTGGAAAAATTAACAAACAGCAAAATTCACAACTGACCTTGGAGGAACCTGTGTGTGAGAACTCACAGTGCAGGAACAGATAAGTGCATAGTTTTTAATGTGTAACCCTGCTGTAAGTCTACAGTAGTGAGTAGAGTGGGTTCTTTCTTGATTTTACGCTTTATTAAAATCTCTCTCAATCAAATTTTAAAACTATAAACCATAAGTACTAAGTTAACCTGGAGTATTGTTTTTTTGAGCAAAAAGGTGGTGCTATTTTCAGGTTCTGTTGACTGTGAAGGAGCAAAGATGGCCTCCAGTAGAGTGATATGCTCTTCTTGTTGGGAATGGGAGTTTAGGGAGTTTCCATGTTACTGAAGATTATGTCTGCAGCAAGTGTCTTTGGTTACGAACCCTATCAAATCACATGGATCGGTTAAAGCAGCATTTAGAGGCAACAAGGAATTTACAGGACTGAGAGGGTGTGATGGATGGCAGTTATAGAAAAGGAGAACAGCTGCAGATACAGTCAGGTAGATGGGTTAACTCCTGGAAAGGTAGGAGAAGGAAGCAAGTAGTGTAAAAGCCTTCTGTGGCTATTCCCATTTCAAACAAGGCTGCTGTTTTGGAAAATGGACTCTCAGGGGAATGTAGTATGAACAGCCAAGTTTCTGGTATTGAGACTGGCTCTAATGTGACAGGGAGTACGTCAGGTTCCAAACAAGTGGTTGTGATTGGAGACTCTCTAGTCAGAGGCACAGACAGACATTTCTGCAGCCAGCAGTGAGAAAGCAGAGTGGTGTGTTGCCTCCCTGGTGCCAGGGTCAAGAATGTCTCAGAAAGGGTACAGAATATTCTCAGAAGGGAGAGGGATGAGCAGGAGTACATTGTTCACATTGGAAGTAATGATATAGGAGAGGAAAAGGATAAGCTTCTGAAGAGAGAACATAGAAAGTTAGGCAGGAATTTAAAAAGGAGATCCGCGGGCGTAGTAATATCTGGGTTATTCCCAGTGCTACGAACTATTTAGGGCAGGAATAGGAGGATAGAGCAGATGAGTGCGTGGCTGATGAGCTGGTGCAAGGGAGAAAGGTTCACATTTTTGGATCATTGGAATCTCTTCTGGGGTAGAAGTGACCTGTACAAGAAGGATGGATTGAATTGGAAGAGGACTAATATACTGGCGGGGAGAATTGCTACAGCTGCTCAGGAGGATTTAAACCAGTAAGGTGGGGGGGTGGGACCTAGGGAGATGGTGAGGAAAGTGATCAAGCTGAGACTGGTACCATTGGGAAAAGGAGCGAGTCAAACAGTCAGGGCAGGCAGGGACAAAGCAGAGAACAAGGTAGGACTGATGAATTAAACTGCATTTATTTCAATGCAAGAGGCCTAACAGGGAAGATAGATGAACTCAGGGCATGGTTAGAAACATGGGACTTGGGATAACATAACAATAACAGAAATATGGCTCAGGGATGGACAGAACTAGCAGCTTAATGTTCCAGGATACAAATGTCATAGGAAGGATAGAAAGGGAGGCAAGAGAGGAGTGGTGGTGGAGGTGATGGGGTGGGGTGGGGGGGGGGGGGGGGGGGGATGTGTGGAGGTGGCAGGGGCATTTTTGATAAGGGACACAGCTGTGCTGAGGGAGGATATTCCTGGGAATACATCCAGGGAAGTTATTTGGGTGTAACTGAAAAATCAAAAAGGGATGATCACCTTATTGGGATTGTATTATAGACCCCCTAATAGTCAGAGGGAAATCAAGAAACAAATTTGTAAGGAGATCTCAGCTATCTGTAAGAATAATAGGGTGGTTATGGTAGGGGATTTTAACTTCCCAATCATAGACTGGGACAGCCATCGTATTAGGGGTTTAGATAGAAAGAAATTTAAGTGCATACATAAACATTTTCTGATTCAGCGTGTGGATGTATCTACTAGAGAAGGTTCAAAACTTGAACTACTCTTGGGAAACGAGTCAGGGCAGGTGACTGAGGTGTCAATGGGGGAGCACTTTGGGGCCAGCGACCATAATTCTATTAGTGTTTAAATAGTGATGAAAAGGATAGACCAGATCTAAAAGTTGAAGTTCTAAATTAGCAGGCGGCTAATTTTGATGGTATTAGGCAAGAACTTTCAAAAGCTGATTGAGGGCAGATGTTCACAGGTAAAGAGATGGATGGAAAATGGGAAGCTTTCTAAAATGAGATAATGAGAGTCCAGAGACAGAATATTCCTGTCAGGGTGAAAGGAAAGGCTGGTAGGTATAGGGAATGCTAGATGATGAGAGAAATTGAGGGTTTAGTTAAGAAAAAGAAGATAGCATATATCAGGTATAGACAGGATAGATTGAGTGAATCCTTGGAAGAATATAAAGGCAGTAGGAGTATACTTAAAAGAGAAATCAGGAGGGCAAAAAGGGGAGATGAGATATCTTTGGCAAATAGATTAAAGAGAATCCAAAGGGTTTTTATAAATATGCTAAGGACAAAAGAGTAACAAGAGAGCGGGAATAGTGCCCAAAGATCAGTAAGGCAGCCTATGTGTGGAGACACAGGAGATGAGGGAGATGAGGGAGATACTAAATGAGTATTTCGCATCAGTGTTTACTGTGAAGAAGGTCATGGAAGATATAGAGTGTGGGGAAATAGATGGTGACATCTTGAAAAATGTCCATATTACAAGAGGAGGAAATGTTGAATGTCTAGAAACGGATAAAGGTGGATGAATCCCCTGGACCTGATCAGGTGTACCCGAGAACACTGTGGGAAGCTAGGGAAGTGATTGCTGGTCCCCTTGCTGAGATATCTGGATCATCAATAGTCACAGGTGAGGTGCTGGAGGACCGGAGGTTGGCTAACGTGGTGCCACTGTTTAAGTAAGGACAAACCAGGAACTATAGACCGGTGAGCCTGACGTCGTTGGGAGGTAAGTTGTTGGAGGGAATCCTGAGGGACAGGATTTGCATGTATTTGGAAGGGCAAGGACTGATTAGGGATAGTCAGCATGGGTTTGTGCATGGGAAATCCTGGCTCACTGACTTGTTTGAGTTTTTTTAAGAAGCTACAAAGAGGATTGATGAGGACAGAGCAGTGGATGTGATCTGTATGAACTTCAGTAAGTCATTGACAAGGTTTCCCATGGGAGACTGGTTAGCAAGGTTAGATCTGAAAATGTGTTGCTGGAAAAGTGCAGCAGGTCAGGCAGCATCCAAGGAACAGGAGAATCAACATTTTGGGCATAAGCCCTTCTTCAGGAAGGGCTTATGCTCGAAACGTCGATTCTCCTGTTCCTTGGATGCTGCCTGACCTGCTGCGCTTTTCCAGCAACACATTTTCAATTCTGATCTCCAGCATCTGCAGTCCTCACTTTCTCCTAGCAAGGTTAGATCTCATGGAACACAGGGAGAACTAGCCATTTGGATACAGAATTGGCTCAAAAGGTGGTGGTGGTGGAGGGTTGTTTTTCAGACTGGAGGCCTGTGACCAGTGGGGTGTTAGAAGGATCGGTGCTGGGTCCACTGCTTTTTGTCATTTATATAAATGATTTGGATGTGAGCATAAGAGGTACAGTTAGTAAGTTTGCAGATGACACCAAAATTGGAGTGTAGTGGACAGTGAAGAAGGTTGCCTCAGATTACAACAGGATCTTGATCAGATGGGCCAATGGGCTGAGGAGTGATAGATGGAGTTTAATTTAGATAAATGCAAGGTGCTGCATTTTGGGAAAGCAAATCAGAGCAGGGCTTATCCACTTAATGGTAAGGTCCTGGGGAATGTTGCTAAACAAAGAGACCTTGGAGTGCAGGTTAATAATTCCTTGAAAGTGGAGTCTTGGGAAGATAGGATAGTGAAGAAGGCATTTGGTATGCTTTCCTTTATTGGTCAGAGTATCGAGTACAGGAGTTGGGAGGTCATGTTGGTGTTCTGCAGGACATTGGTTAGGCCATATTTGGAATATTGCATGCAATTCTGGTCTCCTTATCAGAAGGATGTTGTGAAACTTGAAAAGGTACAGTAAAGATTTACAAAGATGTCACCAGGATTGGAGGTTTTGAGCTATAGGGTAGATGCTGAATAGGCTGGGGCTATTTTCCCTGGAGCGTCGGAGGCTGAGGGTTGACCTTATACAGGTTTATAAAATCATGACGAGCATGGATAGGGTAAATAGCCAAGGTCTTTTCCCTGGGATGGGGGAAGTCCAGAACTAGAGGGCTTAGGTTTAGGGTGAGAGGGGGAGTCTGGAACCGAGGATATGGGACTGATCATTTCATGCCAAGCTGAGAAAGTGTTCCTAAGCCCCAATGGTTGTGAATCTTTGCAATTCTCTATTCCAGAGGGTGCGGTTATTCTGTGGTCAAATGCGTTTCAGGCTGAGAGTCAGATTTTCTCTCTCTCTAAGAGAGAAAGGACACAGAGGACAAATGACAATCGAAATAGAGATTGGTAACCAGCCACCAAAATCACCCTTTACTTACTTATACACAGTACACTGGCTATGGCCAGCCAGCTCAGAGTCAGTCTCTGAACGGAGGAGATTCTAATCTCTCTCCCCCCCTACCCCAATACTGCCATGCAGCAGTAGTGCTTATATTCCTCAGCACCCATGTTTATGTGGGTGCAAGTGAAAGATATAGTTAAAACCACCAAGTGAAAATAACATTATTAACATTCCATCACCAGAAAAGACACCCATGCGGCCACTGAGCCAATAACAAGCAAAAGCCAAAACGAGCAATGCTTATGTGATAAAGGTGAAGGGGAGGGTAGGGACAAAATCAAAATAGAATTGGAGGGAGAGAGAGAAAGCACTCCATTCCCCGCAGTGCCCACCTCTCCCTCTCCTGGTTGTTTTATTTTCTTTTTTTCTTCTTTATCTCCACAATACCACCTAACCTGCACACACACACACACACACACACAAAACATAGGTACTGAGGAAAATTTAAGCACACTACCACCTAACTGCGATAGTGCTTATTTTTTCCCCAGCACCCATGGTGTGTGTGTGTAGATGTGAAAC
Organism: Chiloscyllium punctatum; assembly: GCF_047496795.1. Lineage (NCBI taxonomy): Eukaryota > Metazoa > Chordata > Chondrichthyes > Orectolobiformes > Hemiscylliidae > Chiloscyllium > Chiloscyllium punctatum. The sequence continues at coordinate 20,262,929 of NC_092778.1, forward strand.
GCAGTGAGAGACACAAGATGCACGAATCTTTATTCACTTTCCACCACCAGGAAGATAGGAAAACACCCGAATGGCCAGTGACAAGCACTGCCCTTCACATCAAAGGGCAATGCTGTGTGATCAAAACAGTGGAGGGGAGGGTAGGGACTAAATCAAAATAGAGTTGGAGAGGGAAATAATACATTCCACTCCCTGCGGCGCCCACCTCTCCCTGAACGACTCCAGGGTGTTGGTGGACACCGCGTGCTCCTTCTCCAAGGACACCCGGGCTCTAACGTAACCGCGGAAGAGGAGCAGGCAGTCGGCCCTAACAACCCCCTCCACGGCCCCTGCCTGGACCTGTTGATGGCCAGTTTGGCCAGGCTCAGGAGCAGACCCACGAGGAGGTCTTCGGACCTGCCCTCCCTCCTCCGTACCGGGTGCCCGAAGATCAGGAGCGTGGGACTGAAGTGCAACCAAAAGCAGAGGAGGAAGTTTTTGAGAAAATCAAAAAGGGAGTGCAAACGCCCACACCCAATATATACATGGTCCACGGACTCCACAGCACCACAGAACAAGCAGTTGGGCTGGGAGTCCATGAACCACCGCAATCTGCGGTTGCAGGGGACTGCTGCGTGCAGCACCCTCCACCCCAGATCCCCGAGAGAAAGGGGGGGGACTCCCGCGTAGAGAGCCCTCCACTGGGGATCTCCACTGCCCGGTGGCAAATGGGCACGCCAAGGTGTGTCCGGACGGTGGATGAGGGAGAAGAGGTGGACGGTGTGCAGCAGCAGTCGATACAGGGCCCGCCTTTTAATATCCTTAAAAGAAACAAAATTAAAATTCCGGAGGCGGCTCAGGTTGTGGGGCACAGGCTCCCGCGGGAAGTACGGGACCTTGGGGCCAATGTGAAATTCCGTCCGGGCTGGGGTGAGCGCGGACGGGATCCCACCGCACACCTGAGCGTCCTCCAACCGGTGCACTACGTCGGGTCCGAGCACCGCCGTTTTAAGGCGTCGGATGGCGGTGGCCACGTACCGGACGTCTACCGCTGCCCTGCTCGCTATGTCCAGCGGCAGGGTCCAGCCCAGGCCCCCGGCACCCAGCACGTCCCCGACCCTGGTCGCCCTCGCCGCCACGGCCCTCCCCTCCGACAGCCACTCGAACCCGCGAGTACGGAGGTGCGGATTCCTGAGCAACGGCTCCTTGACAAGGTAGGCGCGACGCGATTCGACCATGTTCCAAACAGTGATCAGGTCCTGGTAAAAGACAGGCAGCGTCTTGAGGGCGACCTCCAAACCGTCACGGTCGATGAACAGGAGCTGCGTGTCGTAGTTGAGGTTACGCACCTGGCGGAAAAAATACGTCGCCAGGGCGCACCACCTAGGAGGAGGCTCGACGTAAAGGTATCGCCGCAAGGTCTGAAGGCGGAACGTCGCGACCTGGGTGCGGACGCACACCAGCGACTGACCGCCCTCCTCAATAGGGAGACTCAGAACCTGCGCGGCGACCCAGTGCATCTTTTTGTCCCAGAAGAAGTCGACCAACGTTCTCTGGATGTCAGCGACAAAGCCAGGAGGAGGGACCAAAGTGACCAGCCGGTACCACAGCATGGCGGCCACCAGCTGGTTTATGACCAGCACTCGACTCCTGTAAGATAGCACTCGGAGCAGTCCTGTCCAGCGGCCTAGGCGAGCCGAGACTTTGGCCTCCAGCTCCTGCCAGTTGGCCGGCCAGGATTCCTCAGCCGGGCTGAGGTAGACCCCCAGGTAGAGGAGATGGGTGGTACTCCAGCTGAACCCCCGTAACTCCTCCGCGCAGGGCCGGGTCTGCGTCGGGCTGACCGAGGCGTGACTCCAGGTCGAGCATCTCCCTCTCCAACTCCCCGATCCTGGATTTCCGCCTCTTGGTCGACCCCCTCGCGTACTCCTGACAGAAGACACGGACGTGAGCCTTGCCCACGTCCCACCATAGCCTCAGGGAGGGGAAGCTTCCCCGCTTCCTTCTCCAGCCGGCCCAGAAACGACGAAACGAGTCCCGGAACCGCTCGTCCTCCAGCAGCAGGTTGTTAAAGTGCCAGTACGCGGAGCCGAGCTTGGCGCCGAACGGAAGGAGTTCCGCCCACACCAGGTGATGGTCCGTGCACGACACCTGCCGCGTGGAGGCCTTCGGAAAACAGGAGGCGTACGCCCGCGAAACGTACAGGCGGTCGATTCTGGACGCTCCGACCCCAGGCCTCACGAAGGTGAAGGCGATGGAGTCGGGATGGAGATTCCGCCAGACGTCCACCAGGTCGAAGGACTTGACCAAGTCCCCCAACCTCTTCCCCGACGCACAGCCAGTGCGGGTACCGCCGTGGTCCTTGCCCTCGAGGACGCAGTTAAAATCTCCCCCGAGGACGACGCACTGGTTCTCGTCGATGGAAGCGAGATGAGCGGACACTTCTTCAAAGAAGCTCGCTTGCCTCGGCCCGGCCAGGGGAGCGTAGACGTTCACCAAGTGAAGCACCGCGCCCCCCAGCCGAACCGTCAGGTGAAGCAAACGGCCTGGCACCGGCTCCCTGACCCCCAAGATCTCTGGCTGAAAATGCGGGGCCAACAGGATAGCCACCCCGCCAGATCTGCGGGTGAGGTGACTCATGTAGACCCCCCCTCGCCACTCCAGGAGCCAGGTGGCTTCGTCTCCCGGGGTAGTGTGGGTTTCTTGCAGGAAACACACCGCATACCTCCCGTCCCGAAGGACCAAGAGGGTCTGGAATCTGCGCTGTGACTCCCTGCTGCCGTTGATGTTGAGGCTGGCTATAGTCGTCTCCATGTCAGAAGCGTTGTGCTACCACCACCAGTACAGTTAAAAAAACCAATTACTGGGAGGACGAGGGAGGGGCACAGGAGTCCCTCGCCCTCACCAGGAGTGCCCCCAGGAAGTTCCTGACTAGCTTTCGCTCATTTGCATTGAGCCCAGGCGCCTGGCGAGCAGCGTGGGCCGACCAATAAACTTGTTCGAAAGAGCTCCAGCGGTCGAGCGCCAGTTGGGCTCTATCCCGGCGACCTCGAGTTTCCTCGACAAATTCCCGGAGTTCCTCAAGGGGGATGAGGGGGAGATCGGCGGGGGGCACCTGGGACTCAAAAACGTCACCACAGACGGAGTCTGCGTCTTCCCCGGTGTCCGCCACCGATCCCAAACCCTCCTCCGGGAGGTCGCCCTCGGTCGCCGACCCCTCCCCCACAGAGAGGATGGGGGCTGGTCCGGCGCCGCCAACAGGCCTCAAACCCCCAGCGACCCCACTCCCAGGGTCACTGGCGGTACCTTCCTCGGCGCACCCCGTCCCGGAACGCCCCGAGTTCGGGTCATCTGGCGGCGGAGGCTCGGGGCCTCGCTCTCCTCCCGACACCGGGACGCCCGGCTCCTCGGGGAAAAGATCGTCCCCCAGGAAAAGGTCATCCCCCAGGGCCAAGGCCCCCGGAAAAACAGTCTGAGAGGGAGGAGCGGGGATAACACCTTCCTCCCCTCCGCCACTCGGCGACCCAGTAAAGGGTCCTTTGTCGACGCCCGCACCGTGGCCCTCGTCGTTGTTAAAGTCCCCCCCCCAGAGGCCAGAGGAGTCGAGGTAGCAGGAAGCCCTGCTGTAGCCCCTGGGGGTTCTGGTAGGTCGGGTCACGGTGCGGGACAGTTGGGGGGGCACAGTTGGCTCATCCCCTGGAGAGGGGCAGCGCCGCCGGCACGCTGCAGGACTCTCTCTCTCCTCCAAGGGCCGGCCCCTCTTCCCCAGAGAGACAGGGGGGGATTTATGGGCTGTTCCCTCCCCGCCCGCCTTGGTGGTCATGGGCCAGGTGTTGCAGCACCAGGGGCGGGCGTCGAAGCCCCAGGGGTTTCTCTACGGGGGTCGTGGGTAGAAGCGGGGTCAGGGTCGGCTACGGGTTTGGGGGTTTTGGGGTTTGGGGGTCAGGGTTCCTGCGCCGGGGCGACGCTGGCACGGCCGCAGGGGCATTGTCGTGCCGGGGCGGGGCAGGTCGTGGGCTGGGTGTCGGGGAAGGGGATAGGGTGGTCTCCCCGTGGGTGGGCCTGACGCGATGCGTCTTCTTCAGCGCCTTCCGGCCAGCTGGACGCTCCCCCCCCCTCCCTGCCGGAGGCTGGAGGATCAGAAGCCTCCGGTGCCGGGGCTTGTGGTGTTGACTTTGGGGGAGGGGGAGTGGGTGTGGCGGCACCACCGTCAGCCGTTGGCGAGGGCTGGGCGGCCTTCTGGGTGGGGCAGTTTTTTCTAATGTGCCCCACCTCGCGGCACAGGTGGCACCGCACACCGTCCGCCGTCCAGAAGGCGCGGTAGGCCGCACCCTCGTGGAGGAGGGTAAAGGAGCCCTCCGTGACCTCCTCCCGGGCCAGGCAAATAAACACCTGGCGACGGAAGGAGTAGATGTGCCGGAGGGCGGGGTCCTTCAGACCGAGCAGGAGCGGTTGGATCCCCGACCGGATCTCCCCCAAGGTGGTGAGGTGGGGGAGAAGGAGCTCGCTGGCAATGAAGGGCGGGACGTTGGAGATCACAACCCTCTGGGCCGTAACCTCCAGAGGGTCGACGGGCAAATGTGTCCCACCCACAGTGAACCCCCTCTCCACGGCCAGGTGGACCGCCTGCTCGGTCCTAAGGAAAAATACGGCCTTCCCGTACATCCGGGCCGCAGCGACGATGGCCAGTGGGCCGACCACACTAGCCATGGCCTTGCTGCAGGCCTCGATGGTCATATTGGGGTGGGGATAGGCCTTTACCCCCAGGCGTTTGGTCAGGTGCCTGAAGGGGGTTTGGGTTGCGGCCGGTGTCGGGACAGCCGAGCCAAAGGCAGCGGCTACCCCGGCGTAGGTGCGGCTGGGCCCCGCGACCTTCGGGCTCGCCATCCTCAGCTGCTGGTGGTGGAGTCGGGCCTCTGGCAGCGGCAGTGGTGGAGGTTGCTGGGAGAGTCCCAGGCAGCGACGGTGGAGACCTGCCTCAGGCGACAATGGCGGTGGAGGCAGGCCTCAGGTGAGTCCCAGGTCGGCCCTCGGTCGCTGTGGTGTGGGGCAAACCTGTTGGGGAGGGTCCCCAAGGCAAGTCCTAGGCAGCCCCAAAATGGAGTCCCAGGCAGCGGTGGTGGAAGGCAGGCCTCTGGCAAGTCCTGGGCAGTTCCTCCAGTCACAGCAGTTGTGGGGGGCAGGCCTGTTGGGGAGGGTCCCCAAGGCAAGTCCCAGGCAGCCCCAAAACTGAGTCCAAGGCAGCGGTGGTGGAGGCAGGCCTCAGGCAACAGCAGCAGCAGTGGTGGAGGTCCTGGGGAGGGGCCCCAAGGCAAGTCCCAGGCAGCCCCGAAATAGAGTCCCAGTCAGCTGCGGCAGTAGTGGTGGAGGTTGTGGGGAGGGGCCCAAGGCAAGTCCCAGGCAGTGGTGGTGGAGGCAGGCCTCAGGCAGCAGCAGCAGTGGAGGCAGGCCTCTGGCAAGTCCTGAGCAGTTCCTCCAGTCACAGCAGTGGTGGGGGGCAGGCCTGTTGGGGAGCGTCCCCAAGGCGAGTCCCAGGCAGCAGCAGTGGAGGTAGGCCTCAGGCAACAGCAGCAGCAGTGGTGGAGATCCTGGGGAGGGGCCCCAAGGCAAGTCCCAGGCAGCAGCAGTGAGGCAGGCCCCAAGCAGCAACAGGGACAGTCCCCTTCAAGGAGGAGAGTCCTTGCACGTGTGCACACTCACACACTGATCCAACTCTCCAGATAGGCAAAACACCCTAGTGGCCAGTGACAAGCGCTGCCCTTCACATCAAAGGGCAATGTGTGTGATCAACCAGCAAAGTGGAGGACAGGGATTAAATCAAAATAGTTGGAGGGGGGAAATAATACACTCCACTCCCTGCGGTCCTCTCCTGGTTGTAGTGGTCACCCAAGGGCTTCCCTGATTGGCCCAGGTTAACAATCCCAATCCATGACCCCATAGTCAATGAAGTCAACCCTGGTTTCAATCAAGCCCAAGGGTCAGGCATAACCATATCAAGTGTCAGAGTAAGCTTGATGATCTATATTGACCACTTCTGCCCTTGTTTCTTATGTCCTTATATGTTTGAGCATTACGAGCCGATGTCCTACCAGAGGGACAATTCCTACCAGTCCCACACATTCCTACAACCTCACACAAAGAAGAAATTACAATCTATCATTCCAAATGTCATTGAAGCCACAAGATAAGAATGGCAAAGAAAGATCATGCGCCATCTTACTTTAGAATCTAGTTTCATAAATTCCCACCCCTTATTAGTGGTGAAGAACCTCTTCAGATGATTCCAGACTTATTGCCTCTGTAAAGTTTTTGGAGCCAGGAAAGTTATTTTTTTAATTTTACTTTGTGCTTCATTGACTGACCTGAAGGCTAATCAATCATGAAACTGAAACTGTGCTTTGAGCAGTTTGCTGCTTTGGTCTCCATCTGTGACTCCTAGCAGTGGCTTGTTTAAGACAGTGGTCAGACTATGGGCAGCTGCTTCGACAGGCAGGCTAAACCAGGATAAGGTATCTAATATCAGAGAGCAGGGGATCTGCCTGTCTCTAGCAGGTGAAGCCTATTCTGCCTGAGGACTGGGCAAGAGACCAAGTCTTGGTCCCAAGTCAAGCCCAAGTCAGCCAAAGATGTCTTCAGTTAATGGTTTGCTGTACCATTGAACCTAGGATTGCTTCTGTGCAATGGTCTACACTGACTTTGGTACCAGCTCACCCTTGTTCCTTTCTTCCGAAGTCCTGTCGCAATGGGGACACAGCACAGTGACTGTGGAGATGACCATTAGCAATCATAGCTATAAACCTCCATTTGACCTATAAGGAGAGGCTAGAAAAACTCAGGCTGTTTTCTTTGGAGGCTGAGGGGAAACTTGATAGAAGTCTATAAAATTATGAGATACATAGATAGAGTTGTCAGCCAGAAACTTTTTCCCAGCATTGAAGTGTCTAATATGAGACAAGAGCGGAAAGTTCAAAGGAGGTGTGAAGGGTAGGTTTTTTTACACAGTGTGGTAGGAGTCTAGAATACACTGCCTGACGTGGTGGTGGAGGGAGATACGAAAGGGGTGTTTAAGGGACTTTTGGGGAAGTACGTGAATATGCAAGGAATGGAGGGATATGGACCAAGGACAGGTAGAAGGGATCAGTTTAATTTGATGCCATGTTCCATGCAACACCATGGGCCGAAGGGCCTGTTCCTGTACTGTACTGCTGTACATTCTATGTCGTATGTTCTATGTAGGTGGTCCTCAAACCAGAGATCAATTAACTCTCTACACGGGCCAGGAGAGCGATTCATCAGCATCCAGGGCAGGTGGGCAACACTTTAGGATAACACTGCCTACCCTAAGTGAGAGAGAGTATTTGAACAAACATTGCCTGCACTATGAACATCTGGCAAGACCCCACAGCTGTCCAACCATCCACTAAAGCAGTCGGATAACATCAAAATTGAAGAGACAAAAATAATTTCTCGCATGGAGCCAGGATGGTCAGGACTTGAAATGACACAAGAAGCCCTGAGAAGAGAAAAGCTATAATGCCCAAAGATCTAGCACTCTGTCACACTGACACTGCTGACCTCATTGTACACAATGAGGATCACTGAAGAAAGTTCATTAAAAAAAAATGAAAGTGTTTTCACTTTTGTCCTGAAGTGAAGACAGGATACATAGGGATCACAATCAGATCATCTCCGTTGAAAAGGTGACAATACTATGGCTTTAAAGATGTACTTTATCCTGGCTCTTTTGAAGAGCAGTTTTAAGACAGAGACGATGAGCTGTCTATTAGGAAGGCCAGTAACGCAAACAGCTTGTGAGGCCTTGGGTATTCTTTTAAATGTTGGGGCAATAGAAGCAGCCTGAATGGGTGTGGTCAAGCTCTCATAAAACCAGGTCTTTTAGGTTTTCAGTAACAGTTGTTGCTTGGTTTGGTGCTGCAGTACATCTCTCCCTGCTACACCCTCTGAGTTCTTTTGAGTTTTTCCTCCCGGGCTGCTGGAGTTGCATGTGAGGCAATCTGTTTTCTGAATTTGCCTTTGCCAAGGGTGTGTTTATAGAATGTTACTATACTGGAACAGGTAATTTGTAATAGTTACTGTATCTATTATTCTGTTAAGCTTCCCAATAGAGTTACAGCTAAAAGCCAATTCTTTTTTTTATGTTTTCTTTTTTAGATTAGATTACTTACAGTGTGGAAACAGGCCCTTCGGCCCAACAAGTCCACACCGCCCCACTGAAGCACAACCCACCATACCCCTATTGTTGTATTTTAACTGTTAGGGTACGAATAAATTGTGTTTTGCTTAACATCAGATAGTTTGGCCAATTAAATTACACCTAGAATGCAACACCGTACATTTACCTTTAAAATGAGAAAGAACTTAGGGTCTAGGGGCTACCTTAATATATTTTGAGGATGTTTGGTCTGGTCCATAACAAAAGCCTTAATTCCACCCTCCATTGGGATCACCATATGAAACTGTGCTTCCCACTGAACTGAACCTGTCACACCCCCAACATCAGTGCCGACATACCAACTCTTGATATCGAAGAACGATTCTACGAGGAGCTAGATCAATTCATTGAACTCACGTCTGTCTGTGATGCATTCATAGTCTTGGGAGATTTCAATGCATGTGTGGGCACACTCCGAGATCACCAGAAAGGAATTCTGGGTAAACATGAGTTGAGAAACTTAACAATAGTAGCCTGTTAGCCTGAGCAAATGTGCCGAGCTCACTCTGTACATTAACAACATCATGTTCAGACAGATCCATAAGGTCAGATTAGTTGGATGCAACCAAGGTCATACAGGACATATCGTCAAACATATCACTTTGGGTCAGAGGGCTCTCAGGGATATAAGGATCCCCCACCTTTTTTTCATCCTTTCGTTCACAGGATGTAGGCATCGTTGGCTAGGCCAGCCTTTATTGCCCATCCCTAATTGCCCAGAGGGCAGTTAAGAGTCAGCCACTATGCTGTGGGTCTGGAGTCAAATGGTCAGACTGGACAAGGATGGCAGCTTCCTTCCCTAAAGGACATTATTGAACCAGATGGGTTCTCCAACAATCGACAATGGGTTCATGGTCATCATTTGGACAACATATCGACAGGGTGGTTAAAAAGGCATTTGGCACGCTTGCCTTTATTGCTCAGTAGTTTGAGAATAGGAGTTGGGAAGTCATATTGAGGATTTACAGGGACAGGGGTGAGGCACCTTCTGGAATACTGTGTCCAGCTCTGGTGTCCCAACTATAGCAAGGATGTCATCAGGCTGGAGAGGTTTCAGAAGACTTTTACCAAGATATTGTTGGGTATGGAAGGTTTGAGTTATCAAGAAAGGCTGGATAAACTGGGACCTTTTTCACTGGAGCTTAGGAAGTTGAGAGGTGATCAGATAGAAGTTTATAAAATAACGAGAAGTATAGATAGAGTTAATGGTAGACGTCTTTTCCCTAGAATGGGGAATTTCAAGCCGAGGGGACACATTTTTTAGGTGAGAAGAGAGAAAGTTAAAGAGGCAAATATTTTACACAGAGGGTGGATCACTTGTGGAATGAACTTCCTTAGAAAGTGGTGGATGTGAGTACAATTACAAGGTTTAAAAGACATTTGGGTAAATACATGAATAGGAAAGGTTTGGATGGATATTGGGTAGGAGTAGGCAGTTGGGATTAGTTTATTTTGGGATTATGTTCGGCATGGACTGGTTGGACCCACGAGTCTGTTTCTGTGCTGTATGCCTCTATGATTCTATAAGCCTCTGTATTGAAAGTATGTACACAAATAGGAAAGGTTTGGAGGGATATGGGCCAGTCACAGGCAAATGGGACTAGTTCAGTTTGGGAAACTTGATCTGTATGGATGAGTTGGACCAAAGGGTCTGTTTTTGTGCTGTATGTCTCTATTAGACTCTGTCCAGTGAAACTGAGTAACATCGCCTGCTTGGAATAGTTTCAGAACTCGCTTAAACAAAACCTCACAGCTAGTGTACCCTTCGCTGGCGACTGTGTCGAAAAGTGGAGAGACATTGTCACTAAATCAGCAAATAGTTCTTAGACTGAAGAAACCAATGCATCAAGATTGGTTTGATAAAAATCAAGAAAATATCTCTCAAATCCTGCAGGCCAAAAGCATTGTGTTGATGGAGCAGCAGAACCATCTACCTCCAGCTGCAAAAGGGACAAATTCCAATACTTGAACAGCAATGTTCAGAAAGAGTTACGCATGATGCTAGATTGACCATGAGAAAGAAAAGTTGAAGAATTACAACTCAGACTCAGAATAGCTGAGCAGTAAAGGGTCCAAATCTGCACATGGACCCTTTAAGATAAATTGTATGATGTTGCTCCGAGGTGATCGGCAGCCCTTGATCAAAGCTCAGGCAGGAATAAGAGACAGGTGGGAAAAACACTGCACAGATTGGGGAACAGGGTGTCCACCATCAGCCCCACAGCCCTCAACTAGACTCCTCACTGACCAGGCCTTAACTTGCTTCCTTCCAAGATGGTGGCAGAGTAGGGGAGCTGAGCCCAGGGTTCGTTAACTCCTTTCTCTTTCTTTCCCTTCTTTTTACTTTTGCTCTTTTTCCTTCTTTCTTTTCTTTAAAGTCTGGTGAAGGAGGAGGCTACTGGTAGCAGCAATACCAGGACGAGCTGGACGTGGTTCCACCTCAGCCCGGGCCCTCCCATCAAGCAAGGAGCAGACCCCCGGGCTCAAAGGCTGGGCCGAGGCTCCGGGTCCACCGCTAGGCCCGGGATGCCTGAAGCGTCCATGAAAGGGAAGGGCGGCAGTAGCGCCTGGAGGAGTGTCAAATGCGGGACAGAAGACTTCTTCCAGCCTAGTGATGAGGTTGCTTCCAGCAACCTGGCCTCCTTCGGTGGAGGCTTCTGGCCCAGTATTCCAGCAGCCCACCATAGCTTTTTTGTCGTGGTATTCCATCGTTCCTTAATCAGCTTTCCCGGAATCCAGGAACCGTTAACTGAACTGTGATGAACTTTATCTCAATTTTACTTTTTAAAAATTTATTATGTCTGACTTCTGTCATTAATGTGGTGACTTATAAAACTTTTCACTGTACTTTTCTTGCAAAAATGCACATGACAATAAACTTCTGTTTGTCTTTTCATGTTCTGCTAATGAGTCCAAGAAACCCATTGACCCATTGAGCAGATGAATTCTGGGAAGCCTCCAGGGAAAGACAGAATCCTGGTGGGAGTATCTAAAGTCTGACTCGATCAATGATATCTTCTCCTGTGTTTGGAATGAAGACATAACACCAAAAGGGGTGGAACAGTGGTTAGCACTGCTGCCTCACAGCGCCAGGTACCCAGGTTCAATTCCAGCCTTGGGTGACTGTCTGTGTGGAGTTTGTACATTCTCCCCGTGTCTGCATGGGTTTCCTCTGGGTACTCTGGTTTCCTCCCACAGTCTAAAGATGTGCAGGTTAGGTGGATTGGCCATGCTAAATTGCCCAGTGTGTTAGTCAGGGGTAAACATAAGGTTTCTCTTTGAAGTGTTGATGTGACTTGTTGGGCCAAGAAAGGGCCTGTCTCCATATTGTGGGGAATCTAAAAGACTCTTGCAATACCATAACTCTTGCTCCCTACTAAGTACAGAATTGGACAATACAAAGTTATCTCAGGGGGCCCCAACATTTTACAATTTATATCAAAGACTTAGAGAGCAAAGGCTTGGAGTCTAGATTTGCAGATGACACAAGGTTAGGGATAGACAAAAGCTGTGAACAGGGCATAAGGAGGATGCAGAGGTCATAGATCGCTTGAATGAGTGAACAAAGATCTGACAGATGGGGGAATGTGGAGTCTTTCAATGCAGCAGAAACAAAGAGCAGAGTATTACTTAAACAGAGAATGACCAGTAGGAGTCACAAGAAGTTAGAATGCAGGTCCAGCATGCAATCACAAAGGCTAATAGGATGCAGTTGGGAGCAGTTTTAGTCCCCTTATTTAAGGAAGAGTGTAAATGTCTTGGAGGAAGTTCAGATGCTGGGGAGGAGGAGGTTGAATTCTGAGGATGTTTGAACAGACTGGCATTGTCTCTACTCCAGCTGAGAAGGGTGAGGGATGACTTGATTGGAGTGTACATGAATGTGATTTTTTTTTGACAAGACAGATGGGGAAAGGCTGTCTCTTTAATGTGAGTGAGTCCAGAGCCAGGGAGCACTAGTTAAAAATTACGAGTCACCCTTTTAGGGCAGAGACAATGGTTACACAAATTTGGAATTCTCTGTCTGTGAAGGTAGCAGGTCTACTCAATATTTTTAAGTCGACTGCCAGACTACTCAGACCCCTTGGCATTGTGGTAGCCCACAAACCCACCAACACACTAAAACAGCAGCGAATGAACTTGAAAGCAAGCAAAACTAATGTCATTTACAAAATACTGTGCAAGGACGGTGACAAACAGGCAGAGGACTAGCCATCAGGATACATGAATACTGACTAGCCACAAAACGACATGACCCTCTCTCACTAGTCTCCTTACATACAGATGAGGAAGGACACCACTTTGACTGGGACAACACATCCATCTTAGGACAAGCCAAACAGACACGCATGAGAATTCCTAGAAGCATGGCATTCCAAATGGAACTTCATTAACAAACACATCGAGTTAGAGCCTATCTACCACCCCTGAGAAAAAGAACAGGAAATGACATTACCACAGGGAATGATATCACCAACCCAAAGAAACCCAAACATATTAAATGGAAAATAAGAATTATCAGCCCGAGGCCCACTGAAGATGTTACCTAGTAGGGTGACAAAATGTCTGGAAATGAACCTCCCAGCTCAGTGAGCAAATCTACATGCAAGATATTTGTGAGGCATGGGAATCAAAGCCTGCTGCGGGGGGTGGGGGGGGGGGTAGACAGAAATGTGGAGTTTAAAACACAAATAGAGCAAGCACATTCTTATGAAATAGCAGAGGAAATCCAATGGGATAGAAAGCCCTCTCTTGCTTTCAATTCACATGTTTGTATCTCACCTCCATCCAGAGCAGGAGAATCCTTGCTTATATCATCTGAAAATACGGAAAACTGGGGAAATGGCCCTACCTGAGACTCCGTGTGACTTTCACCAAGGTCTCAGTACTGTGGACATAATATCACAGTGAAACAAGTCCATGAAAAATGCCACATGACTTTTGTACCTAACTGCTGCACACAATAAGCATTCGTTATACCAAAGCACAGGTAATCATGTTGCAGGAAGAGACTTGATAAATCATGGCAGTTGGAAAGCAAATAATGCAGTTTGTAAAATGGATGTGTACCTGTCATTTTGGGAATTGTTAACATCCCTCTGACTTCTATTCAGATCTCTTTTCCCAAATTGGGTCATCTTTTAACACAGGCATAAAAGTCTCCAAACATAGTTACCTCCAGGCTCAATAATCTAATAATCATGAATTGCTCTGTCGGAGATCCTCACTCTATTAATGGATCTAAGAAAGAAATAGTTTAAATTATAAGATAAGCCCTTGCAAGTAATTCAGTAAAGAAATCAATTCACAGCAGTAATTTGAAAGGTTTGTGTAGCGTGAAACAATGCATTTGGAATGCATGTTACATGTCAAAACATGTAACTATGAGCAGAGTCCAGGACTGACAAGTACTCTGTGTGCTGGAGATGTGAAATGAATGAAAGGACGCTATGACATGGAACTCCTTGAACACTGAATCACTGCTACCCAAGGACTGGAGTTGGACTCTGGACTGGAGCCTACTTTGTAATTGAAATCCCATTTGGAATCCTCTCTAAAGCTGAGAATATAACTGTAGCTTTTGCCTGTACATGAATTTAAGGCAGGATCATATCTGTATACCAGAAAATTCAGCATGTCCATAAGGACCCTCACCAACTGTACAGCGGCATGGTGGCTCAGTGGTTAGCACTGCTGCCTCACAGCACCAGGGTCCCAGGTTTGATTCTAGTCTCAGGTGACTGTCTGTGTGGAGTTTGCTCTGGTTTCCTCCCACACTCCAAAACTGTGCAGGTTAGGTGAATTGGCTGTGCTAAACTGCCTGTATTGTTCGGTGCATTAGTGATAGGGGAATGGGTCTGGGTGGTTTATTCTTTGGAGGGTTGGTTTGGCTCATTGGGCCAAAAGGCCTGTTTCCACACTGTAGGGAATCTAATCTACAAACTTTTACAGATGCACCATAGAAAGCATTGTATCTGGGTGCATCATAGTTGGATACAACAACTGCTCTGTCCATAAGAAGCTACAGAAAGTTGTGAATACATCCCCGATCAGTGCACAAGCCGTCCTCCCGTCCACAGACTCCATCTACACTTCTTGCTTCTGCTGAAAAGCAAACTGCCCAGTTAACTTCTCTTCCAACATTTTCCATCATGCAGACAATACAAAAGCTTAAAGACATGTATCAGCAGATTCAACAATAGCTTCTCCCCTGCTGTTATTAGACTTCTGAATAGACCACTCAAGTTTCAGATCTCATCTTGATCTTGTTCTTTGTGCAACTCCTTTGCAGCCGTAACTTTGTATTCCTCGCTCTGTTCTATCACCCGATAATCTTGGTATGATACGATCTGCCTGGACTGCACCCAAAACAAAACTTTTCACTGTACTTAAGTGCATGTGACAGTACTAAATCAAATCAAGGGATGGCGTGGTGGCTCAGTGGTTAGCACTGCTACCTCACAGTGCCTGGGATCAGGGTTTGACTCCAGCCTCGGATTGAGTTTGCACATTCTCCCCGTGTCTGCATAGGTTTACTATGAGTGCTCCGATTTCCTCCCACAGTCCAAAGATGTGCAGGCCAGGTGAATTGGCCATGCTAAATTGGCTGTAGGATTAGGTACATTGGTCAGAGGGAAATGGGTCTGGTTATGTTACCCTTTGGAGGGGTCATGTGGACTTGGTGGGCCAAAGGGCCTGTTTCCACACTGTAGAGAATGTAATCCAATCTAAAGTAATATGGATTCATATTACCTTGTCAGGACTGAACACTAATAGGGCTCAAGTACAAGGAGTAGTGTTGGCTCAATACTTCTGTTGCCATTTTTACACTGGAATCTTTCCTTCAGGCAATGAACTGAGTGAGGGAAATCCAAAAAGACTTCCGAGGAAGGATCACTCAACCCGAAACATTAACTCTGATTCCTCTCCACACAAGCTGCCAGACCTGCTAAGCTTTTCCAGCAATTTCTTGTTTTTTCCCAAAGAATTAAAGCTGCTCCAGTTCAAAAGATCATCGCTCAGCAAGCTGTTTTCCAAATGACTACAGGCTACAACTCTGCTGGAATATGGCCTTTGACACAGGTCAAAGAGAGATCAAACAGGCACAGGTCCATCAATAAAGGTGACTTGATTGCCACAAAGGTAAGGGAGGTCATCAACTCAACAAACAGTTGGAGACATGGATGAAACATGACCTCGAGTGGTTATCTAAGAGGAGTGCTGTCACTTGAGAAAGTTCTAGACACCATAGAAATCCTGTTGGTCATGTTAGAGCCGGATATTGAATATACAGTGAAGGATTTTCGCAGATTTTCGCATGGCTGTTAACTAGTTCATCAAGGGCAGAGCTCCAGGTGCTGATGTTACACTCTGAACTCATGCATTGGAAATAGACATCCCTGCAATCTCTGGAAGCAGGGCCGCTCACCCCAGGAGGTGTCTAATACAAAGACTGTGATCCTGCACAATGGCAAACATAGCCAATACAACAGCTACCGGGCCATGTCCCTGCTGAGCATCGTGGGAAAAGGACTTGCATGCGGTCAGGCAGCAGATTCTGGCTGGACGCGTCAATCCTCTACCCAGCGTGCTTTCAGAACTGGAAAGTGGACAATGGGATCGGTCTGCTCAGTCCCAGCAGCTACCAGAGAAATTCCATGAACAAAGGAGTCGGTATATTATATACTGCCGTCATCGATCTCACCAAGACATTTGTCCATGGGAGCAGGTTGCTTGCTGATGTTTCTCTGCATGACCCCCCCTCTCTTTATATGACACCATGATGTTCCTGGAACACTGTGAAGGGCTACAACAGAAATCTTTGTGATCCGCAGTGGACTCAAACAGGATGGTATTCTGGCATTGACACTCTTTGTGGTATTTTTCTCTTTGACACCGTTGAACAGCTTCAGGGCAGCTATAGAAGGTGCCTACTGATAGACCATAGCTAGTGAGAGCTCATCCACCTTCCTCACCCAATATCTATGAGACTTATGCTAGCAAGGAGAAAAACATCTGTGTCAAGACATATCATCAGTATGGGACCAGGTCAGCAAGTCAGACGACCTGAAGTTCCTGGTTCCATCATCAGACACTCATTGCTAAGCCAATAGCATCTGTTACTGGCTCAGCCATGTTCATTGTTTAGAATGATGACCTATCTATCCAAAGACATCCCATGTAGTGGCCTGGTCACTGGGTCATGATCTCTTGGTCTCCAATATCTCTGTCAAGGGACATGATTTTGTGTGTGGGAGATCAGGCCTCACAAATTTGTTAGATTTCCTTGTCAAAATTACCAGGAAGGTTGATGAGGGCAGGGCAGTAGATGTAGTCTGTATGGATTTTAGTAAGGCCTTTGATAAGGCTCCACTCAGTAGGCTGCTCTGGAAGGTTAGATTACATGGAATCCAGGGCGAGCTGGCAAATTGGATATATAGGAAGCAGAGAGTAATAGTGGAAAGATACTTGTCGGACTGGAGCCCTGTGACAAATGGAATGCCTCAGGGGTCAGTGCTGGACCCATTGCTGATTGTTATCGATATCAATGATTTGGATGAGAGTGTACAAAGCTTGATTAGTAAGTTTGTAGATGACACTAAAATAGGCAGTATCATGGCAGTGAGGAAGTTTCTCAGAAATTGCAGCACGACCTTGAACAGCTGGGGAAGTGGGCTGAGAAATGGCAAATAGAGTTTAATAGAGATAAGTGTGAGGTGTTGTATTTTGGAAAGTCAAATTCAGGTGGAGTTTCCTGGTGAATGGTAGGGCCTTAAGGACTGTAGTGGAACAGAAGGACCTTGGATTCAGATGCACGGTTCTCTGAAAATGGAGTCACAGGTAGACAGGGCAGTGAAGAAGGCTGGCCTTCATCAGTCAGGGTATTGAGTGTAGACGTTAGGAAGTTATGCTGCAGTTGTACAGGATGCTAATGATGCCACACCTGGAATATTGTGTTCAGTTTTGGTCACCTTGCTATAGGAAGGATGTTATTAAACTGGAAAGAGTGCAGAAGAAATTTACAAGGATGTTGCCAGGACTCAACGGTCTGAGTGAGAGGGAGAGGTTGGACAAGCTATGAACTTTTTTTCTTTTGAGCGTAGGAGACTGAGGGGGGATCTTATAGTAGTATACAGATAGGGTGAATGTACTCAGTCTTTTTCCCAGGATCGGTGAATAGAGGACTAGAGGGCATGAGTTTAAAGATTAAAGGGGAAAGAATAGAAGGGAACGTGAGGGGCATTCTTTTTACACAGTGGGTGGTCACATATGGAATGAGCTGCCAGTGGAAGTGGTTGAGGTGGGTACATTAACAACATTTAAAAAGCATTTGAACAAATACATGGATAGGAAAGGGTTGGAAGGATATGGGCCAAGTGCAGGGAAATGGGGTTAGCGTGGGCAGACATTTTGGTCGGCATGGACCAGTTTGGGTCGAAGCACCTGTCTCTGTGCTGTAGGACTCTATGACTCTATAACATTATAAGCAGCATATAAAGATGACGGGCATGGACATTGATAACAGGGACATAAGCACTGACGTCGTTCAACTCTGGACGCCGTTGAAAAACCTTGTTAAAATGAAAAGGCTGAGAAGAAGGTCCAGAGTTAACCATTTTACTGAAGATGCAATGAAAAGAACTGCCGAATGTCAATGTTAAGAGCCTAGTTAAAGAAATTCAACAAAAGTTAAGAACGTTAACTGCAATATGTGTTCCATCAAGAAAAGATACTGGAAAATAACTAGCAGATCAGGTCAAAGTGCAAGGGAGATCAAGAAACTTTCAGTAAAATAGGCAGTCGTTGGGTTTGAGGCTTTGATAACTGAACCAGTCACATCTTTCTGACTTTATTTGTATCTTTCCCTCTGCACTGAGGATTTATGCTTTAGTGATACCTGTGTTTGAATGTTCTTTTCTCTCTTCCATGACCATTCAGGTCTGCTGGTCGACTGCTTCACGTCAGCACCTGATGCCACACCTTACACCTGATAAAAACAAAAGGAACAATTTGTTCTTTCAGTCAGTGAATTCTGCTCGAAAATGCAAATCCAAGTGATCAAAATATTCAATCCCCCCCCATCCCCTACTCAGCAGGAGAATTCTGCCATGGCACTCATCCACAGACTCTATCAACAAACACATCGACCTGGACCCAATATACCGGCCACTGCAGCGGACAGCTGGAACTGACAACCGGAAGCGGCAGAGACAGGCCACTATAAATGCCGGAGGAAACATCACAGAAGCGCTTCACAGGAGGCTCCCAAGCACTGAGGATGTCACCTAGACAGGGGACGAAACATTTGCAAGACAAATTCCCAGCTCGGCCAACAGAACCACAACAACGAGCACCCGAGCTACAAATCTTCTCCCAAAGTTTGCACATTCTCCGCGTGTCTGCGTGGGTTTCCTTTAGGTGCACTGGTTTCCTCCCACAATCCAAAGAGGTGCAGGTTAGGTGAATTGGCCTTGCTAAATTGCCCATAGTGTTCAGGGATGTGTAGGTTAGGTGAATTAGTCAGGGGTAAACTTAGAATAATGGATTTGGGTGGGTTACTCTTTGGAGGGTCAGTGTGGACTTGTAGGGCTGAAAGGCCTGTTTCCACACTGTAGGGATTCTATGATGACGTACAGGCAAAATTGATCAAAGAAACTATTCTAATAATTTATTTTTTCTTCAAGTATTTTTGTACAGCTAATAAAGCAACTCTTCAATATAACAACCCACTTCCAAATGTGGTGAGGAAAGTGTACTGAAGAGGTCATATTGGATATTCTCTCTCCATGGACACTGCCAGACCTGCTGAGTATTTGCAGCATTTTCTGCTCACATTATATAAATATGCTCATACTATCATCACTGTACCATGGCTTGTGATGGTTAAAAGGTCTTACTCTTCATCTTACACTGGCCACCTGCAGCATGGCATGCTGAGGGAAGTTTGTAACTGAATTGCTCAGTACTAGCCCAAACAGACATACCTATGATTGCCATATATCAATATATAGTTGTACGTAATAAACATCTATCGATTCTTTCAGTACTTCATAGTTATTTTATTCATTCCCAAGATGAGGGCATCATTAGTCTAGTATTTATTGTCCATTCCTAATTACCCAGAGGGCAGTTAAGAGTCAACCAAGCCTGTGTCCCACAACCTGAGCCACCTCCGGAATTTTAATTTCGTTCCCTTTCAGGGGGTAAAAAGGCGGGCCCTGTATAGACTGCTGCTGCACACCATCCACCTC
The DNA here is from genome assembly GCF_047496795.1 of Chiloscyllium punctatum. NCBI lineage: Eukaryota > Metazoa > Chordata > Chondrichthyes > Orectolobiformes > Hemiscylliidae > Chiloscyllium > Chiloscyllium punctatum. The sequence continues at coordinate 20,282,390 of NC_092778.1, forward strand.
TTCTCCCTCATCCACCGCCCGGACACGCCTTGGCGTGCCCATTTGCCACCGGGCGGTGGAGATCCCCAGTGGAGGGCTCTCTACGCGGGAGTCCTCCCCCTTTCTCTCGGGGATCTGGGGTGGAGGGTGCTGCACGCAGCAGTCCCCTGCAACCGCAGATTGCAGTGGTTCACGGACTCCCAGCCCAACTGCTTGTTCTGTGGTGCTGTGGAGTCCGTGGACCATATATATATTGGGTGTGGGCGTTTGCACTCCCTTTTTGGGCCGAAGGGCCTGTTTCCACACTGTAAGTAATCTAATCTAATCTAATCTAAAGTAATCTAATCTAATCTTTTTGATTTTCTTAAAAACCTTCTCCTCTGTTTCTGGCTGCACTTCAGTCCCACACTCCTGATCTTCGGGCACCCGGTACGGAGGAGGGAGGGCAGGTCCGAAGACCTCCTCGTGGGTCTGCTCCTGGGCCTGGCCAAACTGGCCATCAACAGGTCCAGGCAGCGGGCCGTGGAGGGGGTTGTTAGGGCCGACTGCCTGCCCCTCTTCCGGGGTTACGTTAGAGCCCGGGTGTCCTTGGAGAAGGAGCACGCGGTGTCCACCAACACCCTGGAGTCGTTCAGGGAGAGGTGGGCGCCGCAGGGAGTGGAGTGTATTATTTCCCCGTCCAACTCTATTTTGATTTAGTCCCTACCCTCCCCTTCACTGTTTTGATCACACAGCATTGCCCTTTGATGTGAAGGGCAATGCTTGTCACTGGCCACGCGGGTGTTTTCCTATCTTCCTTGTGGCGGAAATTGAATAAAGATTTGTGCACCTTGTGCCTCTCACTGTGTCTCACACCTGCACACACACACCATGGGTGCTGGGGAAAAAATAAGCGCTACCGCAGTTAGGCGGTAGTATGGGGGTTAAAAGAAAAAATAAGCAGGAGTGCCAGACATCCTGTTCACTCTGAGAACTGCCTCTAGAAAAAAAGAAAAAAGAAAAAAATAGAGTCATCCACATTGCTGTGAGTCTGGAGTCACATGTAGGTCAGACCAGGTAAGGATGGTAGCTTTCTTAACTAAAGCACAATACTGAGCCGGATGGGTTTTTCCAACAATCAAACAATGGTTTCATGGTCATTAGTAGTTACGTAATTCCAGATTTTAAAAATTGAATGCTAAATATCTGCTTTGAGATTTGAACCCATACCCCCAGAACATCACCTGGGGTCACTTGATTAATAGTCAAGGCATAATGCCACTAAGCCATAGAAACCCTGCCTGCAGTGTTGATGTTACCTGAGTTAACATAACGTATGAAGACCCCACTGAAGGTAAGATCTCATCACAGCATCTACTGCAGGTTGTGAGGGCAGATCTGGGTAAACTTTGGTTTCTGGTTATGGAGAAAGGAGTCCTCAGTCCCAGATGCTGCATCAATCATTTCCCAGATGCTTGTCAGGACCTGAGTTGTAACTGATTAAGTTCATGAGTGGGAAGCAATCAGGCCAAATTCACCGGAAGGGAGACTGCAGGTCAGAAAACAGCAATAAGAGGCAGCCATCCTTCAGGACCCACACAGAAACTGGAGGTCTCCTTTTCTCCAGGATTATTCACCACCATCACCTCCATAGTTACCTCCCAACCCCCTCTCTGCCTCACTGACTGCTGTGACTGTCCCCTGAGGTCAACTAGCTGCCTCCTGCTACTGAACGTCCTCCAGCCAGGTACTGAATCTGCCTGGGTTCATGAGAAAGCTGAGGGACGTGAGGCCAAGCCATTGAGAGAGGTCAAACCTCCATGACCCTACATTCCTCAGGTACACTATCTGCTGTAGATACACTGCCCATGTGACATCCTACTCTACATTTGAAATCAAGACCACCACCTGAGTAAATATGCTGCATTCCAGTAATGCAAGAGCTGTTATCTAGTGCAGGAGGCATTGAGTGCCACTGCCAAGGATTTGGACTAACCATACGCAGCGCTACAGAAAAATGTTGGAGTAATTGAATGGCATCAATTGTTTGCAATGTGTGATTCAAAGGAAATGAAGATTAGAAGTGAGCAAAACTATAACATGATCATCTTGGGCAGCACGGAGGCTCAATGGTTAACACTGCTGCCTCACTGGAACCTGGGTTTGATTCCACCCTTGGACGACTGGCTGTGGGGAGTCTACACATTGTCTGCATGGGCTTCCTCCAGATGTTCCAGTTTCCTCCCACAGTCCAAAGAAATGCAATTCTGGTCTCCTTCCTATCAGAAGGATGTTGTGGAACTTGAAAGGGTCCAGCAAAAAATTACAAGGATGTCGCCAGGGTTGGAGGTTTGAGCTATAGGGAGAGGTTGAATAGGCTGGGGCTGTTTTCCCTGGAGTGTTAGAGGCTGAGGGGTGATCTTACAGAGGTTTACAAAATCATGAGGGGCATAGATAGGATAAATAGTCAAGATCTTTTCCCTGGGGTGGGGGAGTCTAGAGCTGGAGGGCATAGGTTTAGGGTGAGAGGGGAAAGATATTAAAGAGACCTAAGGGGCAACTGTTTCACGCAGAGGCTGGTACGTGTATGGAATGAGCTGCCAGAGGAAATGGTGGGGGCTGGTACAATTACAACACTTGGATGGGTATATGAATAGGAAGGGATTAGAGGGATATGGGCCGGGTGCTGGTAAATGGGACTAGATTGGGTTGGGATATCTGGTCAGCATGGACGGGTTGGACCAAAGGGTCTGTTTCTGTGCTGTACATCTCATGACTCTATGACTCTATGTGCAGGTTAGAGGGATCGGCCATGCTAAACTGACCATAGTCATGGAGATGTACAGCATGGAAACAAATCGTCCACGCTGGCCAGATATCCTCAATAAATCAAGTCCCATTTGCCAGCATTTGGCCCATATCCCTCTAAACCCTTTCTATTCATGTACCCATCCAGAGGCCTTTTTAAATGCTGTAATTGTACCAGCCTCCACCACTTCCTCTGGCAGCTCATTCCATACACGTACCACCCTCTGTGTGAAAAGGTTACCCCTTAGATCTCTTTTAAACCTTGCCCCTCTCACCTTAAACCCCTCTCACCTCAAACCACCATCCTGAGGAAAGACCTGTGCTCAGAGATGTGTAGGTTAAGTGTATTAACTTTGGGAAATGCAGGGTTACAGGAATTGGGTGAGAGTGTGCCTGGATGAGATTGTCTTTGGAAGATCGGTGTGGACTCGATGGGCTGAATGGCCTGCTCCCACACTGCAGGGATTCTATGATCGTTTCCTGATCCATTGCCTATTGCTAAATTCTGTTTTCTGTTGTTTCTTCAGTGCAGTTATTTGCTCCTTATTTGCAGCATCTTTTCCTTTCTCAATAACATTCCGAATTTATTAGAAAACACCTTGCTAACGGATGGCCATGCTATCAACTGCGAATTGCAGCCGATGTTATTGTCCAGGTTTAATGCGTTTGTAATCAAATTCCTCATTGCTTGGGTTTAAACAATGATTTGAATCCATTTAAAACAGACAGGTTAATGTCCCTGATGAAATGGAGCAGAAAGGAATTTAATGCGAGCAATGCTAAGTTCTATCAGCAACTGCAGCTTTTATCGTTATCCTTAACAATTTTCAAAGACCAACAATTCTGTAATCTTGGAAGAAGTATATTTTCTGCAGTTTAGCTTGTTACACCGGCTAGCTTCTTTATAGTGTAGCACTGGCCTCACAAAACTCAGCCACATTACCTCTACAAAGGTTTGTAAACGCAATTTGCTTTTTTTTAATTAACTAAGAATCAACTTGATTGAGTCAGAAGATTTCACGAATTGACAAGGCTAAGAAGGATGCCCATCTGCTCAAGCAACTGTAGAACATAACAATGAAAACAATAAATTGTTGAAGGAGCATTCCAGGATAAAAGTCTAAAGTGGCCTTATCCACGACCAGTCAGGCACATACTACACCTCCGTAATGTGTTTTGTTTTAAACTTAATTTGTGACAGGCTTTTCTTTGGACTGGGCTGATCTCTTGATTGGCAAGTCATCATTCTCAAGACAGGCCCTGGCAGTGCAGTTTTCCTGAGAAAGGGAAGGTGAAGGAGGCTATATTGTCCAATGTCATGCTCCCGAGGATTAAAAATACAAAATAAATCTCAGGGCCTGACCGTGAGATTGCCCAGACACATTTGTTAATGACCAATAACCTCCTTACATACATGAGCGTATCTTACAGTAAATACACAGAAGGAATGTGTTAATCTGAGTTTGAGGCTGTACGTATCTGAAAGGATTAATACCAACAAGAGCCTTAAGCACCACCCACAGTGATAATGTGATATGGATTTGAAGGCAGAACCCATCTGCTAAAGCCCATCTGGTTCACTTATGCCTTCCAGGAAAGGAACCTGCCATCCTGACCTGGTCTGGCCTACATGTGATTTCTGACCCACAGCAGTGTGGTTAACTCTTAACTGACCTCTGGGCAAATAGGGATGGGCAATAAATGTTGGCCCTGCCAGAGACACCCACATCCGATGAATGAATACAAGAAAAAGATTAGGATTGCTCAGGAGTGAGACTTAATATCCTAGTCCTGCTTGTAAACCCTGTGACAATATCTGTGAAGATTTACAAGGATGTTGGCAGGGTTGGAGGGTTTGAGCTATAGGGAGAGGCTGAATAGGTTGGAGCTGTTTTCCTGGGAGCATCAGAGGCTAAGGAGTGAATTATTGAGGTTTATAAAATCATGAGGGGCATGGATAGGGTAAATAGACAAGGGTTTTACCCTGGGGTGGGGGAGTCCAGAACTAGAGGGCATAGGTTTAGGGTGAGAGAGCAAGATTTAAAAGGGACCTAACGGGCAACGTTTTCACATAGAGGGTGGTACGTGTATGGAATGAGCTGCCAGAGGAAGTGGTGGAGGCTGGTAGAATTCTAACATTTGAAAGGCATTTGGACAGGTGTATGAATAGGAAGGGTTTGGAGAGATACCGGTCAAGTACTGGCCAGTGGGACTAGATTAGGTTAGGATACCTGGTCAGCATGGACGAGTTGGACCGAAGGGTCTGTTTCCGTGCTGTACATCTCTATGACTCTATAACTTGGTAACAGAAAAGCAACAAGTCAAACAGCCGCTCAAAGTTACACAAAGAAGTTATTGAAGCAAAAAAAAACAAGTCAACAAGTCAAGGAAAAGCAATAATATTTTAAGTGAAAATAGATGATTCAGACCCAGCAGGAGGAGATTTATATCAATGGTCATCTGATAAATGTTAAGGTAGAGAGCAGGGTGACTGTTACTATATCAATAGATAGTGAGCCAGGATTGAAAAAGATATTGTCTACAGCAAACACATGGCCTAGGCAAGTACCACTTAAGACTAAATGTAGGCGACGAGCACCTCTCCAAGTTAAAAGAGACAGATAGTGGAAAACATGTCTACATCACAATCAAGACTTCTCACTCTTGAGTATAAGTATGTGTTGCCCTCAATCTTCTTCAAAATGATAGGAGTTGAACTAATTAAAGTCAAGAACCAAATGGTCTAGGAGCAACCAGTCAGGAAGCAATAGCCCAAGGAACAGTCAGTTCAGCAAGAGCTGATCCAGACACAACTAGTAAAGGATTTCATAGGGCTCCCTCCACTTATGGTGGAACTCAAGACAGAATCTATTGGGGTGAGCACATTCTAGACATCAGAAAAGTAGTTTATACAGTCAACAAGTTGGAAGGTTGTGACTATATTGGATTGGCACATGTATTTTCCACTGCCAACAACACAAAGAAAATTAAGACGACAAAGTTTGTGATGAACACATGGACAGTGGTATAGCCAACGAGCAGTGCACCATACTTCAAATACCTGATGAATTTTTATCCTGTAAAGCTATGCACACAGCTTGGTGACAAAATAGTACTGACAGATTTAAATCTGTTACTCTACCAAGGTGGCCCACAAAAGACAAGTTCCAGCAAAGGATTTAATTTCTTCATCATCCTCAGTACCAGTGACAAAGCTAAGTGAGAAACCACCCTCAAATAATGGAACTGAAGACGTGACCATTGGTAAATGGATATGATTTATTTGCTATTACAGACACATAGCTACAAGGTGACCAATATCCAATGATATTGTACATTAAGGAAAGATAGGTAAAAATGGATAGGAGGTAGGATAGAGCTCCTAATAAGGGATGATCTTAGATTGAAGAATTAAGATATAGAAACAGCTACAAAACAGCAAGAGGAAGCAAATGTGAGTGGAGTTGTTTATAGAATATCAAGTTGTACAGTGCACATGTAAATAAAGTGTGACCTGGTTTCAGGATACTGGCCTCTGTGCAGTTATTTCAAAAATATTTCCTCTTCTTGTTAGACCAGGGACTGGTTTTCCTCTGTCACACTAGAGCAAGTTGGTCTTGTTGACCCTTGCTCTTAAAGAGGGTGGTAGCAGCTAAAGTGTGAGGCATAGACTTGGTTTGACTGCACACACAAAATTGTTAACCTAGAAGCTTTTATCAGAAATCTATTGCTCAAATTGCACTTTTGTCATGTAGGATTCCTACAAATTGTATCAAATTGTTATTAGAATGAACATTAATTTTTGATAAACCAATGGAATTGATTCATTGTTATTGTCAACATCTTTCTAATCCACCTAAAGGTACCATCAAATGGAAGCTAGCATTTGAATATAGAAAGTAAGACAAAACATTTGGAGGGTAAATCACCAACCCCACAGTTCCCAAAGTGTCAGAGCAAATATAAGTGAAGGCCCAGCAGGAATTTGATTACAGGTAGGCCTCAGAAACCAAAGTATAGGTGAAAGCAAGTAGGGGTGACTGACGACATAACCATCAAACATGGGCCAGTGGGAATGGAATGAGGAAGGAAAGGAACATTTTTATAAAGGTGTGGACATAAAATAAACAAAACATTTGCTTATATTCACCAGTTAAGTTATCATTTCGCTTGCTAACAAAGTCAGGATAATATATTAAATGAGATTAGTGCCTAAAGAAATTAAGCAGATTAAATCAATGGTAACACTTCACTAGTATTTACAATCAGAGCACTGAAATGACCAGGTAATACTAAAGAACAATTGCAATAATGTTTTTAGCAAGTTGAGATCTACTGATATAGATGTCTGAATCACCTTTGGGCATGATGTACACCTCAATATCCTTTAAATCTCAATAGAACATTGTTGGTCCTGACATTGCCCTGAGTTTTCAAAGGGTTCTATTGTGAAAATCTTGTCACTGTGTTTTACATAATGCTTTAACGTCACAAAAGTTTTTTTTTGGAAATTAAACAGCTTCATCGTAATTCTCTTTGCCAATTTTCTTTCAGATCTGTGGGGCACATTGGACACAATTGCAATTGATCTGCAGACTTATTTGAGTTAATAGTGAATGGTAGTCACTTGCCTGCTCTGATGCATCTCCTGTTGGCAGAGACCAGGAGAGAGAGAGAGAGAGAGAGAGAGAGCCCTTCTGGCTGAGCGCTTGAACTTAGCAAGCGAAGATCCCACTATCCTCTTTGATGGCACTAACGAGAGGTTTAACAAGTATACAGAATAATTGGATAAAGACATGGCCAGCAGTGATGGACAAAGGCAGTGAGTGAGATGTCTAAAATCATAGAATCCCCACAGTGTGGAAGCAGGCCTTTAGCCCATTGAATCCACACCGATCATCCGAAGAACATCCCATCCAGACCCACCCCCCTATTTTTGTAACCCTGCATTTCAAATGGCTAATCTACCTAACCTACACATCCCTGGACACTATGGCAATTTAGCATAATCGATCCCGCCAAGCTGTACATCTTTGGCCCGGGGAGGGCATTGCTTTGAGTGTGTACCTGTGGATGTGCCTCAGCTACCTAAGCCCCACAGTATGGAATCTCCTTCAGTTCCCCTCCTCCCTCATTCCTCTTTCCAGACCCTCCTCAAACCTACCCATTTTGACTTAGCTTTCTCTCACCTAACCTTATTTGGCATCCACGAGTGTTTTTTGTGTTGTATTTAGCTGCTCTTTATTTTACTCTCAGAATCTGTGATATGTGAACATTCGAAGAACAAAAGTGGAATATACCCATGTCAGTGGAAAGATATTGAGAGTGGCTCAGTAGCTCAGTGGTTAGTACTGCTGCCTCACAGTACTAAGGACCTGGGTTCAATTCCAGTCTCAGGTGACTGTCTATGTGGAATTTGCACATTCTCCCTGTGTCTGTGTGGGTTTCTTCCCATAGTCCAAAGGTATGCAGATTAGATGAATTGGCCGTGCTAAATTACTTATAATTCTGGGGGATCAGGGTTGGGGGGTATCTGGGAGGGATGTTCTTCAGAGCATCGATGAGCTGTAGGGATTCTGTGATCTGTATATAGGTAACGTCTGGGGTTCAGTGATGCAACTTGAAGATAGTTCTCTACCTAACAAGATTATAAGAGATTGGATTTATTCTGTGCTTAAATATACTGTTTTCAATGTTTATCACCGACTGTCTACAGTATGGAAGCAGGCAATTCGGCCCATCAAGTCCACACCAACCCTCTGAAGAGGGATTCACCCACCCCCACCCTATCCCTGTTATCCCTGCATTTCCTATGGCTAATCTACTTAATCTGGACATCACGGGCAAGCTAGCAATGCCAATCCACCCTAACCTGCACATCTCTGGATTGTCTAAGGAAATCCACGCAGACACGGGGAGAATGTGCAAACTCCACACAGACAGTCGCTCAAGGCTGGAATCGAACCCGGGTCCCTAGCACTGTGAAGCAGCAGTAGTAACCACTGAGCCCACACACAAGTTCTTAAATTATAATTACTCCTTTCATTTATTTCACAGAAATGTTTTGTTTTGGACTGCTGACATTTTGAATGCCATAAAGAGATTTAAGATGTACCAGAATCACTCTGAATTGTCCAGATTTTTTTCCCCTTTTACATATTTCTAAAGTTGATGTTGGAGTTGAACTCAACCTTCAATAAAGAATGGAAAGCACTTGGGAATTTTATTATCCAAAAGCTTCCTGCCAAAAGCTCATACGAGTAGTTCAGTTGAAAGTTATTTTGACCTGAACCTGTCAGGGACACTAAGGACTGTGAGGTTAACATCGCACACTGAGCTCTGACATTGTACAGTGTGCACTTTCAAATTGCTTTCTGTTTCTTGCTCCCATTACTGCAGCCCGGTTTTCCAACTTTTGTGTAAGTTGCAGCCCACAAACAGTTTGCAGCATTACCTAGGCAACCCCACAGACATTTAGAGAGGTCAACGATCAGAGACTTCTGGTATCTTCCCTGGCTATTTGAGAGAGTAAACCCAGAACTAACAGTAACCAGCACAAATCAACAATTCTCAGACCAATGCAACCTGTTTCTATTAGTTTAACTACTGCCATTTGCTTTACGTACTCTTGGCCATACCTCTTAACTAGTTAAACCACACATAAAACTACTCCATGAAAGACATCAGCCCAACCAAAGATAGAAGGATTTAAAAAAAAAGCTGAACAGAAATCTGTGCACATTTTTGTTTAGATTACAATAACTACACTCAATCTATTGGCAACTAAAATTGCACTTGTCCCTGTTATGAACTTTTTGCATATAGATACTAAAAGCTTTTATCGGTCTTTATTAAACAAAAATGTCGCTATTTCATAAAGCCCACTAGTGATTTTAAAGCTTCTGATTCTTTACTGTCCCCATGGCGATTTCAAGATTCCATTTCCAATGCTGCTCCCCCCATAAAATTACAAGAAACCTTTAATGATTTCAGCTGATGGTTAAGAACAGAATGTTTTCTTGTTCGGGTCGGTTAGTAAGGACAAACCTGTCAGGACAGATGTCAGGATCACCATACCTTGAGCTACATTTTGAAATTGGGCTTCAGACAGCAACATGACCCTATTGAGGTCATTCTCAAGGATACAACTTCCCCCTTTCGAGTTGTGTAGCTCCCACACAGGCCCAGGAGTGGGGAAAACGGAATTGGGCTGAGGGCAAATACAAGGTCATCAGTGATTCTTATGCAGCCCAGAGCCAAGAGGATCATTCTTATGCATCTTCTGCTCCACACAAAGGCAAGATGATATTTTACAAACAGAACATCCTGTTTGTAGTTCTTAGTGGCTCCTTTTAAGAATGACCGATGTTGGGATTGCCGATGGAGCTGGAAGATGCAATGGACTGTACACTGTCAGTCCTGCACTCCACCTCAGAGAGCTTATGGAGAGGAGTGTTGTCAAGGCAATGAAAGACATTGTTTTTAAGTGATGCCTGCTCAGTAAAACTTCTGTCTGGGCCATGGAGCTCCAGATCTCATTGGAACCTCGGTCCAAACACAGACAAATGGGCTAAATTCCAAAGAGGTGAGGAGAGAGTGATGGCCCTAAGCACCACAACAACTTATGGGCCCTAGTGAAATTGCGGCCAGTGGAATGCAGGGGTCATACCCAGCAGAAAGGAAGATGGCTGTGGTTATTTGAGCACGAGTCCTGAATACAACAGAGTACTGCATGACAAAGGTGGTCAGTATTATGGTGGGCAGGAGACGTCATTAGAAATTTCATTCACCGTCAATAGACAACCCACAGGAGATCGTTAGACTTCTCATGTCACTAGATTTAGATTAGATTCAGATTTGGATTTTATTGTTGCATGTACTCAAGTGCAGAAGTACACGTGTGAAAAGTGTATAATATCGCCACACAAGACGCCATCTTTGATACCAAGGTATTTTAATTCAAAGAACTTCGATGCAAAGGAGTAAGAGAAATAGAGTTGAAAAGTTCAGCATTTCTTCATAGAATAAATAGAGAAATAAACAAATAGTTCATATTAAAGTCAATTTGGTCATTGAGTCCTGACTCTGCAAGCAGAACATTTTGGCTACACATTGCCAACTCTCTTTTGATTGTGATTCTTAAGCGGGTCTCCCAGCCTTCTATTAGACCATGATGCCTTCTCCTGCCTTGCTTCCCCATTACTACCTTTAGTGCCACATTTGTGACAATGGACCCAATCTCCTCACTGGTGTTGAATTTCCAGCAAATAGAATCGCAGCAATCTTTTTGTGCAGTTTCCCATTATGAGGCCGTAATGGGCCTGTGCTCATTTGGAAGACTGAGTGGTTACCTCATTGAAACATACGAGATTCTTAGGGGATTTGACCGGGGAGATGTGGAGAGGTTGGTTTCCCCTACGGGAGAGTCTAGGACTAGAAGGGAAAGAGGAGAGAGCCCCAGAGTAAGGAGTTGCACATTTGAGAAATGAAGAGGAATTTCTCCTCTCTGAGGGTAGTGAGTCTGTGGAATTCTTTGCCACAAAGAGCTGTAGAGGCTGGGTCGTTAAGTATAATCAAGTCTGAGATGGATGAATTTGTAATCAGGAAGGGAAACAAGGGCTATGGGGGAAAAGGCAGGAAAGTGGAAATGAAGGTTGTCAGATCAGTCATGATCTCTTAATGAATTCTGGAGCAGATTCAATGGGCTGAATGGCCTATATCTTCTGGGTTTAGGCGTCGTGCTGCTATGTAATAAGAATGTTAATGAGGCAAGTGTGAAAGGGCAATGTTCGCTATCAATAAACACTCAGCCATTCTATTGGAAATACTGCACCTAGTAGTTACTCCTTTTGTCTATTAGATATTTTGCCTTGATAAGACATGACCAAGAAAAGACAGGTTTCTCAATAAATAGTCATTGCAATAGATCTTTCATGTAGTCTAACAATTTTATCACAGTTGTCCTAACACAGTCACAAACCTCCTGCCTTTATTTAAGGTCCAGTTATAGAGTCATAGAGTCACAGAGGTGTACAGTACGGAAACAGACCCTTCTGTCCAACCCGTCCAAGCCGACCAGATAGCCTAAATTAATCTGGCCCCATTTGCCAGCACGTGGCCCATATCCCTCTCAACCCTTTCTATTCATATACCCATCCAGATGCTTTATAGATGTTGTAATTGTACCAGGCTCCACCACATCCTCTGACAGCTCATTCCATACATGCACCATCCTCTGCATAATAAAAAAATTGCTCCTTAGGTCCCTTTTAAATTTTGCCCCTTTAAAACTATCCCCTCAAGGAACTTCACCCTATCCATGCCCCTCATGACTTTATAAACCTCTATAAGGCCACCCCTCAGACTCTGACATGCCAGGGAAAACGGCCCCAGCCTGTTCAGCCTCTCCCTATAGCTCAAACCCCCCAACCCTGGCAACATCCTTGTAAATCCTTTCTGAGCCCTTTCAAGTTTCAAGTTGTTATTCTGATTTACTGCTGTTCATAGATCCTTAAGGACTACCCTCAGTAAAACCACTGGGTTGCAATAGGGGTGCATCTATACAATTTATATGAGGAAAGAATCCCAAAGTGGTTTCAATCATTCTACCTGTGAAATGTGATATCCTTCCACTGTACATCTGCCCTGTTCCCCCTGTCATGGTCCTTGAGCTTCAAAAGCAGAAAATAGCCTTCAAGGAGTGTGAAAAGACCCATTGCTCAATTTCTACTCCATTTATCTTCACTTTTGACATTATCTAACAGGTTGGTCTAACCAGAAATTTCACATCACCATCTCAGTGAGTACAACTGCAAGTATAATGGAAAGAACCAGAGTGTGGGTCATTTCCCAGGCACTGATCCTGCACTAAAGTGACTGTTGACATTTAATATATACATTTTCAATCCTCCTGTCTGCGCAATATAAAAGCAATTTAAAAAGGTGACAACCTCGGCTAAGTAATCTGACCCGCACTTCCTTAATCCATTGCATCATTTAATTTAAATGGCAGCTTTTACTTCATAAATCCTGGGGAGTGTTGCTGAACAACGACACCTTGGAGTGCAGGTTCATAACTCCTTGAAAGTGGAATCGCAGGGAGATAGGATAATGAAGAAGGCGTTTGGTATGCTTTCCTTAATTGATCAGAGTACAGGAGTTGGGAGGTCATGTTGCGGCTGTACAGGACATTGGTAAGGCCACTTTTGGAATATTGTGTGCAATTCTGATCTCCTGCCTATCGGAAAGATGTTGTAAAAGTTGAAAGGTTCAGAAAAAGTTTACAATGATGTTGCCAGGGTTGGAGGATTTGAGCTGTTGGGAGAGGTTGAATAGGCTGGGGCCATTTTCCCTGGAGGGTAGGTGGCTGAGGGGTGACCTTATAAACTCTTATATAATTATGAGGGGCAAGGATAGCGTAAATAGACACAGATCTTTTCCCTGGGTTGGGGGAGTCCAGAACTAGAGTGAGAGTGGAAAAATTTAAAAGGGACCTAAAGGGGTAACTTTTTCACACAGTGTATGTGTGCATGGAATGAGGTACCAGAGGAAGTGTTGGAGTCTGGTACAATTACAACATTTATAAGGTATGTGGAAGTGTTTATGATTAGGAAGGGTTTAGAGGGATATTGGTCAAGATTAGAGCAGTGCTGGAAAAGTACAACAAGTCAGGCAGCATCTGAGCAGGGAAATCGACGTTTCAGGCAAAAGGCCTTCATCATTTAAGTTCTTTTCCAGCACTACTCTAATCTCCAGCATCTGCAGTACCTACTTTCGCTTAGAGGGATAGGGGCCAAGTGCTGGGAAATGGGACTAGATTAAGTTAGGATATCTGGTCAGCATAGATGAGTTGGACTGAAGGGCCTGTTTCCATGCTGTTCATCTCTGTGACTCTGTTCAATCTATGCCTGTGGAATAAAGACAATTGTTAAATTGTTAATGCTTAGCAGCGAAACTTCCAGTTCTATTTCTCCCAGTGTCAATATTAGCACCAACGCTTCAGGGAAAGCTCCAGGGGCTCTAAATGTCAATTGCCATTGCCAGGAAAGTTTCAGGTCTGATGAGCAATGCCTGTGCTATCTGCTACAACATCAGAGGAGTCACAACTGATCCTCGCTTCTCAGGAAAGGGATAAATACAATGAAGGCCATCACTCTCGATCACTCTGTGCCTGAAAGAGAATAGATTGAAATAATGGAAAATGGAGATATGGCGGAACAGATATTTGGAATCCATCTTCACTGTAGGAGATCTAAGTAATATCCCAGCTATCATGGTGGAACAGAAGGCATAAGGGACAGCAGATCTTCAAACAATCGCAATATTCTGGGAAAAGTGAATAGAGAAAACTGGTAGAACTAAAATCTGACATGATCCCACACCTTGATGGATTTCAGCTTTCACGTTAAAAGAAATAGCTGCTAGGCAACTGTTTTCATTTTCCAAAATTACTGCACGGTACCATTGGATTAAGGTAGAACAACACATCTTCCCATTGAAAGAAAGGATTGAGTCAGAGAGCAGGAAACTACAGGCAGGGTCACTTACTGTCATTGTGAAAATGGCAGAATTTATTATTAAGGAGATTATAACAGAACACTGGGAAAATCTTAATGCAATCAGGCAGAGTCACCATGGTTTTGTGAAAGGGAAATCTGTTTGGCTACTTTGTTAGAAATCTTTCAGGAGGAAACAGGCATTTAATAAAATGCCATGTCAAAGGACTGTTTAAAATATAATCTCAGGATGTAGGGGTTATCATATTGGCAAGGAGAGAGGATTAGTCAGCTAACATATAGGGGAGGGTGGGTAGAAACACATCACTGTCAGATTGGCAGGAGAGGATGAGTGATACATCACTGAGATCAATGTTGAGAGCTCAGTAATTGACAAATTAAAAACAACATTAAATAAGAATATAAATATTAATGGCTTGGATAAAGCAACCGAGTGCATAGTAGCTGCTGATACAAAGATTGCTGGAAAACAGAGGGGTGAAGATGACTTCAAGAATTTGCAAAGGAGTCCAAATAGGTTAGCTGAATGAGCAAAAATTATGCAGATGGATTATTTCATGGAAAACTGAACTTGTCCACAACAGCAGCAGGAAGAGGAAACTTAAATGAGGAGTCATTGGAGAAAACTGGCTAACAAAGATTTCTGAACGTCATGGTGCATGAGGCACAAATAGTTAATAGGCAGGTGCAGCAAGTGATTAGAAAGGCAAATACAATATTGCTGTTTATTACAAGACAAGTGGAATACACACCTAGAATACTGTGAAAAGAACACTGATTCAAGTCACAGCTAGAATACTATGTTTAGAACATTGATTCCGGCCACATCTAGAGCATGTGTATCAAACATTGATTCAGGCCACAATTAGAATACTATAAATAGAACTCTGATTCAGGCCTCACCTAGAATACTGTGTATAGAACTCTGATTCAGGCCACACCTAGAAGACTGTATATACAACACTGACTCACGCCACACCTAGAGTACTGTGTATAGAACACAGATTCAGGCCACTCCTAGAATACTGTATATATAACATTGATTCTGGTCAGACCTAGACTTCTGAGTATAGAACCCTGAGTTAGGTTACACCTAGAATACTGTGTATAGAACACGGATTCAGGCCACATCTAGAATACAGTATATAGAACATTGATACGGGCCACATCTAGAATACTGTGAATAGAACACTATTTCAGTCCAGACCTAGAGTACTGTGTATAGGACACTGGTTCAAGCCACACCTAAAATACTGTGTGTCAAACACTGATTCAGGCCACACCTCGAATACTGTGCATAGAACATTGTTTCAGTCCACACCTAGAATACTGTGTATACAACTCTGATTCAGGCCACACCTAGAATACTGTGAATAGAATGCAGTGCACAGAACATTGAACCAGGCCACACCTAGAAGACTTTGTATAGAACACTAATTCAGGCCACACCTAGAATACAGTGTATAAAACACTGATTCAGGCCACAACTGGAATATTGCGTATAGAACTCTGATATAGGCCTCACCTAAGAATACTGTGTATAAAACACAGATTCAGGCCACACTAGACTACTGTGTATACAACACAGATTCAGGCCACCCCTAGTAGACTGTGTATAGAACACTGATTCAGGTCACACATGGAATACTGTGCACAAAACATTGAATCAGGCCATACCTAGAATAATCGGTGTAGAACTCTAATTCAAGCCACTACTAGAATACTGTTCAAAGTTTGTGAGAAGATTTGTAGCTCGGGTGCTGGTTGTTGTGGTTCTGTTCGCCGAGCTGGGAATTTGTGTTGCTGCGTTTCGTCCCCTGTCTCGGTGACATCCTCAGTGCTTGGGAGCCTCCTGTGAAGAGCTTCTGTGATCTTTCCTCCGGTATTTATAGTGGTTTGAATCTGTCGCTTCCGGTTGTCAGTTCCAGCTGTCTGCTGCAGTGGCCGGGTATATTGGGTCCAGGTTGTTGTGCTTATTGATTGAATCTGTGGATAAGTGCCATGCCTCTAGGAATTCCCTGGCTGTTCTCTGTTTGGCTTGTCCTATAATAGTAGTGTTGTCCCAGTCGAATTCATGTTGCTTGTCATCTGTGTGTGTGTTTACTAAGGATAGCTGGCCATGTCGTTTCGTGGCTAGTTGGTGTTCATGGATGCGGATCATTAACTGTCTTCCTGTTTGTCCGATGTAGTGTTTTGTGCAGTCCTTGCATGGAATTTTGTACACTACATTGGTTTTGCTCATGCTGGGTATTGGGTCCTTTGTTCTGGTGAGTTGTTGTCTGAGAGTGGCTGTTGGTTTGTGTGCTGTTATGAGTCCTAGTGGTCACAGTAGTCTGGCTGTCAGTTCGGAAATGCTCCTGATGTATGGTAGTGTGGCTAGTCCTTTGGGTTGCGGCATGTCCTCGTTCTTTTGTCTTTCCCTTGGGCATCTGTTGATGAAATTGCACAGGTATCCGTTTTTGGCAAATACATTGTATAGGTGTTCTTCTTCCTTTTTTTGTAGTTCTGGTGTACTGCAGTGTGTTGTGGCCCTGTTGAACAGTGTCTTGATGCAACTTCTTTTGTGTGTGTTGAGGTGGTGGCTTTCGTAGTTCAGGACTTGGTCTGTGTGTGTGGCTTTCCTGGACAAAGCAGACTACATCCAAAAAGCACAACAACTACTTGCAGGTACCAACACCTTTGTGGTGAATTCTCCGTTCGGCGTTCTCTGTACCATCACGTCTAGGAATGGGAGTTGATTGTCCTTTACTTCCTCTCCTGTGAGTGTGGCGTTGATGATATGGTGTGTGTTCTCTATTTCTGTGTTTTTAATGATTACAAAGGTGTCATCCACATATCTGACCCAGAGTTTGGGTTGAATTTGCAGTAAGACTGTTTGTTCTAATCTTTGCATTACCGCTTCTGCTATGAGCCCAGAGATGGGTGAGCCCATGGGTGTGCCGTTGATTTGTTCATATATTCGGTTGTTGAATGTGAAGTGTTTTGTGAGGCACAGGTCCAGTAGTTTGAGTATGCTGTCTTTGTTGATAGGTTCACCATCCTGTTGTCTGTTCTGTATGTCCAGCAGGTTGGCTATTGTTTCTCTGTCTAGGGTTTTGTCGTTAGAGGTGAACAGTGCCGTTACATTGAATGAGACCATAGTTTCTTCCTTGTCTATGTGTATATTTCTGATGGTGTCCAAGAATTCTGTGTATAGAACACTGATTCAGGCCACACCAAGAATACTGTATATAGAACATTGATTCAGGTCAGACCTAGAATGCAGTGCACAGAACATTGATCAAGGCCACACCAAGAAGACTGTGTATCAAACGTTGATTCAGGCCACACCTAGAATACAGCGTATAGAACACTGATTCAGGCCACACCTAGAATAATGTCCATTGAACACTTCTTCAGGACCCACCTAGAATACTGTGTATAGAACATTGATTCAGTTCAGACCGAGAATACTATGTATAGAACACTATTTCAGTCCACACCTATAGTACTGTGTATAGGACACTGGTTCAAACCACACCTAAAATACTGTGTGTCGAACACTGATCCAGTCGACAACTAGAATACTGTATTTAGAACACCAATTCAGGCCACACCTAGAATACAGTGTATAGAACACTGATCCAGTCCACAACTAGAATACTGTATATAGAACACCAATTCAGGCCACACCTAGAATACTGTACAAAGAACTCTGATTCAGGCCACAGCTAGAATATTGTGTATCAAACATTGATTCAGGCCAGACCTAGAATACAGTGTATAGAACACTGATTCAGGCCACACCTAGAATACTCTGTAGAGAACACTGATTCAGGCCATACCTTGAATAATGTGTATAGAACATGGATTCAGGTTACAGCTGGTAGAACACTGTTTCTGGTCACACATAAAATACTATGTATAGAACATTGATTTAGGCCACACCTAGAATAATGCGAATAAAACACTGATTCAGGCCCCATCTCGAATACTGTATATAGAACATTGATTCAGATCAGACTTAAACTTCTGAGTATAGAACACTGAGTTAGGCCACATCTAGAACACTGTTGATAGAACACTGATTCAGGCCACTTCTAGAATACTGTGCATAGAACACTGATTCAGTTCACAGCTAGAATACTGTTTACAGAACATTGATTCAGGTCACAACTAGAATACTGCATACAGAACATTGTTTCAGGTCAGACCTGGAATACTGTGTATAAAACATTGATTCAGCCCACAACAAGAATTCTGTGTTTAGAACACTGAGTTAGGCCACATCTAGAATACTGTGTATAGAACACTGATTCAGGTCACACCTAGAATACTGTCTAGAGAACATTAATTCAGGCTACACCTAGAATATTGTGTATAAAATATTGATTCAGACCACACCTAGAATGGTGTACATAGAACACTGATTCATACACATCTTGAATACTGTGTATAGAACACTGATTCAGGCCACACCTAGAATACTGTGTATCGAACACTGATTCAGGCCACACCTAGAATACTGTGTATAGAACACTGATTCAGGCCACATCTAGAATACTGTGCATAGAACACTGATTCAGGCCACACCTAGAATACTGTGTATAGAACACTGATTCAGGCCACATCTAGAATACTGTGCATAGAACACTGATTCGGGAAACACCTAGAATACTGTGTATAGAACAATAATTCAGGCCACACCTAGAATACTGTGTATAGAGCACTGATTCAAGTCACACCTAGAATTCTGTGTATTGAACATTGATTCAGGTCACACCTAGAATACAGTGTATAGTACACTGATTCAGGTCACACCTAGAATACTGTGTACAGAACACTGATTCATACAATCTCGAATACTGTGTACAGAACGCTGATTCAGGCCACACCTAGAATACTGTGTATAGAACACTGATTCAGGCCACACCTAGAATACTGTGTGTTGAACACTGATTAAGGTCACACCTAGGAATACTCTGTATAGAACACTGGTTCAGGCCACACCTAGAATACTGTGTATAGAACACTGATTCAGGCCACACCAAGAATACTCTGTAGAGAACACTGTTTCAGGCCAACTCTAGAATAAAGTATATACAATACTGATTCAGGCCACACCTAGAATACTGCGAATAGAACACTGATTCGGGCCACACCAAGAATACTGTGTATCGAACATTGATTCAGGCCACACCTGGAATACTGTGTGTAGAACACTGATTCATCCACATCTCGAATATGTCTATAGAACACCTGTTTCAGGCCAACCCTAGAATACAGTATATACAACACTAATTCAGGCCACATCAAGAACACTCTGTAGAGAACATTGATTCAGGCCACACCTAGAATACTGTGTATAAAATATTGGTTCAGGCCACACCCAGAATACTCTGTATAGAACACTGATTCAGGTCACACCTAGAATACTGTGTATAGAACACTGATTCATCCACATCTCGAATACTGTGTATAGAACACTGATTCAGGTCACAGCTAGAATACTGTGTATAGAACACTAATTCAGGCCACAGCCCGAATACTGTCTACAGAACATTGATTCAGGCCACAGCTAGAATACTGTGTATAAAATATTGGTTCAGGCCACACCTAGAATAATGTGTATAGAACACTGATTCAGACCACACCTAGAATACTGTGTATAGAACACTGATTCAGGCCACACCTAGAATACTGTGTATCGAACACTGTTTCAGGCCACACCTAGAATTCTGTGTATAGAACACTGATTCAGGTCACACCTAGAATACTGTTGTAGTTTTGTGCTCCTTATGTGAAGATGTATGTAAATTTGTCAGAGGTAATTCAGATAAGAGTCACTGGACTGATAACTGAGATGGAGTGTTATCTTATGAGAAAATAAACAAGGGCAGGCCATGTACAGTTAAAAGTAATGGTTTGTGTCGTGTTGTAGAACAGAGAGACCTAGGTGTTCAGGTGTATAATTGATTGACAATTGCATCAAATGTTGACAGGGTGGTTAAGAAGCCAAGTAGCAATCTTGCCTTCATTGCTCAGTCCTTTGAGTATCGGAGTTAAGGTGTTATGCTGAGATTATACAAGATGCTGCTGAGGCCTCTTTTGGAGTACTGTTTGCAGTTCTGCTCACCCTGCTACAGGAAGAATATTATTAAGCTGGAGAGGGTTCAGAAAAGATTTACAAGAATGTTGCTTGGACTGGACATTTTGATTATGAGGAAAGGCTGGATAGGCTGAGAGTTCTTTCACTGGAGGTAAGAGGGATGAGGGTTATAGAGGTTTTTAAAGTCCTGAGGGGTGTAGATAAGGTGAATGGCAGGTGTCGTTTCCTTAGGGTGGTGGGATTTCAAGACAAAGGGGGTACACCTTTGAGGTGTGAGGAGAAAGACTTAAAAAGGACATGTGAGGCAATCTTGTTACACAGAGTGTGGTTTGTGTGTGGAATGAACATTCAGAAGAATTGGTGGGCGCAGGTACAGTTACAATGGTAAAAGGCAATGGTAAAAGTTCATGAATAAGAAACATTTGGAGGGATAATGGGCCAAGTGCAGGCAGGTGAACTAGTTTATTTTGGGATTATGGCCGGCATGAACTAGTTGAACTGAATGGTCTGTTTCCATGGTATATGGCTCTATGATTCTTTAAAAGGTTTGCTATTGGAGACTTGAAGAATTGGAGGTGATCTTATTGAAACATGTAAGGTGCTGAGAGGACTTAACAGGGTGGGTGCTGAGCAAATGTTTCCACTTGAAGTAGAGATTAAAACTTAGGGATACACTTTAAAAATCAAAGGGTTTTCCATTTTGCAGAATCAAGCAGTGTTATGGCTTAGGAAGAGGCCATTCAGCTCATCATGTCTGTACCTCCTCTTCAAAGGAGCATCATTAGCTAGTGCCAATCTTCCCCACATACCTGCGCACTGTGTCTAGCCAAACAACCATCCAATGCCTTCTTAAATGCCTCGATTGAACCTGCCTTTACATTCTTCCAGGCAGTGCTCAAGGTGTGAAAAAATCCTTTTCACATTGAAATGAGGTGGATTATTTTCCTTTCAGAGAGTTGAACACCTTTTGAGTGTTCCTCAGCTATCCTTAGCTTGTTTGGATCTGTGAACCCGATTCTCCATAACACATTGATTCAGGAAGCTCAGGGAGAGAAGGGAACACTGAGAAAGAGACAATCTTTAAACATATCGTTGGCTTGTGGCAGGTAAGACCACTTTCTAAATAATTAGAACTTCTTTTCTAAATGGAGACTATCAAAGAAAACTATATTGCTTTCGAAATGTAATGTTAAAATAAGTACTCCAAAGGCTATACTATAACATGCACTAATTAAATTGCGTATAACTCATGTATTTTTCATTTCTCTAACTTGGAAGGTGTGAATTTTCAGTCATTAAGTGGAAGTGCAGTGATTTACTCAGATCAAGAGTAGCCAGGAAAAATGAACTGGTCCAAATCCCCATTGTATTTTGGCGTGTTTGGTATGTTGTTGAATCACTCTGCATCAGCTGAAACATTTGTTTGCAGTCTTTTCAACGAGCTTCCTTTGTCGTTTCGTGAAAAGCTATGTCAAGGTTCTGCCATTTGCTTAGCATTCTAAAAATAACTCGTGGACCATATTCATTCTTATAAAGTGATTTATCAAAAAAAAAGCACATTGATGGAACATTGCAGCATCAACTGGATTGAAAGTCCCTAAGAGTCAGATAAAAATGTGTTGCAGAGACTACATGGGCAATAAACCAACAGGTTTATTTGGACTATAGGGTAAAAACAATGACTGCAGATGCTGGAAACCAGATTCTGGATTAGTGGTGCTGGAAAAGCACAGCAGTTCAGGCAGCATCCGAGGAGCAGGAAAATCTATAACCTGGTGTTGTGTGATTTTTAACTTTGTACACCCCAGTCCAACACTGGCACCTCCAATAAACAGTATTTTGAGTCAATAAGATGCGCGTTAGACAAGGTGCACAATTAGCACTCATCAAGATCAACGCTATGACTGACAGAAGCCCATTCCTTTATCAAGTACTTAGACCTCTATAAGTGAAAGACATTTTCTCATTCCTCAACTGATTAATTGCGAGTTGCCCCTCCAGATCCAAACTCCAACATAGTTGAAGAAATTTCTTTAAACATCTTGCTTACAGATTTTTATTTATAAATAGGATTGAAATATGAACACATTGTGAATTATTCTTCGGAAATGTTTTTTCACAGGAGAAATAGCAAACTGTAGGAATTAGCTATGGAGTGGGAAGAGTAATGTGAAACTGTGGAGTTACACGGCAGGCTGTAGTACAACTACTGGGGATAAGAAAGATGTACTAACACAAGCGACCTCAACCAGGCCAACACCCCCAGCATTGAGACACTGAACCTCTTTGATTGGCTATGATGGGCTGGGCACATTATTTGTGTGACCGACACGAGACTCCACAAGCAGGTCCTCTATTCCCAGCTCCGAAATGGCAGGCGCGCCCCAGGTGGACAGACGAAGTGCTTCAGGGACACCCTCAAGGCCTCACTGGTGAAGTGCAGCATTCCCACAGACACCTGGGATTCACTGGCCCCAGACCATCCAAAGTAGAGGAGGAGCATCCAAGAAGGCATCGAGCACCTCGAGACTTGCCATCGGGAAAAAGTGGAAGCCAGGTGAAAACAGCAAAGGGAGCACACTACCTCACCAACGCCCCACCCACCCCTTCCCATGACCACCACCTACCCCAACTGTGAGAGAGTCTGCGGTAGCCACATCAATCTGTACTGCCACCTGCAGACTCACACTGAGTGGGAGAGATTCACCCTCAACGGTGAGGGACTGTCATTAAAGATGATGACTCTTTGGGAGAGAGCACCAAAAAAGAAAGATTTGCATTCATTTAGAGACTTTGTCATGCACAGAATTCGCCAAAATTCAATGGCCAATGAATTACTTTAGAAGTGTGGTCACTTGTCATATATTAAATGCAGCAACTAATTTACAAAAATCCCATAAACTTATGACACTTTTACAACAAAAGATCACAAGATGTACGTTTCACTGGTGAGGCCACAATTTATTGCCCATCCCTAATTGCCCTTGAGAAGTGAGCTATAGTCTGTGGTGAAGACACTTGCACAATGTTATTAGGTTGAGAGTTCCAGGAGTTTGACACAGCACAGGTCAGAATGATGTGTGATTTGGAAAGTTGGAGGTGATGGCGTTTCCATGTCCTCCCGAGCAGAGGATGCACGGGTTTGTAAATGTGTTGCCAAAGGAGCTTTACTGAGTCTATCAGGTGGTCCACTCTGTTGAAGCTGTGTACCAGTAACGGAGAAAGTGGACTTGTAAGTTGATGGATGGCTTACCAACCAAGCAAGTAGTTCAATGAATCACTTATTGTTGTCCTATCCTTTACCTACATTTGATGCAACATAGCTTTATGAGTCTTGCCGCTCTTTGGGTGCTTCCTGTCAGTTACTTTTCCCTCTTCTCTCTCATTTTGCGAACTGTCCTGGCTGATATTGGTCAACCCATCACAAATCAAGCTGGGACTTTGTGAATTGTACGTGCAGCACTGTGTGTTTACTCGACTGTCATCCAACATTTGAAAAGATAAACAGCACAGAGGGAGCTTAGGGCTGTTAGATAATTCAGTTGCCATTTGTAATGTTTATGACATTATCTGTATCCCTCAATTAGATTAGAGTATAGCAATCCATTCCCAAACATTCGTTATTCCCACATAAATTAGATCAGCATTTGTATAAATTAGATCTGTAATTGTTAATCATTAAAACCAGTCAAACATGCTTGCAGCAAATGACAATATGAATATCAGACTCATTGACTTATGTTGTTTTCAAAGTGATTTTCTTTTCCTGATTTTGCTCCAATGAAACATGCTTTTGGATTTAGTAAAGTGTATTAAGTGTCATTTGTCAAAATCCAACAGGCCCAGCATTAATTCAAGTGAAACATGAAAATTAAGAGCAAGTAATCATTCAATTCAGAGCAATCCCGCAGAGGTATGGAGCAGCACAGTGGTTAGCAATGCTGCCTCACAGCACCAGAGACCCAGGCGTAATTCCAGCCTCAGGCAACTGTCTGTGTGGAGTTGGCACGTCCTCCTGTATCTGCGTGGGTTTTCTCCGGGTGCTCCGGTTTCCTCCTACACTTCAAAGATGTGTAGGGTAGGTAGGTTAGCCAGGGAAATGCAAGGATAGAGTGGGTCTGGGTGAGATGCTCTTTGTAGAGTTGATGTGGAGTAAATAGGCCAAATGGCCTGTTTCCACACTGTAGGAGTCCTATGACCTGATGTTATGTTCAAATGTGGTCATCGTTTGACCAAGCAATTTCTGTTTTGATTGGTTGAAATGTAAATATATACCTGATGAGTAACACATTTGCATTCTAAATACGTCAATGTTAAAAAAACAGGCACTTCCAAAAATCCCATTTCAGGATTTCCACCTTATCAATCTTGCTGTCAGGCTTTGATTTCTTTTGTCTGATTTTTTCTTCTCTCTTCCACCTACTCACACTTACATGGATATACAGAATCATTTCACAGCTTTCCGGCAGCTCTTCATTGTTCGCAGTCACTTGGAGGACTTGCTACTCCTGATCCCTTCAATCCCCAGAGCCAGAGAAAGCATTAAAATGCAGCAAAACAATAGGATGTGACAGCATTGCATCAGAGTTTCTGGAACAAATTGGCCTGCCCCTTGGGCCTGACTGAATCAGTTTTCCCCCCACCAATCATCAGCTCAAACATACTCGCAAAGTTGTGGTGGCCTTCTGGCAAATACTATTGCCATTCCAAATCCTGAAAAGCACTCTCACAGGTTTTCAATGATCCATTGATTCACTACTTCCTGTATATTTTAATATTTTTGAGTATCTTATCTGGCAAAGAATACCTCTGGAAGTAGAGGCCATCTGAATGTTGTCTAATGCTCTAATGAGTGCTATTCGTGTGTTCACCATGTACGCTGAAAAGGACCTAAAGATAGGCAAAGTGTTGACAGGGTACAAGTGTACAAGTTAGGAGCAGGAATAAGCCACTTAGTTCCTCAAAGCTGCTCTACCACTCAATGAGATTAAAGATGGTCCGATGGTGACCTTAACTCTACACTTTCCTGATAATCTTTAGCTCCTTCTTAGTTCATCAAGAATCTAATTAGTTCCCCCTTAAGAAGATGTGATGATTCTGCCGCCATGTTCTCTGGGAGAGAAAGCAGCAAACACACACTAGCCAAGGAGTCAATGGAAATAGACCCTTCGGTCCAATTCATCCATCCTGACCAGATATCCTAACCTGATCTAGTCCCATTTGTCAGCATTTGGTCCATATCCCTCTAAACCCTTCTCATTCATATACCCATCCAAATGCCACTTCCTCTGCCAGTTCTTTCCATACACACACCATCGTCTGTGCAAAAACTTTGCTCTTTAGTCCCTTTCAAATCTTTTCCCTCTCACCTTAACCTATGTCCTTTAGTTTTGGACTCCCCTACCCTGGACAAAATACCTTGGCTATTCACTCTATCCATGCCCCTCGTGATTTTATAAACCTCTATAAGGTCACTCCTCAGCCACTGACACTCCAGGGGAAACTGCCCCAGCCTATTCAGCCTTTCCCTATAGCTCAAACCTTCAAACCCTGACAACATCCTTGTAAATCTTTTCTGAACCTGTTCAAGTTTCATCCTTCCTATAGCAGGGAGACCAGAATTAAATGCAGTATTCCAACCGTGACCTCACCAAGGTCCTGTACAACCACAACATGATATCCCAACTTGTATACTCAATGTACTGACCAGTAAAGGCCAGTATACCAAACACCTTCTTCACGATCCAGTCTACCTGTGATTCCATTTTCAAGGAACTATGACTCTGCACTCCAAGGTCTCTTTGTTCAGCAACAGTCTTCAGGCCCCTAAAGAAAATCTCTTCACCTCTGTCTTAAATAGGAGACTCCTTATATTTTAAACTCTGTCCATAGTTCCAGTTTCTTCCACAAGGTAAGGCATCCTTGTAGATCTCTAAATATCAATGAGAAGAGGACTGACATATCTAACCTTTCAGCATGACCACACCCTTATGCCTGCCTCTCACTCTAATGAACCTTCTCTGAACTCCTTCTAATGCACTTCTATTAGACCTTAAACATATAGAATCCCTACAGTGTAGAAACAGGCAATTTGGCCCAACAAGTCCACACCGACCCTCCAAAGACCCATTTCCCTTACTAATGCACCTAACCTACACTTCCCTAAACTCTATGGTTAATTTAGCATGGCCAATTTGCTTACCTGCACATCTTTGGACTGTGGGAGGAAGCCCATACAGACACAGGGAGAATGTGCAAATTCCACACATTCAGTTGGCCGAGGCTGGAATCGAACTCAGATCCCTGGCACTTTGAGGAAGGAGTGCTCACCACTGAGCCACTGTGCCGCAAATGCTCCAGTATCCCAAATGCAATCTCATCCAGTTCAATTGTAAAAGACCATTCCTTCTATTATATTTTATTCCCCACACGAATAAAGAGTAACATCCTATTTGTTTTCCTAATCACTTGCTGTACCTGCATTCTAAATATGTGTGATTCATGTACTGGAGTAAAATTCAGCAATCTCGTCACTTAACTAACGTGCTGCTGTTCTATTCTACCTGTCAAATTGGCCAAGTTCACATTTTTGCTCATTGTACTTCACCTGCCAATATTTTCCCCAATCACTTAACCTATCTTTGAAAACTCTAAGGTCTTCTTAACAACTTGCTATAAACAAATGTAGCAAATATATACACGATTCCTTCACCCAAGTCATTAATATAAATGGAAAGTAATTGGAGGTCCAGCACCGATCCCTGGTGTACTCCATTTGTTTTAGGTTGTCATGGTTTTTGAGCCCACCTTGGCCAAGGGAGAAGTGAATGGAGAAGACTGGTCAATGAGTTACCACAGGCCTCAGTGCCAACTCCAACCCTGTTCTATGTATGTACAAATGCCCACCAACAACCACATCCTACCCGCTTGTCAATCCTATTAATGTCTGCTGTGCCAGCCCAGCTCCCTCCTCCCTAGGCCTTCACAAAGGAATGGATTAGTGGTGCTGGAAGAGCACAGCAGTTCAGGCAGCATCCAACGACAAAGGAATGACAAAGTTGATTGAATGACTGAAGCACATGGTATCTAACATTGAATCTCTCTAAAACCAGATCCTGTGGATTCAACCTCCATGTTACCAGAGTCATAAAGCAATTACATGTGTACACGGAGGGTCAGAGAGTGAGGCATGATCACAACGTGACATACTTCGCAATGTCCTTCTGGGAACTTCTGGCAATAAAGGTCAAAACTGGGAACAACGAAGGAACCAAATTTACCAATTCGGGGTGAGGCACAACCTCCATGACATTCTGGAGCTCTACTGTGATTGCTGTAAAAGCCCATCCACCTTTAGGGGTGGAAATCTGCCATCATTACCTAGTTTTCATGTGACTCCAGACCCACAGCAATTGCCCTCTGGGCAATTAGACATGGATGATAAATGCTGGATTATCCAGTGATGCCCTCGTCCCTTGAATGAAATTAAAAAAATCAAGCCTCAGGCCTACACCTGAGCTGGGTGCTGCTAAGTCTGCCAAAGCATTCTTCTAAATTGAGCGGGTTCACTGGCTGCCTAAACAATGGTTCATTCTGAAAGAATGTGACCTTTAGCCCCGGATCTGTCCAAATTCGATGGGAAGTTGATTGTCCAAGGCCTGGTATGTGAACACCATCTGTTCCAGCTCTGCAGTTTGCGAATTGCAGAGCCCAGCTAGGTTTAAATATGGATTCCACATTTTCAGCTTTCATCCAGGCTCATGAGGAAAACACCATTATTTCTGGAGGTCATGGGTCACCTGACCACAGTCACTCATTTTCCAGCAGTGATGACCAACCAGAAAGAAGAAGCTTGATATTGCTTCTTCTTCCTAGTAAGAGTCATAGAGTCTTGCAGCACGAAGACATGCCCTTTGGCCCAAACTGGTCCATGCTGGCCAAACTGTCCGTCCACACTAACCCCATTTCCCTGCACTTGGCCCATATCCTCCTAATCCTTTCCTATCCATGTATTTGTCCAAATGCCTTTTAACTGTTGTTAATGTATCCGCCTTAACCACTTCCACTGGCAGCTCATGCATACGTGTAAAAGAGTTGCCCCTCAGGTTCCCTTTTATTCTTTCCCTTCTTACCTTAAACTGATGCCCTCGAGTCCTCAATTCCCCAACCTTGGGGAAAAGACTGAGAGCACAGACAGAGGCACATAGCCATTGAAACTAACTAACTTCATATAGGTACAGATTAAGCATGGAATCTCACTGGTCTTTGTAGATCTCTACCATAGAAACCAGCAGAACTGTTGTTAAATCAGAAGGGAAACATCACTAGCGAAGACTTTCTCATTAATTTGGAAAAGAATGATAGTCGGGATGCAATTGTTCTCAAACTTATTTCGTGCAATTTCAAACCGGGTCTTTGATGAAATGAGAATATTAGGGTGAAACATTGCCTGCTAATATGTCAATCTCTGATGGTACAGCATCTTCAGCAGCTTATATCATTCAAACAGACTAACACTCTGTGAACTGCTATCATGTGTATTGTTCTCAAAATATTCGAATGATGGCAGGGTTAAAATAAGACAAAAAAAAATTAAAATGGAAATAATAAATGAGACTACATTGGCTTTGAATCTGAACGGTTTGCATGTTAAAATTGATTGGGACTATCCTGATAGTGATAATGTGGTTGTACATTTGAGCTGACAGCAATGTTGTTGTTTTGCCCTGATGTTTCTCGTAATTATTATCAATCTGCACAGAATTAAACAAAACTGTAATGTGCATCAGTACCCAGTGATTTAAGCACCAATTAAACTAATTATTGCTGCAAAGCTGATTAAACAAATCCCACTCTCTGCTGTGTGCACACCTGAATTACAAGGGATAGATTTTCAACATTTGAGGGACAAATATTTGAACAAATTTAATTTCCTAAACATCTAAGCATTGAACTTTAAACATCTTTACTTGCAATGTCAAACTTATTAATTTGCCCAAGAGACAAACGCAATAGTGCATCAGTTCAGCACAAAACCAAACAAATGTTTCCAAAAATGTACACTCAATTTGCTACTGGAGATTAATATTACAAACATACATTAATATTACAAACATACATTAATTATGTAACAATGAATTTAGTAATAAAACAAAATTTTTATTCTTTGATCAAATGCATATTTTATTCTGTAGAACTGTTGAAATTTCAGTACATGCTGTCTCAATTTCTTCCAGGTCACAGATATCTATTAAGGAAATGTTGGCTTTTTGATCGTTACAGATGTCAAGTACATCAAAAGACCTTTTTGCTGTTTTGGGCTGCACTTAAATGCCATGTTGAGGTTTCGCAAAGGTCTTGTGGTTCAATCATTACGAAACAGTCAAGCCTACCTCCATAGACACACTGAGAACGCTGCTGAATGCTGTCAATAAAAGAATGGCAATTTGATCCCTTTCCTGTTCTGACTAATACAGGACCCAGCCATTCTGCACAATCCATTAGCTACTGAACAGCGCAAAGCTAAGAAAGAGGTTTTATTTTTACCTCCCCTGTTGCCATCTGGTATGGTTGTCTAGAATGAAAGTAACCTTTAATTAAACTCCGCACACATTAACAGACAGAGCTGAAAAGGTTTGCCATATCAAACTCTGTGTGTCGAGCAAATACTCACCGTAGGAGATTAAAGAAAAATCCACTGTGTTCTCCAAAAGCAAACTCAATCAAAAAAGACTTAATAAACTGTCTCTGACCAGTCGGCAACGGGATTGTAATAAACTGTCTCTGACCAGTCGGCAGTTGTATTGTACTAATGTTGAGGGGGGCATACCTCAACACCACATGCTGAACTGAAGGTACTTCATTGAGTCATTTTAATGTTTATCCTGCAAGATGCGAAGGAGGTAGAATTCCCCATTTCCTGCCATCAGTTCGGTGCCTCTGCCCTCCCAATTCTCCACAAGGATATCCTTCTTCCGATCCAAAGTGATTGGAGCTCAGCTCCATAAAGATTGACTCCAATTTCCTGGCCATCAGATGGGTGAGCTGTCCAATTTGCTATTCAAACAAGACTCAGTTGTGGAAGTAGTCTCCCTAATCCTGCTGGACAGAAAGCACGGTGGCATTGCCCACTCTCTGTCCAGCAGGTCAGCTTTGGCCAGTGTCGCAGTCCTGTTGGGGAGCAGATTCAGTGGGCTCCATGCAGCCCTGGTGAATGGAGCCAAGACTCTGGTCACTGAACCAACATCCAGCATTTGTCCTAAATGGGAGCACGTGTCCCTCTTCTCTCTGGCTTCTGATTGCGAAGCTGGTGTCCAGTCAGATATTAAATCCCTCATGGAAATTGAGTAGTGAGTCATGAGGAGGCTCCCCTCTAGAGGGATGTGGATTGGGTATTGACCCTAACCTATATTGGCCTAATAAAAGTGAACTGCATTACAGGAAAGCATACCATACAATCAAACAAAAGAACGGCTGTGAAACAAAAATAAAAATTGCTGGACAATCTCAGCAGGTCTTGGAACATCTGTGAAGAAAAATTGGAGTTAATGTTTTAAGAACAGTTCTGAGGAAGGGTCACCTGACCCCAAGCGTTAATTCTGATTTCACTTCATAGATGCTGCCAGACCCACCATATAATCACCTGGATGGGAAACATTACAGGGAGAATGGGCTAGGTCATGTATTGCTCGATGAAATAAAACTTTATTTGGAAAATTACAGTTTCCACTTTGTGTGCAAGTTGTTCGTAAGTCTGCTCTGGTTTCTGGAAAGGATAGCCTTGCTCAAGTCTCAATCACACCTCCATGCCAACAAATGTGCTTTAGGAGGCAGCTTCTGTATTTTTTTAAGTTTTTATGAAAAATGTTCACTGACACATTTAAGAGTAGTAAGTTTGAGCTGTTTTGTTAGAACTACTGAGAACTACAAATGATCAAAGGTGCAGGTAACAAAGTCACATTCAGCCCATCCATGCTTGCCTATTCCATGTGGAGTGTACATTTTGGACCTCATGGTAAAATCCAAGGATCCAGACACCATTTCTAAGGGTGACATGGCTCCCGCCCTGGAGATATGAACCAGAACAGGTGCCTGGGTTTGGAGTCAGGAACCTTTCCAATGATAAGCTCAAAAGATCTTCACATGACATTCAGACTTTACATGCCATATTCCCATGGTGAATGATAAGTTAAACATCATTCAATTCAATCATTAATGACAGGGCTCTATTTATAAAGGTAAGCCACCATTGGATTCCCAGCTTTATGACAGCATTCAGATGCATACAGCACTTTATCCACTGGACAAAGTGCAATTCTGTATTTAGCAGCATAGAGATTCAGACGTTTTCTTTCTCTGCAATTTAATAGCTCCTTTGATTGACAATCCAACTACATATTGAGCTTCTGAAATAGCTGAACAGATACCCAGCATTTTAGATGGATACAAAAATAGAAATTGATAGCAAACCTCAACCGGTCTGGCAGTATCTGTGGAGATAAATCAGAATTAATGTTTTGGGTCAAGTAACCCTTCCTCAGAGAATACAAAATGTTAACTCAGATTTATGTCCATTGGCATGGTGGCTCAGTGGTTAGCACTGCTGCCCCGGGATCTGGGTTCAATCCCTGCTTTGGGCAACTGTCTATGTGGAGTTTGGACATTCTCCCTCTGTCTGCATGGGTTACCTCCTACAACCCAAAGCTGTGCAGGTTAGGTGAATTGGCCATGCTATAGTGCCCAGGGATGTGTAGATTAGGTGCATTACTCAGGGGTAAATATAGAGAATTGGTTTGGGTGGGTTACTCTGCAGAGGGCCGCTGTGGATTTGTTGGGCCGAAAGGCCTGTTTCCACATTGTAGGGATTCTATGCTACCAGACCGGTTGAGCTTTTCTAGCAATTTCTGTTTTGTCTCTGATTTACAGCACCCACGGTTCTTTCATTTTTCTTAGTGGCTAGTTCAGTCACCTATTCAGCAGTGAAACTAAGAACCATTGTTCCACTACTTCACGACTTTTAACGTGTGGATCTGAAAGCTGTATTAACATAACAGAATCTCTGAGCTCCAAACCTCACTATGGATTCAGCTCAGGAAGGTTCGTTGATACCATAAGTCCAGAAGACCATTAGGTAGAGGAGGAACTGCAGACCTGTCAGTCAATCGAGTGTGCTCCACCACTCAACGGGAGTGTGGCTGATCATCAACACCACTTTCCTGCCTTTTCCCTATAACTATTGATTCTGTTCCTGATTAAAAATTTGTCCCTCTCAGCCTTGACAAGCCAGCATTGACAGCTCTCTGCGGTAATGAATCCCCACAGATTCAGCAGCTTCTGAGGGAAGCAGGGTATGAGCAATGAGAGGGTTAGGATATCTTATGTATTCTAACTGGGCTGATGCCCAAATCAATGCCTTTTAATCAGCTCCCTCAATATCTGCCTCCTCAGTTACCACCTCTGACTTTTTTCTGAAGGCGGTGATGTCAACGTCGCCACTCAACACGGTAGCAACTGTTCAATGGGCGGGAGGTACAACTGTAATCCTAACACACATCTCAGACTGACAACTTCCAGCTTCAGAGTGAATCTCCAGGCCAGAGCCTCTCCGTCAACACATTTCAGAAACGTGAGCTGTGTTTCTGTTTCGTGATTAATCGCTTGTGACAGGTTCACAACTCGACCACAACTTTACCAAGCCCAGTGGTGCAACGGTCGTTTCCCTACCTCCAGACGAGGAGTCCCCAGGTTCAAGTCCTACCTGCTCCAGAGGTGTACGCAGTACAGCTCTGAACAAATTGATTCAAAAACATATCTGCTGGACCCAATGGCTAGCAACAGGCAGGCACTTTACTCCCCATGTCTCTGCCTTCTTGTGAAACCCTGCATCTTTACTAATGCAAACGAAATCAATTTTATTCTGTGCACTCAATTGCTCTGAGGCCAAGAAAATATTAACCCATTAAATAACAAAAAAGATAGGTTACATGGGGTTGTTGTGGAGGACGGACTGGACAGAGTGGACATAGAACAATACAGCACAGAACAGGCCCTTCGGCCCACGATGTTGTGCCGAACTTCTATCCTAGATTAAGCACCCATCCATGTACCTATCCAAATGCCGCTTAAAGGTCGCCAATGAATCTGACTCTACCACTCCCACGGGCAGCGCATTCCATGCCCCCACCACTCTCTGGGTAAAGAACCCACCCCTGACATCTCCCCTATACCTTCCACCCTTCACCTTAAATTTATGTCCCCTTGTAACACTCTGTTGTACCCGGGGAAAAAGTTTCTGACTGTCTACTCTATCTATTCCTCTGATCATCTTGTAAACCTCTATCAAGTCACCCCTCATCCTTCGCCGTTCCAACGAGAAAAGGCCGAGAACTCTCAACCTATCCTCGTACGACCTACTCTCCATTCCAGGCAACATCCTGGTAAATCTTCTCTGCACCCTCTCCAAAGCTTCCACATCTTTCCTAAAGTGAGGCGACCAGAACTGCACACAGTACTCCAACTGTGGCCTAACCAAAGTCCTGTACAGCTGCAACATCACTTCACGTCTCTTGAATTCAATCCCTCTGCTAATGAACGACAATACTCCATAGGCCTTCTTACAAACTCTATCCACCTGAGTGGCAACCTTCAAAGATCTATGTACATAGACCCCAAGGTCCCTCTGTTCCTCCACCTGACCAAGAACCCTACCATTAACCCTGTATTCCGCATTCTTATTTGTTCTTCCAAAATGGACAACCTCACACTTGGCAGGGTTGAACTCCATCTGCCACTCCTCAGCCCAGCTCTGCATCATATCTAAGTCCCTCTGCAGCCGACAACAGCCCTCCTCACTGTCCACAACTCCACCTATCTTTGTATCATCTGCAAATTTACTGACCCACCCTTCGACTCCCTCATCTAAGTCATTAATAAAAATTACAAACAGCAGAGGACCCAGAACTGATCCCTGCGGAACTCCGCTTGTAACTGGACTCCATGCTGAATATTTACCATCTACCACCACTCTCTGACTTCGACCGGTTAGCCAGTTTTCTATCCAATTGGCCAAATTTCCCTCTATCCCATGCCTCCTGACTTTCCGCATAAGCCTACCATGGGGAACCTTATCAAATGCCTTACTAAAATCCATGTACACTACATCCACTGCTCTACCCTCATCCACATGCTTGGTCACCTCCTCGAAGAATTCAATAAGACTTGTAAGGCAAGACCTACCCTTCACAAATCCGTGCTGGCTGTCCCTAATCAAGCAGTGTCTTTCCAGATACTCGTAAATCCTATCCCTCAGTACCCTTTCCATTACTTTGCCTACCACAGAAGTAAGACTAACTGGCCTGTAATTCCCTGGGTTATCCCTATTCCCTTTTTTGAACAGGGGCACAACATTCGCTACTCTCCAGTCCCCTGGTACCACCCCCGTTGTCAGTGAAGACGAGAAGATCATTGCCAACGGTACTGCAATTTCCTCTCTTGCTTCCCACATAATCCTAGGATATATCCCGTCAGGCCCGGGGGACTTGTCTATCCTCAAGTTGTTCAAAATGTCCAACACATCTTCCTTCCTAACAGGTATCTCTTCTAGCTTATCAGTCCGTTTCACACTCTCCTCTTCAACAATACGGTCCCTCTCGTTCGTAAATACTGAAGAGAAGTACTTGTTCAAGACCTCTCCTATCTCTTCCAACTCAATACACAGTCTCCCACCACTGTCCTTGATCGGACCTACCCTCGTTCTCGTCATTCTCAGGTTTCTCACATACGCATAGAATGCCTTGGGGTTATCCTTGATCCTATCCGCCAAGGATTTTTCATGCCCTCTCTTAGCTCTCCTAATCCCTTTCTTCAGGTCCCTTCTGGCTATCCTGTATCCCTCCACTGCTCTGTCTGAACCTTGTTTCCTCAACCTTATGTAAGCCTCCTTCTTCCTCTTTACTAGACATTCAACCTCCCTCGTCAACCAAGGCTCCCTCACACGACCATTTCTTTCCTGCCTGATCGGTACATACATATCAAGGACACGTCGTATCTGGTCCTTGAAAAAGTTCCACATTTCCACCACATCCTTCCCTGACAGCCTATGCTCCCAACGTATGCTCCTCAAATCCTGTCTTACAGCATCGTAATTTCCCTTCCCCCAGTTGTAAAAACTTCCTTGTTGTGCGCACCTATCTCTCTCCATAACCAAGGTGAAAGTCACAGAATTGTGGTCACCATCACCAAAATGTTCACCCACTAACAAGCCCACCACTTGTCCCGGTTCATTACCGAGTACCAAATCCAATATGGCCTCCCCTCTGGTTGGGCAATCTACATACATTGGGAAGATGTTTCCATTGGCAGGAGACACTAGGACCCAAGGGCACAGCCTTAGGGTAAACGGAAGACACTTTAGAACAAAGACAAAGGGAAACTTTTTCAGCCAGAGAGTGGTGAATCGGTGGAATTCGTTGCCACAGAAGGCTGTGGAGGCCTGGTCATTGAGTATATTTAAACCAGAGGTAGAATCTTGATTGCCAAGGGGATCAAAGGTTACAGGGAGTAAGCAGGAAAATGAAGTTGAAAAACCTATCAATCATGGTTGAATGGTGGAGCAGAAGTAATGGGCTGAATGGCCTAATTTCTGCTGCTATATCATATGGTCTTATCATCGTATAAGCTCATCTCAGCCAAAATAATTATATTGGCTCCGCCATTGTCCTAAGAACCACCTGTACTTGGAGAGAGGGGTCCAATCTCTGAAAGTTCATTTATTCAATTTTAATTATGTCTTTATTTGTACAGTTGTGAAAACAGCTGTATCTGGATTCCTTTACCTGCATTCAGGCGATCATAAAATCACATACTCGTATCACTCTGAGTTCAGGAACCGAGCCTTACAATTGACACAATCCCATACTAAATCCAAAGCCTTTACTGAATTATTTTAGACCAAAACAGTTTTAATTAAACTATGCACTCAAGTGGTTAATCTAAGATGATTGCTTAGCAGTTATCTTTGACCAAGTATTTCCTGCTTGATTCACCAACACTCTTCCCTTTAACATGTGTCCTCTGTTTTGTTTTTTCAGGAACTCCTGAATGTGAGGCTTTTTCCGAACTTCATATCCAGAAACCAACTTTTGAAAATTGCATGTACAATCTCTTCTGCTTGGGATTGGTCAACTGCATGTCAGATCAGCTGAGTTACTTAGTATATAGATGTCTAATATGATCATGAATCTATTCTGGATTGTTGGAAAAGCCCATCTGGGTCACTAATGTCCTTTAGGGAAGGAAACTGCCATCCTTACCTGGTCTGGCCTACATGTGACTCCACAGGCATGACAATATGGTTGACTCTTAACTGTCCTCTGGGCAATTAGGAATGTGCAATAAATGCTGGTTTAACCAACGACGCCCACATCCCATGAATGAATTTTAAAAATGCCACTCATCTTCCTTTGACATTGTTAGATGTCTTCCTGCCCCACTATTGGTATCTGTCTAGCTTCAATTAGGTTCCAGTGTTTAATTATTCAATTTCAGTGTCAATATTGCTATTCTGCCCAACAGTGTCACTGCTGTTAACAAGTAGCAATGTAATTAGCAAGGATTGCTTGCTGTACTGCACTGTGATAATTCAATATCAATCATTCCATTCCATTCAGCAGTGTTCCACCTCACTGGGTGTAGAACACTGGAAATCAAACGCTGCTATTCTCAGAGGCATCACTATAGTTAAAAGATTTTTTAAAAAGACTTCTCCAAATGTCTTTTCTTTTAGATCCTGGTTGAGAGAAAGCACAATCACTGTACTTAACGAGATTGTGATTTATTATACATAAATAGGTTCTAACTATAGATAAATAGTTATGAACCGTCGATATATAACTCTGCTTGTTAAGTCTGTTGTAACTCCTCTTTACACACACACATATGAATAGAGGCAGGAAACAAACATGGATATTATGGGTGGAGGGAATGACAGGGAAGGCAGTTTAATGGTCAAGGGTTTCACTGAGATGGTCGTTTTGGATCTTCAGGGGACACTGCTCCATATTCAGAGTCATAGAGATGTACAGCTGTACAGATATACAGATGTACAGGTGCAAATACACCCTTTATCCAACTCGTCCATGCCGACCCAATATCCTAACCTAATTGAGTCCCATTTGCCAGCACATGGTCCACACCCTCCAAACCCTTCCTATTCAGGTACCCATCCAGGTGCCTTTTAAACACTGTAATTGTACCAGTCTCCACCACTTCCCCTGGCAGCTCATTCCATACACACACCACCCTCTGCATGAAAGAGTTGTCCCTTAGGTCTCTTCTTTATCTTTCCCCTCTCACTCTAAGCCGATGCCCTCTAATTCTGGACTCCCCCACCCCAGGGAAAATACCTTGTCTATTTACCCTATCCATGCCCCTCATGATTTTATAAACCTCTATAAGGTCACCCCTCAGCTTCTGACACTCCAGGGAAAACAGCACTAGCCTGTTTAGTCTCTCCCTGTAGCTCAAATATTCTTTGACTCCAGCTACTTTCACTTGTTTGTAGGAGGTAGAGCCATAGTCTGCAGCAACAGCTGAAGGAAACATAACTTGTTTTCTTTACACCAAAAATGTTTTTTTACAGCTGACTGGAGAAATAGCTCGTGTGTCCTTGCAGAGATCTGACAGCTTCTGTCTAGCTCATTCACAGCAACAGGCTGTATCAGCTGCCTGTTATCCAATCATATAATTGTTGCCAGGCAAAAGGCCATAGTCATCTAGTCCGTGGGCCAATCAGCTACTAGCTGCCGGCGGAAACTTCATTCATACACATCTGTTGGCTCTTGCTCACCTGTAATCAGACATCCCCCCAGCTTCCTGCTTGAATCAACAGCTGTGCAAACAAGACTTACAATGAGTGGCAGGTCACTTTGCTTTTAAAAGGTACAGTAATCCTTTACCAATCTTTGGTTTTAAAACTCTTTTCAGTCCAGAATCAAAAAGACAGAAAGAGACACAGTCTTCCCAGCAGTATTAATCCCATTAACACATTGAAATAATTAGCAGGTTTTGCATCCATCTGACTCCCACATAACAAATACGGCTCTGAACTCGTAATTGGTCATTATCTCTTCCCTTATATAGAGGAACAGGATTCTTTACAACATTCTTGCACAGTCACTGAGCTAATTCCTGGGATGCTGGAGGAGAGGTTGAATCGGTTAAGATTATGTTCAGTGGACGACAGAAGAATGAGGGTAATCTCATAGAAACCTTTAAAATTTTAACAGGACTAGATAGGGTGGATGCAAGAAGGGATGGTCCCAATGATTGGGAAGTCCAGAACCAGGGATAACGGTTGAAGGACAACATGGCAGGCCATGGGGGACTGAGATGAGGAGAAAGTTCTTTACCGACAGTTGGTGAATCTGTGGAATTCACTATCACAGAAAATAGTGAAAGTCACAAACATTGTATCATTTCAAGAAGGAGTTGGACATGGGAACAGGCTATTGAGTTGGATGATGTTGGCGAGCCATGACCATAAGGAATGGCAGAGTAGGCTCAAAGGTCTGAAGGGATTAACCCAGCTCCTATTTTCTATGTTTCGATGATGGATATCGTGGGCATCAGCTAAGCACAAGATTGGACTCAGCTTGATGCTTTCAAAGTCAAATCGCATGCTAACATCCCATGTCTGGGCTGTCTGAGGATTCACGGTACCTGATAGAATTCAACCCAATCAAATTTTAATGACCCAGAAATGACAGAAGAAATTTGGATGGACTAGAATATGATTGGGTAACAATCCTAAATGCTCGAATGATTCTTTGATCCAGTCCAGAATATGTACAAATTGGAGAAAATCAATGGAAAGCGTAAAAGGAAACAGAAAAAGCTTTAAATCCGTCATCAAATGATCTCCAAAATGTTTGCTATTACCAATTGGCTGTGCTCATATACAGATATAAGGCTTTTGAATGCTTAACTTTGAAAGCTGTTTGAAAAGTGAAACCATATTGTTAGCGATTGAGATGGTAGCTGTAAAGAAGCAATAAGACTTCAGACAAGAAGGGTCATTATAAATGCTAGCCAGCTGAAATGGCATTGTAACTTCCCTCACAAATATAATAAATCATTCTGGATTGGTAGACTGCTCCACTAAAGATCCATTCCAATGGCAGAGAATGTCGGTCTGGAGAGCACATTCCCATTCGCAAGGGATTTGAGCCCCTGGATATTAATTTCATGACTCTTTTCAATCTAGGTGATAAATTGTGATTCTGCTGTTTTACAGAGGTACTCTAGCTTCTTCATGTGTTGTAGGATTACACGGCATAATTAATCTGAAAATGTACCCCCTCCATTAAATAAATGCTACTGAAACTGTACCTGGGGACATTGTCCAGCATTAGAACAGGAGCTGTTCTAAGAGAACATTTTAGCAGTGGTTTCTTCTGCTGTCAGAAATAGTGGCCAGTGGAAAAGCTACAGCACTCATTTGGACTTTTTGCAAAAAATGTATTAGAGCTCAGAAATACTTTCTTTTAATTCAAAGAACTAACCCATTATCGTTTTACAATATAATTACATTAATAGATTCAAAAATTAATTTCTAATCCAAACATAATCAAGAAAACAATTGTCCCAAATGTGTCAGGATGGTAGCACCTCTATACCTATTAAACCTAACTCTTTTTGTTTCTCTTTGTCTCCAGTTACTTATTTGTTTCAATGTACCTGCATACACGTCCGCACTCAATGAAGACTGAAAATAACAAATGGATATTCAGTCATCTTTCTCACGGTTATAATGTGCTGTGATATTAGTGCAGAAAGAACTTGAATTTGTAAACAAGAGGTTTTCGCAATCTTGAAACACTGCACAAACACTGATGAAATAAATCGCGTTTATAGCTCACATAGAAAACAAAACAGAAATGAGGAGTGGGCCCTTCGGCCCTTTGAGTCTGCTCCCCTATTCGATATGATCCTGGCTGATCACCCAACTCAGCCTCCTGTTCCTGCTCTCTCCCCTTTACCCTTTAGCCGAAGGAACTCTACCTTTCCAGAAAACATTCAAGGTTTAGGCCTCAACCCTTTCTGTGACAGAGAACTGCACGGGCTCCTCAGTCTCTGAGTCGAAAAATTTCTCCTCATCTCAGTCTTTAATGATCAACCCCAGGTCTTTATTCTGTGACCCTTGGTTCTTGACTCCCCTATCATTGGGAACATTCATTCTGATTTACCCTCTCAAATCTTGTTTGAATTTTATAGGTTTCTTTGAGACATTTCCTCATTTTTCTAAACTCCAGTGAACATAAATCTAATTGATCCAATTTCTCTTCCGACATCAGTCCTGCTATCCCAGGAATCACTCTTTCCTGGACATGTATGAAGTAGGAGCAGGAGTGGGCCATTTGACCTTTCAGCTGGCTCCACCATTCAAACTTATTAGGCTTCGACTGGGAGGGATGCATTGAGAATCAGACTCCACTGCTCCACAAGTCTTTGCCAAATGCATAAATGTGGAAAATCCCAATGACCTCAGAACAAAAGCAATTCACAGTAGGTCCCTTCAATAACTATTTATTGCAACACACTGAACTCTCTAAAGAGCAGTGGAAATAAAGTAAGTTCGCAAGATAAGCTATACCCATTTCAAATTCCCAAGTACACACACACACATGCGCACACATACACACATGCGTACACACAATCACACACGCGCACATGCACAAATGCAGATACACAGACATGAGCATACACGTATGCACACACACACACACGCATACACACACACATGCACAAACACACGTGCATATGCACAAACAAGCATGCATGCACACACATGCACAGACACACACATGCGCACACATACATGGCTGCATGCATGCACAGACACATACTTACACACACATATGCACACATATGTACACATGTGCACACACACAAACACACACAATCATGATTAAGACACAGAAAAATCAAACAGTTTAATAGATATACTACAAATTGAAAAGGAATACAGGGTAAGCAAAATTCCAAAGATCAAACACGTTTGAAGAACCAAGGTGGGAAGTTACTTTTCTCATAGTCCTTGAGATTTTTGTGATGGCAATATGCGTTCGGCTCTGGAATAATGGACATTCTTTGATTCGAAGTTGATCAGTGAACTTAATTTTTTTTCCTGCATGAATCCATTCTTTTTTTTTCTGTCCTTACCCCATGTGGAGAGACAGAGAGAGAGAGAGAGAGATGGACGTTTTCTATCTGCAGGTTTTAGATATTTCTTTCAACATTAACACTTACAACATTTTTGCACTCTACAACTCATACAATCAAAGTGCTATCAGCAAGCAGAATTTTCTCCACACAAAAGACATCACTGGCATTCAGTCTGGAAATCTCCCTGTTTCAGCTTCTAATAAGCAATATCGTACCACACAGTTCAACAAGAGGCAACATACGAGTTTCAAGTTTCAAAACTCTCCTGACTTTTCCAATTATAGCAGTCAACTTCCATTTCTGTTTACAGTCCCCAAAAATAAAAGTGATCCCATCCAAAGTGATCAAAACTTCCACAGCAAATCCACTTTTTCACCTGAATCCAATTTCTCTTGACCTCCTTAATACCCAAAATAGCTATTAATCCCAGTCCTGAATGTACTCAATGACTGAGCATCCACCATTCTATTGAGTGTTTTTTTATCCATTCATGGGATGAGCACGTCACTGGTTAGGCAGCACTTATGACCCAACCATATGATGAGCAAGGTTAGATCTCATGGAATACAGGGAGAACTAGCCGTTTGGATACAGAACTGGCTCAAAGGTAGAAGACAGAGGGTGGTGGTGGAAGGTGTTTTTCAGACTGGAGGCCTGTGACCAATGGAGTGCCACAAGGATCGGTGCTGGGCCCTCTACTTTTTGTCATTTACATAAATGATTTGGATGCGAGCATAAGAGGTACAGTTAGTAAGTTTGTAGATGACACCAAAATTGGAGTTGTAGTGGACAGCGAAGAGGGTTACCTCAGATTACAACAGGATCTTGACCAGATGGGCCAATGGGCTGAGAAGTGACAGATGAAATTTAATTCGGATAAATGCGAGGTGCTACATTTTTGGAAACCAAATCTTAGCAGGACTTACCATTAAGTGGATAAGGTCCTAGGGAGTGTTGCTGAACAAAGAGACCTTGGAGTGGAGGTTCATAGCTCTTTGAAAGTGGAGTCACAGGTAGATAGGATAATGAAGAAGGCGTTTGTATGCTTTCCTTTATTGGTCAGAGTATTGAGTACAGGAGTTGGGAGGTCATGTTGCGGCTGTACAAGACATTGGTTAGGCCACTGTTGGAATATTGCATGCAATTCTGGTCTCCTTCCTATCGGAAAGATGTTGTGAAACTTGAAAGGGTTCAGAAAAGATTTACAAGGATGTTGCCAGGGTTGGAGAATCTGAGCTACAGGGAGAGGCTGAACAGGCTGGGGCTGTTTTCCCTGGAGCATCAGAGGCTGAGGGGTGACTTTATAGAGGTTTACAAAATTATGAGGGGCATGGATAAGATAAATAGACAAAGTCTTTTCCCTGGCATGGGGGCAGAACTGGAGAGCATAGGTTTAGGATGAGAGGGGAAAAATGTAAAAGAGACCTAAGGGACAACCTTTTCACGCAGAGGGTGGTACGTGTGTGGAATGAGCTGCCAGAGGAAGTGGTGGAGGCTGGTACAATTGCAACATTTAAAAGGCATTGGATGGGTATTGAATAGGAAGGGTTTGGAGGGATATGGGCTGGCTGCTGGTAGATAGGACTATATTGTGTTGGGATATCTGGTCGGCATGAATGGGTTGAACTGAAGGGACTGTTTCCATGCTGTACATCTCTATGACTCGATGACTGCCTTATATTACTAACCT
The DNA here is from genome assembly GCF_047496795.1 of Chiloscyllium punctatum. NCBI lineage: Eukaryota > Metazoa > Chordata > Chondrichthyes > Orectolobiformes > Hemiscylliidae > Chiloscyllium > Chiloscyllium punctatum. The sequence goes on from NC_092778.1 coordinate 20,325,672, forward strand.
AACCTATCCATTTCATCAATACCCATTGCCACCAGCAGTTCAAATGCAGTGTTTGTAATGGAGAAGCCACTGCGTTAGTTACCAAGAGGACCAGACTAAATGCTCTGGGGGCCAACTGTGAATCCCACTACAGCAGCTAGGGGAATCTGCATTGATGGCAACAGTGTGGAATTGACAGCTACTCTCAGTAACAGTGATCATGAAACCATTGTCACAAAACTAGGGGACATGATGACCTCGTGATATAATTGCTAGACAATTAATCCAGAGATCCAGATAATGTCCTGAGGACCCACACTCAAATCTTGCCATGGCGTATGGTAGAATTTGAATTCAATAAATAATTGGAATTAAGAGTCCAATGATGACCATGATTGATTGTTGGGAAAAGCCCATCTGGTTCACTAATACCCTTTAGGGAAGTAAACCGCCATCTTTACCTGGTCTGGCCTACATGTGACTCCAGACTCACAGCAATGGGGTTGGCTCTGAAATGAACCTTTACTCAGTTCAAAGGCATATTGAGATGGGCAATAAATACTGACCTCACCAGTGACACTACAACCCATCAACGAAATTTTTAAAAGGGCTCTTTCATTTGAATGACAGCGTACCTGCAGAAAATTAACTGCACAGAACAGTAAACTGTTCAATAAAATAGAGATAGCCAAAGTGTAGCCTGGATGATGAGACCCCAGAGACCTCAACCCGACTGTACCCAGTGTGAGCGTGAATCAGAGCAATCTTACCATCAGAGTGTGTAAAGACAGTTGGAGTTTAATGAAACTAACATCAAGGGAAATATATGGTCGTCAGGGCTGGAGAATGATACAGGAGAATTTGCATTGGAATCCCAAAGGCAGGAAAGCAGATTTAATCAACTGTACAGAGGCAAGAAAGCTCATCTTTCAGGGCTTTGTATGCTCTGTGACTACAATGTTGTTTCTCTCTCTGCGTGGTAATTAGTCTGCTCTTGGTCTGTGCATAGCTCACACACACACAACTCAGTTGGCTGGCTCTCATGCCTGCTGCCTAACTTGCAATGTGCTTTATTGTTTTAGATAAGCTGACTCACAGAGTTTGTCAATCCCTGATGAGTGATTGTCATTGTCATTAACATGCCAAGCTCGTTAAAGTAAATGTGCATGTCTCTCACAACCGCCCCGTGGCTGAACACTTTAACTCCCCCTCCCACTCTGCCAAGGACATGCAGGTCCTTGGCCTCCTCTATCGCCAGACCCTGACCACACGACACCTGGAGGAAGAGCACCTCATCTTCCTCCTAGGAACCCTCCAACCACACGGGATGAATGTAGATTTCTCCAGCTTCCTCATTTCCCCTCCCCCCACCTCATCCCAGTCCGGATTCAGCACCGCCCTCTTGACCTACAATCTTCTTCCCGACCTCTCCGCCCCCACCCCCTCTCCAGCCTATCACCCTCACCCTCACCTCCTTCCACCCATCATATTCCCAATGCCCCTCCCCCAAATCCCCTCACCCCTACCTTTTATCTCAGCCCGCTTGGCACACCAGCCTCATTCCTGAAGAAGGGCTCATGCCCGAGACGTCGATTCTCCTGCTCCTCGAATCCTGCCGGGCCTGCTGTGTTTTTCCAGCACCACATTTTTCAACTCTCACCCAAATCAAGTGAAGATTTCCGTATTTAACAGGAGGTATTTAGGCCTGAGGAAGGATCACTGGACCCGAAACGTTAACTCTGATTTGACTCCACCGATGCTGCCAGACCTGCTCAGACTTTCCAGCAATCTCTGTTTGTGTTTCAGGTTTCTAGCCTCTACATTTCATTTGGCTTTTAGTGAATGGGTCTCACCTGCCCTCAGAAACACAGCAATAGGCCTCTCTGAGAAAGTTGATCTGACTTAAATGGAGGTAATATTGATGACAGAGGAGCCAGAGAACGGTAAGTTTGTTGTGAAGAGACAGACCATCATTATTTTCTTTTATTTTTCTCATTTTTGGTATGGAGCTGTGAATTGAACTTTGAATAGCAGCTTGATTAAAAGAAGACAAGAGAATAAAAGGCTGATGTTTGCAGAGGGGAACTGGCCTGGAAAGACAATTCAGGTTAATTACTGCTCTATGGACACTGTAGACGTTTTGACGCCACGATGTTGTCATGCTCAGAATCTGGCAGTGACTCGAATGCTGGATTAGGTCATTCTAAGGCAGACCTTTTTGCACTGGATGCTGTTGGGCTGTTACGCTATTTTTTTGTTCTCTCTAATTATTCTCCGGTTACCAACTTGTTGGAACTTCTGAGAAAAGAATCGCAGTCATAAACACATAAATAAACGTCTGCAGTGGGCTGTGAAAGCTGTTTGCATTGACCAGTGATTTCAGAATTCAGGATATACAGTCCTATGTGCCTGTAGTGCATTCTATTGTCTAGGGATTTCGTGAAGGCCTTGAATTTATCAATAAATGCTTATCGGAGTGGCAAATAATGATTTCCTTTTTTAATTTTTATTCCTTAACTGACTCTGTTTGTCCTCCACTGTGTGAGTGGAGAGTTTATGATCAAAGAAGATTGGGCTTAGACTGGTGATATTAATTAATTAATCTTCTGGTCCAGATGACAGTGGAGTAGGACATTCTAACTGGAGCCACAATGCTCCTTCTCTTTCCTGCTCCTTTTTCTCCCTTTGGTCTCTTGGTGGTTCCCGGCCTGGTCTTCCAGCAGCTCTCAGCCTGGTCTCTCGGTGACTCATGACGATGCCTCAGCTTGATGTGTGAGTGGATCCTAACTGGGCATGCTCCTGAGGCACTGGGGGAGATCGGAGAGGTGCCTGTTCCCGCAGCAGCGAGGTATCTGCAGCAGCGCCATCGAGAATAGAGTGAGACAAGCCGAGGAGCCATCAGAGACTGTTAGACTTTGAACTTCGTCCTTTAGTTTCCTTTAGTTTAAACAACGAAAGACTTTAATGTAAACGACAGTCCTTTCTGCTTTAACACAATAGTTGCATTCTTGCATGACCTCATGCTATAAAAAATTACTCAATAAAAGTAACAATAAAGTGTTGGGGTTGGGATGGCGTAATAGCCAACACGCGTATAGGAAAGTTCACATTTTACAAACAGCGTTCACCTATTCATCAATCGCGTTGCAGCCAATCCACATTGACAAAACACGTAATAGCAGAATGGACTACATAATCTATTACTTCATTTTTCTAATATTCTATGAAGTAATGCTTAACTTTTTAACTTGTGTTTCTCTTTCTAGTTTATATCTAAGCTTTCTTGTTACTAGGTACTTTGGTACTAAGATGGCATAATGTGTGGCAACATTATCCATCTTTCACTGTAATCCTGTACTTCTGCACTTGAGTACACATGACAATAAAAGACCTAGATTGCCTTGTTATTTATCTGTGTTCTGCTCGTATTACATTATTAGTTGTTCATTTTTATTAAAGTTACAAACTTGGTATCAAAGATCCTTTATTTGCAAAGTCTGGTTAGAAAGGATAGAACAATTTTGAGGGTCATTGAATGCTTTAATTTCATTGTGTTGCAAATCCAGTGAGAGTGAAGCTGATTTGATTTGGCTTGCTACCGCTGTGTTGTGATACAGGGTAGAATGGGAATGGTCCACCCAGTCCTGCAGCAGCCATGAACATTGGAGGAGATACACAACTAAACACAATTCACCGGCCCACCATTGCAGTCCTGAGTGCAAGGACAGAGAGTTAGTGTGGTAATGTTGTCACTCTAAGAGTTTATTTTATCCTGGTTTTATTTTGAAGAGAGGTTGTAAGGCAGAGTTGATGAGCTGACTATTGAAGACCATTTGAGTAAACAGCTTGGGTGGCCTTGGATTTTTGTTTTAAACAGTTGAATGGCTGTGGCCAGCCCTCGCATTAGATTAGATTCCTGACAGTATCAAAACAGGTACTTCAGCCCAACCTGACCCTCCGAAGAGCAACCTCCCAGACCCACTCCCCTGCATTATGCACCTAACACTATGGGCAATTTACTACGGCCAATTCGCCTAACCTGCACATCGTTGGTCTATGGGAGGAAACCAGAGTTAACCCATGCACACACAGGGAGAATGTGCAGACTCCACACAGACAGTTGCCCGCAGTGGGAATTAAACCCACGCTCCTGGTGTTATGAGGCAGCAGTGCTAGCCACTGAGCCACCGTGCCACCCAAGGATTTCTGGGTTTTGGTTTCTCAGTAACATCAGAAGCTTTTGGAGTCTTAACAGAATTGGAGGCCTCAGTGAACATCTCTTGGCTGCTGCTCTTGCTGAATTTTCTTTCGATGTCTTTTCTCCCCCTAGATGGGAGAACTGCATGTGAGAATCAATGCCTGAATTTTCCTTTATTGCCAAAGGGTGTGTTTATGGGATGATACTATATTGGAACAGTTCATTAGTAATAGTCACTGGACCTGCTATTCTGTAAAGTTTTCCAATGGAGTTAAATTATTCTAAGTTCCTCTTTCTCAAGTTGTATTTTAACTGCAGTGTTTAAATAAATTGTGTTTAGTTTCAGTTTGAGTCGTTTGAACAGTCACACCACATCGAGAATATGGTACTTCACATCTACCTTTAAAAATAAGAAAAAGTTAGGGTCGAGGCTTTTTGAGGGGGTCTGGTCTGGTCTGAAATAGTAGCCAGCAGGAGAGCAGCAAACCAAGGTTCCTGGGGTATCCCAGAGTCTTCAGGACAAGGATGGTGTCAGAGAGATCATGGCAGAAAATCCTATTGAGATGTTGGGAAGAGTGTGTCTCCCCTGTGAGCAGGAGATCCACTGAGGTCCCTTTTTTTGGGTACGCCCACCGAAACACAAGGTAATCAGGCAGTGGCATGGCCTTCCCTAGGAATCAAGACCCTGACCAATCAGACACCAGCAGCTCTTGCACCCATCACAGAGGAGGTCACAGCTGCTCCCTGAAGGACCCTGCCCTCTAGAGTCCAAGCAACAGGGAGGACTCAGGGCAGAGGCAAGTGGGGGTGGCTCCTCAGGCAAGTCTCCACAGGCGATGGAAGCTTGGAATCAGAAGGAGAGGCAGCGGGCAAGGAGATGGCTCCCAGCAAACACTCCCCTGTTTGACAATCGGGTACTGACGGTACTGCCCAGAACCTGAGGGGATAAGCTGTCCTTGGAGGTGTATCAGCAACATGGCCTGTTGGCTTACCACCTACACCTGGGCAATCCCAGAGGCTAGGGTCCTTATGTGGTCTTTAATTGTCTGCTTAAGGACCTACAATCGGCAGTGGGGAAAGATGATCGACACATGGGCATTTCCAACCAGAGTTTATTTCTGATGGAGACAATAAGTTTTGGGTACACTGTCATCCCCTGCCTTAGTAAATGCCCTTCCTGCTTCCAAGATTACTACCCCCAGGAGCAGGACGATCCTCGTTCTAACTTTCAAAGGAGACTGACACAGGTCAGTCTGCACTTCAGTGCATCAATTCTTGCACTCCAAGGGATTTGAAAGACATCCATTACCAATAGCACTCCAACTGACCACAGTGTTCAACTCCTCTGGATAGTTCCAAGGATCTACAAGAAACATGGGTTGGAGTTCCCAGGATTCAGTCAGCCTCCAATAATCATTAATACTCAATCAACTGACCAATAGTTGGCTGAGGATAGGTCGCCTTGTTGTAGCCTTTCTATCCATGAGATGGTCTGGGGATGTGTCTCATCAGCCAGTAACATAACGTACTGTGCTAGCCCACCTTTGTGCCAAGCAGGGCCTGAAAACCCAGCGTTTATGTTTAGGATGATAGATCTTAATCCGGGCAGAAACCTGATCCTGTAACTTTACTTTGATACAGCAGCGAATCTTCTAGTGCCAACTTGTTTCCAAAGTGGAAACTGTACTCGGAAGTAAAGTTATGAAGAAATTGATCTCCGTCGTGCCCACAAACTGATATCTGTGACGAAAGCTGTGCTGTTTTTGGGTCAAAAAATGAGGCCACCTTTCCTTTGCCCAGGTATACGGATCTATTTGGTTTGCAGTTGTCGAGAAATGGCCACTCGTGAGTCTTAACAAGAAGAGACATTTATCGTAATGCAATAAAAACGTAAGAACTCAGAGCAGGAGTAGACCATTCAGTCCCTCAAACCTGCTGGGTCCTTTAATACAATTGTGGCTGATCTCATCTCGGCCTCAACTCCAGTTTCCTGCCATTCCCCAACCACTTTAGAACATAGAACATAGAACAATACAGCACAGAACAGGCCCTTCGGCCCACGATGTTGTGCCGAACTTCTAACCTAGATTAAGCACCCATCCATGTACCTATCCAAATGCCGCTTAAAGGTCGCCAATGATTCTGACTCTACCACTCCCACGGGCAGCGCATTCCATGCCCCCACCACTCTCTGGGTAAAGAACCCACCCCTGACATCTCCCCTATACCTTCCACCCTTCACCTTAAATTTATGTCCCCTTGTAACACTCTGTTGTACCCGGGGAAAAAGTTTCTGTCTGTCTACTCTATCTATTCCCCTGATTATCTTATAAACCTCTATCAAGTCACCCCTCATCCTTCGCTGTTCCAACGAGAAAAGGCCGAGAACTCTCAACCTATCCTCGTACGACCTACTCTCCATTCCAGGCAACATCCTGGTAAATCTTCTCTGCACCCTCTCCAAAGCTTCCACATCTTTCCTAAAGTGAGGTGACCAGAACTGCACACAGTACTCCAACTGTGGCCTAACCAAAGTCCTGTACAGCTGCAACATCACTTCACGACTCTTGAATTCAATCCCTCTGCTAATGAACAATAATACTCCATAGGCCTTCTTACAAACTCTATCCACCTGAGTGGCAACCTTCAAAGATCTATGTACATAGACCCCAAGATCCCTCTGTTCCTCCACCTGACTAAGAACCCTACCATTAACCCTGTATTCCGCATTCTTATTTGTTCTTCCGAAATGGACAACCTCACACTTGGCAGGGTTGAACTCCATCTGCCACTCCTCAGCCCAGCTCTGCATCATATCTAAGTCCCTCTGCAGCCGACAACAGCCCTCCTCACTGTCCACAACTCCACCTATCTTCGTATCATCTGCAAATTTGCTGACCCACCGTAACTCATTACTAATTAAAAGTCTCTCTCCTTCTTAAATTCAAACAGTATCCCAGCATCCACTGCACTCTTGGTAGTGAATTCCACAGACTCATGACCCTTTGAGGGAAGTAATTGCTCCTCATCTCTGATTTACCCCATTTCCAACCTTTCAGCTCAGCACCAGCCTCATGACCTGTCCCACCCCTCAATCTTGCTTCCCACCTATCCGCTCCACCCTTCTCTCTGACCTATCACCTTTACCCCACCTCCATCCACCCATTCCCCTCTCAGCTACCTTCCCCCCAGCCCCAACTCCCTCCCATTTATCTCTCCACCCCCAAGGCTCCCAGCCTCATTTCTGATGAAAGACTTTTGGCCGAAATGTCGATTTTCCTCCTCCTCAGATGCTGCCTGACCTGCTGTGCTTTTCCAGCACCACTCTAATCTAGACTCTAATCTCCAGCATCTGCGGTACCCACTTTCGCCTCTCTGACTTAAATCTGCTAACCCTTATCCTCAAACCATGCCTTCTTATTCTAGATTGCTCCACATAGGAAATATAGGTAAAAACAAGGACTGCAGATGCTGGAAACCAGATTCTGGATTAGTGGTGCTGGAAAAGCACAGCAGGTCAGGCAGCATCCGAGGAGCAGGACAATCGACGTTTCAGGCAAAAGCCCTTCATCACATAGGAAACATCCAACCTAAGTTGACATTGTCAATTTCCTTTAGCATTTTAAACTCCTCAATTAGGTCTCCTCTCATCTTTCTAAACTTCAGAGAGTATAGGCCTTAACTACTCAACCTCTCTTCATAATTCTAACCCTTTATCTCTGGAATCCATCCAGTGAAACTCCTCTGAACTGCATCAAGATTAGAGTGGTGCTGGAAAAGCACAGCAGATCAGGCAGCATCTGAGGAGCAGGAAAACCGACGTTTTGGGCAAAAGCCCTTCATCATTCCTGAAAGGTCAATCTTCCTGCTCCTCAGATGCTGCCTGACCTGCTGCGCTTTTCCAGCACCACTCTAATCTTGTCTCTGATCTCCAGCACCTGCAGTTTTCACTTCCTCCTCTGAACTGCCTGCAGCACAACTACATCCCTCCTCAAGTAGGTGGACCAAAATTGCCAGCAAAAAAGATAGCAATTAGGTACAAATTACGTTACATTTACAGATTGTGAAATTGCTTGGAATTTAACGCAATCTCCAGCACTCACCCTTCCAATTGGTTTGAAAAGCTAATATCTCTGCAAGCTCTGTCCCTGAGCTCACATTGAAAAATGGGGATGAGAGATCTGATCTCTGTCACAATCCATTAAAACCTACCTCTGGGTGGCACGGTGGCCCAATGGTTAGCACTGCTGCCTCACAGCACCAGGAACCCGGGTTTGATTCCAGCCTCGGGCTGTGTGGAGTTTGCACATTCTCCCCGTGTCTGCGTGGGTTCCCTCCGGGTGCTCCGGTTTCCTCCCACAATCCAAAAATGTGCAGGTTACGCGAATTGGCCATGGTAAATTGCCCGTAGTGTTAGGTGCTTTAGTCAGAGGGGGGTGGGTTACTCTTCAGAGGGTCGGTGTGGACTGGTTGGGCTGAAGGGCCTGTTTCCACACTGGAGAGAATCTAAAGTCTAGCCACAATCCACCCTGGCACAGAAGGGGTTAATACGGGTGCTGAAATATCAACAGGCAGAACACCAAGTATATCATAACCACAAAAGTGTGTTCATAAAGTGAGTCAAATGATTTCACAGCATGAGGTAAAGTTTTAATCAGCCTGGCCTCTTTTCCCCACCCCCTCCCTCTGGTACCTTTTCGGTATGAGCTGCGTTCACAGATATTTTCTTTCGCATTACTATTCTGGAAGGGAACTGAGAAACAGAAAACAAAGAAAAGCAAAAGCAGGGGAACTGTAAACGTGCAGCTAGACTCAACCAACGTCAGGCTAGCAAAGAATCCCGGCATTCTTTTACATATCTATGGAATTAAATGCAGGGTTCAATTATCTCTGAATTTGTCATGGCTGAGAGCTTGTCTCTTCTCAGTTCTGTCGGCTGAGCTATTTCTTGGCAGTGAGCTATGGGGAATTCAACTATTCAACAAAACACTCTTCTGTAGTAAAGGAATATGAAAACTGCCCTTTTAAAGGCAGGTTGTCAAATTTCCTTGGAGATAATAAAAGCTTTTCCTGGATTTAAATACTAAGAAAAGCTTGCAAACAATGGGCTTTTACGACTGTAGGTCTGGTGGGGTCTGTCTGCAGAACAGTGCCCATTTTATAAAGAAAGGCCTGTTTGAACAGTCGTAATTTTTGGCGCTAACACAGCTTGGCTGCTAAAATTAGTCTGGCTTTGAAGTCATTCAAGGCAGAGTATAGTAAAGTGTTTTTAATTTATTTCTGCAAATTTACTCTTCCTTCTTCTTCCTCCCCTATTTTCCAAAGCTGATGGGATAGGAACAAGGCAAATAGATCCGCAAAGGAATTCTTACATTGCAGAAGCAGGCTCAATGTATCTGCACCATCTCCCTGAATGAAGAGTCCACTCAGCGCCATCCCCATAACCCTGCACTTTCTGCATTTACAGATAGCAGTTGAACCTGCCTCAACATTCTCAGACAGTACATTCCAGAGGGGAACCAGCTGCTGCATGAAAACGGTTCACCTTCTACCCATTGCGTTTGCTTCTTTTAACAACCACTTCATCATCATGCCCCCAACTTTCTCAATTCTTTCACGATCGGAAACAATTTCTCTCCTCATGTGTCCAGGCCCTTAAGGTTTTGAATGCCTCACGCATCTTTATTTTCTCAAAGGAGAACTGTCTCAAATTCTCCGATCTACCTTCATAACTGAAATTCCTCAGCCCTGGAAACATCCCCTTGAATCTTTAAAGCACACTCCCCAATGCCAACGCGCCCTTCCTAAAGTACGGTGCGTGGGAATTGGAGACAATATTGTAGCTGAGGCTGAACTTGTCTCCTGGACATGATCGACATTACCTTCCTGCTCACATACTCTATGGTCTTATTAATAAAGCCAAGGTTACTGTTTTCTTTATTACCCATGCACACAACATGCCCTGCCACCTCCAATGACTAATGTACATTTAAACCCAGGTCATTCTGCTCGTGCACATCATTTCAAGTTCTGCTTTCTATTTTCTATTGTCTGCCCGTACTTTCTATCAGAACGAATCACTTCACAATCGTAGACCTTGAACTTCATCGGCCAGCCTGTCCGCCCATTCCAACAATGTCCTTCTGATGTTCCGTACTATCCTCCTTTCAGGTCTTCCATCATCCTCAAACTCTGCATACCAAGACAGGCCAGGCGTATATTTCAGGGAAAGCGAGCATCCCAGTACAAACCCTGGGACCTTCATTGCAAACCTTACCTCCAGCTTGAAAAACACCCAATTGCTGTTAAACTCTGCTTCCTATCCATTGGCCGATTTTGCATCCGTGTCATTTTTGAAGACGTGCAGATCCCAGACTTGGTATTAATGCAGCCAGTGGAGACTCATTGCTAAGGCGAAACCTTGTTCAGCTAACTTGCAGGACAGGGTAAGAGGAACCCGATGAGGGTAATGTTCTTGATGTGGTGTACATGGGCTTCCAAAAAATGTTTGACACAGTGCCCCACTACATTAGAGACATGTGAGAAAAGTTATAACTCATGGAATAAAAGACAGCTGGAAGCCATGCTGTAATGAGCTAATGAATATTTCTTGGCTAGTTACACTATTTATATGTTTGATTGTTGCAGGACCTCATTTCTTTCTCAACTTCCAGCTACTTGAGAACTGAAATAATTCATGACGTGCACAAACATTATAGCTGCTAAGACTTTATGCTCCACTGAATTTCTTTAACTGACATTTATCCTTGTGTCTTTTAATTTGGTCCCAAAATATTGATTCTAAAAGTTGACCCACCAGCAAAGTAACTGACTGTCCTGAAGCTGTTGGATTTATCTTCACATTACTTTGCAACAAAGGTATAATGTAGCAATTCTCCAGTCCCTACAAAGATCCTTAGGCAGCACCTTCCAAACCCACTACCACTTCGATCTAGGAGGACAAGGGCAGTAGATACATGGGAACCCCAGCACCTACAAGCCACTCACCATCCTGACTTGGAAATGTATTTGCTGTTCCTTCAGAGTCACTGCCTGAAATATATGCCCCCTAAGAAACCATAACCTGGTCTCCTGAAGTGTACAGAGGATGGCTGCCTAAGAATAGAAACTGGGACTCTGTTGGCCCTGGGTCAAAATCCTGGAACTCCCTCCCTGCCTATCAGTTTACCTGAACCAAATAGATTGCAATGGTTGAAGAAGGTAGCTTACCACCAACTTCTCCAGTGATATACAATCTGCAGATTGACTGAGTGCTGAACGAGCACAGTGACACTCCACACTGGTGTGGAGGTCTTGCAGAGTAGGTCCTTCAGGCCCTTAAGACTGCTCCATCAAATAAGATCATGGTTTGATCTGATTGGAACCTCAAATCCCCATTCTCACCTACCCTGGTAACAGTTCACACTTTTGCTAACCAAGAAATTCTGCTTTAAAATATTCTGCCTTTTGCCACCTTTTCACAAAAGGAAATACACTGTGGAAAAATGTCTCACTTTGTCTCCATTTTAAGCAGGCAACGCTTATTGCTAAATGATGACCTGGGGTTCTAGATTCTCCACATCTACCCTGTCAGGTTCCCTCAGGTCTGATATTTTTCAATCAAATCATAGAGTCATAGAGATGTACAGCACGGAAACAGACCCTTCGGTCCAACTTGTCCATGCCAACCAGATATCCCAACCCAATCTAGTCCCACCTGCCAGTACACAACCCATATCTCTCCAAACCCTTCCTATTATATACCCATCCAAATGCCTTTTAAATGTTGTAATTGTACCAGCCTCCACCACTTCCTCTGGCAGCTCATTCCATACACGTACCACCCTCTGTGTGATTCTTAGTCTTTAAAACTTCAGTGGGTAGAAGACTAGTCAGTCCAACGTTTCCTTATTAGACAAGATGCCCATTCTAGGTTGTAGTCTGGTGACCTTCTCTGAGCTGCTCCAAGGGGAAGAAGAAGGGGTTTTGGGTCCAGTATCATGGAGGAGTTTTGTTTCCAGGTTGTTGAGTCCCAGGGATTGATGTGGGCTGTTGGATTCAGGGATACAAGATCGAGGGGGGTCTCAGACCTTCTAGTGGGAATGCCAGGGTGGAGAACAGTGTTGGTTCCCACATTGAAAATGGGGCTGTTGGATCCCACATGTCTGTTGGTGGCTGTTGGATTGCACTATAGAGGGCTGATGGAATTGATAGGCTGAATGGCCTCCATCTCGGTTGCAATGACATTACAGGTCATTCTGCGATAATGCGACAGTTGAGTTCCTCTGCAACCTCCCACCATGGAAAATCGCGATAGAAAATTGCTTAGGAATTTATTCAGTAGGAAGATTGCATTATAGCTAATTCATGCTGACAAAACGCACCATTTAGCAGAATGACTGTATGATTTTAACTTCCGTTTTATGGGGACTGCACCTTTAAGTAGGGGATGCTGTCACTTATACATGCCCCTGAATAAACCATACCTGCTGCCCTGTTATGTACATGAGAAGAGCTGCATAACCTCTGTTGGCCCTTAGTTTCCACACCACAGGCTTGGAGTGGAGATAGAGAGCAGTCAGCTTGTCTTGGTCCTGGGTATTTCTGACAATGTGAGTACATTGTGAACCATGGTGCACAAATCGCGGAGATTCAACTTCAGAATTGGATTGATCCCGTTTTTGAAACCCTCGAGTTATGATTGACAGTTTTATTTTACATTCACTTCTCAAGTTTTCAGTTCACTCAAAATGGATCATTAAATATGTTTTATATCGACTTGTTTACAATTTTAAAATTGCATTTTTTGTATATTCTAAAACTTTGAAGGTCAGATTCTGCTGAACCGCAAACCTTCAGCGTATGGAGGGTTAAGGTTAGGACACTAGAATTGGAGCATCAGTTTTTTTACATTTCTCATTCCTGTATCACATCTCAATAAGCACACAGTGCCAACTATTTCACACAGTCACACAGATATACAACGCAGAAACAGACCCTTCAGTCCAACCTGTCCATGCCGACCAGATGTCCCAACCTAATCTAGCCCCATTTGGCAGAACTTAGCCCATATCCCTCCAAACCCTTCCTATTCATACACCCAACCAGATGCCTTTTAAATATTGCAATTGTACCACTCCCTCTGGTAGCTTATTCCATACACGTACCACGCTCTGCGTGAAAACGTTTCCCCTTAAGTCCCTTTTATATTCTTTCTCCTCTCACACTAAACCTATGCCCTCTAGTTCTGGACTCACCCACCCAGGGAAAAGACTTTGTCTATTTATCCGATTCATGCCCCTCATGATTTTATAAATCTCTATAAGGTCACCCCTCAGCCTCCGACGCTCCAGGGAAAACAGCCCCAGCCTGTTCAGCCTCTCCCTATAGCTCAAATCCTCCAACCCTGGCAACATTCTTTTAAGTCTTCTCTGAACCTTTTCATGTTTCACAACATCCTTCCGATAGGAAGGAGACCAGAATTGCATGCAATATTCCAACAGTGGCCTAACCAACAGCCGCAACATGACCTCCCAACTCCTGTATTCAATGCTCTGACCAATAAAGGAAAGCGTACCAAACACCTTCTTCACTATCCTATCTACCTGCGACTCCACTTTCAAGGACCTATGAACTTGCACTCCAAGGTCTCTTTGTTCAGCAACACTCCCTCACACCTTACAATTAAGTGCTCTGATGGCCATTGGTTGCTTATCAACCCATCACTGAAAATCATTTTGCCTTTCTGTGTTATAGCATTACCTATCATAATTTGAAAACCTCTAATATTTCTATTTTGACCTTTGCTGCTTTGGGAATAGTAACATCTTTTATCTCTCCATATAACAAAAACGCAGGAGGTCATTTCACTAAACCTTATCAGCAACCTCTCCAGTGCTTTCATACTGTAAGATGAATTTACATTTATCCCAGCCACGAAATTAAGAATAAGTCATCTATGAATTCTGATTAGACTGAGCAGAAGTCCATTTGACAGAATGAAAAAAAAATCCAGAAAGGAAACAATAGATTTTGCAAATGAGGACTAGTTTCTGATTTATGCCTCTGCGACAGAATCTCAGAATAATGTCAAGCTGAAAATACCTGTGTGCATTGTCTTCTTCTGATGTTTGTCTAATTCACAGATCCTGGGAGTTTTAAATCAGTAGCTGCACAGGGCAGGTACAATACGTTTATGATGGTTTCAAAGAGCATTAATAATTCCGGAACAAGGACCTGTGACAGGGGCCAATGGACTGCTCTCTAGGATTTGTAAAATGGCATTCTCGGGCATTGGTCAATGTGTGTTTGGTAAAGATAACAGTTAGCCCTATTCAGTGCTACCAATGCAGCTGTCCCATAATGATTCTCAAGTGCTCTGTCACATCTGAATTATTGACAACCAATCGTAAGGTGGTGTTTCCGTGTCTGTTTCTGCTGTATATTTTACTTTTGTATGATAAGAAGTCTCAATCTCCTGAATCTGGGTACAGTGAACTAGTTCTCACAGATTGCTTAATGTTGGCAAAGGACGACATTGAATTGTCCTGGCAAAACCCAACTGACAGAGATGGGAAAAGAACATTTTGTGTCACTTCTACCTGATGTCCCCATTTGCAACATCTGCAACACGCACTGGGCAGTCAGATACCTCACAGCCTGGTCGAAACTCAGACTGCTACGGGAAACCCAGTTTAGACATCACTGCCCATCTCTGCTCATGTGGTTGGTCAGTCAAAGGAAACAGGCCCAACCGCACCTCCAGGTTAAAGACCCATTCACTCTGCTGGCTGATCACCCAGGAATTTAACCCACCCGCGACATAAACTAGACTAATAAATCCTCTGACGGGTTAGGTTCTCGGGGTAAAAGGTAACGACCCAGATGCAGATCAGCAAGATCTCAGTCAGGTTCACTGCCCATTCTGTGCTGTCATTTCATCTCAGGCCAATGGAAGTGTGAACTGGACAGGATCAGAGGTGAGATTCGAGAAATTAGACTAATGTGCCATTGCATTCCACCTTGGTCTCTGTACTGTGGATGGGTGGGATCTTCTAACATCACAATAGCTTGGTGAGTACTGCCATTGGTGGTACTGAGGCAGGCAAAGTCTATCGTGGGCCAATTGAAAAGGTTACCGCCATTCCAAACAAGCCTATTGGTGGCACTTTGGAGGAAATACATTCTCATAAAACATGAGGGGTAATTGTTTTACACAGAGAGTGGTTCACGTGTGGAATGAACTCCCTGAGGAAGTGGTGGATTTTGGTACAATTACAATTCTTAAAAGACATTTGGATAAGTACATGAGTAGGAAAGGTTTGGAGGGCAAGGAGCAGGCTTGTTCAGTTTGGGATTATGGTCAGCATGGACTGGTTGGACCGAAGGGTCTGTGTCCGTGCTGTATGAACCTATGACTAGCCCTTAAACCTCTAAGCAAACAAATAAACTCTTCAAACCAACAATGTGTACTACCTGTAAAATGATTGCACAGTTAGATTGCAGGTGAGAACCCATAATATTCATTGACTGAACAAACAGACCCTTAAAGCCAATTGTATAAACAATGCTTGTTAAATGATTAGGTGGTTGAATTACATCCAACAGAACATAAAATTGCTTGTGTCTATAAACAGATTTCAGGACTGTTACCTCCACAAAAAGCTATACTGAATTTATAAGATCGATAGGAAAAGATATAACATTGATGTGTGTTATATACGTCATCCTCCCATTAATGCGAAAAATATTTCACTTCTTTATTCAGAAGGTGACCTTTTTTAAACTCATCTGAAGACTTTCTCACATCTACAATGTTGCCAGTTGTCAGACGCAATACTCTGGAAAGTACATGGTTGAGGGGTCATGACATCTTGCATTCACAGAGCTCTCACAGCTCCCCTTTCTGAACACAGACACAATTCTCACTCTACAGTAAAAGAGATCAAACTAGTTTACTCACCTTTTGAACTCCATGCAGCTGGTTTTAAAAACCAGCAGCTGCTAAAATGCAGCCACTTCCATGAAAATGATGAAACACTTCCCAAGCTCCTAATAAGCCCAAATGCGGTCATCTCCATCCTTTGTAGGATAGACATATTCCTGACTCCATTCTTTTTCCCTTGCCCTCATGAAAATGGTCTCTAGCCACTGTAGTCCTGCTTGACCCTGAATGGGACAATGAACATGTGGCCCCTCATCTGGATATTCCTAAAAAATGGATATTGGATAAAGATGTCTTCGGACTGGTTAGTGATGGTCCCTGCTATTGAATAACCTGCTAATATTCCAAGGGTGGAATCGAACCCAGCTCCCTGTGGCTTTGAGACAGCAGTACTAACCACTGAGCCACTATATTTAATAGTTCCTATTAATACAGGCCAGATCCCTATATTCCTTTATTTTTTGACTTAATACTAAGAAGGACTGTAGTGGTAACTTTTAACTTTGTTTCTCTACATTACTACCTTGTATCTAAGTTTTAGTACCTAGGTACCTTTGTACCTAAAATGGTATTGTGCATGGCAATATTGTACATTTTACATTGTACTCTTGTGCAAACAACCATTTTAAGAGCACCTTTTATTGTGTTTTGTCATATATTAACACCATGCGGCTAAGAGACCTGCCCACCATGTCATCAGTGCATCATAGCATATGACTTGAGGATTTGAGACTCCATCTTTCCCTTGGGATCACTTGAAGCAAGCTACTATATTGGAAGTATAGAACTGAATGGAAATCTAATATTTGTGTATAATAATTATCAATAATAAATGTGCTTTGGATTCTTCAACACCATGGTGTCCTGGCATAGAATCTTATGTAAGATAACATAAGCAAAACACCCTACAAGAGGCAAAATCACAGCACCTTCCAAATCCATGACTATATAGAAGGATGAGGGCAACAGCTACAGGGGAATACCACTCCCTGCAAGTTCCCCTCCAAGGCATCCATCACTCTGACCTGGAATTACAGCACCAGTTCCTTCATTGTTGCTGGGTAAAAATCCTGGAACTCCCTCCCTAATAGCAGTTGGGGCTTTTCCCAAGGACTGTACAGCTCAAGACGGCAGCTTACCATCACTCATTTAACGGCTGGTAGAGACAGACAATAAATGCTGGCCTAGCCAGTGATGCCCCACATCACAGGAATGAATAAAAGACATGTTAAAGGAATGAATGGTTTTCAACATAAGGGGTTGGCTTCAAATGTTTTTGTTGCAAGTCTATTTCGAATAAAACTGTGAGTTGACAAAATAAAAACAAAGACAGGATAGTTGATTATCTAATGTTGCTAGCAATCCATACTGAGATAAGATACATTGGGATACCTTATAAGTCTGAAAGACCTGGAACTGAACAGCTTGGCAACGTTCAGCCTGGACATGAGGTAATTCTGAAGGGTTATACCCAACATGTTGGCTTCTCCACTTCCTGATGCTGCCTGGCTTGTTGTGTTCTTCCAGCTTCCTGTTTGTCTACTTTGGATTCTAGCATCGGCAGGTTTTGTTTGTCTCGCACTAGGAGCTAATTCCTAACCTGCACTGTGTGTAGTGCTATCAAAAACAATGGGCCGGATCCTAACAGAAACTAGCTGAGTGTGAGTTTTGTGGAGGGTTACTCCCTGAGTCCTGGCATCTGATCTCACACTAATCTCCACAACCCGCCTCATTACCCATGCACCAGCCTCTGTGGCACCTGCTCACCTGATGACCCCTCTCAATAAAGGTAGAAGTGGCCACCACTGCCTGGGCTTTGCCAGTGCCAGCCAAGAGTTACTCTTCACCGTACATGTACTAAGAGGGAACCAAAAAGGAACACATCTGAGGGCACATAGCAGGCACTTCATTGCAAGTGCACCGTCAATGCCATACTGCTACTTAGAGACCAAGTTACATCCTAAGCACCATCACAGTCCCCAGTCTAAGGGAGAGTTACTGTCTCCCCAAAGCTCCAAGTGTGGCCAAACATTTTGTCATTGTTCAGTGTGGGACTGTCACATCCTGGAAGTACTTCAAACAATTGTTCAAAGGCAGTAAAATTGGACGAGGAAACAAATAAACAAAAGGTGTTGTTGTTTTCTGGGAGCACTGGGACCGCTATCGGAAAGATATTGTGAAACTTGAAAGGATTCAGAAAAGATTGACAAGGATGTTGCCAGGGTTGGAGGGTTTGAGCTAGAGGGAGAGGTTGAATAGGCTGGGGCTGTTTTCCCTGGAGCGTCGGAGGCTGAAGGGTAACTTTATGTGGTTTATAATATCACGAGGGACATGGATAGGGTAAATAGGCAAGTACTCTTCCCCGGGGTAGGGGAGTCCAGAACTAGAGAGCATAGGTTTAGGGTGAGAGGGGAAAGATATAGACGAGACTTAAGGGGCAACTTTCTCATGCAGAGGATGGTGCATGTCTGGAATGAGCTGTCAGAGGATGTGGTGGAGGCTGGTACAATTACAACATTTAAAAGGCATTTGGATGGGTATATGAATAGGAAGGGTTTGGAGGGATATGGGCCGGGTGCTGGCAGGTGGAACTAGATTGGGTTGGGATATCTGGTTGGCATAGACGGGTTGGACCGAAGGGTCTGTTTCCATGCTCTACATCTCAATGACTCTGTGACTATGACTCTATGACCACTTGCCTTCTGAGCAACAACAGGTTTACAGTCAACGAGCGATTACTGCTCCCAGCTCACATTGATAGGAACCAGCACGCAGAAGCTGGCGAATCAGTTCTTTTTAAATCTGTCAGCATGCAGTGGCAAATTGTTAACTTCTACACATATGCCACAATTCAAAATCCACATAATTTCCAGGAAGTAATTCATGTTGTTATACATCATGAGGAGCATGGATAGGGTAAATAGACAAGGGCTTTTCCCCGGGGTGGAGAGTCCAGAACTAGAGGGCATACGTTTAGGGTGAGAGGGGAAAGATTTACAAGGGACCTAAGGGGCAACATTTTCACACAGAGGACGGGACATGTATGGAATGAGCTGCTGGAGGAAGTGGTGGAGGCTAGTTCGGTTACAACAATTAAAAGGTATCTGGATGGGTATATGAATAGGAAGGGTTTGAAAGGATATGGGCCAAGTGCTGGCAAACAGGACTAAATTTCCTGATGAAGGGCTTTTGCCCGAAACGTCGATTCTGCTACTCCTCGGATGCTGCCTGAACTGCTGTGCTCTTCGAGCACCACCAATCCAAAATCTGGTTTCCAGCATCTGCAGTCATTGTTTTTACCTAAATTAATTTAGGATATCTAGTCGACATGGACGAGTTGGACCGAAGGGTCTGTTTCTGTGCTACACATCTCTAAGATTCTATGACTCTAAATCACTGGAAGATCTCATTACTGCTCCTGAGTAGCTGGAAATGTGCATTTAGTTTAAACGTTAACATGCTTTTCTTAAACTAAACCGACAATGAGTATCTAGTTTGAAAGGATGCAGGACAGCACAATGGCTAACCTTGCATTCTTCAGCACTGAGAAAACTGTTTGAATCTCATTCAAAGATCAAGGTGGAAGATCTCCAGTCCAGCAACTTCTGAAAAGCAAAAATTAGATTCTGTCAGGGAAGACCAAATTTGTTTGCAGTGAACAAATTCACCCAAGGATGGCAAACCCACCTCTGAAAGCAGCAACAAGCTAAGTGAGAAAAATAAAATCAACACATAAGCAAGTTAATTGTGATCAAAAATGCGTGGAGGTCAGGTCGCCTTGCCAAAGGAAGAATGTTGTTAAATTGGAAAGGATGCAGAAGAGATGTTACTGGGATTGGAGGTTTTGAGGTAGAAGGAGAGGCTGGGACTTTTTGCCCTGGCATGTACGAGGTTGAGGGGTGACCTTATAGAGATTTACAAAATCATGAGGGACAAACATAAGGTGAATAGCCCTGTGGTGGGGGAGTTCAAAACGAGAGGGCGCGTGTTTATGGTAAAGGAGAAAGATTTAAAAGCGACCAGAGGAGCAACATTTTCACACAGAGAATGATGCATCTGTGGAATGGACTGGCAAAGGAAGTGGTAGATGCAGGGATATTTAAAATATTTAGAAGACATTTGGATAGGTACATGAATAGGAAAGGTTTAGAGGGATATGGGCCAAATTAGGGGAATGGGACTAATTTAGTTTGGTCAGTTGAACTGAGAGGCCTGTTTCCATGCTGTATGACTCCAAGGCTCTCAGTAAAAATGTAATCAAGGTTAAATTTAGACACCAAGAACATTTTATTGCTAATCCTAGCATTAAAGCACAGTAGTTGTAATATGCGAAGGAACGTGAAATTTTAAAGATTTGAACCTATTAGATTTGGGGCGGCACGGTGGCACAGTGGTTAGCACTGCTGCCTCACAGTGCCAGAGACCCAGGTTCAATTCCCGCCTCAGGCGACTGACTGTGTGGAGTTTGCACATTCTCCCCGTGTCTGCATGGGTTTCCTCCAGGTGCTCCGGTTTCCTCCCACAGTCCAAAGATGTACAGGTCAGGGTGAATTGGTCATGCTAAATTGCCTGTAGTGTTAGGTAAGGGGTAGATGTAGGGGTATGGGTGGGTTGCGCTTCGGCGGGGCGGTGTGGACTTGTTGGGCTGAAGGGCCTGTTTCCACACTGTAAGTAATCTAATCTAATTTATGCCTTACTATTTAACATAAAGTCATTCTTTCTTCATTTAAGTGGATTATAAACTAAATGTGTGAAGGAATGGATGATTTAGAGAAATATAGTTTCAATTAACCTTGTTAATGCTAAACATTTCAACCACTTGTTCTTCACACATTCATTTAAAAAATCTTTAGTTTGATGAGGTCTTTTTAACAAGTACATGACCTCACCTAAAATGATTGGTAAGCACCCTTTAGCAAGCAGGAAATGCAGTAAACGTGGATGGTTTTTAACACTTGGTTGCTACAGTTCCTGGTTATTCAAAACCACTGAGATCTCCTGAACACATTTAAAATTTAAATGTCTGAAGTGAAAAGGATTGAAAGATTTTACAGGATGGCTAGAGGTTCAGCCTATTAATTTGTCCTCCTTCCCTTTAACTTTCCCAGGCAGTGAACCTCCTTCTATTTGCAACTTCCTCTTAAAAGGTGTCCCTGTTAACCTGATCCCCTCCTCCCAGGAGTTGCGCATTCATCTTGTAAGTGTCAATTAGTCCTGCTGTTACTGTTCAAGTTGAAGTGAGGTCAAAATAAAATATTTATGGCACATAGTCAGACCACTGACCAGGCAACACAAATTAATCTTTATCTGGACAACAGCAAGTGAATGCAGCAGAATACTCCCCTTAATTATTTTTTCTCCTACGTTCAGAATAGTACACAGAACATAGAACAGTGCAGTGCAGCCACAGAGGTCCTTCAGCCCACCATGTCTGTCCCGAGTCTGATGTCACCCGCCTGGATATGGTCCTTATCCCTCTGTTCCCTGCCTGTTCGTGCGTTGAATGGTCCAGAATTTGTGAGGGGTACTTTGATGATGTCGAGACAGTGTTTACCGTGATAAGCTTCTTGTTGCTGAGACCAACGTCAAGATAACATGGTGGCTCAGTGGTTAGCACTGCTGTCTCATGGTGCCAGGGAGCTGGGGTTCAATTCCTGCCTTGGGTGACTGTGTGGAGGTTGCATGTTAACATCATAAGAAATAGGAGTGGAAGCAAGGCCATTCGGCCCATCAAGTCCACTCTGCCATTCAATCATGGCTGATAAGCATTTCAATGTCATTTACCCGCACTCTCCTCGTAGCCCTTAATTCCTTGTGAGATTAAGAATTTATCAATCTCTGCCTTGAAGACATTTAACATCCCGGCCTCCACTGCGCTCCGTGGCACTGAATTCCACAGGCCCACCACTCTCTGGCTGAAGAAATGTCTCCTCATTTCCATTCTAAATTGACCCCCTCTAATTCTAAGGGTGTGCCCACGGGTCCTAGTCTCCCTGCCTGATGGAAACAAATTCCCAGCATCCACTCTTTCTAAGCCATGCATTATCTTGTAAGTTTCTATTAGATCTCCCCTCGACCTTCTGAACTCTAATGAATACAATCCCAGGATCCTCAGCTGTTCATCGTATGTTCTCCCTGTGTCTGCGTGGGTTTGCTCCAAGTCCTTTGGTTTACACCCACAGTCCAAAGATGACCAGGCCAGGTGTATTAGCCATGCTAAATTGCTCTATAGTGTGCAGGCTGGGTAGATTGATTATGGTAAATGTGGAGTTACAGGGATAGGGTGGGATACCCGATGGGCTAAATGGCATCTATCTGCACGATTGGGATACTATTTAGCCAAACCCTAATTAACGTGGATCCCTTAAGGAGGGATATCCTCCATCACAGCTCCCCCATCCCCCTCCACCCACAGCCAGCAATCGATTAAATTCTTCGATGTGGAGCAAGCTTTACATCATCGACTCTCATAGGTCTCTTAGAAACCTCATAGAAAAGAGGAAGTTGCTTTATTGAGCTATTACAAGGGTTTTAGCAGTGCCCTGAGTAATGTGAGAGGCATGATTAGGAACAAACAGGGGCTGCGTGCCCCTAGAGTTATAACAAATTCGCACTCAGTCAGTGATGACTTCATGTCATTCATCAGAGTCCAGTACATTCCCCTGCCTTTTGAATGTTGCCTCCAATCCCACAGCTGAATTTCCCAAACATCCCTACCAGAGCAGTGGCCCCTGATAAATCCCTCTCCCCCATTGACTGTCACTAAGCTGACCCAGCCCAAGACTGAGTGACTTTGAGGGACAGCTTCAATCACAAATCTATTGTGGACCTGTAGGGCAGACTGTGACCACTCCTCAGGCTCCCTGACCACCCCAATCAGTCACTGACATGTCCAATTCCCAGGCTACTGATGTACTGTGCTGGGACCTTCTGTCTGAAGATGTCCTCCTTGGCCTGACTGGGAACTATTCCCCTTTGACTTTGAGATGCCGCCATTTGATTGGAACACATGTGAGTGTGAGATAGTGTAGGACATTACCATGGAGCAATGCAGCATTGCTATACTGGCCCTCCATGAGAGCATCGCACTCAGACCCATCCCCTGCCCGTAACCCCAAATGGGGTTTCTTAACCGTGGCTAACCCATTTAATGTGCCCAACTTTGGACTGTGGCAGGAAACAAACAGACAGTTCCACACAGGCAGTTGCCAAGGGTGGAATCGAACCTGGGTCCCTGGTGCTGTGCTGACCACTGAGCCACCGTGTCCACCGCTTTGACTGTCCACTGCTACCAACTGTGACCAAGCTGCCCATCTTTGTGTCAGTGCTACAAGGAAGGACAAATATACCATAAGCCTTTATGAGGGGCAAATCTCAAAAGGGCCAGACAAGACAGGGATGCTATGGCTATCCAGAGTGAGTGCTAAGTAAGAGAACAAGGTGGCTGAGGTCTGTCCATGAGCTGGGCACATGTCCCTGGGTACCAAGGGTCCTGGTAGCATTATTCCAATGAAAAGTGCTGGTGCTCTCCCAAGTGCAGCATTGAATTGGACGACTGGACTATTAATGTGTCTGAGATTTTCTTTCAAAAAATGTACTTTAGTCATAAAAGTATTTTTATATACACCTGTACATACATTGTCCATAAAGCGATTGGGTTTGCATATGAAAAAACAAATCCTGGAGTGTGATTCTATTCAGCAAAGGTATTTGTTACTTCTGCAAATCTGTATTTACATCTGTTTGAGGCAGGAAGAGGGTCCAATAACTGAGCAGACTCCCATTTACCTTCAGCAGAGAGATGTCAGACGGTGGTCTTTCCCCACTGCACCTTGGCAGTGCCTCCCTCAGCACATACTCCTGGATCTCAGAATGTGCCAGTCTGCAACACTCGGTCGAGGTCAACTCCTAACTCTGGAAGATCAACGTGTTTCAGGCTGACCAAGGACTGTCTTTCACTGAGTTGATGGTCCTCCAGTCACAGTCGCTGCTTGTCTGCAAACGTGTCAGGGATGTGGTGATGCTAGTGTATGTTGGTTGCTACCCTTCCTGAGCTGGTAGATGTGGGTGATGTTTCTCCATGGAACATGCCCCTGAGGTATTGGTGACTGCTGTCCCACGCTGTAAGCTGAGGACACTAGGTAGCCATTCAGAGCTTCATGTTGGGAATTGTCACTGTCTAGTTTCTATCCAGTGAGTGGGAGAGTGGGAAATCACATCTCAATGAGGTTAGGCACTAATGGAATGTAAGTTATCCTCTCACTGCTCACTAGCGAGCTTCTCATCTTGTTGTTCAAAGTTTGGTTGAGCACTCAGACTTTGTTTCCTCGCTGTCTGGAGGCTCTCGGTTTTGTCGCTCTCTCCATATTTTCCCAACTGGCTCCATTTCCCACGTTGCTCAGGGGCTGGGAAGTTCCAAGCTTGCTCAGGACAGACACGAAGAAGAAACAGGGCTCCAAGGCAACAGGTACCAGTCATAGAGTCATCGGGATAGACAGCATGGAAACAGACCCTTCAGTCCAATTCATTCATGCCGAACAGATATCCCAACCCAATTTAGTCCCATATGCCAGCACCCGGCCCATATCCCTCTAAATCCTTCCTATTCATGTATCCATCCAGACGCCTCTTAAATGTTGCAATTGTACCAGCCTCCATCACTTTCTCTGGCAGCTCATTCTATACACATACCATCCTCTGCGTGAAAAAGTTGCCTCTTAGGTCTCTCTTATATCTTTGCCCTCTCACCCTAAACCTATGCCCTCTAGTTCTGAGCTCCCCCACCCCAGGGCAGAGACTTTATCTATTTATCTTTGAGTTGAGTTGAGTGAATGGATGAACACATGGCAGATGCAGAGTAACGAGATAAATGTGAAGTTGTCCACTCCAATCAGAAAGACAGAATGGCTGAGTGTTATTGAAATGGCCATAGAATCATAGAATCCCTTCAGTATGGAAACAGGCCACTTGGCCCAACAAGTCCACACTGACCCTCCAAGGAGTAACCCACCCAGACCCATTCCCCTGCATTTACCCCTGACTAATGCACTTAACCTACACACCCCTGAACACTGTGGGCAATTTATCATGGCCAATTCACCAAACCTGCACAAGTTTGTGACTGTGGGAGGAAACCAGAGCACCCAGAGGAAACCCACACAGACAGGGGGAGAATGTTCAACCTGCACCCAATACAGTCACCTGAGGCTGGGTCCTGGTGCTATGAGGCAGCAGCGCTAATCACTGAGCTAATGCGCCATGATAAACTGGGAAATGTTAATGTTCAATGAGTCCTGGGTGTCCTTGTAGCTACTCACATCTGATAAGATGGCAGTGGAGTCAGGCTTCTGAGCCCGGTGCCGATCCCCGCTGACCACTTCTCTTTTGGTTTCTCTTCTTTCTTTTCTCATCTTTTTACCCTTTCCTTTACTTACCTTCTTGGTGAAGAGCTCAGTTGCGGTGACGACATTGGGCATGGAACCGAAGGCTGCAGTGACGGAGGTGAGTGTGGGTTCCAGGCAGTGTCTGTATCCAGTGTGGATTCATGGAAGCAGCCCGCGGAGGTGAGATGGGGCCCAGTTGGGACCTGGCAGCATTGGCAGCGGTGAGGTGGGCCCAAAGCAGACTCATGGAGGTGACAGAATCGACTCTGGGCCGGTGCAGTACCTGGCGGCATCAATGGCATCTGCATCAGTGAGGTCCATTGGGGACTAATAGAGGTGAGGGCGTCTGTGGGGGGCAGGATGGCGCCGAAGAACGAGCGACTTTGATTCCAGCAGCGGTAGGGGGAAAGGGGACTCGTGCCTGGCCACCAGGCCCATAGTGGAGCATTTAACAAGAAGGACTGTACAGTTGGACACATTTTCTTCATTTTCCTGCCTTTATATTCTCAGTTTTCATTTACTTTTAGAGTCATAGAGTCATAGAGATGTACACCACGGAAACAGATGCTTCGGTCCAACAAGTCCATGCCGACTAGATATTCCAACCCAATCTATTGGGCCACATTCCTCCAAACCCTTCCTATTCATGTACCCATCCAGATGCCTTTTAAATCTTGTATTGTCCAAGCTTCCACCGTTTCCTCTCATTCCATACATGCACCACCCTTAGCCTGAAAATGATCCCACTAGGTCCCTTTTAAATCTTTCCCCTCTCACCTTAAACCTATGCCCTGTAGTTCTGGACTCACCACGTCCATGCCTCTTATGATTTTATAAACCTCTGTAAGGTCACCCCTCAGCCTCCGACGCTCCAGCGGAAACAGCCCCAGCCTCTTCAGCCTCTCCCTATAGCTCAAGCCCTCCAATCCTGGCAATATCCTTGTAAATCTTTTCTGAACCCTTTCACATTTCACAACATCCTTCCTATCTGTGTTTTAAGATGGTGCTAGAGAATGGCGATTCTATAAAACACGCGTCACTGTATTTTGTAACAAGGTTCACGCAACAATAAATAAATCAAATCAAATCAAATTGAAAACAAGAATATGGTTGCAGTGAACAGTTAGGAAGGTATAGATTCTTGATGTTCATGATTTGCATAAAGGAACATAAAATTGCTACAGCAGCTCTACAGGGCCTTAGTGAGACCACACCTGAGGTACTAGCTTTGTCTCCTTACCGAAGAAAATGTATATTTACCTTAAAAGGAGTACTGTCAGTTCTTCTATAACGCAATAGTTGCGTTCTTGTGTAACCCCGCATTATAGAAAAAAGCACACTTTAGAAACAGGTGTTGTCGCTATAATCGCGTTATATCCAACACACATTTTAAAAGTTTGTGCTTTTGAAACAGCATCCACAATTCACGTCATAGTGAATTCACATCGACAAAATGCATGTTATAGCATGCACAGCAAAGGTGCTCCACACTGACGCCTGCAATGGCAGATTTGTCATGTGAGAACAGACTTGTTCAACTGGGTGTACAGTCACCAGAGAGGGGACTTCATTGAAATTCTGACAGGGCTGGTCAGACTGGATGCAGGGATGATGGAGGAGGCTTCCAGAACAAGGTTGCAAAGAGTACCATTTATCCCAACAAGTCCACATCAACCCCCCCCAACAAAAGAGTATCCGACCCAGCCCCACTCCCCTATCCTATTACAGAGGAATCTCAATTATCCAAAGGGCACAGTCAGGGAGTATTTTGTTTGGTTAATTGAATGTTGGATAACCGAATGCCAGAAAACATAGCTAGCCGAGCATCAGGACCTTGCAATCATGTTTGGATAATCGGAAATTTGGTTCATTGAATGCCAGATAATCAAGTTTCCTCTGTACTCTACAATTACCCCAGACTAATGCACTTAACCTACACATCCCTGAACACTATGGGCAATTTAGCATGGCCAGTCCACCAAACCTGCACACCTTTGGACTGTGGGAGGAAACCAGAGCACCCAGAGGGAACCCACGCAGACGTGGGGAGAATGTGCAAACTCCACACAGATAGTTGTCCGAGGCTGGAATCGAACCTGGGTCCCTGGTGCTGTGAGGCAGCAGTGCTGACCACTGAGCCCATGATTTCTGGATATGGATTAGGACTGCCAGCAAAAGAAATAGAGTCATAGAGACGTACAGCACGGAAACAGACCCTTCGGTCCAAATCATCCATGCCGACCCGATGTCCCAACGCAATCTAGTCCCACCTGCCAGCACCCGGCCCATATCCTTCTAAATCCTTCCTGTTCATATACCCATCCAATTGCCTTTTAAATGTTGCAATTGCACCAGCCTCCACCACTTCCTCTGGCAACTCATTCCATACACATACCACCCTCTGCGTGAATAGGTTGCCCCTTAGGTCTCTCTTATATCTTTCCCCTCTCACTCTAAACCTATGTCCTCTAGTTCTGGACTCCCCCACTCCAAGGAAAATGTCTTCACTCAAGCGATCGGTGAGTCCCGTGAAATTCCCCACCATCAAGAAGTCACTGAATATGTCCGTGAGAAAGAAATGGATAGATTTCTAGAGGCTAAAGGAATGCAGCGGCATGAGGAGAAAGTGGGGCACTGGCATTGAGACAGAGGATCTGCCATGACCATTTTGAACATAGACAAACAGGAGGCTGGCAGAACACAGCAAGGCAGGCAGCATCGAGAGATGACGAAGTCAATGTTTCGGGCATAACCCTCCCTCAGGACCTACCCTATCAGACAATAGTGAAGGTGTGGGCATTGAATATTTCAAAGGTGGAGATGGAGAGATTCTTGTTAAGCAGGGAATTAGTGAGGATAAATAGGAATATGGAGTCTGGAACACAAACAGATCCGTCATGAGCTTATTAGATAGCAGAGGCAGTTTGAAGGGCTCTTATTTCATACCTTCATATGGCCTGGGATCCCTTGATGCCAAGAAAGGCCAATGCATTTTATTCTCAGGTGGGCACTTGATCCAGAAAGGAGGAGACTCAAATCTCTCACTGGCTCACCAGCCACCAGGCATGGCCTCCTGTTGCCTACTTAAATATTGGCCACAGGGTTCAGTTTGATTGAGTCTGGTTGATGGCTCAGTAGTCAGCACTGCTACCTCATAGCACCAGGGACCCAGATTTGATTCCAACCTCAAGGGACTGTCTGGGTGGAGTTTGCACATTCTGCCCATGTCTGCGTGGTTTCGTCCCACAGTCCAAAGATGTGCAGTTTAGGTGGAATGGCCGTGGGAAATGCAAGGATAAGTAGGGTGAGTCTGGATGAGATGACCTTCGGAGTAGCAGCGTGGCTCCAATGGGCCGAATGGCCTACTTTCGCACTGTAGAGATTCTACGATTTTCAATCAGAGCATAAGTTTTCAGAAAAGTTTCAAATCAAGTGCTATAAGTACAATCAATCTGCATTTTTGGAATATTTGTGAGCAGTCCCAATCATTTAATATCAAACTGGCTTTGTAATTAGTGCTAGAGAACTGCTTTGAAAACAAACCACGCGATTGTCAGGAAGCAGAAAGTTCAGAGCATAATAAATGTGTGAAAACAATTTTCTAAGCGGCTGGGCACATGGGTGCACTGGTTTAAGACTCTTCGGAAAAGAGAGAGTTCAAAATAATAGCATTGTGGATCTGGCCCTTTAGGTCAGTGCCAACAATTGGAGAGTGTATTGAACCTCATTTTAATGTAGTCACCGGTGAACCTGTGTATTTTCACTGTACTGAAAGACCCAGAATGTGAGATCAAAATACATAATCTCTCAACCCTTTGGTTCCATGCCCATTCTGAGTATGTGGGGAACAGGCAAGCCATCGAGGTGTGGTCGAGTGGGAGGTGTTTTGCTGCATTTGATTAAAATCATTGTCAGGGTGATGTGACCTTGTATTCCTGCTGATTATGTCATACATAATCTGAGATATTTTCATTCAGTTCCTCATCAGGGTCAGAACCGCTCCATGGCTGATTCTGAAACACCAACAGCGTTCAGATCTGTCACAGCTGATAAACACTCTTATTTTATAACATTTTTCATATTCCAAACTGCCAGACGGTCAAGATCAAAGGCTGTACAAGATGTGTCTCTCTTGTGTCTAACCTGTGGCATTTTGTAAAGCAAAGAAGCTCCACCCAATACAGACGCTCCTCACTCAAAAAAGATGCAAGTTAACGTTTTTAATCCAACGTAAATAAAGTTCAAACAATTTAGGGCCTCCCATTATTTTGCATTATCAATGAAAATAAATCCTTCAGCTCTCGGTAAACCAAATTAGTGCTGACTCAGAGCTAACTGCAAGAACTATTCCACATCATTCAGCGTAGATTCGCTCGGGTTGTCTTAGTTCTGTGTGCAGAGAGCCGCTGGAGGTCTAATTTTACAAATGAAGCATTAAATATTTATTCCCCAACCTTCAAACAGCTTTTAATTCCACTTTGACCATTGGTTTTGATAGAGTTGTGGGGGGGAGGGGGGGAGCGTTTGATAGGGAGGGAGGAAGTCGAAAGGGGGATGGGAGGTGAGGGAGCTCCTGGGGGTGGAAGTTGGTCACCTTTGACTGCACAAGGCAAGCAAGCAAGCTGCTGACCAACCTGAACTGGGCTCCTCGCCAGAATCATTATACTTGGATTTGTGTTCACTGATCCCGGTATTTGTTCACTCTTTTACTGGTTTTTATATTAGTTCTTCAAAAGAACAGTAGGCTTGGTACTCAAGACAAGTCCAGGCATGTCTGGTCCACCTGATTTACTTCTCCCCCCACATACCCATATACACACTGTACACATGTCAAAATACACTCTCACTGTATCTCGCACATTTTCTTGGTCTCATCAGCTCTCTCATGCTCTCTGTTTTGCACATTCTCACTGTCTCTCTCACTCACTGTCTCTCTCACTCAGTGTCTCTCACAGTCTCACACTCACTGTCTTTCTCACATTCTCACTGTCTCTCTCGCTCACTGTCTCTCTCACTCACTGTCTTTCTCATATTCTCACTATCTCTCTCACACTCACTGTCTCTCACTCTCACGGTCTCACACTCTGTCTTTCTCACATTCTCACTGTCCCTCTCACTCACTGTCTCTCACTCTCACAGTCTCACACTCACTGTCTTTTTCACATTCTCACTGTCTCTCACTCTCAGTCTCACACTCACTGTCTTTCTCACATTCTCACTATCTCTCTCATTCACTGTCTCTCACTCTCACAGTCTCACTCTCACTGCCTTTCTCACATTCTCACTGTCTCTCTCATTCACTGTCTCGCACTCTCACAGTCTTGCACTCTCATCGTCTTTCTCACTCTTACTGTCTTTCCCACTCACTCTCCGTGTCTCTCCATCCCTCTCACATTCTCATTATCTCTCATTCTCTCACCGTCTCTCTCACTCTTACTGTTTCACTGTCCCTCTCACTCTCAATGTCTCAATGTCCGTCTTACACTCTCATGGTCTCTCTCACATCCTGTCTCTCATATTCTTGTTGTCTCTCTCACACTCTCACTGGCTCACCATTTCCCTCACTCCTACTATCTCTCACACTCATTTTTTCTCACTCACTCACTGTTTCTCATACTCATTGTCTCTCTCTCATCTTTTTGCTATCTCTTTCACTTTCACACTCACATGGATGAGGGATACATGGCATTCAAGAAGCATACAAAGCAAGGTGGATGGAGGGGTAGCACTGCTAGTTAAGGACAGAATTAATGCAAAAGTCTTTGGTGCAGAAGACTAGGATGTGGAGTTAGATTGGGTGGAGGTGAGGAATGGCAGGAAAAAGAATTCACTAAAGGGAGTGGTCTACAGGTGTCCTGACATGAACCATAATTTGGGACAAAGAAGCTAAGGGCATTTAAATGGGCATTGGACATATATATGGATAATAATGGAATGGAATAGGTTAGATGGGCATCAGATTAATTTCACAGGTCGGTACAACATTGAGGGCTGAAGGGCCTGTACTGCGCTGTAACGTTCTATGTTCTAAAACAGAAATTGCTGGAGAAATTCAGCAGGTGTGGCAGCAGCTGTGGGAAGAAAGCAGAGTTAATATTTAAAGTCTAATGAACCTTCATCAGAAGTAATCTTTCTTTTTCCCCCATGGATGCCGCCAGACCTGTTGAGTTTCTCAAGCTATTTCAGTTTTTGTTTCAGATCTCTAGTAGTTCTTTGGCTTATCATTATTTTCATAATACAGTTTTTATTTCACAGCAGCATATACTCGAATCAACCAGAGAGCAGGTTACATTAGATTTGGTATTGTGTAATGTGACAGGATTAATTAACAACCTCCAAGTATAGGTATGTCCAGGAAGCATCAAGCAAACTATAATTGAATTTTACATACACTGAAAAGGGAGAAGATTGAGTTAAAGACTAATGTTGTAAATTTTAATAAGGGCAACTATGTGGGAATGAAAGCTGAGCTTGCTAAAGTGAACTGGTCAACTAGGCTCTAATTAGGAGATATTTCAAAATAAGTATATTCCCGCTATAAAGAAAAATTTCAATAGGAGGAATATATAATTCATTCATGGTTCTCTAAATATGTTAAGAAAAGCAGAGGTGACAGCTGTAGCAGAGAGTGCAGTGAGCAACAGTTGTGGAAATGGTACAATTTTTTGAATTTTGTCAAATATCTGACAAAGTTAGAGTCACAGATCTGTACAGCATGGAAACACACCTTTCGCCCAAACTTGTCCGTGCCAACCAGATATTCTAAATTAATCTAGTCCCATTTGTCAGCATTTAGCCCAAAATCCTTTTAAACTTTCCTATTCATTTACCCATCCAGATGTCTTTTAAATGCTGCAATTGTACCAGCCCCCACCACCTCCTCTGGCAGCTCATTCCACACACGCACCACCCTCTGTGTGAAAAAGTTGCCCCTTAGGTCCCTTTTAAATCTTTCCCCTCCCACCTTAAACCTGTGCCCTCTAATTTTGGACTCCCCCACCCTGGGGAAAAGACCTTGTCTATTCACTCTATCCAGTCCCCTCATGATTTTATAAACCTCTATAAGGTCACCCCTCAGTCTCCGATGCTCCAGGGAAAATAACCCCAGACTATTTAGCTTCTCCCTGTCGCTCAAATCGTCCAATCCTGGCAATATCTTTGTAAATCTTCCTTCCTATAGGAGGGAGACTAGAATTGCATGCAATATTCCAAAAGTGGCCTAACCAATGTCCCATACAGCCACAACATGACCTCCCAAGGACTATACTCAATGCTCTGACCAATAAAGAAAGCATACCAAATGCCTTCTTCACTATCCTATCTAACTGCAACTCCACTTTCAAGGAACTATGAACCTGCACTCCAAGGTCTCTTCCAGAAGTGCAGCACCTCACATTTATTTAAATTAAATTCCATCTGCCCCTCCTCAGCCCATTGGCCCATCTGATCAAGATCCCACTGTACTCTGAGGTAACCTTCTTCGCTGTCCACTACACATAATGTGGTAAGTATGAAACTTTGTAAAAGCTCAGCGCTAAATGGTGTGGCAATACGGGGATTAATAACAACAACGTGGAAACAACAGCTCGAAAGTCTTGACAAGTCATCAAGCCAGCAAAAACATTGAATCTCAAAGACAAACATTTTGTTCTCAATGTTTCCTCTAAGCTGTGTGTGCTTCCAAGGTTTTCCTCACTGAGATTAGTGTCAGCACACTGAATATCACATTGACTTCTGGTTCAGGAAGTCACTGCTACACACATAGAATCTCGAAGCTGAAAGGAAACAGAGAAGGAACACTGTTTGTTCTGATCACCAGACAAGGAACATCATCCTCGGAATAAGCAGATACCAGACAAGCTGACAACAACATTGGTGGGTGGCACGGTGGCACAGTGGTTAGCACTGCTGCCTCACAGCACCAGAGACCCGGGTTCAATTCCCGCCTCAGGCGACTGACTGTGTGGAGTTTGCACAATCTCCCCGTGTCTGCGTGGGTTTGCTCTGGTTTCCTCCCACAGTCCAAAAATGTGCAGGTTAGGTGAATTGGCCATGCTAAATTGCCCGTAGTGTTAGATCGCCAACGCACATTTTAAAAGTTTGCGCTGTAGAAACAGCGAGCCCCAAGTTGTCAATCATGTTACAGCAAATGGCATCGATGACACACACCTCGTAACAGAACCACCTTCACTGAAACTGAAGTGAGTGGGACTGACGAGCAAGAGTGCGTGGCTTTTGACCGCGAATGATAGTTTTGTTTGCCGTAACTTCAAATGTTAGTTCACACAGTCTTTGGTTCACTTTATGGGCTTATCATTATCATGTGACCTCAGGTGTACCTTACTTCGGCTTTAACCACCATATTATATAAAAGAAGGAAAACTCTGGTTATCGTGTAACGCAGCACGAATCCGTAGTCCTTTGGAAGAACTCAATGCACATGAGCATGATACCTTTGTCGAGAGGACGGCATTAAGCCCCCAGCACCTTCCTGACTCCATTCTGATGATCATTCAATGACGGCAATGTCAACTGATGCACTTCCTACCCCACTGCCAAGTGAGACTGCTAAATGGGCAATGCCCACTTAAGGTTCTGATCATGCCACTCTGATGTTAACCCAACAGATGGCAGAGAACTGGCTGTGCAATGTGCACGATCATCAAACCAACGTGGGGTTTCTCATGGGCTCCTGGGGACCCTTGGTCAAAAGAAATCAATATCTGACCTGGCGAAGGGAAAGGGCAGGTTTTGGAGATGCACCACCACCACCCCCCCCACCCCCTCCACTCCCCCGCCCCCCATGTATTTTCTGTTGACCTCCAATCCCAGAACCCAGGCCACAATGCTAGGCCTCAGGTGCTTCTGGAGGGAATGCCAGGCTCTGATTGGCCAGCAGCTTTCTGGAGTCTTGAACCCAGGGAAGGTTTATCACTGTCTCACTGAGTGCTGAAATCAGGTGGGCCCACCTATAGAAGAAGCAAAGTGGGACTCTCCGTGGCTCTTCAGCCGACAGCAGAGATCCCTGTCCCAATACTCACAGGCATCTTTCATTAATAGAAGGAGGAAGAGATTCTGAGACACCTGGAGCATTCCCAGGCCTCAATATTAAGGATTTAATAGAGACTGGCAATCTGAGCTCCTGATCTTGGCCGATACATCTCTGGGGTTTTGGCCTTGATCAGCAACAGCTCTCCCTCCCCCTCCCCCGCCACTCCACTTCCTGAAACCTCTGGTCAGCAGGGGAATACTGCGAATCTTGAGCAGGCCCGGGGCAGACCTTGAGTGAGCCCAAAGTGCGCAGATCTTGGGTGGGCCTACTGCAGGACCTGAGCCAGGCCCAGGGCTTGGGCTTGGGTGGCCTAATGCAGGCCCCGAGCCAGGCCCAGGGCTTGGGCTTGGGCTGGCCTACTGCAGCCACCGAGCCAGGCCCAGGGCTTGGGCTTGGGCTGGCCTACTGCAGGCACCGAGCCAGGCCCACGGCTTGGGCTTGGGCTGGCCTACGGCAGGCCCATAGCACGGGCCTAGAATCAGCAGATCGGTCACTTCATTGTTGGTTGGGTCAGTGAAGCGATGGCTGAGGGATCATTGACGGTGATGAGATGGCCAGGACTGACAGATGGACTCTCCTCAAGCTACACTATCATCCTTATTCTCAAATTATTCAAAATGGCGCCATTTCATGGCAATAGATGAAAGCATTTCACTGTATTTTACTGTATTCTTGTTGTAAAATACATATGACAATAAAATCAAAATTATACCATACAACTTTAAGTTTCCCTAAGTGGCTTGATGCTGATGGGAAAAGTAACAGGGAATCAGGGACACTCACAGACTCACTCAAATAACTCAATTTTCCCAGGGTCTGTCCGCAAAGCTTTGGTAAACCTGGAGACACCTCTATCTCTTTGTCGTGACACTCCTGTCTGGCAACTTTCACTTTCCCGGACTCTAGAGTCAGTAGCACCAACCTTCAGGTTTTCTTGGATAATGTATCCATGTAAAATGTTTGTGATATTCAATAAACCAAACCTGGTTTACACAATCTCTTCAAACGCACTAAGAATGATAACAAGCAAAAACAGAAATTGCTGGAGAAACTCAGCAGGTCTGGCAGCATCTGTGAAGAGAGAAACAGGGTTAACGTTGCGAGTCCTGTGATCTTTCTTCAGAACTCAGAATGATATTGGACGACACCAGAAACTTAAAAAAGAACAAAACAGGTTCACAGCAGAATTGCAACCTGTTACCATAAAATTATTGTGGATGTTTTCATTCTTGTATGGGATATGAGCAAAGCCATTGCTTATTGTCCATTCCTACTGGCTTTCTCGGCCATTTTGGATGGCAGCTAAGAGTCAATCACATTATCAAAAAAAAAAGGTGGATGAGGCCATTCGGCCCAATGAGCCAGCTCCACAATTCAATATGATGATAGCTTGTAATCCCTTTAGCCCTAAGAACTGTACCAAACTCCTTCTTGGAGATTTTCAGTGGTTTGGCCTCCATCACTTTCGGGGGCTGAGAATTCCACAGGTTCAGCACGCTGTCTGTGTGAGGAACTTTCTCAGTGGTGTTAGGCTGGAATTGCACATAGGCTAGGCCAGGTAAGGATCACGGACTTCCTTTCCATGGTGAAGGAGATGGGTTTTTACAGCACTCGACAATGTTCCCAAGAGGCCAGCTTTTAATTCCAGATTTTACTGATTTCAAATGTCACCATCTCCCACGTCCCTGGAAACATGGTACACTCTGGCAGCGACATTGACACATTGACACTTCAAACCTAGTGAAAGTGGCAGAAGAACCAGGGAGCTGTCACTCTGTTCATGCCAGGGGAAAGGCAACACAGTGGCTCAGTGGTTAGCACTGCTACCTCACAGCATCAGGGACCTGGGTTCGATCTTACCCTCGGGTGACTGTCTTTGTGGAGTTTGCACATTCTCCCAGCGTCTGCGTGGGTTTCCTCCCACGGTCCAAAGATGCGCAGTTAGGGTGCATTGGCCATGCTAAATCGCCCATAGTCTGCAGGCTAAGTGGATTAACCACGGGAAGCTGTGAGGATAGAGAGGGGATTTAGGTCTGGCTGGGTTGCTCTTCGGAGGGTCAGTGCGGACTCAATGGGCCAAATGACCTCTAACTGCACTATGGGGATTCTGAGAAGGTTGGGACACAGGGAGAACCTGGGTCCTGCTTGCTAACCTGGAGCCCAGTTCACAAAGCCGGCATACAGAAGCTTTATAACCCCCCTCCCCGTATCTGAATACCAGATTAATCAAATGGCATCTCCTCGAAATTAAAAACATCCAAACCCACAATAAACACTGCCTCACTACCTGGGAAATTTTAAAAAAAGGCAGCTGGTGAAATGGCAGGGTGTGTGTGCCCCTGGCATAGAAGTTGAGTTGTTTATGTGTGAGTGGCAGTTGGCACGGTGGGGTGGGGAGACTTTGTCAGTCACGTTGTACATTGAGGTACATTGCGGGGAGGTGAGGGCAGTTGGTGGGGGGAGCGGTGGGGAATGAACACTCCTCTCCACGAAGCAAAGAATGCGAAAGGAATTCAGATAATTCTTTTCCCGTTAAAGACGTGACTCCGAATAAATGATTTATAGAGCCGGAGTGGATTGAAGCTGAAGGTAAAAAATAGCACAGGGCTCCAGTTCCTTGTTAGCAGCTCAATTATTAATTTGCAGAGTTAAAAATTCTAAAGGTGCTTCAACCGAATGTGAACATATTCATGGGGATCACTCCAAGCGATAGAAGCAGGATGGTTTAAATGACTGGTGCTGATCAGGGTCTATGCCTCATTCCTCTTTTCCGATGACCTGGGATCATTGTCTGTGCCCATTCTGGAACTCTTCCCATTGGAACAAAGAATAAACGTGCCCTAATTTTACACCTCCCTCCCCCCCCCACCAGGAAGTTGCCAAACCCGCTGCGTGGCCACCAGAATATATTGAAAGGGTAGACGCTAATGTGATGCACGGTTACCAATTTGTACACAGTGACATCCTCCAAGTCGAAGGGCAGGAGGGATGGTGATGGGGTGGTTAAGGTCGCTGAGTTAACAACCCAGTCGTAATGCTAAGGAAGCAGCTTCAAAGTGATGCCCTGGCACCTGGTGGAACTTAACTCGGTTTATCAGGATGCCAGTCTCAGACATGGTGACCGTGACAACCGTTACATACCGTGACTCTTATCTTTTATGGATTGTGCTGCTCCCACGAACTCAAACCTGCAACTTTTCCTCCCATGGATTCTGCCAACCATGAGGCTTGGACTTTCCATCTCCACCTGCTGCTCTTTGTAGCTACACAGTCCCTAAAGTGTTGTATCACTCTCCACCTTATCAAAGAGTCATCAATGTCTGATTCTCAGGGGCTCCCGTAATCTCTCTATTTTCATTCTAAGGTACTGCACACTGATGATCATGTTCCAATACAGTTCATCCATTCCTCCCTCCTCCATGACTCAATATCATGTAGCTGTTGCAATCACTGTTATAGCATCATTAACCCACTCATTCCCATTATATTATAACCATCATCCATTACTTTCTGATTCACTGCTTCCTTTAGGGTAATCACCATGGGTGTGACTCTATGATTGACCCTTAACTGCCCTCTGAAGGAGTCAGCACCTGATTTCACCAAGGGTCAGGTATTAGTTGGAGGAGTAATGCTGACAAGGACAAGAGGTGAACTCTCCTTTGATTAGGGATCGTGACCCTCACATTTCACTCAAACCATTAACTCTGTTTCTCTCCACCGATGCTGCCAGACCTGCTGGGTTTCTCTGGCTGCCCTGCTTATTCTTAGGTGAACACCTGCACTCATAGAATCACTACAGCGTAGAAGCAGGCCATTCAGCCCATTGAATCCACACCAACCCTCCGAAGAACATCCCACCCCCCTCACTCTATCCCTGCAGCTCCGCATTTCCCAAGGTTAATCCACCTAGCCTGCACATCCCTGGACACTGCAGGCAATTTAGCCTGGTCAATCCACCGAACCTGCACAGAGAGTCATAGAGTCATAGAGATGTACAGCATGGAAACAGACTCTTCATTCCAACTCATCCATGCAGACCAGATATCCTAATCCAACCTAGTCCCATCTGCCAGCACTTGGGCTAAATCCCTCTCAACTCTTCTTGTTCATGTACCCATCCGGATATCTTTTAGATGTTGTAATTGTACCAGCCTCCACCACTTCGTCTGGCAACACATTCCATTCATGCCCACCTCCAACACACTGCATCCACCTGGACACCCTGCGCTGGCCAATTACCTGCCCTCGACCTCTTCATTTCCAACTGCCGCCGGGACATTAACCGCCTCAACCTGTCGTCCCCCCTCCCCCACTCCAACCTCTCACCCTCACAACGCGCAGCCCTCCAATCCCTCTGCTCCAATCCCAACCTCACCATTAAGCCAGCGGATAAAGGGGGCGCAGTGGTAGTCTGGCGCACTGACCTCTACACCGCTGAAGCCAAACGTCAACTCGAGGACACCTCTTCCTACTGCTCCCTCGACCATGACCCCACCCCCCATCACCAAACCATCATCTCCCAGACCATACAGAACCTCATCACCTCAGGAGATCTCCCACCCACAGCTTCCAACCTCATAGTCCGAGAACCCCGCGCTGCCCGGTTCTACCTCCTTCCCAAGATCCACAAGCCTGACCACCCTGGCCGACCCATTGTCTCAGCATGCTCCTGCCCCACTGAACTCATCTCTACCTACCTCGACACTGTCCTATCCCACCTAGTCCAGAAACTCCCCACATACATTCGAGACACCACCCACGCCCTCCACCTCCTCCAAGACTTCCGTTTCCCTGGCCCCCAACGCCTCATCTTCACCATGGATATCCAATCCCTCTACACCTCCATTCGCCATGACCAGGGCCTCCAAGCCCTCCGTTTTTTCCTCTCCAGATGTCCCCAACAGTACCCTTCCACCGACACTCTCATTTGTTTGGCCGAACTGGTCCTCACCCTTAACAATTTCTCCTTTGAATCCTCCCACTTCCTCCAGACCAAAGGCGTAGCCATGGGCACACGTATGGGCCCCAGCTATGCCTGTCTCTTTGTTGGCTATGTAGAGCAGTTGATCTTCCGTAATTACACTGGCACCACTCCCCACCTCTTCCTCCGCTACATTGATGACTGCATTGGCGCCACCTCATGCTCCCGCAAGGAGGTTGAGCAATTCATCAACTTCACCAACACATTCCACCCTGACCTTAAATTTACCTGACACCTCGCTCCCCTTCCTGGACCTCTCCATCTCCATTAGTGACGACCAACTTGACACTGACATTTTTTACAAACCCACTGACTCCCATAGCTACCTGGATTACACCTCTTCCCACCCTATCTCTTGCAAAAATGCCATCCCATATTCCCAATTTCTCCGCCTCCACCGGATCTGCTCCCAGGAGGACCAGTTCCACCATAGAACACACCAGATGGCCTCCTTCTTTAGAGACCGCAATTTCCCTTCCCACGTGGTTAAAGATGCCCTCCAACGCATCTCGTCCACATCCCGCACCTCTGCCCTCAAACCCCACCCCTCCAACCATAACAAGGACAGAACGCCCCTGGTGCTCACCTTCCACCCTACCAACCTTCGCATAAACCAAATCATCCGCCGACATTTCCGCCACCTCCAAAAAGACCCCACCACCAGGGATATATTTCCCTCCCCACCCCTTTCCGCCTTCCGCAAAGACCGTTCCCTCCGTGACTACCTGGTCAGGTCCACACCACCCTACGACCCACCATCCCATTCTGGCACTTTCCCTTGCCACCGCAGGAACTGTAAAACCTGTGCCCACACCTCCTCCCTCACCTCTATCCAAGGCCCCAAAGGAGCCTTCCGCATCTATCAAAGTTTTACTTGCAAATCCACTAATATCATTTATTGCATCCGTTGCTCCCGATGCGGTCTCCTCTACATTGGGGAGACTGGGCGCCTCCTAGCAGAGCGCTTTAGGGAACATCTCCGATACACCCGCACCAATCGACCAAACCGCCCCGTGGCCCAACATTTCAACTCCCCCTCCCACTCTGCCGAGGATATGGAGGTCCTGGGCCTCCCTCACCGCCGCTCCCTCACCACCAGACGCCTGGAGGAAGAACGCCTCATCTTCCGCCTCGGAACACTTCAACCCCAGGGCATCAATGTGGACTTCAACAGCTTCCTCATTTCCCCTTCCCCCACCTCATCCTAATTTCAAACTTCCAGCTCAGCACTGTCTCCTTGACTTGTCCGGACTTGTCCAACCTGCCTAGCTCCTTTTCCACCTATCCACTCCACCCTCTCCTCCTTGACCTATCACCTTCATCTCCTCCCCCACTCACCCATTGTACTCTATGCTACTCTCTCCCCACCCCCACCCTCCTCTAGCTTATCTCTCCACGCTTCAGGCTCACTGCCTTTATTCCTGATGAAGGGCTTTTGCCCGAAACGTCAATTTCGCTGCTCGTTGGATGCTGCCTGAACTGCTGTGCTCTTCCAGCACCACTAATCCAGTATTCCATTCACGTACCACCCTCTGCGTTAAAAGGTTGCTCCTTACATCCCATTTAAATCTTTCTCTTCTCACCCTAAACCTATGCCCTCTAGTTCTGGACTCCCCCAATCTGGGGAAAAGACCTTAGCTATTCCAGCTTTGGGTGATTGTCCGTGTGGAGTTTGCACATTCTCCTCGTGTCTGCATGGGTTTCCTCCAGGTGCTTCGGTTTCCCCCCATATTCCAAAGATGTGCAGGTCAGGTGAATTGGCCATGTTAAATTGCCCGTAGTGTTTGATGCATTAGTCAGAGGGGAATGGGTCTGGGTGGGTTACTCTTCGGAGGGTCGGTGTGGACTTATTGGGCCGAAGGGCCTGTTTCCACACTGTAGGGAATCTAATCCGAAAAAACCTAATCTAATCTAATTCACCCGAGCCATGCCCCTCATGATTTTATAAACCTCGATAAGGTCACCTCTCAGCCTCTGATGCTCCAGGGAAAACAGCCCCAGCCTATTCAGCTTCTCCCTATAGCTCAAATCCTCCAACCCTGGCAACATCTTTGTAAACTTCTTCTGAACCCTTTCAAGTTTTACAACATCCTTGATTGGACACAATATTCCAAAAGTGGCCTAACCAATGTCCTGTTCAGGCAAAACATGACCTCCCCACTCCTATACTCAATGCTCTGACCAATAAAGGAAAGCATACCAAATGCCTTCTTCACTATCCTGTCGACCTGCAACTCCACTTTCAAGGAACTATGAACCTGCACTCCAAGGTCTTTTCGTTCAGCAACATGCCCCAGATCTTACCTTAATTGTATAAGTCCTGCTCTGATTTGCCTTTCCAAAATGCAGCCCTTCACTTATCTAAATTAAAGACAATTTGCCTCCAACTGCCACTCCTCAACCCATTGGCCCAATTGATCAAGATCCTGTTGTAATCTAAGGTAACCTTCCTTGTGTCCACTACACCTCCAGTTTTGGCAGCATCTGCAAACTTACTAACTATGCCCCCTATGTTCACATCCAAATCATTTATATAAATGATGAAAAGTAGTGTACCCAGCAGCGATCCTTATGGCACACTACTGGTCACAGGCCTCCAGTCTGAAAAGCAACCTTCCATCACCATTCTCTGTCTCTTACCTTCAAACCAGTTCTGTATCCAAATGGCTAGTTCTCCCTTTGTTCCATGAGATTTAACCTTGCTAACCAGTCTCCCATAGTGAATCTTGTTGAATGCCTTACTGAAGTCCATATAAATCATGTCCACGGTTCTGCCCTCAACAATCCTCTTTGTTACTTCTTCAAAAAACCCAATCAAGTTCATGAGACACACACAAAGCCATGTTGACTATCCCAAATCAGTCCTTGCCTTTCCAAATGCATGTAAATCCTGTCCCTCAGGATTCATTCAAACAACTTGCCCACCACCAACGTCTGGCTCACTGGTCTATAGTTCCCTGGTTTTTCCTTACCATCTTTCTTAAACAGTGGCACCACATTAGCCAACTTCCAATCTTCCGGCACCTCACCAGTGACTATTGATGATACAAATATGTCAGCAAGGGGCCCAGCAATCACTTCCCTAGCTTCCCACAGAATTCTAAGGTACACCTGATCAGGTCCTAGGGATTTATTCACCGTAAGAAATCCAACACCTCCTCCTCTGTATTATGGACATTTTTCAAGATGTCACCATCATCTTTGGACCGTGAGAGGAAACTGGAGCACCTGGAGCAAACCCATGCAGACACGGGAAGAATGTGCAAACACCACACAGACAGTCGCCAGAGGCTGGAATCGAACTTGGATCCCTGGTGCTGTGAGGCAGCAGTGCTAACCACCGTGTTGCCTTTTGTCTATGATCCAAGTGAAAAGCTATTTGAGACTTTGTTCTAACCTCTTATACATAAATGGTGCGTACTCTATGTCGCAGTTTCTAAAGTGAAACTTGATTTTCTGACAGGAAGACACCACCGAGAAAAGGCTGGCGATCATTGTAGATAAATGATAGAAAAATCACATAAAATCATAACCAAATAACTAAAATGTCTTATAAAATTTAACCTGAAACTGCTTTGTTTAAGTGCTAAGTCTCACAGCTAGTATGCAGTATGTATTTATGAGACATGTTCATAGTATCATCAAAGCATGTGAGACTCTAGAGACCTCAGACTCCATCTTAACTGGGGCCACTTGAAGCATGACACTCTATTGGATGTATGTTAGCAAAGAGCTCAGTGGAAGTGTATTTGATTATGATACATATCTGAAGCTGTCACAAACACCAAATGAGTCTGTCCGTACCATATTATCTATATCTGGCTCTTACCTTAGGGGAGATAACCTAAGTTTTGCTCCTTCAGTTACAAATACCCAGCTGTAAGCAAAGACCGACAGCACTCTGACACACCATCTTGACTTATTTAGGTCTTGTATGAGTATTTACAAAACTAAATAAAACTTTCTCATCATGGTAGGAGAATCGTGGACTTGGGATTTAATGATATAAGTTCCATGAGGCTGATATTTGAAACTCAACTCGCATTCCCACTTCAATCAGCAGGTTAGCATCAGGAAGGATCATTGCCTTCATCTGCTCAAGATGTGCTATGGCAGTGTTTTTATTCAGCAGCAGACTGCAGTGGTTAGGCTCCCACTGGCGAGAGATGGAGGAAACAGTGGGGTCCTAATTACATCGAAGGACACCACAGCTTTCTGAACTGCAGTTGCACAGGCAAGACAGAGAACAGCAACATCCTGAGGGTAGCCCTGAATTGCCACAGTTGTTGAAAGGAATGTGGTTAAAAACGGAATACTCTGTGGAGCATGGTTAGTGCTTGTCTTTGTAGATCGTTTAGCTGAACAAGGAAAAGAGTTGAGGGGACTTGATTAGCTGCTCCTTATTAGAGTGAAGAAGGGGAACAGGTAGGCACGGGGGTTATTTTGAAAGTATTGTGCACGCAACACTGACTAAAGAGAATGCAGCTTTAGCATTCAGAAAGGAACAATCATTTGCATATTAAAACTTCAAAGACATCAATAGAAGGCCACAACCACAAACAAAAACAGAAATAGCTAGAAAAACTTAGCAGGTCTGGCAACATCTGCTGTTTCTGATTTACAGCATCTACAGGTCTTTCAGATTCAATAACAGGCCATCTTGGTCATCTGAGACTTTAGCCAGTTGTGTTAAATGCTGTCTCACCCTCCAGCCCTCCATCCATTGCACCCTTCACCAACCCCATACCCCCCCCCCCCCCCATCCCTCCATGCTCCTTCATATCCCCACATCTGCCATGTGCTGTCATAGCCACTCACCCAGTATTGATTACGGGCTTACCTGAGGAACCATGCGCAAAGTGGAAAAATAAGTTCTGAAAATCTAAGAGAGCT
Organism: Chiloscyllium punctatum; assembly: GCF_047496795.1. Taxonomy (NCBI): domain Eukaryota; kingdom Metazoa; phylum Chordata; class Chondrichthyes; order Orectolobiformes; family Hemiscylliidae; genus Chiloscyllium; species Chiloscyllium punctatum. Next base: position 20,370,105 of record NC_092778.1, read on the forward strand.
ATTTGTGATAAACACTTAATCAACAAAAAAACTCTCATTCATGAATACTCATTCTAAACAATTAAATTCCCTAAAGTGGTCCAACTGTGAGAAAAACAGATTCACTAATCACATCAAATCCTTTAATAACATCTTAAAACCTTCAAAGTGTAGAGTCAGATCCCTGTTGATCTCTATGGTTTTGGAGTTACTGAAACTTGGCAAAGCATTCAGAATGGGCTCAGCTGTATTAAAAACTCTTGAAAAATGTTAGCAATCAAACTTATTGAAACTGCCGGAGTTAATGGGTGTTTTATAAGGTACACAAGATGGCCTGTTAATCAATGCACTTCAGCAGTGCGTATCTGCATTTGTTTCCTCCAACCAAATGCTGCAGCTTTTTAAAAAAAATATTTTTCAAGGGTAGGAGAATTAAAATCATTTCCGCTAATGAAACCTACTTCAAATGTTAGCAATCAAACTTATTGAAACTGCCGGAGTTGATGGGTGTTTTATAAGGTACACAAGATGGCCTGTTAATCAATGCACTTCAGCAGTGCGTATCTGCATTTGTTTCCTCCAACCAAATGCTGCAGCTTTTTAAAAAAATATTTTTCAAGGGTAGGAGAATTAAAATCATTTCCGCTAATGAAACCTACTTCAAATCTACTTTTCATAAGCATTCAAACCTCCTCCATAAAATTGTTGTTCCCACATTGCGGGTGAAGGCCTTCCAATGTGGGATCTATTTGATCTTCGGACTCATTTCAAAACAGGCTCAATTCCCCACCTCTGCAATTGGCACCCTTTGCACAGAGGGCAAACATGCAGTCTGACAGATACGGAAATGGAATTTCTGCATTCAAACCCTGTGCCTTTGTTATGGCTAAGTGACAATTAACCATCAAACTATTCACCCTCAGAATTGCATCTTGACTGAATGCAATCTTCCTTGAAGGATAGAGTGATTATTTCATTGCTGACTGGGACATCGGCGAGATACCTCCACATCAGTTGACCAGGAAACTAGGAAACATGATGTTAGTAAGATCAGGCAGCTGAAATAGGCCAGGCTTCCCCATCTCCAGAACTTAAAAATGTGTAGCTGGAAAAGCGCAGCAGTTCAGGCAGCATCAAAGGAACAGGAGAATTGACGTTTTGGGCATAAGCTCTTCTTCAGGAAGAAGGGCTTATGCCCGAAATGTCGATTCTCCTGCTCCTTTGATGCTGCCTGAACTGCTGCGCTTTTCCAGTAACACATTTTTAAGCTCTGATCTCCAGCATCTGCAGTCCTCACTTTCTCCATCTCCAGAACTTGCAGACTCATTGATCATTCTGCTGTTGTGCATTGTGTTCCCAACTCCTCTTAAAATCAGGCCAATGGGGTTGACCAAACAAGACAAAAGTTCGAGCAGTTTATATCATGACAGCAACAACGAGACAATTTGATTCAATCCATTGCAATGTGAGAAATTGTATTGAGAATGTTCTATCCTGGAACTGAAAATACAGGAGCAAGTAGCAACTTCAGCCCAAAATGGAATGGGGGACCTTCAGCAAACTCCAAAATGCATTATCCAGAAGCCCAAATCATTTCACATAGGGGCCTCACTTTACTGGTTCCACCAACACAAAGGGGAAGCAATGTATGCAGAACATAGAACATAGAACATAGAAAAATACAGCGCAGTACAGGCCCTTTGGCCCTCGATGTTGCGCCGATCCAAGCCCACCTAACCTACACTAGCCCACTATCCTCCATATGCCTATCCAATGCCCATTTAAATGCCCATAAAGAGGGAGAGTCCAACACTGCTACTGGCAGGGCATTCCATGAACTCACGACTCGCTGAGTAAAGAATCTACCCCTAACATCCGTCCTCTACCTACCACCCCTTAATATCAACGGTGTTCTGCAGGGATTGGTTCTGGGACCTCTGCTCTTTGTGATATTGATAGGGGAGTGGAAGGGTGGTTTAATAAGTTTGCCAATGACACAAAAGTTGGTGAGGTTGTGGATAGTGTGGAGGGCTGTTGTAGGTTTCAACAGGACATTGACAGGATGCAGAACTGGGCTGATAAGTGGCAGATGGAGTCCCACCTGGAAAAGTGTGAAGTGATTCAGTTTGGAAGGTGGCATTTGAATGCAGAATATATGGTTAAGGCAGGATTCTTGGCAGTGTGGAGGAACAGAGGGATCTTGGGGTCCATGTACATAGATCCCTCAAGGCTGCCACACAGGTTGATAGGATTGTCAAGAAGGCTTATGGTGTGTTGGCCTTCATTAGCAGGGGGATTGAGTTTCAGAGCCGCAAGGTTATGCTGCAGCTCTATAGAGCCCTGGTTAGACCACACTTGGAATATTGTGTTCAGTTCTGGTCGCATCATTATGGGAAGAATGTGGAAGTTTAAGAGAGGGTGCAGAGGAGATTTGAAAATGTGTTGCTGGAAAAGCGCAGCAGGTCAGGCAGCATCCAAGGAGCAGGAGAATCGACGTTTCGGGCATGAGCCCTTCTTCCCGAAACGTCGATTCTCCTGCTCCTTGGATGCTGCCTGACTGCTGCGCTTTTCCAGCAACACATTTTCAGCTCTGATCTCCAGCATCTGCAGTCCTCACTGTCTCCTTGCAGAGGAGATATACCAGGATGCTGCCTGGACTAGAGGGCATGCCTTATGAAGAAAGGCTAAGGGAGCTAGGGCCTTTCTCATTGGAGTAAAGAAGGATGAGAGATGACTTGATAGAGGTGTACAAGATGATGACAGGCATAGATAGAGTGGATAGCCAGAGACTTTTTCCCAGGGTGGAAATGTCTATCATGAGGGGGCAGAATTTTAAGATAATTGGAGGAAGGTTTAGGGAAGATGTCAGAGGTAGGCTCTTTACACAGAAAGTGGTGGGTATGTGGAATGCACTGCCAGCAGTGGTAGTAGAGTCAGATACATTAGAGACATTTAAGCAGCTCTTAGATAGGCACATGGAAAATAGTACAATGAAGGTTATGTCGGTTAGTCTGACCTTGAGTAGGGAAAAGGGTTGCCACAACAGCAAGGGCTGAAGAGCCTGTACTGTACTGTACTGGTTTATGTTCTATGATCCATATCATCTCCTTCCACAACATCACTCGCTACATAAACACAGTGGCTACATGAGCAGGTCAGAGACTAGGAATCCCTTAGCAAGTAAAGCACCTCCTGTCTCCCCAAAGCCTGTCCACCATTCACAAGACACAAGTCAGGAGGTTGATAGAATACTTCCCACTTGCCTGAAATGGGGGCAACTCCTTAGATCCTCAAGAGGCTCAACACCATCCAGAACAAAGCAGCTTGATTGGGCACCACATCCTCTCCAATCACCACCAACGCTCAGTAGCAGCAGTGTGTACAATCTGCAAAATACCCTGGCCAGACTTAGGGCAGAATTCCCAGTGTTTGACCAACTCTTGTAGCCACTATACTTATGTGGCTAGGCCAGTGTCTGGTCAATATTAATAGCCAGGGTATTGATAATGGGGCATTCTGAGATGGTAATACTATTGAGTGTCAAGGGATGATGTTCAGAGCCTCTCTGTTTGGAGATAGTAAATATAGGGCACCTTTGTTTTTGTTGTTTATAGAATCTGGGTATCACAGGCAGTCAAACTATCCCTGCCCATCCCTAATAGAATCAAAGACTCTTTACCAGATGGAAACAGGCTATTCATCCCATCAAGTTCACACTAACCCTCTGAAGAGCATCCCACCCCTACCTCCGCAAATCCCATGGCTAATCCACCCAACCCTCACATCCCTGGACATTATGGGTGATTTAGCACAGCCAATCCACCTAACCTGCACACCTTTGGACAGTGGGGGCAAGCCGGAGCACCCGGAGGAAATGCAGAGGGAAACGGGGAGAATGTGCAAGAGCCACACAGACTGTCACCCAAGGCTAGGATCGAATCTGGGTCCCTGGTGCTGTGAGGCAGCAGTGCTAACCACTGAGCCACCATACCACCCCAAATGCAGTCCAGTTTGTTATCCATGAGCAGCAAGGCCATTCAGAAATTGAAAGCTTGGACCCAGGATGATAGCAGCATCACTCCACGCCCAGGAATTGGTAGGGTCTGGTCATGTCACTGGTAAAACAGGTCTGTCATTAATATTAACCAGTATCAAGGCAGACTCAGTATTCTGTATAATCTCAGCATAATCTCACTACTGCAGAAAGTCTAACCTAAAACTTGAACAAGAAAACAGCAAAGGGATATCCAAAGGGCCCATCAATTTTTTTTTTGCCAGCTAATTTAATCAGTAAAGAAACAAATCAGTTCTAATTGAAAACAGCAGTTTTCCTGGAAATGTAGAACATTGCTTCATTGCACTTCGTTTTACTTTCCATTAGTGAGCTCACCTACAATTCACTGTGTACCATCCATTTCCAAACCTTTTAAACAGCAAATTGGTTTGGCAACATAAGTTTTTGAATCAGCAAGGGAAGATTTGATGGTTTGCATTACTGTCAGCGGCTGAAAAATAAAGTAGATTTTAATTTTCACTGCCAGAGACAACAACAGTGTTAGCTGATCTGCCACACCCTAAACAAAATGGGGAGAATGTATCTCCAGTACCGCCACCTTTCAGCGTGGCCTGCCATATTGGACGCCAATTAGGCACTTCATGGGTCAGTTCCAGAATTAAGGACCCCCAGGAACTCCCAGTCAATCAGAAGTCATAGAGCTATGTTTGCTCAGCAGCGACACCAAGGCAGCAATGGCCAAGATTGGTAATGCACCCATTCAAAACCATGGATCTACAAGGAGCAGTTCTAAAGGGATATCACAGGCTGGTGCCTTAAGCGAGAGGTTGGAAATGAACATTAGCTACAGGATAGTTCTCAGTGAATGTCTGGTTTCACAATGCTGGGTCCTTTGATCGTGCACCGAACACCTAACAACATGGCTCTCCCCTTTCTAGGAGCCAGCGAGCAAACATAGGTGGGTTTCATATTTGGGTGATAGAATTGGAAGATGCTTCTCAAGTTGGTGTGCTTTAGAGTAAATCGGAGGGGAAGTGTGAATGCAGCAGAGTGCCAATTTGTCATTGTCCCACCTTACCAACCAACTGGCCTTGGAGGAGGACATCAATTACACTCTTTATAACTGATGTTCTATTCCAATAACGTCTCATCATCTATTAAACTGACAGATCTGTTCTGCCCCAATCCTTTTTCATAAGGAATGATGTGATATGTGCAATTTTCCAATCCAAGCCATAATTTCTTGAATCTAGCAAACTTTGAAAGATGGTCATGGGCCCAGTACATATGGAATAGCTATTGTCCACCAGTCTCCCATTCACTGTACAATAGAAAACCAATGGGGGGACAGAGGATTAGCTCAATATAATTGAGTCAATGCAGCTGGCAGACAGAAAGCTGCATGTTGCTTATGATCAGACAGCAGTTGTACATGAACAAGACATGAATAACACCACGTGAAGCAACTGACAGGGAACACCAGCTGTAAGGCAGTCAGAATCTCAACGTGGTGAGGCCCTAAGGTCTGTGTGAAACCCAGGACCCAATCCTGTCATTTTCTGAATCATAGAATCCCTACAGTGTGGAAACAAGCCATTTGGCCCAAGTCCACACTGATCCTCCAAAGAGTATCACACCCAGACCATTCCCCTACTCTATTACTCTACATACCTTGACTAATGCACCTGACCTACACATCCCTGAGCACTATGGGCAATTTAGCATGGCTAATTCACCTAACCTGTACATGTTTGGACTGTGGGAGGAAACCAGAGCCCCCGGAGGAAACCCACGCGGACACGGGGAGAATGTGCAAACTCTACACAGCCGGACGAGGCTGAAATCAAAACCGGGTCCCTGGCGCTGGGAGGCACCATACTAACCACTGAGCCACCATGCCACCCATGGTGAATGAATGTACCAAACACATTTGCTCTGCCAAATATGTCAACAGCCAGCAATTTGCTCGGAATACGGTAGAAGGTGGTCCTCTTGGAAAAGATGAGCCCAGAGAAAGCATGAGGAGAGATGAAGAAAGTAAAGGAAAATGCATATTTCATAGGGGACTAGTTTGATGACAGGAGGATGAGAAGAACGCAGCAGAAGCATCGAAACAGAATGTCACAGTTTTACTAATAAGGTCCACGTGCTCTTTCCATTTGTGATGAGAGCTGGAGCTGGATGAGCAGATGTTCAAGGAACTAGTTTGTGGAGGTGAATCAAAGTAGGCCGTTCTGAATCTGGAATATTTCTGGAGCCGTATGCAGTTTGGATAGGTAGTCGCACTTGACCAACCAACGAACAGCTGAAAAACTAAAGCTGTTGCACATATCAATATTGTGACCTTTGGAGCATTAATAGGGTCATATCAAGGAACACAACCAGGACAGGAGAGGGTGAGGATTTTACTGGGGAAAAGCAATCTTTGAATAATAAGGTAAAATTCATAGCCAACTCCTAGCCAATTCTACATTCCACTCAGTTTCGTTTAGCAATTGTAAACCGGGCTGTTATATACTCTTGTACAACGTGCCTGACCAGTCAAATCCAAACTTCACCCTGGTTCCAGAGGTCATTTTATAATGTTTATAAAGTGCTCGTGCATTTGGCTAAGAGCTTTAGGTTGTTTTGTCTAAAAGCTTCCAGTGACCCAAATGAAATTAATGTACTTTAATAATTGGTGATTGAATAAAAAAAAATTCAGAGCAAATATTTTGTTCTCAATTACTGGATTGTCTTTTAAGATTTTTGCCCTGGAACTTCACCATTTGATGGAAAAATTCACCATTTGTATCTGCCATCCCAGATGATAGCCCTCGCCATTGGAATGAGGCTTTATCAATGGCTCATTCAATTGGGACACTTCCCACTATTTCCAGTTGAACCTCTCCAACCCATCAGCCACTTACTTCACTTACTGGTTTCAGTTGGTATTTGCGATTGATCTTAGTGCATCTGGGCTTCGAGAGAAAAGAACTCAACTGGAGACTGACTCTTGTTCGTGACTCTTGCTGCGATATGGATATTTGTGGGCAGCACATGCCATTCTCTGCATTTCACAGATCTGAATAACTTCAGAAAGGTATACGAATTTTCAGTGACTGGCTGAAGGGATCACACAACAAGGTTTCAGGCTTTAAGACTTTTACTGTAACAAACAAACTAAAGGGAACATTGTCTAAGCACTACTCAGCAGCAATTAATACTCTGAGCTTCAGAAAATAAATGCCCCATTTTGAGACAAGTTTTGCTTCTTCAAAAGGCAACCCCCTACATTACCCTGAGTTTTACAGAAAGCTTTCCCATTCAGAGATCAGATTGTACATCAATTTTGATCAGGGTGAACATTGGTGTAAAAAATACCATTTTAAACAAACAGACAGCATAGGTCTGACAGGAGATCATTCATAGACCAGCAGCTCACAGTTCAGAACCAATCCCTTACCAATCAATATTCACTTGGCACGTGAGAAAGAATCTCAGCAAACTCAAGGAGATACTTCATCACATAAACCTTGTCCAGAAAGGTTTTCCAAAGTTCGAGATTTTGCATTGAAATGTTTTAGCTGCTCGTCACATTACAATGAGTCAACACACAGGAATTTGACTCTGCCCCTGCTCTGTCATTATACTGGTGGTGCCATCTTTGTTCCAGGCAGTTATTATTCCACAATCACATGTTGTTTGTGTGTGTATGCCATTGCTGCATCACCTAATATAGCCATTCGCGATAAACATGACTTAATTCTTCCGGATTGTTACTAAAATGTGTGACGATGTAGTCACTTCAAAAAGGTTATTTTGTCCTTCATCTTTTCAAAGGGAGGTCATAAAGGCAGAGGTGCCGAGGGGTCTAGAGAATTTTAACAGTTTAACAATGGAAGGGGAGTAGCCAGTTCTCCCAGTTCAAGTTTTTTCTAGTTTTTTTTCAGCTGAAGCAGTCACAAGATGTTGGAGTCCAGAAGTGTTGCAAGTTTCAGTAAAGATCACACCTGACTGACTTTCCCTGAAATCTCTCTCTGGATGTTAATCCCCCCTGCTTTAAGAATCTGGGTTTGAACTTACCTTTTTTACCAAGGTGAGCGTTTATGGGATGTTACTGCGTATTGGAACAGCCAATTTGTAATAGTTACTGTATCGAGTTTTCCAATAATTACGTTATTCTAAATTCTGCTTTTTTTTTGTTTGTGTTTCAGCTGTAGTGTTTAAACAAATTGTGTTTTGCTTAAAGCCGAGTGGTTTGAGTTGCATCATATTTAGAGCTCCCACTTCACATCTTTAAAATAAGAACAAGTTAGAGTCCAGGCTACTTTCTGGTTTGAAGGGGTTCTGGCTTGATCCATAAGAAATTTCACGTGGAAGGATGACCTGAGGTTTAAGATTATTCTTTCTCTTATTACGAAAGAAAACTTGTGAAACAGTTTTGCAAACACATTTAATTCGGAGCAAGAGTAGGCCATTTGGCTCTTCGATCTTGCTCCGTCATTGAATAAAGTCAAGGCTGATCTGTTTGTGTTCTGAATACAACATTCTCATCAGCTTCCAACTACCTTTTTATTCCCTTTAAAAATATCTCCACAGTAAAAATATTCAATGTCACCTTTGCCATCGCCTTCTGAGGCAGAAAGTTTCAAAGTTGCTCAACACTATGAGAGAAAAAGAAAATACTCCTCAAGGGTCCTTCATCTTTGTCCTAGAAACTAAAGCAACTTTAAGCTGATGCTTTCTGGTCATACTTTCTTGTGAAATCGCAGTAACAGTCTGAATTCTTACTCAAGGGCCTCCCTGACTTTAGAACCCCTACAGTGAGGGAACAGACCATTCAGCCCACCAAGTCCACGCTAACCCTCTGAAAAGCATCCCACCCACCTTTGCCATCCCTGCATTTCCTGTCACTAATCCACCTAGTCTATCCATCCCTAGACACTATGAGCAATTCACCTGATCTGCACATCTTTGGATTGTGGGAGGAAACCAGAGAACCCGGAAGAAACCCACACAGACACTGGGAGAATGCGCAAACTCTACACAGACTGTCACCAAAGGCTGGAATCCAACCTGGGTCCCTGGTACTGTGAGACAGCAGTGCTTACCACTGAGCCACCCTGCCACCCCTCAAATGTCTGATTTATGAATGATAATATTATGAATGTGATCCCATACAGGGGTGTATAAATAATCATTTTAAAGATATGACATATGAACATTTCCTCAGACTCTCAAACAGCTATTTTATATTACTTGCGTTGTGTTCTGACTTGCCTACAAGTTGGTCAGAGTATTGAGCACAGGAATTGGGAGGTCATGTCGTGGCTGTTCAGGACATCGGTTAGGCCACTTTTTGAATATTGTCTGCTATTCTAGTCTCCCTCCTTTAGGAAGGATGTTGTGAAACTTGAAAGGGTTCAGAAAATATTTACAAGGATGTTGCCAGGGTTGGAGAGTTTGAGCTACTGGGAGAGGCTGAATAGACTGGGACTGTTTTCACTGGAGTGTCGGAGGCTGAGGGGTGACCTTATAGAGGTTTATAGAATCATGAGGGGCATGGATAGGGTGAATAGACAAGGTCTTTTCCCTGGGATAGGGGAGTCCAAAGCTAGAGGGCATAGGTTTGGGGTGAGAGGGGAAAGATTTAAAAGGGACTTAAGGGGCAACTTTTTCACGCAGAAGGTGGTACATGTATGGAATGAACAGCCAGAGGAAATGGTGGAGGCTGGTACAATTGCAATATTTTAAAGCCATCCAAATGTGTACATAAATATGAATAGAGGGATAAGGGCCAAATGCTGCCAAATGGGACCTGATTAATTTAGACTATCTGGTCGGCATGAATGAGTTAAACTGAAGGGTCTGTTTCTGTGCTGTATATTTCTATGAGTCTTTGGTTCTAGGAATTGCAAACAGACTCAGAATGGAATCTGTTCACAAACCTGGGACTGTTTCCATGCAATTAAACAGGAGCTGAAAACACATCCTGGCACAGTCAAACTCCAACACCTGACTGGCAGCTACTGGAAGGAATACATCACTCTCAGCAGCGAATATAACAGCAAATAATGACACTTAATAAGCTGAAATAGAGCTGGATTATTAAGCAGAACATGCTGATTGATCACCTTACATCAACGCTGTTCAACCATTCAATAAAAATAAGGTATTGTAACTATATTACTTTGTTAGAATCTAATATACATGGTTCTGAGAGCACCAATGATAAAATAGTCCAATACAAAGTTGTTACCATTGGTTTATAATGAACTGTCCGCACACAAATCATTAAATTTTGATGGGACTGAAGCCGCGCTGAACAGCAGTAAATGAATATTGCTGGGTTTTTTTTGTTCATAAACCTGTTAAGCACCAAATGGCAAATGATTTTCACCAGGGTCTCAGGCGACCTGTTATTATTAAAGAGTAAGGAAAATCAGCTGAAAGGCACGATACAGCACTGTAATTAGAACACGCGATCAAAATATTAAACCAGGCTAGCCACATTAAACCAATGGGATGATTAAATGTGATGCTCAGATCTTTATTTCAACACATTCTTAGTTTTGCCAAACTCTGAGGTTTCTATTTCCTCCCTCAACGTCCCCTGAGTCAGCATCACTCTCCCCTCTGCTTTGCACTCCCCACCCATCCCTTTTGCATACCCTCCAACCGCACCCCCCCCCATCTTCTTTATCCAGTTAATGCTTGAGCTCCCATAATACCACCCAACCTGCACCCACCTTTTGCCAGCTGGCTATCTTTTCCCATTGGACAGGATGTAACTGTGAATTAAAATAAAAGCCCAGCGTCAGTTGGTGAAATGTCAGGGAGGAATGAATACTCGTCACTGAAACAACGCCACAGAGTTATTCTGTAGCTTCTCCTGGGGCATTTTCACCCCGGGTCCACTTTCTTCGGATACTGGCGATATGTATCGGACCTTTTCCCATCCTCGTCACCATTGAAATAACTCCAGAGAGGCCAGCATCCCGTCACCAAGTCACCCTTTATTTACACGTGGACACTGACCCAGCTCCCTCAGAACCAGCTCTCAGAGTGAACAGAACCTCTGACACTCCTGTCAGCCAGGGCTCCCTGATTGAACCAGGTTAACAACCCCGGTCAATGAGCTCGTATTCTCTGAAGTCCACCTAGATGACGTCATTACAATCGCTGCAGTTATCTCCTGTACTTGCCAACTCCACCCTCCCATCACACTGTGCCCACCCACCCCCAACCAAAAAGCATTTGAAATTACTTTCTGTCAAAATTAACTCTTACAACCAGACGAATTTATTCGCATGGCACTGTAAGGTAGGAGGTGGGAGGCATTGAGAACAAGGCCCATAGTGTGTGTCTATCCCTCACTGTCCTCGAACTGAGTGTCTCCCTAAGTCATTGCAGAGGGCAGTTAAGAATCATCCACACTGCTGTGTACCTGGAACCACATGTAGGCCCGACCTGGTAAGGGTGGCAGGAGATCGAGGTGGTGGCATGGTGGTAATGTCATTGGGCTGCCAAGAGGAGGCGCTGGCCTAGTGGTAATCTCACGAGACGGTCAATCCAGAGACCCAGCTAATATCCCAGAGATATGAGTCTGGGGGAATTTGAATCCCACCATGGCAGACGGTGAAATTGGAGTTCAATGTAAATCTGAGGCTAAGAGCCTAACCCTGACCGTGAAGCAGTTGCTGATTGTTAAAGGAAACCCATCTGGCTCACTAACATCCTTTAAGGTCTGACCTACACGTGACTCCACACCCACAGCAATGTGGGCAATTAGGGATGGGTGAAGTGCACCCTGTAAAGCATCCCTAAAGAGCGTTATGCTGGTTGCCATGGTGATCATGACCAAGACTGGATTTGAAGTCCAGCTTTATTCATTGAATTTAAACTCAACCAGCTACCCTGATAGGATTTGATTCCATGTCCTAGGAAGATCGCTGGATTACTAACCCAGGGAAACCACCACCAGCCTATACCAGGCTCACTGACATTTACAGAAAGGAGACCCAGAAATCAACAAAATAAACGGCATTAAAGGAATCAAAGCAGTGAAAAACAATCAGAAGTAATACAATAACCAGCAAGTTCGACCAGAAATGATCAATTTTTATTATTCAAGAGAAGCACATCTAAAGGACCTTCACAGTTCTCTGCTGTAAATGTCAGACACTCTGAATGTTGCTAATCATATTAAAGACAGTGTAAGGTTATCAAGGATTACAATACTTCCAATATTCGAGGAAGATTTCTTCACAGTATAGTAAAATCAAGGAGATACTCTTTATACAGGTCACTCATGTTTCGTCGTTACTTGAGGTCCACAGGGAAAATCCTCCCTAGCCTTCTCCCATATCCTGCTGAATAAATAAATGGAAACTGCATGCTGCCAGGTAGTTTTCTTGAGGGTGAATTATATTGAGAGACCTCAAAGGAGAGAGCTGAAATATAACCTGGAGACTTGCTTCTGCAAGTCTGGTCACAAATTATACGCATCATTCCATTTAAGCTGCATGTGACATTTTATACAATTATACAAAGGGTAGTGCTGATCAAGATTATACCTGATCTTTAACCTGTCTTTTCTCATCTCAATGCAGAAAGGCTTCCTGGGTATTTTCACCCTTTTTAAAAAATTTCTGACCTACAAAGTACAGTTGCCCTTTTGTTCATATCGTCATGGACCCATAGATTCTGATGACACTAATCCCATTTCTCAGCTAAAGGCTGTTATCCCTGGGAGCTATGGCAATCCAAGTGAATACCTAAATAGTGTTTAAATGGGACAAGACTTTCCGATTCAATCACCCTTTCAGACAGAGTTCCAGACTCCCACCTCCCATGGAATGAAAACAGTTTCTGCTCCTAGCCTAGTATCTTTTATCTTAAATCTATGTCTCTGATTATTGATCCCTCTACTAATGAAAAAAAATGACTTCTTATCCACCTTATCTATGCCCTTCATAATCTTAAACACCTCTAACAGGTTCCTTCTCAACTTTTGCTGTTCCATGGAAAACAACCTCATTTTTCCAACTATTTCTCATTCCCAAGCAGTATCCAGGGAAATCTCCTCTCACACCCTCTCCAGTGTAATCATGTACTTTTCATAATGTGGTGTATGCAATGCTTCAGTTATAGCCTGACCAGCAATTATGTAGTTTCAGCATAGCTTCCTTACTCGTGTATCCTATGCCTTGGCTAATCAAGGCAGGTACATACATGCCTTCTTATCACTTTCTGCACTTGCTGGTTGTTTTCAGATCATATAGTCATAGACTCATGGAGTTAGTGATTTTTGAGAAGATTTGGAGATCAGGTTGATGATAAGTATGTAAGTTAGCTTGAGTCATAGAGTCGTCCAGCACAGAGACAAGCCCTTTAGCCCAAACTGGCCCATGCCGATCAAAATATCTGCCTACGCGAACTCCATTTCCTTGCACTTGGCCCATATCCTTCTCATCCTTCCCTGTCCATGTATTTGTCCAAATGCCTTTTAAATGTTGTTAATGTACCCGCCTTAACCACTTCCACTGGCAGCTCATTCCATATGTGTACCATCCTCTGTATAAAAAAGTTGCCCCGCAAGTTCCCTTTTACTCTTTCCCCTCTAACCTTAAACTGAGGCCCTTGATTCCCCAACCCTGGGAAAAGGACTGAGTATATTCACCCCATCCTTGCTTCTCATAATCTTATACACTTCTATCAGATCACCCCCTCAGTCTCCTTATGCTCTAAAGAAAAAAAGTCCTCACTTATCCAACCTCCCATGGGCGGCACGGTGTCTCAGTGGTTAGCACTGCTACCTCACAGCACCAGGGTCCCAGGTTCGATTCCAGCCTTGGGCGACTGTCTATATGGAGTTTGCATGTTCTCCCTGTGTCTGTGTGGGTTTCCTCCCACTGCCCAAAGATGTGCAGGTCAGGTGAATTGGCCATGCTAAATTGCCCATAGTGTTAGGTACATTAGTAAGAGGGAAGTGGGTCTGTGTGAGTTACTCTTCAGAGGGTCGGTGTGGACCAGTTGGGCCAAAGGGCCTGTTTCCACACTGTAGGGACTCAAATCCTCGAGTCCTGGCAACATCCTTGTAAATTTGTTCTGCACTCTTTCCAGTTTAATACCATCCTTCCTATAGCAAGGTGATCGTGAATATGTACACCAAGATCCTTCTTCAGTACTTCCCAGAGTTTTACCATTCATAGTGTAATCCTTGGAGAAAGTGAGGACTGCAGATGCTGGAGACCAGAGTTGAAAAGTGTGGTGCTGGAAAAACACAGCAGGCCAGGCAACATCCAAGGAGCAGGCGAATCGACGTTTCGGGCATAAGCCCTTCTTCAGGAATGAGGCTGGTGTGCCAAGCGGGCTGAGATAAAGGTAGGGGGGAGGAGCGCTGGGAATACGATAGGTGGAAGGAGTTGAGGGTAAGGCTGATAGGACAGAGAGGGGGTGGGGGTGGAGAGGTTGGGAAGAAGATTGCAGGTCAAGAAGGTGGTGCTGAATCCGGAGATTGGGACTGAGATAAGGTGGGGGGAGGGGAAATGAGGAAGCTGGAGAAACCTACATTCATCCCGTGTGGTTGGAGGGTTCCTAGGCGAAAGATGAGGCACTCTTCCTCCAGGCGTCGTGTGGTCAGGGTCTGGCGATAGAGGAGGCCAAGGACCTGCATGTCCTTGGCAGAGTGGGAGGGGGAGTTAAAGTGTTCAGCCACGGGGCGGTTGGGTTAGTTGGTGCGGGTGTCCCAGAGGTGTTCCCTGAAACGTTCCGCAAGTAGACGGACTGTCTCCCCAATGTAGAGGAGACCACATCGGGTGCAGCGGATGCAGTAAATGTTGTGTGTGGAAGTGCAGGTGAATTTGCGACGGATATGGAAGTATCCCTTGGGGCCTTAGAGGGAGGTGAGGGGGGAGGTGTGGGCGCAAGTTTTGCATTTCTTGTGGTTGCAGGGAAAGGTGTCGGGAGTGGAGGTTGGGTTGGTGGAGGGTGTGGACCTGGCGAGGGAGTCGCGGAGGGAGTGGTCTCTCCGCAATGCTGATAGGGGAGGGGAGGGAAATATATCCCTAGTGTTGGGGTCCGTTTGGAAGTGACGGAAATGACGGAGGATGATACGATGTATCTGGAGGTTGGTGGGGTGGAAGGTGAGGACCATGGGGTTCTGTCCTGGTGGCGATTGGAGGAGCAGGGTTCAAGGGCAGAGGTGCGGGAAGTGGAGGAGATGCGGGTGGAGAGCATCGTCAATCACATCTGGGGGGGATATTGCGGTCTTTGAAGAAGGAGGCCATTTGGGCTGTTCGGTAGTAGAATTGGTCCTCCTGGGAGCAGATGCAGCGGAGGCAGAGGAATTGGGAATATGGGATGGCGTTTTTACAGGGGGCAGGGTGGGAGGAGGTGTAATCTAGGTAGCTGTGGGAGTCGGTCAGTTTATAGTAAATGTCTGTGTTGAGTCGGTCGCCCGAGATAGAAATGGAGAGGTCGAGGAAGGGGAGGGAGGAGTCTGAGATGGTCCAAGTAAATTTGAGGTTGGGGTGGAAGGGGTTAGTAAAGTGGATGAACTGTTCAACCTCCTCGTGGGAGCACGAGGCAGCGCCAATACAGTCATCGATGTAGCGGAGGAAAAGGTGGGGGGTGGGGCCAGTGTAGCTGCGGAAGATGGACTGTTCCACATAACCGACGAAGAGGCAGGCATAGCTGGGGCCCATGCAGGTGTAATCCTTGCCTTGTTAGCCCACCCCAAATGCATTACCTCATACTTGCCGATAAAGAATAATTCCATCTCACTGTTGTGGTACATCATGATCATTTATCTCCTATAGTAATTACTCACCAATGGTGTAGGTGCTGGAGCAGTCTCCCCAGCGCTGCCTGTGAAAGATCTCATGAATCTACTGGGAAGACAGACGCATCGACACCAGTGTCCTCGACCAGGCCAACATCCCCAGCATCGATGCACTGAACGCTCTCGTGATTGGCTGTGACGGACTGGGCACTTTGTCCCCATGACCAACATGAGACTGGGAGGTGCTTTCCCCCCAGCTCCAAAATGGCAGCCCAGCCCCAGGTGGACAGAGGAAGCGCTTCAGGGACACTCTCAAGCCTTCACTGGGGAAGTGCAGCATTCCCACTGACGCCAGGGAATCTCTGAGCCAAGACCGTCCAAAGTGGAAGAGGAGCACCCGGGAAGGCGTCGATCACATCAAGACTTGCCGTCGGGACAAAATGGAAGCCAGGCGCAAACAGTGGAAGGAGTTCACTGTCACATCAACACCCCACCCACCCTTTCCCATGAGCATCTTCTGCCCAAGTGTAACAGAGCCTACGGGAGCCACATCGATTTGTACAGCCATCTGCAGACTCACCCTGAGAGCAGGAAGGGAGTCATCCTCATCTGTGAGGGACCGCCAATGATATAATATAAGAGAAACACAACGCTCCAAAATTGCGTGTTACATTGCTAGCTGATTTGCAATTGTAGAGGCAATAACCCTCAATTGTTCCACTGTTAAAATTATCCTCCAGTTTGCATGTTTAGAAACAAGCACTGTTTAAAATTTGCGTGTTAATGTATCAGTTCTCACTCCCTACAACCATATGTCCAGAATAGCTATCAAATGAGCTTCATTCTTTTTGTGCCCTCAACTCATCTATCCTGTTACAAAAGTATTCACATAAAGAGCGATTACACTTTTAACTTCTTCCCATTAACACCCTCCCTAGTTTTAATTTCTGCTGCATTCTTCTGTGTATACTTTCCAGCCCTTCCTCCCACACTTTGATTAATTTTTACCTTTGAAGAGAAACCGATCCCTTGGTCCAACCAGTCCATGCCAAACGTAATCCCAAACTAAACTAGTCCTACCTGCCTGGTGCGGGCCCATATCCCTCTGAACCTTTTGTTATCAAAACTTATCCAAATGTCTTTTAAACGTTGTAATTGTACGCACGTCTACCACTTCCTCAGGAAGTTCCTTCCACCTACGAACCACCCACTGTGTAAAAATATTTGCCCCTTCATGCCTTTTTAAAATCTTTCACCTCTCACATTAATAATGTATCCTCTCGACTTGAAATCCCCCATCCTAGAGAAAAGCCAACTACCATTAACTCTATCTGTACCTCGCATTATTTTAGAAAATTCTGTAAAGTCCCACTATCCTCAACCACGACTCTCCCATTTCTTTTTTGAGTTTTTTGAGCCTACATTTCATTTGGGCCTTGGTTTAATCTCCCATCCAGATGTTAGCAGCCCTGACTGTGCAGCACACCCTCGGCACTGCACCGCAGTGTGTGAGACGAGGGAGTGGTGCTGGAAAAGCACAGCAGGTCAGGCAACATCCGAGGAGCAGGAGAATCAAAGTTTCGGGCAAAAGCCATTCCTGATGAAGGGCTTATGCCTGAAATGTCGATTCTCCTGCTCCTCAGGTGCTGCCTGATCTGCTGTGCTTTTCCAGGACGACACCCTCGACTCTAACCTCCAGCCTCTACAGTCCTCACTTCCAACTATCAGTGTACGTGACTCTTGTAGTCAGCTCCCTTGAGTGACTGAGGGGGGAGGATCTACTGACTGGAGTGACTGAGAGGGGAGGGCCGACTGACTGGAGTGAGGGAGGAGGGAGAGCCAACTGACTGGAGTAAGGTAGAAGTGAGGGCCCACTAACTGGAGTAAGGGAGGAGGGAGAGCTTACTAACTGGAGTGACTGAGGGGTGAGTGCCTACTAACTGGAGTGACTGAGGGGTGAGTGCCTACTGACTGGAGTGACTGAGGGGTGAGGGCCTACTGATTGGAGTGACTGAGGGGTGAGGGCCTACTGATTGGAGTGACTGAGGGGTGAGTGCCTACTGACTGGAGTGACTGAGGGGTGAGTGCCTACTAAC
The DNA here is from genome assembly GCF_047496795.1 of Chiloscyllium punctatum. Lineage (NCBI taxonomy): Eukaryota > Metazoa > Chordata > Chondrichthyes > Orectolobiformes > Hemiscylliidae > Chiloscyllium > Chiloscyllium punctatum. Next base: position 20,387,962 of record NC_092778.1, read on the forward strand.
TGGAGTGACTGAGGGGTGAGTGCCTACTAACTGGAGTGACTGAGGGGTGAGGGCCGACTGACTGGAGTGACTGAGGGGTGAGTGCCTACTAACTGGAGTGACTGAGGGGTGAGGGCCGACTGACTGGAGTGACTGAGGGGTGAGTGCCTACTGATTGGAGTGACTGAGGGGTGAGTGCCTACTAACTGGAGTGACTGAGGGGTGAGGGCCGACTGACTGGAGTGACTGAGGGGTGAGGGCCGACTGACTGGAGTGACTGAGGGGTGAGTGCCTACTAACTGGAGTGACTGAGGGGTGAGAAGGTACTAACTGGCACACACACCCAAGAGATGTTTGACTGTAGACCTGAAGGAGTTAAATGCTGTTTTATTGAGCCACTTCAGCAATCCATATCTTGACAATCTTTGCAACACTTATCTATGACCAAAACAATAATTTTGTGTGTTACTTGTGCTGGATTGTCCAATGGTCAAGTCCCTTTTTCAGTTCGGAAATCTGTAAAGGCAATGGAGGGTTTTCGCTGACAGCCATGCAACACAGTAGCAAGCTTGCTTAGAAAACATGTTCACTTCTGTAAACTCAACTCAGCTCAAACTGAGATATCTTCTACAAGCATTCAATTATAGTCGCTGCTCACAAAAGCACTTTCGCATGGTGAATAATAAAGAGTGTGCTCTGGTGCATAATTATTACTAGTCGTAGAATTCTTTTATACGCACCCAGTTGAGAGCATTGTATGATCTCATTTCAGATGAACGTTACTCCAAATGTGGGGTGAGAGGTGGCTCCGTTGGCGATGCCACTGTGTGTATTTTCTCATTAACCAAGACTGAATAAGATGCCCAGAGATACTTGGAGGAACTTGCTACATTATTAAACGTTGTTGCAAACATTCTGCATGTGTCTTTTTACAAGCTATTTTGCTGCATCTTTGTTAATTTGCATCCCAAAATGTTCGTTCACGTTTACAGTCAGAGAAGGCAGCTACCTGACAGCTGAAATTAAAGCAACTTGTATCTGTTCAGGCTTTCAGTACCTCAGAAGCGGATAAATTAATATTTTAAACTGGAACTTGTGAGCAGAATCAGTAACTTGCTTTGAATAAATTTCTCGATAAGCGAGTACAGTTTTTACTTGATGAAGTTAGTAGAAAGTCAAGTTAATACCATGGATTTGCCTTAAGCTTAAAAATAATTGATATTAACTACTTTTAAACAATACATGTTTGAATTAGTTGTTTTTTTTCTCTTGTCCTCCTCTCCACATTGACTGGACCCCATTAATATTTCACTCACAGATAGAAACTCAGTCAAGTGATACCCATACACCTCCCTTGTGCAGCCCTCGTAGTTTCAGGAATGTACTGTCACATCTGGTGCCTTGTTACTGTCTGAATCCTTTGTTCGTTAACGCATCCATCTAAACTGGGCTCACCATATCGGAAACAAATACATTCTCTTCCTCCTTAATAACATTGCAGGCTACATTTTGCAGCATCCCACTCAGAGCGGTTCAGAACGCAATGACAACAGACTAGTTACATATTTTCAACTGAGAAACGGGTCAGCAAGCCATAATTTGTATTACTTAATAATTAATCAAAATGCATTAGTGAAGGTTAACCATTCATCATCACAAGCTCAACATCATTTAAAGCAAAATAAAGGTGGTAAGAAGACCAGAACATGAGGTGTTTTATCACAGACAGTTTGAGGCTAATCCTGGAAAATACTTCAGTGATTGAATTCTTAGCCTGGTCTAAGGTTTGATACTGTCTGTGAAATGCTTAATTGTACAATCATCCCTTGATATGATCCGTACATTATAGCTGGCAGCATTAATTCTTTGGGTTCAAGCATTGGGCTCAGATTTTTGAAACACTCCTGTCATCATACTGGACCCGCTGTAAATGCTGAGCAAGAAAGCTCCAGTCAAGCAGATTAACAGAGAGGTCTTATGGAGTCGACTTCAGAAATCCAGGAGTGCAAAGAGCAATGACTCTGTCACTGGGGACAGTCAGGATGGTGCAGGGCTGTGAGGGGTGGAGGACGTGGTGGAGTTAGAAACATACTCGATTGATCATTGTTAACTGACAATCACCACAGTCACTGTAATGTCGTCTCAGTGTCATGAAATCAAGATTAGCAGCAATCCAACTCAAAGTTTTTCATCCTTGAAACATCTGTGGATGATCAGCTATGTTCGTATTGAATAGCAAGACAGGCCGGAAGGGTCATGTGGTCTACTCCTGCTCCTATTTATAACGTTTCTGTGTCTCTTTCTGGTGGACAAAATCAGAAGTCTCATGACACTAGGTTATAGTCCAACAGGTTTATTTGAAATCACAAGATTTCGGAGGTGAACTCCACCTGACCAAGGAGCTATGCTCCGAAAGCTTGTGATTTCAAATAAACCCGTTGGACAATAACCTGGTGCCGTGTGGTTTTTGACTTTGTCCACCCCAGTCCAACACCGGCATCTCCACATCTCTCTGTGTGACACGTGCAAAGAATGAATAGGAAAAGTCCCACTGGTCTGCCTAGTTTGCCCCACACAACTGCACTGCCTTGTGCTTCATGATACATGAATACTCTATCTCACCTGAAACCACACAATTGAGTGGGAGCAGCGAAGATAAGATATAAGTGCTCAGGTCAACCTTCCCTTCCCACTGGGCTGGCTCATACCATCTCTGAGTCTTGCTCAACCAGACACCCATTCAGTCTGAATGAATACGACCATCCTCTATACAGCTGAAGCTGTTCTCAGACTGAACTTTAACTCAACTCACTTCTTCCAAATCAAAACACTCCAGTGCTGGTTGTGCATGCCCTGTGTTGGTGACATGCAACATTGTTTCACCTCAGCACCTCTTCAGTCAAGTGCTGTCTATATCAGTATTCCTCTCAGTATCAGTTTTCCTTTCAGTATCAGTGTTCCTGTCAGTATCAGCGTTCCTCTCAGCTTTCATGTTCCTGTCAGTACCAGCATTCATGTCCATATCAGCGTTCCTGTCAGTATCAGCGTTCCTGTCAGTTTCTGTGTTCATGTCAGTTTCCATGTTCCTATCACTATCTTTGTTCCTGTCAGTACCAGTGTTCCTGTCGGTATCAGTGTTCCTGTCAATATCAGTGTTCCTGTCGGTATCAGCGTTCCTGTCAGTATCAGTGTCCCTGTCAATATCAGCGTTCCTGTCAATATCAGCATTCCTGTCAGTATCAGTGTCCCTGTCGGTATCAGCCTTCCTGTCAGTATCAGCGTTCCTGTCACTTTCAGTGTCCCTGTCAGTATCAGTGTTCCTGTCTGTATCAGTGTTCCTGTCAGTATCAGTGTCCCTGTCAGTATCAGCGTTCCTGTCAGTATCAGTGTTCCTGTCTATATCAGTGTTCTTGTCAGTATCAGTGTCCCTGTCAGTATCAGCGTTCCTGTCAGTATCAGTCTTCCTGTCTGTATCAGTGTTCCTGTCAGTATCAGTGTCCCTGTCAGTATCAGCGTTCCTGTCAGTATCAGTGTCCCTGTCGGTATCAGCGTTCCTGTCAGTATCAGTGTTCCTGTCTGTATCAGTGTTCCTGTCAGTATCAGCGTTCCTGTCAGTATCAGTGTCCCTGTCAGTATCAGTGTCTCTGTCGGTATCAGTGTCCCTGTCAGAAGCAGCATTCCTGTCAATATCAGTGTCTCTGTCGGTATCAGTGTCCCTGTCAGTATCAGCATTCCTGTCAGTATCAGTGTCTCTGTCGGTATCAATGTCCCTGTCGGTATCAGCATTCCTGTCGGTATCAGTGTTCATGTCAGTATCAGTGTCCCTGTCAGTATCAGTGTTCCTGTCAGTATCAGCATTCCTGTCAGAATTAGTGTTCCTGTGAGAATCAGTGTTCCTTTCACTATTAGTGTTTCTGTCAGTATCAGTGTTCCTGTCACTATCAGTGTTTCTGTCAGTATCAGTGATCCTGTCTGTATCAGCATTCCTATCTGTATCAGTGTTCCTGTTGATATCAGCATTCCTGTCAGTATCAGTGTTTCTGTCAGTATCTGTGTCTCTGTTAGTATCAGTGTTCCCATCTTTATCCATGTTCCTGTCAGTATCAGTGTTGCTTCCTGCTCTCAGTTTAAACTTAAATGTTCATCCACCACCCCCCTCTCAAGGTCCACTTTTCTCAACATTCTTATCTTCCACTGAGTAAAATCAATGACTGCAGATGCTGGAAACCAGATTCTGGATTAGAGCATTGCTGGAAAATCACAGCAGTTTAGGCAGCATCCGAAGAGCAGTAAAATCGATGTTTCGGGCAAAAGCCCTTCATCCGGAATAGAGGCAGAGAGCCTGAAGGGTGGAGAGACAAATGAGAGGAGGGTGGGGGTGGGGAGAAAGTAGCATAGAGTACAATAGGTGAGTGGGGGTGGGGATGAAGGTGATAGGTCTGGGGGAGAGTGGGAGAAGGTAGCAAACAGTACAATGGGTGGATGGGGGTAGGATGAAGGTGATAGGTCAGAGAGGAGGGTGGAGTGGATAGGTGGAAAGGAAGATAGGCAGGTAGGACAGGACATGGGGACGGTGCTGAGCTGGAAGTTTGGAACTAGGGTGAGGTAGGGGAAGGGGAAATGAGGAAACTGGTGAAGTCCACATTGATGCCCTGGGATTGAAGTGTTCTGAGGCGGAAGATGAGGCATTCGTTGAAGTGTTCCGAGGTGGAACTTCCACTGAATCTGCAAGGTACATTGAAAAGAAATAAAATAGAAAGGTTTGTCATTTCAGTTGCATGACACTGTAGTCTTTTGCTATAAATTCTGTGTCTTATGAGCCTGTGGTATGGCACTGTGGCTCAGTGGTTAGCACTGCTGCCTCACAGTGGCAGGGACCTGGGTTCGATTCCTGCCTTGGGCGACTGACTGTGTGGACTTTGCACATTCTCCCTGTGTCTGCGTGGGTTTCCTCTGGGTGCTCCAGTTTCCTCCCTCTGTCCAAAGATGTGAAGGTTAGGTGAATTAGCCATGTTGGGTGCATCAGTCATGGGTAAGTTTAGGGAATGGGTCTGGTGGGGGGGTTGCTCTTTGGAGGATTGGTGTGAACTTGTTGGGCCAAAGGGCTGTTTCCATACTGTAAGGAATCTAATCTAATTGGATTTTATCCAAGATTAAGAGGAGGAGTCTTCAGTGAG